>NC_141539.1:71583750-72317500 GCF_021556685.1 Rattus norvegicus | reverse complement strand
TTCAGGCTGGTTATGGCAGGCGCTTGGATACCCAGAGGATAGAAGCAGAACCAGGCCCATACCTCTTATTACCTTTTCCCTACGCTATCTACAAAATATCACAATTCCAAGCATTTTCATTGTTTGATGATGGTTATTCTATGTTGTTCATGTAACGGGTGGTTCTGACACTAGGGTCCTGTTCTACAATTGGTTCTTAATCTGTCATCAAAGAAAGCTCAAAGACAGACACTACCACAGAGTAAAAGACAGGAAAAAAATTCCAAGCAAATGGTCCCAAGAAACAAGCTGGATTAGCCATTCTAATAGGAATAAAATCGACTTTAAACTAAAAGTTATCAAAAAAGGTAAAGAAGGACACTTCATACTCACCAAAGGAAAAACTACCAAGATGAGTTTTCAATTCTGAACATTTATGCTTCAAATGCAAGGGTATCCATATTCATAAAAGAAACTTTATTAAACTTCAAAGCATACATTGCACCACACAAAATAATAGTAGGAGACTTCCACACCACACTCTCATCAATGGACAGAGCATGGAAACAGAAACTAAACAGAGACACAGTGAAATTAACAGAAGATATGAACCAAATGGACTTAACAGATAATTATAGAACATTTCATGCTAAACCAAAAGAATATAGCTTCTTCTCAGCACTTCTCCAAAATTAACCTTATAATGGGTCACAAAAGAAGCCTCAACACATACAAGAAGATTGAAATTATTCTCTGCATCCTATCAGATCACCATTGACTAAACCTGGTTTTCAATTACAACAAAATCAGCAGAAAACCCACATACAAATGGAAACTGAGCAATGTTCTACCAAATGATACCTTGGTCAAGGAAAAGATAAAAAAAAGAAATTAAAGACATTTTAGAATTTAATGAAAATGAAGGTTCAATATACCGAGAGTTATGGGATACAATGGAAGCAGTACTAAGAGGAAAACTTATAGCTTTGAGAGCCTCCAAAAAAACTGTAGAGAGCATAACACTAACAGCTTGACAGCACAACTGAAAACTCTAAATAAAACAAAAAGAAAAAAACACACACCAGAGGAGTAAATGTAAATACATAAAATATCCAATAAAATAAATAAAATGAAATAAAAGCATATAGGATCAGGGAACTAAAACAAAGACACGGGCTTAAGAATTTCATGAAGACATTGTTTTTAATAGCTAATTAGTATTCCATTGGGTAAATGTATCACATTTTTTTGTATACATTTCTCTATTGAAGGATATCTGGGTTCTTTCCAGCTTCTGGCTATTATAAATAAGGCTGCTATGAACATAGTAGAGCATGTTTCTTTATTGTATGTTGGAGAATCTTTTGGGTATATGCCCAAGAGAGGTATAGCTGGGTCCTTAGGTAGTACTATGTCCAATTTTCTGAGAAACCATCAGACTGATATCCACAGTGGTTATACCAGCTTGCAATCACTCCAATAATGGAGGAGTGTTCCTCTTTCTCCACATCCTCGCCAGTATCTGTTGTCACCTGAGTTTTTGATCTTAGACATTCTGACTGGTGTGAGGTGGAATCTCAGGGTTGTTTTTATTTGCATTTCCCTGATAACTAAGGATATTGAATATTTCTTTAGGTGCTTTTTTACCCATTTGATATTCTTAGGCAAATGGATGGAACTAGAAAATATCATCCCGAGTGAAGTAACACAGTCACAAAAGAACATACATGGTATGCACTTACGGATAAGTGGATATTAGCCCAGACGCTCAGAATACCCAAGATATAATTCACAGATCATACATATGAAGCTCAAGAGCAAGGAAGACCAAAATGTGGATGCATCAGTCCTTTTTAGAAGGGGGAAGAAAATACTCATGGGAGGAAATACAGGAACAAGATGTGGAATAGAGACTGAAGGAAAGGCCTTCCAGAGACTTCCCTCATCTGGGCATCCATCTCATATGCAGCCACCAATCCCTGCCTCTATTGCTGATGCCAAGAAGTGCTTGCTGACAGGAGCCTGATATGGATGTCTCCTGAGGCTCTGCCAGGGACCTACTGATTCAGATTAAGATGCTAGCAGCTAACCACTGGACTGAGCATGGGGCCCCCTGTGGAGGAGTTAGAGAAAAGACTGATGGAGCTGAAGGGGTTTGCAAGCCCATAGGAAAAACAAAAATATCAACTAACCAGACAACCCAGAGCTCTCAGGAACTAATGATTAACCAAAGAGTACGCATGAAGGAACCAACGGTTCCAACTGCATATGTGGCAGAGGATAGCATTGTCTGGCATCAATAGGAGGAGAAGCTCTTTGTTTTGTGAAGGCTCATTTCTGCAGTGTAGGGGAATGCCAAGGTGTTTATTTGGGTGAGGGTAGGTGGGAGGGGGAGCATCCTCATAGAAGCAAGGGGAGGGGTAATGGGAGAGGGGGCAACTGTGAAAGGGGATAACATTTGAAATGTAAATACATGAACTACCCAATAAGAAAGGAAAGCTATGAGCCAATCGCCAAAAAGATGTGACAGGACTTTCTGGACCCTGGATGGAAGAGAAGATACAAGGAAAGGGAATAGAGGTCACTGTGCTTTGGAGAGAGGAGAACTGCAACCCTGTGAGATTTCAAAACCCAGTGGCCTACAGGTGGTGTCAGGAGCATTTAGAAACCAATATTTAGGGCAAGTGGGAGAGACTGAGATAAGAAACTGGTAAGAACATACTTTACCAGGCAGGAGAGAGCAGTGCCCAGCAATTGTGCCACGAAAGCAATTTGGAAATGAAAAACTGTGTCTGTGTATTTTATCTGAGGATTCAAAGAAATCTGGGTGGGGGCTGGTAGTGTGGCTACCTCCTGGAGTTAAAGGGAGGTAGAACATAAAACTGCAAGCTACATGTCCATGTAGAAAAATGCAAATAATACACACATATGTAGATTTTCTTCCTCGTTTTTCTCTTTCTATACATAGTCCGGTGACTTGGTTAACTCCCTAGAGTTTGCAGATAAAACAAACAAACAAAGAAATTTAATAAAACAATACAGGTAAAAATAACCCAACAAACATCCTCCTGCTGTGATATCAGAAACTCAATTTATAAATCCTGTCCAGTGTTACTCCATTTTCATGCTTACTTATTTCACTAGTTTGAATTTTTCATATTTTTTCACTGTCATGTCCAATTCATAACAGAGGAATGATCTTAACACCTCATTTTAGGATTTTTAAAAAGGAGTTAAGGAAAATGTGTCTTAAAGACATCCTTGAACCTGTGGAAACAGCTGATTTTGATTTCATAAATGAGTTTGTTCTGCTTCTTCCTTCCTTAGAATGTGAGTACTCATCATACTCCTGTATTTTTCCACAAGGCAAGCAGTAAAAGAAAATGGGTTCATCCGGGATAATTAAAAAAAACAAACAAAACAAAACTGTCTTCAAGGTAGGAGTAAAAGCAATTCTCAGAATGAACTCTGCAAGTATTTGCATTGCATACCCCAACTTCAGCTTTCTGTGATCATTTAAAAGAATTCAAATTCAAAACCCATAAATGGAATTCTGATTTAAGAATACATTTTGTTTCTGATACCCATTGAATAGATTAATACAAGGATTCACACGATTTCATTAGGGAAATTTCTGTATCACATATGTGTTCAGATATTCTCTAATTAATAACCCAAATCCACAATAAAATATACAGTCAGATTCAAATTAGTTGGATATAGATCCAGGAATCTTGGGTATACAAAAGGAAAAACAATAAGATAAAAGAAAGAAACAAAGAAAGAAAGGAAGGAAAGAAAAACAAAGAAATTAAAAAGAAAAAAATAGAAATCTGTACCTAATTAAAATGACCTCCATGTTAAATTAAAATATATATATATATATATGTATATATCAAAATACTCAATAAGATGAATGTCCTAAGCAATCCCACTAAAATCAGGGACTAGACAAGGTTGCCCACTCTCTCCCTACTTATTCAATATAGTTCTTGAAGTTCTAGCCAGAGTAATCAGACAACAAAAGGAGGTCAAGGGGATACAGATTGGTAAAGAAGAAGTCAAAATATCACTATTTGCAGATGATATGATAGCATATTTAAGTGATCCCAAAAGTTCCACCAGAGAACTACTAAAGCTGATAAACAACTTCAGCAAAGTGGCTGGGTATAAAATTAACTCAAATAAATCAGTAGCCTTCCTCTATACAAAAGAGAAACAAGCCGAGAAAGAAATTAGGGAAACGACACCCTTCATAATAGACCCAAATAATATAAAGTACCTCGGTTTGACTTTAACCAAGCAAGTAAAAGATTTGTAAAATAAGAACTTCAAGACTCTGAAGAAAGAAATTGAAGAAGACCTCAGAAGATGGAAATATCTCCCATGCTCATGGATTGGCATGATTAATATAGTAAAAATGGCCATTTTACCAAAAGCGATCTACAGATTCAATGCAATCCCCATCAAAATACCAATCCAATTCTTCAAAGAGTTAGACAGAACAATTTGCAAATTCATCTGGAATAACAAAAAACCCAGGATAGCTAAAACTATCCTCAACAATAAAAGGACTTCAGGGGGAATCACTATCCCTGAACTCAAGCAGTATTACAGAGCAATAGTGATAAAAACTGCATGGTATTGGTACAGAGACAGACAGATAGAACAATGGAACAGAATTGAAGACCCAGAAATGAACCCACACACCTATGGGCACTTGATTTTTGACAAAGGAGCTGAAACCATCAAATGGAAAACAGATAGCATTTTCAGCAAATGGTGCTGGTTCAACTGGAGGTCAACATGTAGAAGAATGCAGATCGATCCATGCTTATCAACCTGTACAAAGCTTAAGTTCAAGTGGATCAAGGACCTCCACATCAAACCAGATACACTCAAACTAATAGAAGAAAAACTAGGGAAGCATCTGGAACACATGGGCACTGGAAAAAATTTCCTGAACAAAACACCAATGGCTTATGCTCTAAGATCAAGAATCGACAAATGGGATCTCATAAAACTGCAAAGCTTCTGTAAGGCAAAGGACACTGTGGTTAGGACAAAACGGCAACCAACAGATTGGGAAAAGATCTTTACCAATCCTACAACAGATAGAGGCCTTATATCCAAAATATACAAAGAACTCAAGAAGTTGGACTGCAGGGAGACAAATAACCCTATTTAAAAATGGGGTTCAGAGCTAAACAAACAATTCACAGCTGAGGAATGCCGAATGACTGAGAAACACCTAAAGAAATGTTCAACATCTTTAGTCATAAGGGAAATGCAAATCAAAACAACCCTGAGATTTCACCTCACACCAGTGAGAATGGCTAAGATCAAAAACTCAGGTGACAGCAGATGCTGGCGAGGATGCGGAAAAGAGGAACACTCCACCATTGTTGGTGGGATTGCAGGCTGGTAAAACCATTCTGGAAATCAGTCTGGAGGTTCCTCAGAAAATTGGACATTGAACTGCCTGAGGATCCAGTTATACTTCTCTTGGGCATATACCCAAAAGATGCCCCAACATATAAAAAAGTCACGTCCTCCACTATGTTCATCGCAGCCTTATTTATAATAGCCAGAAGCTGGAAAGAACCCAGATGCTCTTCAACAGAGGAACGGATACAGAAAATGTGGTACATCTACACAGTGGAATATTATTCAGCTATCAAAAACAATGACTTTATGAAATTCGTAGGCAAATGGTTGGAACTGGAAAATATCATCCCGAGTGAGGTAACCCAAACACAGAAAAGCACACATGGTATGTACTCATTGATAAGTGGCTATTAGCCCAAATGCTTGAATTACCCTAGCTGCCTAGAACAAATGAAACTGAAGACGGATGATCAAAATGTGAATGCTTCACTCCTTCTTTAAAAAGGGAACAAGAATACCCTTGGCAGGGAAGGGAGAGGCAAAGATTAAAACAGAGACTGAAGGAACACCCATTCAGAGCCTGCCCCACATGTGGCCCATACATATACAGCCATCCAAGTAGACAAGATGGATGAAGCAACGTAGTGCAGGCTGACAGGAGCCGGATGTAGATCTCTCCCGAGAGACACAGCCAGAATACAGCAAACACAGAGGCGTATGCCAGCAGCAAACCACTGAATTGAGAATAGGACCCCCGTTGAAGGAATCAGAGAAAGAACTGGAAGAGCTTGAAGGGGCTTGAGACCCCATATGTACAACAATGCCAAGCAACCAGAGCTTCCAGGGACTAAGCCACTACCTAAAGACTATACATGGACTGACCCTGGACTCTGACCTCATTGTAGCAATGAATATCCTAGTAAGAGCACCAGTGGAAGGGGAAGCCCTGGGTCCTGCTAAGACTGAACCCCCAGTGAACTAGATTGTTGGGGGCAGGGCGACAAGGGGGGGGGGAGGATGGGGAGGGGAACACCCATAAAGAGGGGAGGGGGGGATGTTTGCCGGGAAACCGGGAAAGGGAATAACACTCGAAATGTATATAAGAAATACTCAAGTTAATATAAAAAAGATGAATATCCTACTAAGCGATGAATATATATTCCCTCAAACTTTTTATTTTATCAGTCTATGTATGTGTAATGACCCTGTGTCTTATGAAGTTGTATAGTTGTATAGACAATTCTGTGCCAATACTTAATGGCAAAATATGTTTTCTAAAAATGATAAACACTGACTGTATTAGGCTGTGTATGTGCAATTTCACAAGCTAAGGAACAGTAACAGTGACAGACTTATTAAAATACACAGTAGAAAATAAGTACTTCATTTAGGTACATTTTTGATGGATAATTTTTCCCACTATATAAATGAATTAGGGTGGAGATATTGAGGTAAGTGTGGTGAGACAAAACACTAGGGAGCAGGTTAGGTATGTCCAGATCTGTAAAATTCCACTAATCAATAGTTATACAAATATACATCACGGCAAGTATAATAATAAGCAATTGATTATAGTGAGTTCAAAGGATCTAAATAGCAATAGCATGCCTTAAATATTTTATGCTTAGACTCTAAGAAATAAAATGGTTGTGAGAACATGTTGTAATCTACATATTTTTGGAAAAAGCAGAAAACATGAAAACTTTAGTGGACAGACTAGCATCTCATTTTGAAGTAATAAAATTTTGTATATATACAGTCACAACGTAATAAACAAGAACAAAGGAAGGTAACCTTTTTAAGAAAAGTGGCATGAAGTGTTCTCTTGATTAGGATGAAATCTCTTCATCAAAGCAATAAAATAGCTTAATTAAAGGAACCCCCACAAAGAACTATTTGAAGAAATAATTCTCTTGAAATGAATGAGAATGGTTCTAAATATAGAATTATAATTAAGAACCTATTAGGTTGACAGAAACAAAATAAGTATGGTCACATAACAGGCTTAATGTGTCAAGGGTCGAAAGTAAATATGAAAAGTGCTTGCCACATTATTTTTTATGAATTCTTTTGATAATTTAAATGGCTAAAATGGGTAGTGTTGATATAGTGAAAATAATACATAAGGTAAAATTTAAAAGGTTAAATGTGATAAGAGTATACAAAATCCTTAATTTAGGAAGAAACAATATCCACTTGCTCAAAGAATATTTATTGAACATTTACTCCATGTTATTTTATTTTAATAGATATATGAATAATATCAAAGAAACCCAATCTTCATGGAGTGTGCATTATCATGAGTATTATCTGAAATTGAACAGATGGTTGAATAAGTACTATTTTAAGGCTGGGCCTGTTTAAGTGTCCCAGGGAAGGCAGAAATTTGGGAGTGACTTCTGACCTTCTCAGGAAATCTTGCTACTAGAGGCAGCAATTGTAGTTACCACATGCTCAAAGTAATATCATTAATGACAGCAACATTAGGTGTGTAGCAATATGGTTTTTCCCCCCAGACATTTACTTGAAATATCTCTAGGAATCGCATCAAAATCCAGGACTGATCACAAGTTACCTGTGTTGAAGGATATTTTGGAAATATCTTTGAGAACTGGAGGATTTCTTGGAAATAAACAGGTAGACGTTAGGTAAAGCTCAATTCTAGGAATGCAACAAAGTGTTTTTCTCCTATAGTGTTACAAGTCATAAAGAATTTAATATGTATAATATCTGTGCCCCAAATAACATCGGTGGAAAGTACAATCAGGAGGAAACCATCATATCTTTGTGGTCATTGAATGATGTATCATTTGAATGCTTTTATCAGTTATACAATAAATATAATTTTTGGAACACTTCAATAAAATCATTTAGAGAATGATAATAAAGAAAATCTTTATCATTTTAGTAGAGTTTTCTAGTTCCAAATGCAATTAAAATTGCAGAATGAAAATAGTTACGATTATTACTGATTGAAAATGCAGATCAACCTCTTACACAAAGAAAGGGTCAAAGCAAAACCCAAGTAAGAGATCCTCTCCTGAGGTAACAATGAAACAGTGGAGAACTTCATGCCAAAATTTATAACACAGACAATCTTACACTGTGGTGTGGTTTCTCTTTCAAACCATCTCTCTGGGAAGAAAGCTGTATATTAAGTACAAGTGATAGTGATTGATGAAGAATTTAAGATGATATGACTGTCTTGACCAAACACAATGAAAACAGTAATATGGATAGAGAAGAGAATCATGTATTAAAGATTTGCTGGAGAGGGGAAACAGATAAAACCAAAACTTACAAAAATCAAAGAGAAAGCAAGAAGGCATTTTGTGATGGTTAGTGTCCATCAGCAAGTTGAGGGAACCTAGAATCACTTCAGACAAGGCCTTTGTGGAGAACGAATAATGAAATTCATCATAACGAATTTATTATGTGGGAAGATCCTCCTTAATTGTATGTGAGACCACTACTCAGGCAGGGGATTCTAGAATGTACAAAATGGAGAAAATGCTAAGCATGCTTATACTGCTTCGAACTTCTGATGGCAGATATATTGTGAGGTGCTACTTCAATCTCCTGGCCTGCACTGCCTCACCATAGGACTGAGAGCTAAAATAAGCCCTTGCTTCCTTAATTCACTTTTGCCAGGTTATTTTATCACAGTGACAGACAAAGGGCTGAGACATCCAGTCATAGAAATGGTGGAAATCAGAGAGGTGAAAAAATAAAGGCAGACTATGAGACCAGGTATAGTAAACCATGTCTGTTGAAGAAGAATTTCTTGCAAGGTGAAGGGAAGGTAGATAAGAGGAAGTTTAGGCATATTTTCCAGAGCAAGTTGTAAGCTATAATACCAAAACATAATATATAGTGATTTCTAAGGTATAGCTGTTTCTTATAAAATTAGTAATACAATATTCAATTTTTTTTCTAATCTCAAAAGTTACTGTTGAATCTGAAGCCTGCTTCCCTCCAAGTTTACATGTGGCACCTTACTCTGTAGTAAGTACCCATGATATTATGGTGTCTTTAATTTGGAACACGGACTGTACTATCACAGGTTTGCAATACCCACAGATTAAGAAAAGATCTCTACCAACCCTACATCAGATAGAGGGCAAATATCCAAAATATACAACGAACTCAAGAAGTTAGACTCCAGAAAGCCAAATAACACTATTTTTTTAAAAAAAGGGATATATAGCTAAACAAAGAATTTTCAACTGAGGAATCTCGAATGGCTGAGAAGCACTTAAAAAAGGGTTCAACAATCTTAATCATCAGCTAAATGCAAATCAAAAATGACCCTGAGATTTCACCTCACATCAATCAGAATGGTTAAAATCAAATACTCAGATGACAGTAGATGCTGGCGAGGATGGACCCAGCTATACTGCTCCTAGGCATATACTCAAAAGACGCTCCAAGATATAACAGAGACACAAGTTGTACTATGCTCATAGCTGCCTTATTTATAATAGCCAGAAGCTGGAAACAACCCAGATGTCTTCAACAGAGGAATGGATACAGAAAATGTGGAACATTTATTTACACAATGTAGTACTACACAACTATTAAAAACAATGACTTCATGAAAGTTGCAGGCAAATGGATGGAACTAAAAAATGTCATCCTGAGTGAGGTAACCCAGTCACAAAAGCACACTATGGTACATATTCAGTGATGAGTGGATATTAGCCCAAAACCTCAGAATGACCATGATACAACCCACAGACCATATGGAGCTTAGGAGGAAGGAAGACCAGGGTGTGGATGCTTCTGTCCTGCCTAGAGGTGGTAGGAGGAGACCTGGGGGAGACAGAAAAAATGCAGGGCAGGATCTGGTACTAGAGGGAATAGAAGAGAGGTACAGAGGGTCAGAAAATTGGACAAAAATATGTAGCAGTGGGGGATGAGGAACTGGGAGGAGGGCACTGAGAGTCCCAGACGTGAGGGAAGTGAGAGACTCCCAGGACCCAATGGGGATGACTTTAGCTGAAAGGCACAGCAAAGGGAAGATAGTCCAAGGATTGGGACACCCACCTATCTCAAAATTTTTAACCCAGAAATGTCCCTGTCCAAAGGAAAGACAGTGACAAAAAATGGAGCAGAGACTGAAAGAAGGGCCATTCAGGGACCACCCATCTGAGATACCAAACCCGACACTGTTGCTGTTGCTAAGAGGTGCTTGCTCACAGGATCCTACTGTGGCTGTTCCTTGAGAGGTTTTTCCAGCACCTGACCAATGCAGATGTGGACGCTTGGAGCCAACCACCAGACTGAGTTCTAGGACCCCAGTCAGGGATCTGGGAAAACGACTAGAGAAGCAGAGGGGGATTGTAATCCCATAGGAACAACAATGTAGGCTGGGCAGATACACAGTGTTTCCAGGGACCAGACCACCAACCAAGGAGTGTATCTGGAATGATCCATGGCCCCAGACATATGTAGGATGGAATGGCCTTGTCTGAAATCACTTGGAGGGGAGGCCTTTGGTCCGGTGGGTGTTTGATGCCCCAGAGTAAGGCAATGCTGGAGTAGTAGGGCTTGTGTGGGTGGGTGTGGAACCACTATCATAGAGGCAACAGGGAGGAAGGAGAGGGCAAATATGATGGAGGATTTTGGAGGATTAAACTGGAAGGGGAATATCATGTTAGATGTAAAGGAATGGAATGATTAAGGTATGGAATGATTAATAAAAATATTATGTTTACTCTGATAAAGTAATTACAGAATTCTTCTGTATGTCAGAGAAATAATACTCATTTTAAGTTCACTGATTAATTTTCTTTAATGTTTCCATATAGTCAGCACATTTTTATGTACTTTCTACAACTAGAATCATCATGGATGAAAAGATATTATCATTAAACATCCATTGACCAAAATCAATTCTTCTATCTATAATATTAATTAATTAACTGACTCGCCTTGTTACCTTAGTCAGCAGTCTTTGTTAGCCGCTATGTCAGAGAAGATATAGTTTATAAGTATGGGCTTCACTGTTAACAATGTATTCTTGAGCCAAATGTTGATTAGCTTCTTAATTCAAAATTGAAAACAGCCTTTTATAAATCATTTATAAATCATTGCTTTATAATTTATCTTAAAGCAAATCAGAGAGGAATCCATTTGTTCAAGAAAATGAAATAAAATTCGTTGAAAGTAATCATTACATAACGTACTGAGCTGATACTGTGCAGTTATGCATGATGTCGGTAAAAATGCCTTAATTATCAAAAGTTTCAAAATAAAAGAAATGGATGTGTGTGTTTATGCATGTGTGTGTGTTTGTGTGTGTATGTAGGCTATGTATAATTCATAAATCATTTTGAATGTGTAAGTAAAAACAAGATTACATGTAGTACATGTGAACAGTTGTAAAGATGTAAAAGAATCTCCTGAAAAGACTGTGCATACAGTGCATGCCTGATAAATAGTGATATCCTTTTGTATTTGATGGTACCATTAAGGTAGGTTAAGGTATTGTCATTGAAAGAGATTTGCATTTTACAGGTACATTATTGTATTTGTACAAAAGACATTGGAGTCTCAGACTGTGAATTTTAAGGCAGTATAATTTGGCTCAAACTCATCTTTATTAGTCAAAGTAGGAACCAATACAATGAACATATTTTACCAAAAACATGTTTGTTCACTCCTGTATGTCTAAAACTATTCTTTTGGATTTAACAAACTGAAAAAAAGTGTTTCCTGTACTCTGCTTATTATGCAAGCATTTTTCAATGCCTACCCAATAATCATTACAAACAAACAAATAATTTTGGTCGTGCTTTGAAATTAGTCAGGTGTTTGATAAATCAGATGATATGGTGGTTGGGAAAAACCTGGTAGCTGCATTCATTCAACTTCTGGAGCACAAAAAGTGTGTGGTTAGTCATTATAGTGAAGTCTATTCTTTACTGTTAAATTCAGCTTACAAATTGTAATGCTCCTCAATGTTCTAAACAAATGTCTCTAAATTCACAGGAGCGCAGAGAGTTGTGGAGGCAAGATTAGCAGCTGACCAGAAAACAGTGACCATGACCTTTTGTAGCTGCAAGTTCGGCTTTGGGAAGAGGTGCAGAGCTTCTTCTTAGTCCGGTCACTGAGGTGGCCATGACTTTTTCTCGTAAAATATCCCTCATTCAAGTTATACCATGACCTTATTGTGAAACAGTTCATTATCACTGCAAAGAAATAAAAAAGCACAGCTGTTTAAAAATAACAGCTTCTTTCTTTTTAATTTTCAGCCAGTTCATGAAGTTCGTACTTTCTGAATATCTTATCCTTTCCAATTTGCTCTAAATACCCAATGATCACATAATGGTCTATGTAGAGATAGTTGATAACTTCTTTTGTAGTTGTATAATGATCAGTTTCAATGACTTCACTCAGTGGGTCTTTATCAACTTTCACTTGCTGGCTGATATGCCTCTCATCTTCTGAAAAATTTGTCTACTCATGGATTCTGTGTTCAAAACCACTTCCTGTCCTCAATATACTTTCTCTACTATGAGTTGTCTCTGGAGCTTTTATGTTTCATTGGGAATTCAATAAGAAAATTCTGTGTTTGTTTTCTATCTTTCATCATTCCCACAGTATTAAAAAATAGAGAAATGAACATTGAATTGACATGTAATATAACCACATTCATTTAGCAACATATCAAACTACAAACTTCAACAATACAAAAATCAGTAACTTTTACACAAAGTGATATTTACTTGTTGCTACAACAAAATACATTACAAAAACTCAATATAAGAAACGAATATTTTTTTTCATTTTATTTGTTTGTCTGTTTGTTTTAGTTTTTGGCAGGTATGCTAGGGTCAGTTAGGGTAGTAAAATTATGTTAGCAAGAGCTTGTGGCAGCTAGTTCCATTGCTCCCGCCATTAGGAAGCAGAGAGAAATGAAAGCTGGTCCTCAACTTACTTTCTCCTTTATACTCATTTAGGCCCTAGTCTGTGAAATGGTGTTGACCATAACAAATGAACTTTTACACCCAAATCTAGCTACTACAGATAATTACTTCGTCCTGGAAATGCCCAGTAGATACTATCAGAGATGATTTTTTTTTCCTTCAAGTTGAAAATCAAGATTAAGCATCAGGAAGGAAAATTTTTCCAGTTTAAAAAAATGACAATAGTCTACCTTTCTACATATGTACAGACCTTAAAAATTTTTTATAATAAAAGCTATGTTATTTAATTCGAGTAAGATTTTTTTAAGAAAAAATCTGAAGACTTCCTGGTTTTATGATATTCTGAGTCCCAGAGGTTTTGCTTTGTTTGTTCCATTGTTTTCTGTTTTACCTGTTTTAACTGTGAAATTGACACAATTTGACAAGAGCCTCTTTTATCTGGGCAGAAGGAATCTTAATTGAGAAAATGTCTCTTCCATAATATTGGCACTTGGGCAAGCCTGTAGGAATTTCCTTGTTTGCTGATATTTTGGGAGGGCTCATTATGGGCTCAGCTCATCCACTGTAGGTGCTGTAAGAAAGCAGACTAAATAAACTAAAGTAGCAGACAGTAGGCAGCCTTACTCCATTATATCTGCTCCACTTCCTATTTTCTAGTCCCTGCCTTGAGTTCCTGCTCTTACTTCCCTCAGCAATGGACTGTTATTTGGAAGTATAGAAAAATAAATGTTTTCCCCTCCAAGTTGCTTTTGGTCATGATATTTTAACACAGCAATAGAAACATAACTAAGAAATCCCTTCTGACTTATTTTAAGATTGCATTGCTAAGGCAAGCCAGCTTTTAGCTCTGTCATCTTCAAAGTCTCAGTGCATTCTTCAAAACAATGCGCCAAACTCCTGTCCATCATAACCTGGTGTGGTTTCAAAATTGCCTAATTACCATTTGTGTAGAAACTTCATTGACAACATTTAGTAGCTGCTATCTATGACTAATCTATGGGAATAGACATTGATTGCCATTTTGGTTCATGGCCTAATTATTTTTTTTCCTGGGACATCTAAAAATCACCATTAACCCTACTCCTGTGCTATGTGGAGCATCAGGCTAAGAGAAACTCTATGTGAAAAAAAGCTTGACAGTATACGTGTGTGTAAATACACTGTGAGGGTTTCTAATCTGTTTTAAAGAGCATGGATTACTTTTATCAGATTTTTTAAATCTTTAGAATAATGCTGTGCAGATAGTGGACAGGAATGGTTTCAGTTAAAAGCAGAGTACTATTTTTGGAGGAAGAGTTTTACAGAAATTTGAAATATTTGTGGTGTTTGGGTTTATAGGCACTTATAAAGATGCCTAGGAGGGAAAATAATTCTTGGCAGTCACACTGTGACATTACTAGATAATTATTACAAGGATCAGCTATCAGTATTTTTGGAGGGTTTTTATTTATTGTGTTTATATATTGACAATAGTTCTATAGAAGTGACTATTGGACACAGAACCACCTTTGCTACAGGTTCTTTGATAGTCACCAGACAAGGTTCAGTGAGAATGTAGGATGTGGGTGAAGTGCTGAGGAAAATACTCAGTATTAACAAATCTAACAGATACGACATCAATTACTGTACCAAGTGAAGCTTCTTATGAAGAGATACTTGTTATTAAGTATCCACTCCTCAACAAGGTTGACCTTCTCAGATGCTGCTATATCACTAGGCTCGAGATTCTGTTTTTGTTTTTCTTTTTTTTTTTTAAATCCAATAACAAGTTTCCCACTGTGGTTTCAATTGCCTTCTCAGATCTCCCACTGAGGCTGACTTCATTCTGAGATAACATAGAAGGCTCAGTTCTCAATGGGTCAAAGAGCCACATATATGAAGGAGAGCATTGGTTACCATCTCAATCAATATCTAGAAATGTATTTTTACTCATTTATTTACCATACTTGAGTTGCTCAGAGTACATTTTGAAATTCGGAACTTTTTACATTCTATATTTTCTTAATAAAATGCCCTGTAAATGTTGCAGGATTTGAAGTAATCATGCTGTTCTATTAATTTTGCAAGACAGAGCCATTTGATACTCTAGATGGCTACATAAAATAAACAATTGTTACCAATAAAATTGGTGTGTTATGATGCTTTTCCTTGTTTTTTAGTCTTGGAGCATGAATTTCTGGTCAAAGCTGTGTCAAACAATAGCCTTTGTGAAAGTGTTGCTTCAAACCAGAGTGAACCAGACACACAAGGCAGCCATGTTGGGGAGCAGAAAGGGGCAGCATTGGATGTAGATAGATAAATTAATTTAAAAAATGAAACAGAGTGAGCATCATATCATTTCCGTTCAGCCACAGCTTCCTTTCCTGGTCCACCAACATCAATTCTTTACACTTCTTCAAAGCAGACACTTTAACAAGCACTCATGTCTTCATTATCACCTGGTCAGTCATCAATTTTAAATTCCAATTCAGGTGATTTGACAGAAAAAGAGGTTTGTTTGTTTGTTTATTTGTTCATTTTCATATAACTTTAAAATTTTCATTCCTAGGCAGAAGAATCATTTTATAGTTTTGATTACAAAAAGCAAATAATAATAATAATAATAATAATAATAATAATAATAATAATAATAATAATAATCCAGCAGATGCTTTTGAACAACCCTGGATTGAGGAAAACTATACAACTGCGAATTTCATTCCAGTTTGATTCCAATTATTATAAATATATTTATTCTATCATAGAAAAACGGTAAAAATGAAGGTTTCACATACAATTTAAAGGTGTTTAGTAGAAATTGAAGAAGCCAAGACTATATTTTAAAGATTGTTTATACAGTATTGTTATTCAAAAGTCAAGAATAACATTCTATTTGAGTCTGACTCATTGTTTCTGCTTGTCTGTGTCATTCTGTCTGCCTTTGTGTGTGTGTGTGTGTGTGTGTGTGTGTGTGTGTGTGCTGTTCTTTTATAAAACTTAGTAACACCACATTGAATATATATGTCAAATTTGATTCTGCAGCTTGAGGAGATTTCCTGTTCCTTGTTACAACTAGCGCTCTGAGTCTGGAGACATCTGTCAAGAACTCAGGCTCCAGAGTCCTGAAGAAAGAAGTGGACCAAGGACTCATTGCTACAAAAATCAGCCAGAGAAGATGCACCTAACCCTTGAGAGAGCTGGTGCTCCAGGGAGTGAAGAGGTCTGGTGGAGTGTGTCGGAGTGTTGGGGGGATATTCTCTTGGAGACAAGGGAGTAGGAACAGTCTGGGGATAAAGTCTGGACTGTAAAAATAGATTAAAGAATAAATAAAAAATAAAATAAACATGCCTTTTGAGAGAGAGAGAGAGAGAGAGAGAGAGAGAGAGAGAGAGAGAGAGAGAGAGAGAGCAGCATTCACAAGGATGGGAATGGGTTAGTGGAATGAGGTAAAAGTATAAAAATGAACCTGGGCACTAGATATATGACTCTTACAGGACACTTGTATGGTGCCAACTTCTTTTACCTTTGTATGTTGCCAGTTTTTCTCACATTTCTTGTTTCTTACAGGAAGCCCAGATGAAGAAGAGCTTCCCATTTCTCAATTCTCTCAAGATAGACAGTTTCAGAAAGGCATGAAGTCCTGACCAGGTAAATTTCTTCTGTTGTTTATTTGTCCATGCTGGGAGGAATGAATGAAGCAATGCAAAGCAGCCATGGAGTGTACTCCACATTTCTGAATCATAGGTATTGAAAGGATGCAAATTTGGGATCCAGCCAAGAGGCAAGAAAAAAATTAACGTTAATGAGTTGAACAAACATTTGTATTTTTACATTTGCATGTAATATTTAATTAAGCTACAAAAAGAACAGGAGAAGTTTGCAACAAAATAGCCTGAACTTCTAGATTATGTTTTAACTAGGTGTACTGATAGGTTTAGATCACTGTATGTCATTTTGGAAAATTGTCCTGTATGCCACTGAAGCAAAACCCTGTCCAGAGAAGTACCAAGTAGTTAAATAAATAGATTTTGCTTGAGTTCACTCATTACTACTACTACTACTACTACTATTATTATTATTATTATTATTATTATTATTATTATTATCATTATTATCATCATCATCATCATTATTGTGGTACTTGGGCTCAAATCCAGTACCCCATTCAGGCAAGATAGGAATTTTATCCAGAAGCTGTATAACATTAGCCTCTACTTTTTTTTTTTTTTTTTGTTTTTCTTTTTTTTTTTTTTTATTAACTTGAGTATTTCTTATATACATTTCGAGTGTTATTCCCTTTCCCGGTTTCCGGGCAAACATCCCCCTCCCCTTCCTTATGGGTGTTCCCCTCCCAACCCTCCCCCCATTGCCGCCCTCCCCCCATAGACTAGTTCACTGGGGGTTCAGTCTTAGCAGGACCCAGGGCTTCCCCTTCCACTGGTGCTCTTACTAGGATATTCATTGCTACCTATGGGGTCAGAGTCCAGGGTCAGTCCATGTATAGTCTTTAGGTAGTGGCTTAGTCCCTGGAAGCTCTGGTTGCTTGGCATTGTTGTACTTTTGGGGTCTCGAGCCCCTTCAAGCTCTTCCAGTTCTTTCTTTGATTCCTTCAATAGGGGACCTATTCTCAGTTCAGTGGTTTGCTGCTGGCATTCGCCTCTATATTTGCTGTATTCTGGCTGTGTCTCTCAGGAGCGATCTACATCCGGCTCCTGTCGGTCTGCACTTCTTTGCTTCATCCATCTTGTCCAATTGGGTGGCTGTATATGTATGGGCCACCTGTGGGGCAGGCTCTGAATGGGTGTTCCTTCAGTCTCTGTTTTAATCTTTGCCTCTCCCTTCCCTGCCAAGGGTAATCTTTTTCCTCATTTAAAGAAGGAGTGAAGCATTCACATTTTGATCATCCGTCTTGAGTTTCGTTTGTTCTAGGGATCTAGGGTAATTCAAGCATTTGGGCTAATAGCCACTTATCAATGAGTGCATACCATGTATGTCTTTCTGTGATTGGGTTAGCTCACTCAGGATGATATTTTCCAGTTCCAACCATTTGCCTACGAATTTCATAAAGCCGTTGTTTTTGATAGCTATGTTCATCGCAGCCTTATTTATAATAGCCAGAAAATGGAAAGAACCCAGATGCCCTTCAACAGAGGAATGGATACAGAAAATGTGGTACATCTACACAATGGAATATTACTCAGCCTCTACTTTTTTTTAAACTTTTCATACTTTTTAAAAGTAAAAGTTAAATTACAAAAGAGGAAAGGCATGGAGTCTAAAAATCTCTGGCTAAGGGTTATTTAATCTTGAGTACTTCAAATTATCACACAGTTTTTTCTCAGAAAGCTTCAATCTGTCAAATTCTCGGTTTAGAATGTATAATATTCATATAAGGAAAGAAAATGATGAATGTGGTACACAAAGAGCTAGAAGAAAATCTATAAAACATTCTTATAATAAATAAATGATGGATCTTCAAGGATATAATTATGTTTGAGATAAAGACATTACATAATATGGGTGTTAGTATATTTTACGATACTCTTTTAATGCATTAATTTTTTCAGCTTAAATAAATGAAAGTGACAAACTTGTAAAGTGCTCTAGAGAAAGAAGAAAGAAAGAATAAGCCATTTTAAAGCACCAAGGAGTTTGAGCCTCTGTAGTGGTAACCCCTTAGGATAATTTGATTTACTGATTAACATACATCTTCAAACTAGAGTAGCAAGCATCTCTTGTTGAAACTTAAGCAGAAAGTCACTATTTCAAAAGATTATTTGTTGCCAATGGCTGGCTTTCATGTCCGTGTGGTGGGTAAACTGAGGCAGGCTGTAGTTGATGGGCGTGGATCCACATACCTACAGGTGCTGATGCCTAAGGCAGTCATGAAGTAAAGTTACTCAGCAGACTTTCTTCTGAAGGAACAAAGCTTAATTTACTGGGGCTGGTATTCCCTGTGGCCAGCAGAAAATCTATGAATTCTTTTAACTCCTTAGAGCTGACAAGAAAGAGAAGGAAAGAGAAAGTAGACACACACACACACACACACACACACACACACACACACACACACACACACACACACCACAGACAGTCGATGAAACAAAAGGCAGAGTCCAACAATTCCATACATAAAACTTAAGTACATACATACATACATACATACATACATAATACATACATACAAACAACATACATAAACACATCTACACACACAGGTAGAGAGACATATACACATTCACAGAATGGTTAGAGAAAAGCTTCAGCAAATAGACTTCAAACATTTCATACAGACCTAAATACACACAATTTGTGAACAAAGCAAACTCCAACATAGACCCAGAAAAAGGTAACATATACATATGCATAGTTGATGGGTGGAAGAGAAAATGTTTCAGCACTCGTCCACAGAAATCTTACACATATGTATACACACAGCAGAAAGATAGAAGAACATTCAGCATTCTCTCACACAAGCCTTACACACATACAAACATGCAAACACACAGTTGGTAGGTGGAAGGAACAATGTTCCAATCCTCCACTCACACAAACTTGACACATATACAAATAGTTAATAGATGAGAGAATCAATGTTTCAGCCTCCATATTTGCTCCTTTTTTTCATAGACTATATATATATATATATATATATATATATATATATATATATATGTGTGTGTGTGTGTGTGTGTGTGTGTGTGTGTGTGTGTCAGAAATGTCTTTTAGGTAGTATAAAATTACAATGTGATTATATTTAAGTTTTCTTCTAGTAAATAATTATGAAAAAACAGTGTGTTCCCCAATACCTTTACATGAAATAACATTATGTAGTACATCTAAAGAAAGCGAACTATTCCCCCCAAAACATGTCCATTTGTAGCTAAGCAACTTGTTAGAGACTAACAAAGTATAAGGAGCACGGTAGTTTTCTCGGCCAGTTTCTCTTACTGGAAGGCAGCAATTTGTGCTTAGAAAAAAGGAGTAATTATTATTTATCTTTAAAAAATCTTAAAGGAATCGCAAATCTAAACTTTTATATAAAAATATCTTTATAGAAATCTTAAAGGAATCACAAATCTAAACTTTTATATAAAAATCAGTCATATCTACTTTAAATCTTCAGAACGTACATCTACTCATCAACAACTCTTAGTAAATCATATCAGAAAGCTGAGGGTAGAGTGGTTATAAGAAATCAATCACCAGCAGTCCAGCCTCAGTGAGAGTTCTGTCAGTCAGTGCTGGCATTGTGCTTCTTCCCTGACCGTGGTCCCTTACCTTAACTAATAAAAGTGTGCCTTTGCGAACTTCAAATAGTTTCCTAAGTAATAGTTTTCTACATCAGAACCAGCCTAGCTTCACTAACAATTTTATGTTTCCAAATGTTTTCTAAGGTTGGTAGCTACTGCTGAGTTCTTCTCTAGGGTGGTGATTGAATCATAAATCTGCTCCAGCAGCAATGCCTGAAAGAGATCAAGTACTGTTACTGTGAGTGCCAGAGATACTGCCCAGTAAGGGACTGGAAGCCCCCTTAAAGTTTTCAAATAAGTTTTAGATTAAAGGGATGTGAAGGTAGCAAGCAGAACAGAACTCCATAACAGTATGAAGTCCTAAGGACAGGTGGTCCTCAGGGCCATGTAACATGGAGCCTCACATGTGGCTGTGCTAGGCTGCCACTCGAGTAGGTTGCATTCCATGAGTTCTAAAGCCATTTGTCATTCTTTCTGCATGTCCCTCATTAATTTGTGCCTTTCCCGCAGACTGACTAATGCCCTTGTAACATTCATCTTATATAATTCATCTTCTATAATGGACAGAAAAGTGTAAACAGAACTTCAAACCCATCTCTCATAAACAAGTAGAAATGCCCCCACCCTATGGTCACTCTGCCAGAAGAGTTCTGTATCATGGCTTTTCCTAAGAAAGCAGCAATGCACAGGGACTCCGAGTCATAATGTACAATCCTGTCATGATGTAGGTGCAGTATAGCTGCATCATGTGGTATTTGTACATTTTTAATGCTCTCCATATTGATGCTCATAGTGACCGTACCAGCATAAAGTCCCTTCAGGAGTATGTATGTCCCTTTTTTTCAGATCATTGCCAGTATTCGTTCAGAATTGATGTCTTGGTGATAGCCTTTCAGACTGGAGTGAGATGTAATCTCGAAACCATTTTAACTTGCATTTCTCTGGTGGCTCAGTATGTGTATCACTTTTTGAAATATTATTGGTGATATGTGTTTTCACTTTCAAAACTACGCAGTTTATCAACCCATTTGTTGTTTGGATGATATCCATCCCTGGCTAAATGGATAAAGAAATTCGGTTTGTATCCACAATGAAAGTTGATTCAGCTATAAACAATAATGACATTTGCAGGAAAATGATCAGAAATAAGAGCTGTTAAAGAATTAGCACAAACAGATAAATGCCACCTGTTTTCTGTAATGTAGATTCTATATTGTATATGTGTATGTGCCATGAACCTAGAAAGGGGACTATGACATTGCAGAATATTTTTAAATGAAAGGGGTGAGGAAGGAACTGGAGAGGGCAGGAGTCTATGTGTCACGAAGGCAGAAGAGAAAAAAGTGTATCAGAAACAGAGGTGAGGGGTTTGGGCATGTAAAATGCTAAGTGCAATTATTTCTTTAGGAGAATGACCAAAAACATGATTTTTATATGCTAAACAAAAAAATCAATAAAATATTTATAAAATTAGTGGAGAAAAAATAAATGAAGAAGGAAAGAAGAAAGGTCTTCCAGGCTCAGATTTGTGAAGATCTTAATGTCCAAAGCATAAAGCCCCTGTTACACTGCACTTTCACATGTGTGTGTGTGTGTGTGTGTGTGTGTGTGTGTGTGTGTGTGTGTGTGTGTTGGAATCGGAGAGCGTGTTAAAGTCAGAATATCTATTATATTTTCTTTGCCAGTCATGGATAAGACAGTTGTCTGTCTGTGTATAAAAGAATGGAGACTGGATGGTACCTGATGTCTATGTGACCTTTCCCAGAAAAGAACTGGTAATCCTGTTAGGATATAGATATAGAAATATAGACAGATAGATGGATGGGTGGATAGATAGATAGATAGATAGATAGATAGATAGATAGATATATAGATAGATAGATATGTAATCTTTTCTTATGGCCTTCTCTAAACTATAAGATAAACACAAGCATGTGGGTTAGTAGTAGAGGTAAGGGGATGTGTGTGTTTTCCTCCCTCCTTTTTCACTGTATTTGGCTGAAATGTAAATAAATCCACTTTCTTTGCTATATTCTGACCTCTACATTCTTTTGAAATACAAGGAAATTTAGTGCCCTGAAATACTAGGATCATCCTTTGTCTGGAGCTATAGGCTTTGATGTCCTGGGGTACCCTTATAAAAGGAACTACATATCACAAGCACCAAAACAAAAGCTTTTTCCTTTGTTGGTACTGCAAGAGTGTTTTTAATAAAGTAGGGGCAGTGGCAGATGAAGAGAAATTGGAGCAAGACTATGTTGACCTTGTGAGTAGCTGCAGGAAGGAAGTCACACTGGCATGTTGTTGCTTGAAGCATGCTGAAGACTTGCCCTGGTCTTTAGGGACCTCATCTCAGGTTAACCAAAATTCTTTTTCATGCCATAGGAAAGAATTTCAGGACAGTCCAATGTAAAGTACCACTGTAGATTATTAAAAAGAGATTTTAAACATAGATTTTAAGAAAAAGTTATGTAAAGGAGAGATACTTGAAAGAAAAGTAAGCTATACTCAGAATGGTTTTTAGCAGATGAACAAGGAGTCAAAATTAAGTATCTTAACATTCATTATATACTGTTTTGGTGAATCCCAAGTTATACCTCAAAGAGTTGTCTTAACATTCTTGTCAAACTATTTCTTTGAAGAGAATATCGAGATAATCATGCTGGTGAGAATGTATTTTATAAAAATTGAATTACATAAATTATGTACTGAAAATAATATTCAAGTGGTGGGAAAACTTGTCTTCCATTATTTTATGGATTAAAAATGTAGACACCTGAGGATGCACAAAGAAGCAGGACTCGGTGACTTTAAATGAGATTCACTTCTGTAAAAATAAGAGAAATGGTTCCAAGTTCTCCTTGTCTGAACAGAAGAGGTTGCTTTCAAAGATAGATGTTAAACTCAATTATGAGAAAGTAAAATCCAATGGAGTAAGGAGAATCAATACAGGAACAACAGTTGTTAATTTTGAGTAATATAATAATAATAATAATAATAATAATAATAATAATAATAATAATAATATAATAATAAAAGCTATAGGGAAAGAGCTCTTCTCTGTCAACTTCTTAGTAGTATAAGGTCATCCTTTATGTTTAAAAGACATCAACTCAGGCTAAAGTGTAATTTGTGGCTTAAACAAAGAAAAGAATTTCAGGTTTAGCAAGTATGAAGCTGAATTAACATTTCACACAAGGGTTATTGTATGAAGTTATTAGAATCACATACAGTAAGACAAACTCAAGGTAGATTCCAACTCCTTGAGGTTGAGTTGTAGTTCCGTTTCTTAGTATTGGTCATACATGCTGTTTGGTGACTGTTAACTTATGTCTCCAAAGTGCTACAAACCCTTTCTTCTCTCTCTCTCTCTCTCTCTCTCTCTCTCTCTCTCTCTCTCTCTCTCTCTCTCTCAACAATAGGAGTCTATGGTAGTGATTTTTTTCTTTTGTTTTTATTAACTTGAGTATTTCTTATATACATTTCGAGTGTTATTCCCTTTCCCGGTTTCCGGGCAGACATCCCCCTCCCCCCTCCCCTTTCTTATCGGTGTTCCCCTCCCTATCCTCCCCCCATTGCCGCCCTCCCCCCAACAATCTAGTTCACTGGGGGTTCAGTCTTAGCAGGCTATGGTAGTGATTTTAATGGCTTTATATAACCATATAAGGAAAAGTAGAAGCCACTTGCATTGCAAAGGAATTCAGTAGGTTTTCCAATGTTATGATCGCAGGTACATTTTCTACATATTTCCTTATTCCCTGAAATAAAACAAGGAAACCTCATAAACATTCAAGTTCAACTTTGTTTATGCTTCTGTAGGGTCTTGGATAGTGACATCACTTTTGAGACATGGCTTTCTCTGTATACTTTCAGTTAGAAATCAAGACCAGTGAGAAGGTATGCTGTGACTGGCACTCAAAAGCAGACTTGCTCAAACATTTTTTAAGATAAATTTTAACTTTGTGTGCACCTTTGTGCCTTTGTGTGGTGGTTTTGTGCACCTGAGTGCATGTGCCCAGGATGGCAGAAGAGACTGTTGGATATACTGAAGCTAGAGGTACAGGCAGTGAGTCAAGTGCCGTGAGCAGTGGGAACCTAACACAGACCTGCTGCATGAGCAGTATGCTCTCCCACCACTGAACCAGCTTCTACTCTTGAAGGAATATTTTTCATGTTTTCAATCCATTTTCATTTTGTTTTGAAAACTTGTTGTTGAATAGATATTTACAGAATATCTTTAATTTTAATGTCTAAGCTCAAAGAAACAAAAGAACCCTATTTATTCTGTAACAGTGTTCATGTTTTTGACTGCTTTGCTTGGTGAGAAAGTCCTGCCTCACTGATTTGATAAATCACAAAGCTCAGTCTCAATCCATCTCGTTTTCATCAGTGGTTAAGAGAAAAGTCATTTTGCACAGACATTCTGATGGTTTATATTGGAAAAACTAGCCATGCAGTCTCTCAGCCACAAGATGGGAGTAAAACGTTTGGCTGGCTTAAGAGCTTTTGCTTTCCTTCAAACCTGTTTCACGAACAAAGACATAAAATGGGGTAACTTTCAATTAGAAAAAAATAATTCTTATTTATCCTCTTTGCTATTATGTATTTCCTGAGAAATGCCTGCATTTTCACCAAAACTTCAGGAGCCAATGCACTAAATACAGATGAAGAAAATGGTTGTGTAGCAATTTCTGTTTTTCATTTCCTTTATTTCTTACCAATATCAGTGTCCCTTTCAAACTACATCTTAAGACTTTGAGAAACAATTTAAAATAAATCCTCCTAAAATCTCTGCAATTTCTATAATGGGTAAGCATCTTATTGAGCCTTCACATAAATTACTATTTTGAAGGATGCCTCCCTTCATGAATTTTTCTATCATTTTATTTCTGCATGTTAATGAAGGCAGTCCTGTAAATGGAACAATGGATTAAATAGTCCAAAAAAGTATTTAATTATTGTGACCTTTGTAAAGAATTGGAAGATTAAAATGAGTTTTTAATGTTGTCTATTCAAAATAAGCATAAAGGAGAATCACACTGTACATAATTCAATTTTGTTTGCTTTGTGTGTAAGAAGATGATTTGGCTTTGCTTTGTTTAGTATATGCTTATTACCTTCAAACTTGGCAATATTATGTGTTTATGCCGAGGTTGTGAACACATGCAAACATGTACATGTCCTCTGAGATAGAGTACCTGACACTAAAGCTAGCAAGACCAGACACTGCAAGGCATTGAGACTCACCAGCATGACAGCAGCATACTCAAGGGATTTCGAGTGGTGCTAAAAGGAAAGGGCTGCCATCTCCCTCAAATACAAAGATGTAAATGTTGAAAAAAGGCATAAATTGTCTTGCCAATTCCAATTCCTGGCCTCCTCATACAAATGAATAAAAAGTGGGCTAATGGAAAGCATTCTTGTCATTGCTGCTGATATTACGTTTTCTGGAAAGATTTCCCCAAATACATCTTTTACACAACTGAATTTTGAACATGAAACATACTCAGGGCCACATCACTTATATAATGTTTTTCAAATTTCCCCCCACTGATAGCAATGGGAAAGGAAGACAAGCTAATGCCTGAGGCTACAGCACTGATACTTTGCTGGATGAATGTGCAGACTCCCAGATAAAATCCACAAAAGTCTCTAGCTTCAACTTTGCTGTCAAAAGCCCCACTGAATATCAATTTAATGCATATGGAAAGTTTTTCTGAGTGGCTTATGACTTTTAAAGTTGTAAAATACATGGTGAAAACAGATTCACATAGTTAGGTGTTGCCTAAGCACATGGTAGATAATTTTGGTTGTCATACTAATAAATGGATTTGAATCTATCATATGTAATATTCTCTGACTCACTAAATATTGTGATACCATGATCTAGTATGACTGTGGTATGTTTTCCCCCTCTGGCCAAAACATTATCAATCATCCCTTCATCGCTGGGTATAAGTTATTCTGGTAGCTATGACAACTAAATGAGAAGAACAATTCAAAGGTATCTGGGTTTATGATAACAAAGACAAAACTATTGACAACCCATAGATTTTAGCCATTACTCGCTGCTTTTTTCTTCTAGCCAGCTTCAAGTGATCTTGAAAGATACTAAAATATTTTCAGAAAAGGAAGAATATTAAATGAAAGGGATCTCCATTCTGCAGCTTTTATGAGGTTGTCATTTACAGTGGGGTGTAACGTTATAGTGATGTACCATTTAAGGTCTCTTTTGCTCTTTGACTTCAAAATATTCTGTGTAAACAAACTGAACAGATTCATCGGTTCAGCCAGTTAGATATTGTTGGAATCTTTGTTTTGCTGTTGGTGCCCTTATGGTGAAGGAATGTCCACATCTCTCTAGAAATAATCAATACAAGTAGATATATCATCTCTTTCGGGGTTAGTTTTTTTTTCTATTAAATGAGTAAGTAAGTTGGAAATTGAATTGAAAACAATTTACAAAAAAAATGAACAATTAAATATTTTAATGAATAGATCACATAGTTTAACTAAAATAAAGCATTAATTATAACCTAACATTTAAAAAAGGGACCTAAGAAAAAGTGTAACTAATTGCTTCTTCCTGAGTTCAATATATCTTTTTGTACTGACTTACCATGTTGATTATTTTACAGTGAATTGCAGTAAAATACGTTGTTATTATTGCTCACCAATAACTATCAATCATATCACGATAGAATATGTCAACTACAAATGGATGTGCAGTTTACAAATGTAAAGGAAGAGAACAAGAATGACTAGAAGGGATGGATGAAGCCTTTAAAAATAATGAAATAGAGAGCTCAAGAGAAGACACAGAACATAAAATTCATTGCTAGTCTTCCAGAGGACAGGGGTTTGATTCCTAGCACTTATGCATATTGGCCTATGATGTACCTGTAATTCCAGTTCAAAGTGGTCTGATACCCTCATCTGGAAGGTACATACATGGTACACAAATATCTGTGCAAACCAAATACACATACAAATACAAATAAAATAATTTAAATAATTAAACGGGAACCAATCCTTCAGGAGCCTATTTCAGTATTTGAGTATGTATTACATTTTCTCGGAGCACATCTTTATTCTCTAATTTTCATTTTTAAGCTTATATTAGAGCATCTTTGATAAAAATCTCCAAGTCTGCTTCATAACACTGATTAAACAAAATCTGACTTGGGAGACATTTTTACTGATACACGTGAATTAGAATTAGACTCTTTTCTAGTGTTTAAAGCTCTTTAACCTTGGTAAAACATATTATTGTATATGGAGCATAATTCCTTGATTGAACTATATGTAATTTGATGGGAAAGATGGTACAGTGATAATTACATTCATTTGAGACAAAAATGTATAAGTATAAATTCATATTAAGCACTTACATGAATTATTGCATATATATGTATATTCACATATATCTTGTATGTGTAATTGTGTGTGAATACAAGGTTTAGGGAGAAGCCATTGCTGTGTAGACTAAGCTAGCCTTAGACTCTTGATTTTCTGCTTTAGCATAGAGACTACTAGGATTATAAGTATACTATATGACTTGCTATTATTGCATTTTGAAATTTAGACCAAAGAATAGCCACTAAAATAATCTGTGGGTCAGTTATAAAAATAGAAATACCATCTCATAGAAACAAATGGCAAGTCAATTATGAAAGGAAATTTTAATGTAATGAAAAATATAATAGTCTAAGTGTCTATTATACACACTTGGATTCAAAAGATTGTCAACAAAGAATAACAGCTACCAGTAATTTAATTCTCTTCATGTTTTGCCTTTTATGTGACCATTGGGGCTGTCAAAGAAGTAGTATTTCTTTCTTTTATGCCAACTAACCACTACTGACTACAGTATTTTATTAAAGTAGCCGTGTTATAGATTCTGTGACTATGTAGTAAGGTAAAGGAAGACTACACCATTCAATTCTTAGGTTCTGAGCCTGACATAAAATTACCTGACACATATTAGAGAAGATGTGTAATTAGAACAGCTGTAATTTTGTTAGTTTTGCATACAATAAATGACTTAGGTCTTTAAATAAACTCCTGAGAATAATATCTAAAATACTAGAGAATCGATGCCCGATCTATGCTTACCTAAATAAATCATAAATCGTGAGAAAACTGGACTTGTTTATTTGTTATTCTTGTATTTAACTTGATTTTTCATGAGGGGCTTTATTTCAAAGGATTCAACACTTTCCTTACAGTATTAGAAGAAAATTATTTTCCAATTTATGTCATTGGCTTAAGCATGTTGGCTTATGATACAAAATAAAAGCTATTTTGCAGGGGTTGGGGATTTAGCTCAGCGATAGAGCGCTTGCCTAGCAAGCACAAGGCCCTGGGTTCGGTCCCCAGCTCCGGAAAAAAAAAACAAAAAGATATTTTGCAGATATATGTATTCTTATAGTCACTGATTAATTTATTATTTATTTTTACCAGTGTCATAATTGATTCATCCACCAGAGGTTGCAATATGGCTTTTTACAGATTAGAAACAATGAGAATAGCAAACTATCTGAAATAAGAAAGAACTCACCACTTGCTCAATGTGTGTGTGTGTGTGTGTGTGTGTGTGTGTGTGTGTGTACTTTGTGTGTACCAAAGCACAACTGAGAAAGAAATCTCAGATAAAGCCCTTAAGATATAATACTGAATGAAAAATAAGCCAGCCAGGCACTGTTGACACCCCCTTGCTTACGAATGTGTTTCTAATACTAAATTACATATGGCTTTCTAAAAATTCTTCTAGACAGATCACCACTGTGTTGAATTAACACAGGATTATTTTTGTTATTATGTGAACAGATTTTATCTCAGCAAAATGTTTGCTTTTGTAGCCTGGATGTGGGGGAACCATGTTCATACTTTCACTATGGAAATAGGATCATTTTTTCCAGAATAGTAAGTAACGAAGAATTGAAAATAAATCATTTTTCTTCTTTCCCATGAAAACTATGTATGCATAAGTATAGTACCTGGGCTAAAAGGAAATAGAAATATGATCGCAGGCCATATTCTGTATTCATTTTATTATGAATTATCATACAGATTGAATTGTTTATTTGATTTTTTTATAAAGGTTTATATTTACTTCAATGGGAGATATAAGATATATTTTGTGGTTAAGAGATTTTCTTTAAAACTTTAATTGGAATAAAAAGTGGGGTGAAAAGACAAGAAAAAATATAACAACCAGACACAAAATTCTCTCATCAGAAAGACTGCAATGGACAAAGAAAAACTGCAGAACTGGAAACATTACGTTTATGTATGTACACTGTGGCACTTCTGGATGGCTCCCAGAGGTACAGGGCTTACAACTTTCAAAAAGTACCCACTATTAAGGTGACATAGGTCTTGTCCCTTGAGTCTCCTTAAAGAAACAACAACTGTTCAGTAGCAGTACAACAGATGTTAAAAAGAATCATTAGCAATCTAAATGTTTTTGTGAGCAGATGTCCCACTTCTGCTGTGGTTAACATTGAGGAGGAACAGAAAGGGATGTAGCGAGGATGGGGGAAAAGATGGAGAGTTGAAGAGAATTAATAATAAGGTCATTTTAAGAATTCCTCTTCTGATGATAACAAAGCGGTATCAAAGCAAGGTGTTTCCAGAAAGAGAAATGCAGTTTGGAGAAGAGAGGTCACTAAATTGAGAAACCTGCTAGTTTTCTTTGTGCTGTTGATTTGGATATTGAGTTGAGTTGATCAGAGGCAATGGGGAAAATATGAGAAAAACATTTGATGCCAAATTTGTAATTGTGTACCTTTTAACAAACATAAAAAGGGTACAGGGATTTGAAAGAGTCAATGAAAAGTTTGGAAAGAAGGATATGCAGTATCCTTCAAAGCTGTCCCCATCAGGCATGTGTGAGATTATTACTCTGTCTCTAGTGAAACTCTTTGTTATTATTAGTGCAGGCAATGCAGGAGAAATATAGCTTATGTATCTCCTATATGTCACACACCATGAAACACATTGAATAAGACTTTGACTTTGTTCTTAGTACCCAAGTCTCTGATTCTGCCATTTCAGTAACAGATTTTATAGCACTAAATTATATGGCAACAGCATGACACTGTTTTACACACTGAAAATGTCTCTTTATATTGAATCTCTGGAAGTTGAAATACTTGAAAAGCCGTTCTCGGCATGCTATGAAAATTTCTTAGGTGGGCCTCAGTGGGAGTTGGTGTTCTTAGTCCTGCTAGGACTACATGTCCCAAGGAAGGTTGATACCCAAGAAGAATTTCCCCAATAATGGAAAAGGTGATTTGAAAGGGTAGACTTTGGAAGAGAAGAGATAGAGCTGTGATCAGGATATAAAGTGAATAAATAAATGAATAAATACATTATTGAAAACCTCTTAGTGACTCGATGCTACCAGTTTAAGCTGGTTTCAATAAAAAAAACTGTGTGAGGAAAAGGTACTTTGCCATTGTCATTTGAAGACTGGGGATGAAGAAGTTTAGAAAATCAATTTTAAAGTACAGCATTTGCTTCTTCACTCAACAAACATTGAAAAAAATATTTACTGGAAGCCTGTTCCAAGTATCTTGCTAGATGAAAAGAATTTCCAGGAATAAGGAACTGCCTACCATTACAATTCATAAGCAATTTGTATTCTAGATCATGAGCTGCTCAGATTCTAAGCACAAAGATATGAATAACTTGTGTATTGCAGACGTGTGAGCGCTGAGCTGTGGAAGTCACATTCTTGTTAGAGCCAGTAAGGGCACAATGAAATAAGAGTTTAGTGCTGGTGGTCAACTTAATTGAAGTTCTTGACCCTTGAAAAGGTTTGTGCGGGGCTGGGGATTTAGCTCAGTGGTAGAGCGCTTACCTAGGAAGCGCAAGGCCCTGGGTTCGGTCCCCAGCTCCAAAAAAAAAAAAAAAAAAAAAAAGGTTTGTGCATCATTCCAGATAATATAGCAATGTAACAAAGCTCCATCCTAGAAATTTCTTCAATTATGACCTTGAAATCACAAGAACACACTTCATTCACATATGTCACATAACTTTATTGTTTAAAGACTCCAAATCTTCTGTGACTTGGTAAATTTTCTATTTATTTCCTTTTTTCATTAATCATTCCATTCGTTTGCATCTCAAATGATATCTTACTTTTCGGTTACCCCTCCACAAACCCTCAACTCACATCCGTCCCTTCCCCCTCATCTTTGCCTTCATGAGGATGCTCCCCACCACCTACCCACCCTCTCTCACCCCACCCCTCCAGCATCCCCGTATCCTTGTACACTGAGACATCAAACCTCCAGAGGGCCAAGGTCCTCCCCTCCCATTGTTGTTAGGCAAGGCCATCCTCTGCTATATGTGTTTCTGAAGCCATGGATTCCACTCTGTACACTTCTTTGTTGGTGCTCTAGTCTCTGGGAGCTCTGGGTAGTCCTGTAAGCCAATGTTGTTCTTCCTATGGGGTTACAATTTCCCTCTGCTCCTCCAGTCCTTCTGTCAGCTCACCCACCGGGTCCCTGACCTAAGTCTGATGGTTGGCTTCAAGCGTCCACATCTGCATTGGTCAGTTGCTGGCTGGACCTCTCAAAGAGCAGCCATATCAGGTTCCTGTCATCAAGTGCCTCTTGACCACAGCAACAGTATTGGGTTTGGTGTCTGCAAACAGGATGGATCCCCAGGTGGATCAGTCCCGGGTTGGCCCTTCCTTCAGTCTCTGCTCCATTTTTTTTGTCTTTGTTCTTTCTTTGCACTAGAACATTTTGGGTTAAAAGCTATGAGATGAGTGTGTGACCCCATCTCTCGACCAGGGGCGGTCCCCATCTGCTGGAGGTAGTCTTTACAGTTTCTATCTCTCTCTTCTCTGCTCTCCCTTCTTCCAAATTATCAAGGATAGCAACAGAATACAACATATGGAATCCTGCAGCTTCTTAAAATGACTATTGTTTTTTTTATTTTGAATGTCTTTAATATAAAAAAGGATAATATCATTCACTTTCTTTACTTTCCTTTTTCCAAGCCCTGCCAACTATTGTCCCTCAAACTCTTCCTCTAGTCTCCATTCTCAGATTAATAAGATCTTTTTTCTTTTTATTGTTACACACACACACACACACACACACACACACACACATTCCACTGAGTCATTATCATTTGTGTTTATATGATTGCAAGGCTGCCACAAACAAGAAGGGGTCTTATTTGTTGGGAGGCTAATCCTCATTCTATCAGTAGTAATTAAGTGACTATAATTTTTAGGGAAGATTCTTGCAAAAATCCTCTCCTACTGTTTTAGTATGCTTATTGATATTGCCATTGTTCTGGTCCAGTTTATGCAGTCATTTCTTGGAAAGATATAGCATCATTGTAGACTTCCTAGATCTTACTATTTTCACTGTGGAGTTCTAGAGCTTAACATTTTTCTTCTCCCTCTTCTTGAGTGTTTCCCAAGCCAAAGACATAGAAGCTGATATATAGATGTATTCATTGAGGATGTTCTTTCTAGGCTTCATTGATATCTGCATTTTGTCCAGTTGTTTTCTGTGATGGCCTCTGTTTGCTATAAAGAGAGGTTTCTTTGATGAGAAGCAGAATCTATATTTACCTATGGATATAAGATTTGCTTTCAGAGTATATAATAGTACCTTTAAAATTAAAATATTTTAAAAGCATTACCACAACAATTAACTTCATACATTAACATTAGCAGACACAGTACTTGACATGAGCAATTGTCTTAAATACACACACACACACAAACACAACACACACACACATGTATATATATGATCCTAATGATAATATCACGATGTATGCACCTTTAATTTTTCCAATATTAAGGTAAATAGAAAGTAAGGTAACCCAAGTAGTGAGCAGGAGGAGATAAAACAACCAACTGTTTTGTCTTACCTATCCAGTGACTAACAGATGTGCAATGGAAAGATGGAAGGCTTTTGTTTGAAATAACACAGATATTAAGATCGAAAAATGTACCTAGAAGAAGGTTCCACTTCTTATTATTAAGTCTTGAACTACATATTAATCATTATTATTTTAAACATAAACAATTATGTCAGAAAGCATGAGAAAATGATTATTTTCAGAGAGTCTATGACTGTTCACCAAAATATAACATAAAATACAAATATTAAAAATGTTTGAATTTTGTAGAAAACTCTTAAACACTATTTCTGTGCTCCAGCATACTTCTTCACAAGAAACTGAATCTTGAGATGAGAAAAGATCTATTAGGTCATCTTGTCCATCTTCCCGGCAGGGGAGAATTGCTCCCGACAGTAAAGAAGTTAACTTATTGACAGGTCTCTTTAAGTAGCAATTTGCCAGGTGAATCCCTAAAGGCAAGAATGACATCTATGGCTTATCTTCTCCTTCTTACCGCCAGGAGTTAGGGGACCCATTCGATCTTCTTTTCTGAGAGGAATGGGGAAGTTTTCCAGAAACTGTTTCTCAAAGGCAGAATATTCAAAACTGCAGCAAATTGCATACTGAACATTTAATTGAGGATCAGTGTTCTCTTATAGTTAGGTTTATTATATATATACATAGATAGATATAGATATAGATATAGATATAGATATAGATATAGATATAGATATAGATATAGATATAGATATAGATATAGATATAGATATAGATATAGATATAGATATAGATATAGATATTGTGTGTGTGTGTAGGCTAGAGAGAATGAGAGAGAGCAAGACAGAGACAGAGACAGAGACAGAGAGACAGAGAGACAGAGAGACAGAGAGAAGGAGGATTGAGGTCTGCAGTCATAAATGATATTTTATTAGTAAAAATGTGACCATATTCAAATTTAGCTCATAAAATAAGTTTAGTGCTCTATTGAAATATTTAAAGAAGAAAGTCTCCAGGGCAGATTGTGATGTTTGACATTTTTCTTAAACATTTAACAGAAGTAACCTAGATTGACTCAGCTTTGGTGCCATTGTCTTTATCCTAAATGTGTATTTCAAAAGGACAATTTTATTTTTTAAAAAAGAACTCAATTTGTTATAAGTTCGATTGGTACTACTCTAAATGCCCATACTATCAAATAAAAATATATGAAACTAGTTCCTCTATCCTGGATGAGATACTGCTCTCACTCTCAAGTATATCTAGTCTTAGTGTCCTTAGACAGTGTTTCATTACAGTAGTCAATAGGCTGTGTAGGAAAAAAAATTAGTTGCCATGTATGATATGAGTCCCTAAAAGTATTATTTGCTTTAAAAATTCTACTCCCTGCTTACTTTTTTAGCTGTGACGCTATATGCAGGAGCATGAAATATTGTTTTTTTTATGGATGCAGATTTCCCTGTATTCCTCTAAGGCAGATGAATTTTTACTATTTGTAGGGACAAATTTTTTCCCCCAAAGTCACAAGGAAACTGGAATAGAAGAATAGGAAAGGACATAAGTCTTTTGAAAAAGCACACTTCAGGTGAGTTACAGAAACATGAACAGGGAAAAGAACTCAGGCAGTTAGGAGAAAGATGCAACACAAAGAAAAATAAATGGGTTGAAAGAAGGCATGGCAAAGGAATGTAAGTGGGTAGGAGGTAGGCATGAGGAGAAGGCAGCCAGGCAGTGGGGAGGAAGACATGGAGAGTCTCAGGAAGAATGGTGGGTGCTTGGAACATTAGTTGAAGGTTGTGTTTGTAATTTAGTGAGTAGAAATTTAACCACCATACCTGAAGCCCTAAATTTGATCTGCATCAAATCAAGGGGGAGGGGAATAGGAAAGCAAAATTTATACAGATTGTCTGCTTTATTTTACCTAGTACTTGTCTCGATTATTGGGATTGTAGTGAGGAGGTGGATGTCAGGAGAGCTATCAAGTGTAGCAAGAGTCCGTAGAGTTGTTTCTTCTCTTAAAATTAATTTCTTAGATTGGTGCAGAGAGCTATGGGTTTCATTTTAATATCATCATACTTTGTTCACATTCATTCCTCTCTGGTACCTTTTCCTGAACTAGTTATTTTTTCGGTGTTCCTTGTATTCCATTTTCCTCCCTTTTTGTGCATTCTTTTGCTCTCCTCTCAAGATTTGTGTCTTATACGCCCATATATAAATAAAAATTTTTCATACATAGATATATAATTTTAGGACTCACACATAAATGTAAACATGGAATTTGACTTATTTAGCATATCATGATTTCTACTGTAAGTGCTGTAATTTCATTTTTCTTTGCAGCCGAATATAATTCTATATATATATATATATACATATATATATGCATGCACTAAGGATTAATTTCAAAGCTGTCCCTACACAGTCACGCATAACCTTGCTTATTTCTTTTTATAGTTAAATGTTTTATATACAAACTTTTGGAAACAGGTGTATTTAACATATTAAATATGAGTACATGTTCATGTTGTTATGTAAATTATAGATTATAAATAGAAACTAAATATTTATCTGTACCTATACCTTTTGAGGGCGGAGAAAGACTCCACTTTTTAAGTTTATGCAATTACTGTTAGGTTGTGTTATGAAAAATATCACTCAAAAGTTGAGACATGGTAAGAACAGGGAAGAAAAGGTCAGGCAAGGTGGGCTCTAGCCACGCTACTTGACCAACTCTATGATGTAGTACAAGTCATTTTAATAACTGCATACATGCATTTGAGGATTTTATCTTATAAAATTTTAGCAGAAAGTTCTTCAGGGCTGTGTTTCTAACAATTCTATACTACAAATGTAAATGGGCTATGTAGGAAAATTCATGGAATCCTGCCCATGTGGTAATAAGCAAAAGCTAAAATGTTTCTGTTAAAGTTCTAATTTTTTGTCAATTTAGGCAGACTATCAAAATAAAAGTCAAATATTTCATTGCCTCTGGAAATTTTTGTTTTGTTTTTCATTTTTAATTAAATGTCTGTGTTTGGCTTTGTGAAAATAAGTGCTGCTACGCTCATAGATGTGGAGTCCTTCCTGGAGCTGTAGTTACGAGTGGCTTGGCGATACTTAACCTAGGTATCGAAGCTGAACGTAGGTCTTCAGAAAGAGTAGTTTCACTCTTAGCAGTACAGGCATCCTTTTAGCACCTAAATAGAATGATTTAAACTATAAATGCCTTTAAGTTGGTAAAGACATGTTAATAATAATTACCAGTGATGCTGATCCCAGGTACTTATCAAATGTGTGGCTGATGTATGGGATGCGAACATTTGTGGCTATGTGAGATTCGCTAGTTTACAGTTAGTGAAATCGTGTCTTGGATACCGCAGTGTGCTATGAATCTGTAGACTATTCTCTTATTTTTGGGATAACTAAATGCTTCCCTCTTCATCAATATGTCTGACAGTCTCTGGTGAATGTGATTTTTTTTTGCCTCTGATTTTTATGCATATCCTTTGTGCTACAGACATTTTTCAAGGCGGATCATTTTATATGTGTTCATTTTTATAAGGTGAAGGTTGTTCTATATGACAGTCATTCTTGCCACTGTACTAATATATATCTTTGTATATAATCTGGATTGAAAGGAGAAGGAAAACAAAGGGAAGAAAAATAAACCGTATCTCTGCGGTGCAGAGGACAATCAATTAGATTCATTATCTGCTCTGCATTCTAGTCACTCTTAAAAAAAAGAGCATAATACCATGGCAACAGTTCGACCTGCAGTATGGTATATAATCATTAAGAGGTCTTCAGCCTCCCTTGAAAATAGATAGGGAAAAAAATTCACAGTGGTTGCACAAACTCCCTACATTTATGCTGATTAAATGACACGTTTGTAATTTACAGGTGTCTTATTGCCATGGGAATGCAATCATACAATTCCATTTTAGAATTCAAGGGCTTTTGAAACATGCTGCATGATTGTTAGCTGGGCTGCAAGCTAAGATTAAATTGAAAGGGTGGCATGTAGATTTTAGAACATGGTGTTGACATTTACTGGCCAATCACATTTTGCGACACTCGTGCATGACAGCAGATGTTGACCTTTCAAGCATTCCCTATCTGCTTTCGCGCATTACCTGCAGAAATTAACATAACTCTGCTTCCTGCTCCACGCTGCTATTAATGTCATCTGGGAATTGAGATTCATGAATTCAGTTATTACCCAGGCTTGAGACCCGTTTTATACTCTAAGCACAGAACTAACAGCTCCTGGGAGCTGGTATTTTTGGATGTTGCTTCAACTACCTTTGTGGTTGAGGGATAGCTAGGAGCTATAGAGTAAAAAATGTCAACGGGAACAAGAGGAGAAATGGGAAGAGGAGGACAGTTTCAAGGAGAATGCTAAGGGCCAAATGATAGCAAATATATGGGACAGGAGAATTTAAAACATGAAAAGGTAGTTTTTAAGCAAGTCAAATAATGGCGTGAGTTTCATGTCTCTTGTTAACTGAACTGTAAAAATGATACCCTTAGAGTCTGTGTGCAGTGAGCTTCAGGGTTTACTTCACAATGCCTGCGGCCTCTATTATCGATGATTTAGGAGAGGAAGAAGTTGAAGTGAAGATGTCATCAGCAGCCCCTCAGAGTTCTGAATATAATTGTAATCTGCATTCCATAGTGCCTCCTACTAAATTAAAAAAAAAAACTCACTGTCGACATTGTTTGTCAGATAGTTTTTGTTCAGCTTTTCTTTTAGCAGAGAATCACTGCTTCTAAAATATTTAGAAGGAACTGTTCAAGCAGAGGATGCAATTCTGAGATATATTACTTTTCAAAGCCTGAAATTATCACCACTTATTGCTCTAACGCAGACATCACGGCTATGAATCACATCTTCAGGAATTAGTGGACAAATTTAGAACACTGTTAAAATTTGCAGGCTGTGCAGGGAATCAAGAAGCCTCTGAATTTTGCTTAACCTTTTCCTTAGGTTAGCAGTATGGATTTAGTAAATTTCCTATCATTGTGTCTTTTAAAGTCCTTGGGGAGCATCTATGAAATATCTTAGTCACGGTTCCGTGAATCCAGCTTTTGGATATACAAGCAGATGCATTTATCTCAAATAGGAATTGATTAACAGAGCTCAAGATGTCACTGATGAGATATGCATACCAGGGTATTTCAATGGCATTGCTATGACTTACCCTCCAGCAAACATTCTCTGCTGATTTGCATGTTTCAGCCACGGTGAATTTTATAGCAGTTTCTGTAACACCAGTGCCTTTCACAGCATGTAGAAAATATAAAAGCAGCACTCTCTGAAGGGCCAAGACTCAACCTTTAAAATACCTATCCAGCTCCATCACACAATGCTTGAGGGGCTATATTTTGAAATGACTTTCTGTGTATGAATTAATGTTTTCTATAGGTCGGTAAAAATAAAGAAATGTTCCAGGAATGAGTAAGAACAGTGTTAATAGTATTTCCCTCTGAATAAATTTGTTAGATATCTTTTCTGTTTGAGAAATCAGTGACAAGTGTGTGTGTGTGTGTGTGTGTGTGTGTGTGTGTGTGTGTGTGTAAGACAGAGACCTTTAAACCTGAAATTTAGAACTGTCCTGATCTCTAGTCACTTTACACAAGATTTCATTTTCTTCCTGCAACTGAGAATGAGAGATGTGTGGCCATTTTGTCATTCAAAATATTTAGGTTTCATGTCTGAAACTGGGATGGGACACAATAAATCCAGCATTATGGAATCATTTATGGCACTGAATTGGCTGAGCTAAGCATGGTACCCAGGTAGGATAAAGGCATCCTGGCATGTTGCTGTAGTAATTCAGTGATGGCTGTCTAAAATAGTGCTACAGAAGAGTGATCTAGAAAGAAGACAGGATTCATTGTCAATTAAAGAATTTTAAGCAGAGCTATAGATGAGGGATAGAGACATTAGGAATAACTTTCTAATGTCCATTTCAAAAGTTGAGTATCTGACAATGGTCCTCACATAAGAGCATATACATTTTACAAATGTTGAAAAGTATGCTGATTTCATTTTTGTACCAGTGTTTCTGCAGTCTTATAACTCTCTATCTGAATTTTGCTATTTAACTTTTGTAAACCTTATGTGTTCTTCATTAGATAGGATATAAAATAGAACTTGTGTTTCTTATTGGTCGAAAACATACAATTTGTAGACCATTCTGATTCTATGTGTTATAATCCTTTTGGTGGTCGAAGAAGTCTTTTATACTGGTCACAATACCATCAGAAAACACTGATACCTAATAACAATTTGTAACAGCAGCAAAATTATAGTTATGAATTAGAAACAAAAATAATTTTACGGTTAGGGGTTACAATCATAGAAGAAACTGTGTTGAAGAGTTACAGAGATAGGAAGATTAAGATCAGCAGTCTTGGACCCTTCTCATAATGAACACATATTCCCAAGAAAGCTTGAATTTTGAAATTAAGAGCCCATGGCAGTGTGAATCAGTTTCTACAAAACATTTAAACTATTTTTATTCATCTAATAAAAATGGCCTCTCCTTTACTTTCCTCTTAACCTGGTAATTAGGATGAGGCTACAAGACAAGCACGCGTATTTGGTACAATATATGTATAAGATAGAAGGCTTTAGGTACCCCGCAAACCCTTAACGAAAACAACTATTAGTTTTAAACAAACTATGCCCATATTATGATGGATTAGGGACCATTTACAGCCAATATCCACAAAAGAAACACATTAAAATAAATTTCTAACATAAAGCTTTGGAAAATAAAATTATTTTTCTGAAGGGATTTTTAAAGAATTCTCAAAATATAGGGTAAAATTTGATTTGCCAAATAGATTTTCTTTAACACGTATTTATATATCTCTTATAAGTATAGATAGTATGGAAGAAAAATCTTAATTTTCTTTCAAACATATTCTCTCCTTGAGCATGTGATATATTTCCCTTCCTATCTCTATCTCCATCTTCCTTGTCACTAGTGACCCTTTTATTACTTGACAAAAAAGCTGACCTCTAAAGCTTGTCATGGCTTTTTAGATGATATAGAGACTTTTCATTAGCTATCAGCTCATTTGTAGACCTTCATTTGTACAGATATCTAGCAGTTTCAAACTTCTGAGGAGACCAAAGAAAATACAATTGAGGTAGTAAAATTGAGGGCCAAAGATCTCATTCAGAGAAGAAAGGAGTTTCTTTAAAATGAGTATTTAATGAAGAGAAGATATTTTCCATGCAATCCTGAAAATTAATCTAAGTTATGATTAATAATGGAAGGTTTCCTAATGCACAAAAGATCCAAAGTGTTAAGTAAAGTCATGTGCTCACATACAACAACTGTGAAGAATGAAGAGTGTTACTGTAACAAGAGAGAGAGAGAGAGAGAGAGAGAGAGAGAGAGAGAGAGAGAGAGAGGCCTGACTAAAAGCCGACAGAATCTATCATTATTCTTCCTCTTAGTTTAAGTTTATATTACTATAGAGTACCAGATGAAAGCTTGATATAAAAAAATAGCAAAGTAAACTATCTTTGAACTGTCATACTACTCAAAATACTACAGAATAAATGCAAAACTTCCTACAAAGTTTAATTTATTTAATAATATTGTACATGCCAATTTCTAACATTATAAAATAAATAAAACAGAAAACACATTGGTAAGTCACCACCAAAAAAGTCAGTTATTAATGAAGTATAAGCATTCAGGAGAGATGTGGTTATCTATCAAAAGAGGAAAACATTTTTCTTTTGGAAAAAAATTGAAAAGAAAAACAGAAAGACAAAACTATAAGATGAACTATGCACAAAGGAAGATAGACTCTAAAAGTACCAGACAGGATATCTTACAAGTATCCAATTGTATTTGATACATAGATACAGCACTATTTGTTGCTACATTATTTATAATACTAAGAAATTAGAGATAGATTTACTATCCAACTATCCACCCATCTATCCTAAAGTGGTGAAATAATTTAGAGCAGAGCCTATGCAGGCAATATTCATCATGTATGATGAGGTACTAGAAGGTAGTTTTGGAACTCACTCTGAATATATATATATATATATATATATATATATATATATATATATATATGTATATATATATATGCACAAATTTCATTATTATTGTCCAAGAATAAGAGAGACTAGAAATACATATTTACTTCACATTTTCCTAAAGAAGTTTTTGGTGGTTTGAATAGGTTTGACCCTTATAGGTTCAGGTGTTTGCTTGGCTCACATTAAATGACACTATAAGCAGATATGGCCTTGTAATAGCTGTGGCCTTGATGGAGGAAGTGTGTGACAGAGTAGGCTGGCTTCTTTAGGATGCCTGGGGAATACAGTCTCCTTTTGGTTAGTTTAGGTTGAAGATTTAGAATTCCCAGTAATTCCAGCATCATGTCTGCCTTCACAATACCATGCTTCTTGCCATGATAATGGTAGACTGAAAATATGAAACTGTAATCCAGCCCCAAGACATACTTATCTTTATATGAGTTGCCTTTTTGATAGTGTCTCTTTACAGCAATGAAACCCTAACTAATACAAGGTTCCAGAAGGCTACATTTATCAATTAACTAGAAGGTTATTGATAGAGGCAGGGAATATATTAGAAGCAAGTGATGTAAAGACTTCAAAATGTTCCCCTTCTTAAATGTTTGTTTGCATTGTACCATACAATCTATTAAAACAAAATCCAAATCCAAAATTTTGCATGAATAAGAGGAATAATGTGGCATCACATGTCATATACTAATATCATTCAATAATTTATATATAAAACTATGGCACCAAAGACCACATTAACTGTCTTTGTCTCTGTAAGAATATCCTCAAAATAATGATGAAATTATATGATGATGCACATTTCAGAATTTATCCCACATTAAGCAATTCCTGGTTGTATGATATACACTCAACTCTCAAATGTTATCTAGAAAAAAGAGAAGCTATTACAATTATAATACACTGTAAAATAATAATAATCTTTCAATCATATATACTAGGATAGTGCCAATATCTTTTATAAAACCTCACAAAAACTCCCAAATGGAAAGTTTGCATTTGATAAAGCCTAACTGCAGTGTCCAACTCCTATACTGCCGCACAAAACTGCCTTTCGTGAAAAGGGATTTATATTTAATTTAAAGGACTATTTTTGCTACTTGGAATTATAAATAATTTCATTTTTACTCGGTCTACACATTCTGTATAAAAAATAGAATTAGAATGTAACATCATCTCATCGCAATCTTCTGTAAACTAGAACTACTGAAAAATCTTTAGACTGATATATAGGCGCTCGAAGGGAGGAAACAAATGTCACAAGGTTATAATCTACATTACTTCAAAATTCTGGTCTGCATGACAACCACTTTAATTTTAGATTATAAATTTGTATCTTCCTCACCTCATGTAATACTTACATAATATGCCACATAGGTAGACATTATTTAAACACTGAAGCGAAAAGCTAGTACTAGAGTTTCGAAGCCATAGGTTCAATGTATGATAGTACAAAACAGTACACACACACACACACACACACACACACACACACACAATGACTATAGACTTTTGAAATTAAAATTAAGAGAAGAAAAAGGAGATACTAGCACTAGCACGTAAGGAAATTCAGGGACTTTAGAATGATATGTTTGTAGATGAAATATGACCCATTGGATTTCTTGAAAATTGTACTTTTCTATTGACTAAGAGCTAAACAAAACATTCTCAGGTGAGGAATATAGAATGGCTGAAAAGCACCTAAAGAAAGTTCAAAATCCTTAGTCATCAGCGAAATGCAAATCAAAACAACCATGAGATTCCAACTCACAACAGTCAGAATGGCTTAGATAAAAACTCATAGAACAACAGATGCTGGTAAGGATGTGGAGAAAGAGGAACAATCCTCTTTTGTTGGTGGGATTGCAAACTCGTACAACCACTCTGGAAATAAGAGTGGAGGTTCTTCAGAAAATTGGACATTCCACTACCTGAGGACCCAGCTATACCTCTCCTGAGCATATACCTAAAAGATGCTTCAACATATAACAAAGACACGTGCTCCTCTATGTTCATAGCAGCCTTATTTATAATAGGCAGAAACTGGAAAGAACCCAGATGCCCTTAAAAGAGGAATAGATTAAAAAATGTGGTACATCTACACAATGGAGTGCTACTCAGCTATCAAACAATGACTTCATGAAATTCATAGGCAAATGGAATGAATTAGAAAATATCATCCTGAGTGAGGTAACCCAATCACAGAAAAACCCACTTGGTATGCACTCATTGATAAGTGGATATTAGCCCAAAAGCTCGAATTACTCAAGATGCAATCCACAGTCCACAGGAAGCTCAAGAAGGATGACTAAAATGCGGATCCTCCTACCCCTTCTTAAAAGGGGAAAAAATATCTGTAGGAGGTGATATGGAAGCAAAGTTTAGAGCAGCAACTCAAGGAATGGCCATTCAGACCCTGCCCCACATATGTCCAATTTTGAGAACAGGACCCCCTGGCAGGGAATTAGAGGAAGGATTGAAAAAGCTGAAGGAGCTTGCAACTCCATAACAACAACCATGCCAACCAACCAGAGCTTCCAGGAACTAAACCACTAGTGATAGACTCTGCATGGACTGACCCAAGGCTCCAACTGCATGTGTTGCAGAGAATAGCCTTGTTGGGGCACCAGTAGAAGGGGAATCCCTTGGTCTTGCCAAGGTTGGACCACCAGTGCAGGAGAATGTTGGGGGGTGGGGTGGTAAGGAGGGATGGATAGGAAGAACACAGGTAAGGGGGAGGGGGAGAAGATGAGGGGGCTTATGAACAGGAAACCGGGAAAGACAATAATATTTGAAATATAAGTAAAGAAATATATCTAATAAAAAATAAAAATAAAAATAAATTCTCAACATTTCCTTCAGCTTGATTAACCTTTCATAGGCATTTCTTTTTCTAGGCCTTAATATTATTGTTCTCCAGGCATTTACTGGGCATTGTCATTTTCCTCTTTGCTTTTTTGAAATGTAAGTCTTTTAAAGGCTTCATGACAAATTTACAAGCATGGAAAGTTTCCCAGAGTTGTCTGTTGAGAAGGCAACAGTGCAGGGAGGACAGTCTAGACTCTTCAACTTTTGGAGGGACAGGAGAATCTGCCTTAACTCTGTGCCTGGCTCCAAATTCTTAAAGCACTTTCTCAGCGAAGAATTAAGACCTAGGACATGTATTTTGCTTTCAGTAGGGTAATGCTAATTAGCCAAAGAGATGACCTCTGATGCCTATGTACTTGAGCCTTTGGCATATACTCTAGCCTCTGTTCCCTAGCTCAACATTGTTTAATAAGGTATTTTGGTCTCCTAAACTTTGTTTATAGCATTCTATTTTTATCCCATTCTAACATTTTTATAACTGTCAGAAAAAAACTTGTTCATATTAAAAGACTGTTAAGATATTTATTTGTGTCTCATCAGAGAAATGGCCCTAAAACATCTTTAGTTTTTATGAATAGCTCTTAGGAAGTCACTTTTAAGAGGATCAACATCTTAACCATTAATCCAGTACTTTACTGGGAATATTAAGGTGTCTATAACATAAAGGTCTCAGAAGAGATTAAAACTGACATAGAACATGATTGAGAATCCTGTCCTAAAAAGATTCCCTCATCCAGATCTTACAAGCTTAAGAATTCAGAAGAATGAAGTTTGTATTCTGGCCAGCATTCAGCCAGTTTGCATCGCTGGTCACTTAAATTTTCTTTTGGTGCTTCATGTAAGGCCACATTTTCATACTGATCCTCTGGATACATCTCAGATGCACTTTTTCAAAGCTTGTACATATTTTGCAATGTTTATTCCAACTCCCCCCCTTCATTTTTTTCAAACATTGGGTAGTATTCTCATCATTTTATAAAGACATTTACTTCATATATCAATACATAATCTAATAGGATTTTTGTTTCTGCTTTCATAAAATGTGCCTCAGATATATTTACTTTCTGTTTTTCTCTGCTTGCTAATACACAGCAAAACCAAAGAAAGTGCATATGCTCTTTGTTTCTGTTGTGGAGTGTTTACAGACAACAAAAGGGGCTTTGTATGCAAATGAGATCCTCAGCACAGAGTTCCACCTAGTTAAACACCTAAATATGCCCCCTGCAGAAAATTAGGTGTGAATTGTGCACCAATGTCCTTAAAGGCATTAATTAGACCTGTAATTTTATCATGTGGGAAATGTGTTCCAGTCAAGAAACACCTGGTGAAGACAAATTTGAAAGGAAACAATCAAATTAAGGTGTCTTGATAAACAGTCCTGAAATATTAAACAAAGCACATTGTGATTAAACAAGTGGGGGAAGCTGCAGATACAAAAACAGAAAAAAAAAATGAAAAAAAAAAGCTCAAACCGATCCTCCTAACAGAGAGGAATAGAAATTAAACATACGCTCACATAATTAAAATAAATAGTACCAAGAAGGAAGAAGTTTCTCCTTTGCTATGCCAGATATCACAGAGTCACTTTTATCTTATGTGCTCCCAAATTTAGCTGACCATATTTCCTCATTTATATTACCCAAGTGGTTGATCATTCCAACGATCACTGCTATAGAAATATTTGAGGACAAAAATATATCATTATGTTAATTATTTCTATACAGTAACCATTTAAGATAGTAACAGTAAAAGTATGTTTTCTGACGATGAGCTTATGTGAATTCAGATGTGTTTTAAGTATTATGTATCATGTATAATAATACAAGTATATAAACAATTGTTAGTAGCAAGTTCAGAGGAGAAAAGCCAAATTTTGCCAAATCATTTGTGTTAATGTTATTCCTGTATAATTCTTTTGCCTTCCCTCCTGGAAAACAGAAGCACTCCCAACATGAGCATCCATTGAATAACTCTCAAGTTGAGTCATCTTGTTTCTCCATGAAACATACTTAAAAGGACAACAGTGTGAAACAATAAGGTCTTACATACCAGGAACTATTTTTGAATATAATAATTTTTTCATTATTTCATGTCTAAACAATTTTCTTGTGTGAGCTTATCTAAAAGAGTGATTTTAGAGACCTCTCATTTAGTATTGAATTGTCATAAAAGCCTTATGAAGAAAATAATAATGAAGGTAAAAAACCAATATGCCTCCTCTCAGCAAATAGAAGTCATAAGTGCACTCTTCCAGATAATCATATATTGACAAATGAACTAATAGTTTATTATTCATGCTTTTGTTAGTTGTACCTTTTATTTCATCATTTTATTATTTGCATTTTAAAACAAGATTTTACATAGTCTTGCGTCAGCATCATGAGCTTGGGTTATAGATTGATAGGTCTGCCCCAAAAGGCTTTGCTGATTATTTTCATCCTGTTTTGCAGAAGAAAACCAATAGTGTCCAAGCCAGAATCAACACTGTTTCTAATAACCCCCAAAAGCATGTCTTTGAAGCAGGTAGCCCTGTCTATATCTGCTTGCCAAAACTTCCTCCCCTGGTCTGGGTATGTTGTGATCAATACTGAGGAAAATATGTTCATGGAAAATTGCATTTCTCAAATGATTTATTTTTTCATAAAGTCCATTCTAAAGAAAAATCAACCAGGCAAGGTTGAAATTTCAATGTGTCAGATCCTAAGTGCATGATTGCTTGCTTTGATGATGGAGAAAAGTGATAAGAACTGAAACATGGGGAAACTCATCTCTCATAGCCTTGATAAGAGTTAACTTGGAAAAAGGACAAATGTCCAAATTCCTTAACTACTTGGGAAATTAATGTTTGAAAAACAGTGTCTTTTTTCCCACTTATCTGCTTCTTTGTTCATTTATATAAGCATGGACTTAAAGATATTTCTTTTGTATATTTGGTTTTAACACAAATTAAATTTATATTTTGACAAAATGTTGTGATCATCAGAAACTCTTTTCAGGAGTGTGCATGTGGGGGGGTGTGGGGTGTGTGTGGGGGTGTGTGTGTGTGTGTGTGTGTGTGTGTGTGTGTGAACATGAACACATATTTCCACTTATTTCAGTTAGGAAATCAATGACAGACCATGGTAAAACACTTTCCATTTCCATCTTGGTTAACTAATGAGTTTTATTGAGTGTAGTTATAAGCAGTTACTAAGAGGAACAGAAATGATTCAGAAGTACAGCCATCATTGATGGCAACCTGTGAAGCTTACAATCCTGCAGTAAGCTCAATAGATTAGAAAATTTTACTTGTACAAATCTCAGGTGGTCTGTCTGAACATCTTCCAGGCTGATGAGGCTCCTCTCTGCTTCTCACAGGCAGCTTGAGTAGTCGATCATTTCTGGCAATTTAACTTATCTGAGATTTTCTAGATTTTTTTTCGTCTTCCTTCCCTCTTTCTTTCCTTCCTTCCTTCCTTTTCTTTCTTTGTTTTTTACCTGAAATCCTTGCTGCTTCCATATACATGGATAAGGAAAAAACTAGTGTATACAGTCAATTTCAGGAACTTCCTGAGGCCTTTAAGTTTATTTTAATTCCTGAGTCTAGGCTCTGCTCTTACAGGATACAATTTTTCACCTTCCTTTAGATCATCCTGTTTATTTACCTCTCATTAGAACACCTTGTATATTAATGAGATTTCCTCCCAAAATGGAAAAATTTAATCTCTGAGGAGATTTCTATGCTTTTGATATTTTTAGTTGTTTTATGCTTTCTTTTAGCAAATGTCATTCTCTCTCTCTCTCTCTCTCTCTCTCTCTCTCTCTCTCTGCGTGTGTGTGTGTGTGTGTGTGTGTGTGTGTGTGTGTATCATTTTGTAACTTCAGAATTACAAGGTATTTCAGGCTAATTATTTTCTGAGTCTTGAAATAAACAGTTATATATTACTCAATGAGTACTGATTTGATATATTGTAAATATTTATTAAAAATTAAAAATCTGGGGCATAAAAGAACTTTCATCTACCAAAATTCTTTACTTCTAAAGCTCCCTCACTGCCAAGCAATGTGCAATGCACATGTGTGTGTGTGTGTAGGTGTGTGTGTGTGTGTATATATATATATATGTGTGTGTGTGTGTGTGTGTGTGTGTGTGTGTGTGTGTGTATACAAATAGATACACACAAACTCATCCAAAACCATTGTTATGCATGAATATTTGTGTGAATTAAAGTGATCATGAATTAATGTTGATGCATCCAATTTAAGAACACTAAATTAATACTAAATACCTAGTAATTGGTATTTATAATCAGATCCACTTAATCTCACACTTAAATATTTAGAACTCATGCTCCCACCATTTAGCATCCTTATGTTAACCATCCTAATTATTTATAAATGGAATATTATTCATACTACATATTTTATTTGCATCAAATATTACTTGGAAAAACAAATGAAGAATACTTATACTGAAAAAAACTGTTGCATATGTGAAATTTAAAATTAAACAATTCATATATTTACTTTGATTTTTCTAGCACACTTTTCTTGACTATCCTGTGAGTATTATTTATGCCTCTCATCTTTGACCTAAACATATAACCCTACTCATACTACATATTACATATATGTATACATGAATGCATATTTACATACATATGTAAGTATACACACAGAGGCTTAGTACTTTTATATACTAGTTTAATGAATAATGACTCAAAAGGACATTCTTTGATCTGTCCCATATTCCCATACATATGTTTACTTCGGATATATATATATATATATGATGTTTGTGTGTAAAGAATTTATGACTACTTTCTTAACCAAATAATTTTCAAAGATTCATTTAAAGGTTGAGAAATATCCCCCTAGAAATGTAGTAAATCAATATCCCTACATAACCAATGAAACAAAATGATTATTGGAATTAGAATACAGTTTTCCAATAAATGCAAAACTACATTTTAATATAATATAAAATGTAAATATATAAAATGTTTTCAAGGCACAGATTGATGAATGGAAATACTTTACAATTCAAGACAATTAAATTTAAAATACTTTATTTTAGCAAAGCATGCTGATATAACACATTTAGAATATAAAGCCCTATGAAATGAAAGTAAGGATAGAAAGCAGAATACACCCCTTGCTTAAGCCATCTTCCTCTCCACTGAGTCCTCTGCAACACCCCAAATTTCCCTGAATAGGCTGCAATCCCGCTAGATACCCATTCTCCCACAACCTCTTTTCCTACCTTCATTAGATATGCTGATCTGGAACCATACCGCTGAGATTACCTTCCTGAAATCATCTTCCCTGCCTGATGAGTCCTCTGGGGCACCCCCAGCTACCTTGAGCAGTTGACAGTCCACTCTAGACACCCATTCTGCCACCACTTCTTCACATACCTTTATCTGATCCAGAACCATAAACCAATGATAACCATCATCAGCCTGACACTCCAGTATCATGGAGATTAGGTCACCTCCCAATATCTATTACAACAGAAACAACCAAGGATTAAAGTCATCAGGATGGCTAAATACCTTTGAAAGAACAAAATCAACAAGAGCCAGGGCAAAAGAATACCTTCAGGGTACAGATATCGTACTGTAGCAAGTCCTGGATACCATAACATAACTTAAACACAAGAAAATGATATTGAATCCGATCTTATAAAGATGATAGAGGCCTTTAAAAAGGAAATGAATAAATAGCTTAAAGTAAATGCAGGTAAATACAATCAAGCAAGTAGAGACTGTAAGGAGGAAACAAATCCTTTAAAGAAATACATGAAAATACAATTTAAGAAAGAAAATGTTTAAGACCTGAAAATAGAAATAGAAGCAATAAACAAAACAATCTGAGGGAATGGAGATGGAAAAACTAAGGAAGAGAACAAGGAAAACAGATGCAATCATAGGGAACAGAGTACAAGAGAGAAACTATGCCCACAAGGGTACCCACATTTATAAAAGAAACACTGCTAAAGCTTACATTTCACATTCAAACTGACAAACTAATAGTGTGAGACCTCAAAACCCCACTCTCACCAATTGACACCCTATCTAGAAAACAATTAGTCAAAGAAATAATGACACTAACCAGCATTGTTAATCAAAGAATCTAACAGATATTTACTGAATATTTTACGGAAACACAAAAGAATATAATTTCCTCTCAGCACCTTGTGGATCCTTCTATGAAATGGACCATATATTCTGTCACAAACTAAACCTAAAACGATAAAAGAAAATTAAAATAACTCCTTGTATCATATCAAAGCACCATGGATAATAGCTGAGCTTCAACAACAACAGTAACAACAAAAATCTAAAGCAATCATGGAAACTGAACAACTCTATACAATGATCTCTGGGTCAGGGAAGAAATAACAAAATTTAAAACTTTGTAGAATTCAATGAAAATCAAAACACAACATACCCAAATTTATGGGATTAATGAAAGCAAGGTTAAGATGAAATTTTATAGCACTAAGTGCCTCCATGAACAAGAATGTTCTCATATAAGCAACTTAAAAGTACACATGAAATCTCTGGAAAAAAGAATAATAAGAAGGAGAAGAAGAAAGACAAGGAGAAGGCAATGAAGGAGATGGAGAAGGACAAATACTAAAGAGAAGTAGAAGGTAGCAAATAATCAAAATCAGTGCTGAAATCAATCAATTAAAAACAAAATAAACAAAACAAAAACATCAACAAAAACAAATGCTGGTTTTTGATAAAGCGAACCAGATAGACAAACACTTAGCCAAACTAATCAAAAGGTAGAGACAGTATCCAAGTAAACAAAATCAGAAATGAAAAGGGAAATTCAAAGAATCATTATGTCTTACTTCAAAAGCCTGAACTCCACAAAACTGGAAATTCTTAAGGAAAGGGGCAAATTTCTAGACAGATACCTCTTCCAAAAATTAAGTCAAGATCAGGCACTACAGCCCCTAAAGAAATAGACATACTCATTACGAGTTTCCCCAAAACAAAACAAAACAAAACAAACAAGCAAATAAAAGAAACCCAGGGATAAAAGAAATTTAGGGACAAAAATGGAGGAGGCATGACACTATTTCTGATGCTATGGCATGCTTACGGATAGGAACTGTCCTCTGAAAGACCCAATAAGCAGCTGATTGAAATTGATGTAAATATTTACACCCAATCATGGAACTGAAGTCAGGACCCCTGTGATTGAATTAGGGAAAGGCTGGAAGAAGCTGAGGAGGAGGGTAACCGTATAGGAAGACCAACAGTCTCCATTAACCTGGAACCCTGAGATTTCTCAGACACTGAGCCACCAAGGAGGCAGCATACAGAAGCTGGTCCAAGGTCCTTAACACATACACAGCAGAGGACGACCTGATTTGACCTCAATGGGAGAAGACCCACCTAACCCTCTAGCAACTTGAGGGCCCAGGGAGTGGGGATGCCAGGTGGGATGGTGGAGACATCCTCTTTGAGACAAGGGGAAGGAGAAATGGGATGAGAAATGGTGGGAGGGCAGACCAGGAAGTCGGCAATGACTGGATTGTAAAAAAATAAACTTAGTAATAAAAAAAAAAAAAAAAAAAAAAAACAGGGTCAGATAGTTTTAGTGCAGAATTCTAACAGAATTTCAAAGAACAGCTAATACCAATATTCTTAAACTATAGCCAATGGAATAATCTATAGAGATGAAGACAATGAACACATCATGATAAAATGAACCTGTCCTGGAATCCAAAGAACCACAATAAGTGCCAGCAAACCACAAGCAACTGAGCAGAGTCCGGCAAAGACTCCTCTTACATAGAAAGAAAGGTTATCTGTTTCCCCTTCTAATAAGGAATGAAACATCTGCACTTTGATCTTCCTTCTTCTTGAACTTCGAGTGGTCTGCAATTATACCTTGGGTAAATTTGAGATTTTGGGCTAATATCCACTTATCAGTGAGTACATATAATGTGTTCTTTTGTGATTGGGTGACCTCACTCAGGATATTTTCTAGTTCCATCCATTTGCCTATGAATTTTATGAAGTCACTGTTTTTGATAGCTGAGTAATTTTCTGTTATGTAGATGTACCACATTTTTTGAATCCGTTCCTCTGTTGAAGAGCACCTGGGTTCTTTCCAGCTTCTGGCTTTATAAATAAGGTTGCTATGAACATAGTGGAGCACGTGTCTTGGTTGTGTGTTGGAGCATCTTTTGGGTATATGCCCAGGAGAGGTATAGCTGGGTCCTCAGAGAGTGGAATGTCCAATTTTCTGAGGAACCTCCAGGCTGATTTCCAGACTGTTTGTCCCACCTTGCAATCCCACCAACAATGGAGGAATATTCTCTTTCTCCACATCCTCGCCAGCATCTGCTGTCACCTGTGCTTTTGATCTTAGCCATTCTGACTGGTGTGAGGTGGAATCTCAGGGTTGTTTTGACTTGCATTTCCATGATGGCTAAGGATGTTGACCATTTCTTTAGGTGCTTCTTGGGCATTTGATATTCCTCAGCTGAGAATTCTTTGTTTAGCTCTGTATCCCAATTTTAATTTGATTCTCTGAAATCTATCTTCTTGAGTTCTTTCTATATATTGGATTTTAGCCCTCTTTGGGATTTAGGATTGGTAAAGATCTTTTCCCAAACTGTTGGCTGCCATTTTTCCCTAATGACAGTTTCCTTTGCTTTACAGAAGCTTTGCAATTTTATGATATCCCATTTTTTTATTAATGATCTTAGAGTAAAAGTGTTTGGTGTTCTGTTTAGGAAAATTTCCCCCAGGCCTATGTGTTTGAAGCTCTTCCCCACTTTCTTATCTATTAGTTTCAGTTTATCTGGTTTTGTGTGGAGGTCCTTGATCCATTTGGACTTGAGGTTTGGACATGAAGATAAGAATAGTTCTATTTGCATTCTTCTACTTGCTGACTTCCAGTTGAATCAGCACTACTTGTTGAAAATGCTGTCTTTTTTCCACTGGATGATTTTAGCTCAAATGACCATAGGTGTGTGGGTTCATTTCTGGGTCTCCAATTCTATTCCATTGATCTATCTGCCTATCTCTGTACCAATACTATACAATATTTCTCACCATTGCTCTGTAATACTGCTTGAGGTCAAGGATATTGCTTCCCCTAAAAGTTCTTTTATAGTTGAGAATAGTTTTCGTTATCCTTGGGTTTGAACAAAATACTCACAGAAGGAAAACGGAGAAAAAGTGTGGAGCAGAAACTGAAGGAAAGGTCATCCAGAACCTGCCCCACCTGGGGATTCATCCCATATACAGTCACCAAACCCAGACACTGTTGCAGATGCCAAGAAGTACATGCTGACAAGAGCTTGATATAGCTTTCTCCTGAGAGGCTTTGCCAGATCCTGACAAATACAGAGGCAGATGCTTGCAGCCAACCATTGGACTGATCACAGGGTCTCCAATGGAGGAGTTAGAGAAAGTACTAAAAGAGCTGAAGGGGTTTCCAATCCCATATGAAGAACAAAAATATTAACCAACTGGACACCCCAGAGCTCCCATGGACTAAACCATCAAACAAAGAGTACACATGGAGCGGTCCATGGCTTCAACTGCATGTGTAGCAGAGGATTGCCTTGTTGAGTATCAATAAGAGGAGAAGCTCTTGGTCCTAGGAAGGCTTGGTGCCTCAGTGTATAAGAATACCAGGGTGGGGAGGAGGGATGGGCTGGGTGGTGGGTGGGTGGGTTGAGGAGAACACTCATAGAATCAGGGAGATGGGGTATGTAATAGAGGGTTTCTAGATAGGGAACTGGGAAAGGGGATAACATTTGAAATTTAAGTAAAGAAAATATCCATAACAGAGAAGAGAAAGAAAAAATATTTATAAGGGATGTTTCTATGTGTTGGTTGTTTGGTTGGCTGGTTATTTGGTTGGTTTTTGTTGTTTTGTTTTGTTTTGTTTTTTGAGAAAAAGGCTGAGATGAATATTTGACTTGGGCTGAGATGTTGAATGTTGGACATTTGTGAGATTACCACCCAGAAAAAAATACCTGGCTCCAGATGTCCATAAATTCCAGAAGTAAGTAGTAATATAATCTGCTTTATTTTAAGACATGTAAAACGCTGGTCTTGTCATGATTTATATAAAAATGTCTTTTGGAGGGGTTTTTCCTGGAGTAATTTATGTTGCATATGTGGTTCTATGCATCATTATTTCTCTTATAAAATAATTTATGATTTTAAATATTAAAGATTGGTATGGTTATTTAGTTCTTATGTCTTCAATTTGAGTTTAAAAACTTTTTATGAAAATTATTTTTAAAGTGAGATAATGCATTGTTTTTTTTTAGTTTTTTCTGTTTAATTTAATTTAATTATAATTACATCATTATGCCTCCCTTATTCACAGTCTATTCTTCTTCAAACCTTATTATTACACACATCAAAACAAACAAATGTATACATACAGCCTGCTATCTCTCTTTAGTTTGGACAATGAGAAACCAGTCCAACCTCATCTTTGATTCTGGCTTCATCTTAGAGAATCTGACCTAAGGTTGAACTCTTGCTAATCAACAAGTCTGCGCACCTATTAAACCTGAACCTAACACTAGTCTCCAAATCACTTCCTGAAAACCAGTACCAGTCAATCATTTTAAAGGGAGCAAATGCCATAATTACTACCTACCCACAATCAGATTTGTGCCAAGCTGAATATCACTTGCTTGTTTACTTGTCCTTATAAATACTTGCTTGAAACTGGGCTTGGGGCTTCTTCAACCTGTAGTACCATGGAACTGTTTGTGAGTCATTAAAGGGCAGTCAGCAATCACATAGAGTCTTTATCCATAAGCTTTAGCTTGAGCTTAACTCACCTCCAACCTACAGGATGGTTATGGTGGAGCAAAGCACTGAACATGCATCTGACAAGGTTTTATGGGAAATGACAAGAGGGAGGTGAGTCTCTCTACCTTGGCAAGCATCTAATTGGGATGCTAGTGTGGCCTTTAGCGTAATTTACCAAACTATAAACTTAATTTCTGTTTTCCTCCTAATTAGTGGTTGCTAGGCAGGGGCAGTCTTGTAACCTGGAGGTGTAGATTTGTTGGAATAAACCTGGAATGCTAGACACTGGACTTTTGGGGGAAATAACCTGGATGCCTGTATTTTTGGGGGATACCCTGGAACTGAAGCTAGGCTAAGGATTTATTGGAAGGTACCCTGAAAACTGGAGTTAGGTACTGGTATGTTAGAGGTTGAGTTTGATCCCCCAAAATTTGGTTTCTCATTCCCACGTTTCTCTCATAACTTTAAGTCCCCATCATGAGATTTTCTGAACCTGATGCAAAAAGTTTCAGGGTTGTCAATGAGGGTGCAGAGGGTATCTAGAAGAGAATGGGGGACAAGAGATGCAAAGAAGGATGCCAAGACAAGAGTCTGATCAAGGTGAAAATTTTATTTTTTTTCCTAGGCTGAATTTATACCATAAGATGGGTAACAGAGGGAGGGAGGAAATATGAAACATTTACGCAGGCCAAGGTAACAGTATTTGTGTGGTTAGCTGATGTCAACAGGATGTTGGTTTTTCACAAAGGTTATAGGTTTGTCATGTTGGGCAACTTTATCATATCATTATTCATCCCGACCACCAGATTTGTATTAGTCTTCTGCAGCTGGCTGGGGATTTTCCATGAACCTAGTCATACTTAACTCTAACCGTAATGTTAACATCAATAATAGAGGGTTTTAAGGGCATCACTCCCAACACTGGGTTATATCTATATGACTCACTTATCTCAGTCCTGGATGCATTGGTGACCAGAAAGAACTGTACCATTATTTCTGTCTTTGTGGTGTTCCTGAGGCTTGAGGAGGCCCCCATCAGTGGGAGAGAGGAGGGAATCTCGAGGCTGAATTTTCCTCCTGCTGGTCAGTGTGAGTATGGGGAATCAATGCTGCAATTCTGTCAGTCAACACTCAGAGTGATAGTTGTGGTCAGAAGGATGACATAGAGGCCATTCCAGGAAAGTTCTGGTGACTCATAGCAGTGTCTCTTGACTAGGACTCAATCTCCTAGTCTTTGAATCAGTGGGACTTCAAATGTTGACCTGTTTTATAAGAACATGCATTTTACACCAAATATGTTTGTGAATCCATTGGACACCCTCAAGATTATCCAATAATTGATGATTTTTTCTGCACCAACAGTTTCCAAGGTCAGTTTAGTTAAGGAAAAGCCTCAGTTCATCCTGAAAAGGGATGTATGAACTCCAGTAAATGTCTGTATCCAAATTTTTCTAGATTTACTTCCATGAAGTCTGTTTTCTAATAGAGTCCTGCCTTGCTGCCCCAGTATTGAGTACCAGGGTTCTTCTCATGGGCTATCACATTGATCAACTGACAGGCATTGGAATTCTTACAATATCAGCTATTTTCAAATTGGCATCTCTAATTCTGATGTGACTGTCAAACAAAGTCCTGCATACTTTGGACATCCATATACAATGGATCTTTTTCAGTATATGTAGACTCCTTTTCTCTGGTACAATTAGATTGCAGTCTGTTGTCCTCCATCATCCCTTATGAGATTGAGACATGGGCAAGTTTTTGGCCCAAATCACATCTTCTGTAAGTGGGTCATGGAGATGGGTTCTCTGGGGTCAAGGACAAACAAGGATGTGAAGGGCCCAAGTTTTAGAATTACCCAACACATTGTTTCATTTGCCTTGTTGCTCTCTGAGAAGGGGTCTTTTCTGCTGTCCCAAGAAGTGGATAATGGTCAGCTTTTCAGGCCCTCATACCCTGAATAGGTAGAGGATTTCCTCTGTATTATTTCATTAGATATTTTTATTTATATTTCTCCTCCTAATTGGTGGTTGTTAGACAGGGATAGGCTTGTAATCTAGAGATTTGTGGGGGAACAATCCCAGAAGCCAGTGCTAGACACTGGATTTGTTTGAAAAATAACCTGGAGGTGTCGGTCTTTTTTGAGGGTAGCCTGGAAACTGAAGTTAGGCTTGGGATTTGTTGGGAGGAGGGAGATTTGGAATCTGGAGCTAGGTACCAGCCTGTAGTGTACTCGAGTTTAAATTTAGGTCAGGTTCCCTAAAATGGAGTCTGAACCCAAAAAATTTGGTGTCTCAGTCCCCTTCTGCCAAGAGATCAAGTTTGGTTGAGCTTGAGTAAAGAAGAAACTAGTGTGATTGCATTGAAATCAGATCCTTGGTGGTCTTTTCGGTTTCATGAATACTTAACGGGCATTGCACCAGCATGTATATATTTCTAGGACCGATTTCATGATTTTGGATAGCAAATCAAGAGGCTCATTTATGAAAACTCTAATTCTTCCTCTCTCAACACATGTTAACTACTTGTAGCTTAATTAACAATTCATCTAGGGATTGGGGCCCAAGAAACTTTTCTCTTTTACATTGGGGTATCAGCTGGTGTTAGAATTGTTTAGGTTTTTTTAGTCATCCATGTGATTGTGATTTCATTGTAGAGCTTCCTTTTTATACTTAGAAGTTATAGTCTCACAGTAGACATCCACATCTTGCTGGATTTTACCACCTTTTCTTGCAAAATGTTTCTTGATATTTAGATGCAGGAGTTCTTGCTAATGTTTGAATTAGTACTGTGCACCCGATTGTCAGTTTTTTTCTCTCCATTTTTACTAGTTGGTGCTTCTGTAATCTTTAAGGATTGGTAAGATCTGAAAAGGTAAGTTTTATTTGACAGATATAATTCTGATCTCAGCAGAGACTTACTTTTGAGTAAATTTACCCTTACTTGTTATTTACGAACAATAGTTAGCAGGGAGCAACTGTTCTTGCTCAAACTCCTCTCGATGCTGACTGAGTCAATCTGACTTACCTCTGTTTCTCAATTAATTACTTTTCTTGTCCTAAAACTAAATCTGGAAATCTCGTTTAATCCTGTGGCTCCTTCTTTTTCTCTGGATTCAGCTGCCTCCACCCCACTGCACTATACTCACTGCACTGACTTCCCAATCCCTGCCTCTTTCCCATAACTACTCTTAAATAGCTTCTTTTTCCTGTGTTGGTCAACTGTGAGTTGGGTATTTCCTATCTCTGACTCATTCTGTTAACCCTTTCTCCAATTCATCACTTTGACTACAATTAAATGTCACTTTCGAACATGGTTGTTTCCTTCTAAAAATTAATTTTACCTTAAAGTTCTGTATGATGGGTTTGACTGTATTCCAGCCAGAGGGATTAAAGATGTGTGTTATGTCTGGTTTCCAGCTGAATTACACAGACTTATGTCTTTGTATATGATCCCTTCCCAGAACTGCTATGTTCCTAGATTAAAATTTCTCTACATCTTCCTTCCTTCTTTTTGTTTAAAATATAGAGGTGAATTCTAGCAGCAAACCATTGAACTGAGAATGGGGTCCCTTTTGGAGGAGTTAGAGAAAGAATTGAAGGAGCTGAAGGGGCTTCAAACCCCTTAAGAACAATACCAGCCAACCAGAGCTCCCAGGGACTGAAACACTACCCAAAGAGTACACATGGACAGACCCTTGACTCCACCTCCACCTGCATGTGTAGTAGAGGATGGCCATGTTGGGCACCAATGGGAGGAGAAGCCCTTTGTTCTGTCAAAGCTGAACGCCACCCCCCCTCAGTGTAGGGGAATGTCAGGGCAAGGAGGTGGGAAGGGGGTAGTTGGGGAGATGGAATACCCTCATAGAAGAATGGGGTGGCAGGATGAGATAGGGGGGTTATGAATAGGAAACAGGAAAAGGGAATAACATTTGAAATGTAAATAAAAACATCCAATAAAAAATAAGGTAACAACCATATACAGTTTAACTATGAAAGCAGAAACAATTATCAATCCCATGATGTTAACAGCCTGGGTGTCCATAAATTTCACAATCCAAATGTCCTTATGAAGATCCTCTGATGTGATGATCCTTCAGAACTGCAGTCGTCATCATCTGTCCCTCAGCAAATGTCCATTTTCCTGGCTAGCAGTCTCATGAACCATCTGCTCCTTTTCAGCCAGTTCCTTGAGCTGTTCCCATGCAGGGGAGGCAGCGTTATCTTTCTGTGCTACTTGCCTTGTCATCATTCTATGTCTCTTCTTTCCTGGAGTCATGCCTCGTATGAAAAAGCTTTGCTTACTCAGATCAGATCTTTACCAATTTTGATGGAACCCATAGTCATTCACTATGGGAAAAATGATAAACCTCTTCCCCAGTTGTAACACATCCCTGGACTTCCATTCTGATGTTAAAACATCTTTAAAGTGTAAAAGTTGATCAAATTCAGCAGTACTTTTCCAACAATCCAGTGTCTTTCAAGTAACTTTATTCACCCTCTCTTTTTATCAAGGTACAATTAGATCTTTATGAATCCACACATAAACTAGATACTTAGGAAGTTGCATTTCATGCCTGGCTCTATGCCACTGAGGAGGGCTTTTTACCCATTTAAATGCAGAATTCTCGGTTTAGTTTTATACCCCATTTTTTGATGGGTTGTTTGATTTTTGGTGGTTAGCTTCTTGAGTTCTTTGTATATTTTGGATATTAGCTTTCTATTGGATGTAGGGTTAATGAAGAATTTTTTCCCAATCTGTAGATTGCCAATTTGTCTTATTGACTATGTCCTTTGCCTTACAGAAGCTTTCAAGTTTCATGAGGTCCCATTTATCAATTCAACTCTTAATCTTAGAATCTGAGCCATTGGAGTTCTGTTTAAGAAATTTCCCCCTTGGGCCAGTGAGTTCAAGCTTCTTTCCCACTTTCTCTCCTATTAAATTTATGCATCTGGTTTTATGTTGAGATCCTTGATCCACTTGGACTTAAGCTTTATACAAGATGACAAATATAGGTCTATTTTCATTTTTCTACATACAGACAGCCATTTAGACCACATCATTTATTGAAGATGTTTTCTTTGTTCCATTGTATAATTTTGGCTTCTTTGTCAAAGATCAAGTGTGTGTAACTGTGTGGCTTTATTTCTTGGTCTTCAATTCTATTCCATTCATCAAATGTCTGTCTCTGTACAATGGCTAATTATAATAGATTTCTAACTTTTTGAGTTATCTAATATATTTATTTTAATTATTATTATAACATGAATTTTTAATACCAATTTATTGTCATGAATATTTAGGTTGTAAATGTCACATATATAGGCCTGTTAAGATTTGATTTAGAATATACTAAATTTTGAAAAAATTTAAGGAGAATCAATAATCACATAAATTTCACATAAGAAGAAAACACTATTGTATATTATAACTTTATCTACTGCATTTTAATATTTTACCAATAATGACTTCTATAAAATTTACTAAAATTCTATCATGTTTTTATTGTATGTTATTTGTTAATATGTATGAATTATATAGGGATAGCTGATTTTGTATCTTAATTAAAATTGCTTATTTTCAATATATACTGGAAATTTTTTACCCAAAAATTTATATGTAAATAATAACAAGTGGTTAATTTAATGAATTTTATCTCTTGTCAATTTTTCCTCATTTCTCCCTACTACCTACTTCCTACTCCTTACTGCCTTTGGTAAAATTCTCTGGCTTTCATAGTCTCTGTTGAGAAATCTGATGTAATTCTGATAGGTCTGCCTTTGTATGTTACTTGGTCCTTTTCCCTGTAGCTTTTAATATTCTCTCTTCTTCTGTGTGTTTAATGTTTTGACTATTATGTGGCAAGACGATTTTCTTTTCTAGTCCCATTTGTTTGGTGTTCTGTAGGCTTCTTAGACATTTATGGCTATCTCTTTCTTTAGGTTGGGGAAGTTTTCTTCTATGATTTTGTTGAAGACATTTTCAGGTCCTTTGAGCTGGGAATCTTCATTCTCCTCTATTCAAGTCATTTTAAGGTTTGGTCTTATCATTTTGTCCTGAATTTTCTGAATGTTTTGGGTTAGGAGTTTTTTATGTGTTGAATTTTCTTTGACCACTGTGTTATTCTCTTTTACAGTATCTTCCACATCCGAGAGTCTGTATTCTATCTCTTGTATTCTGTTGGTGATACTTACATCTGTAATTCTTGACCTCTTTCCTAGGTTTCCATTTCCTGGTTTGGATCAATTTGTGTGTGTGTGTGTGTGTGTGTGTGTGTGTGTGTGTCTGTGTATGTGTGTTTGTGTGTGTGTGTGTGTGTTAATTGTTTCTACTTCCATTTTTAGGTCTTAGACCACTTTATGCAATTCACTCACCTATTTGATTATGTTTTCCTGTATTTTTAAAAGAAATTTGTTTTCTCTTTAAGGGCTTCTACTTGTTTACCTTTGTTTTTTCTGTATTTCTTTCAGTGAGTTACTTATATCCTTAAAGGACTCTATCATCTTCATGAAATAGGATTTTAGGTCAGCTTCCAGATTTTCAGGTGTGTTGGTGTATTCAGGGCTTGCTGTTGTGGGAGGACTGTGTTCTCATGATGCCCATGTATATTGTCTTTTTTTGCTTATGGTCTTGAGCTTGCCTCTTGCCATCTGGTTATCCCTAGTGTTTGCTGGTCTGGGTAACTCTGTCTGGAGTCTGCCTCTTTTTTTTCCCTGGGTTGCAGCAGACCTCCTGTAGGGCCTTCCAGCTGGAGGGTATTCAGAGTGGCAGAGACACTCCTCATTTGTTGACCTTGCTGCAGTAGATCTCCTAGGAGGCCTTCAAACAGTTGGGTATTCACAGCAGGAGCAGTCACACTGTTGTCCTGTGAAAAGCTGTTCTTGGGGGCAGGTAGTGTCAATGGACTGTGGTGTCTGTTTCCTTGTGTACAGCAGAACTCCAGGGAGGTTTTCAGTCTTTTGGGTCAGTTGCAAGTCATGCCACAGAAACCATGGAAGGTCTTCAGACTGTGGTGTCAATTGCCCAGTTGCCCTTTATAAGGAGGAACTCCTGGAATGTCTTCAAGTGGTGTTCTAGGTGCAGTGGATCTCCTGGGGTGTCTTAGGATGTGGTGTCAGATGCCTTGGGTGTAGCAGATTGCCTGCGATGCCTCAGGATGTGGTATCAAATGTTTTGGGTGCAGTGGTTCTTCTGGTATGCTTCAGGATATGACGCCAAGTGTTCTGATTGCAGTAGATCCTTTGATAAGCCTCAGGATACAGCATCTTCTGGGAAGCAGACTAGCTATCAGTCTGTCCCAGCAGAAAGGACCAGGCAGAAGGGGGTTGGTATTCGGTGGGTGGAGGGTTTGTGGAGATGGTGGGTCCCTGAATGCCCTGGCCCCCAGCAGCTGCTGTGAGACTTAGGGAGTGCAAAGGATCCTCTGGTATGTCTCACAGTATATCCTCTCCCCGGGTACCAGACAACTAGCAGTCGAATGCTGAGTGCAGCGGATCCTCTGATATGTCTCAGGATATAGCCTCTTCCAGTGAGCAAACTAGCTAGCAGTCTGTCCCAGCAGAAATAATCAGGCAGAAGATGATTGGTCAGAAAATATTTTCATAAAGCACACACTAAACATATATTGTCTTTAGAACATAATATATTCCTCCATTTTTTCCTGGTATTTAATTTCGATTATTTCATTTTTCTTTACATCTATAAAAATGATGGGAAAATTGTTCAATATAGATAATGCTATGTTCCTTCTTTTGTCAATGTCTTGGGCTGCCCCTGATAAAATGTGAGAAAAAAAACCTTGGACTTTGGAAGTCTAAGCAGTCTTGTAATCTCCATTCAGGTTTGTGCCAGGGGAGCTTCTTCAGACAAATTCGTTGAATTCCAACAGTCATGTTGGCCTCCAGCCAGTCTAAGCCTATGGTGCTGTAGAATTAGTAATTGTTACTAGTTGAAGTATCACAGTCACTGCTTCCAGAAGTTATTAACTGTCATGAATTCCCAAGACCATTTCTCATTCTTACTTTTGTTACAAAACAAACAAGCAAAACAGATAAAACAAAACAATGAAAAAAATCATATTAATGTGTGTATGTGTGCTTACTGTTTAAATAGACACAAGGTAAAGACGTCATTTGAGAAGAGGAAATTTCTATTGAGAAATATTGTCACAAGACAGGACTGTAGGCAAGCCTGTGGCAGCATTCTTTTCTGTTACAGTGCCACTGCTGAGGACAGAGTCTTGACTTATGTAAGAAAGCAAACTGAACAAGTCATTAGAAACAAACCAATAAGTTGCACTCTTCCAAGGCTTCTGCCTTGGTTTCTGCTTTCAGGTATATGCGCTGAGTTCCTACCTTCTCTTCCTTTTAATAATAGATGGTGATAGAGAAATATAAGCTGAAATAAATCCTTTCCTAAGCAAGTTTCTTTTAGTTGTGGCATTTTATGACAACAATAGAAACCCTATCTAAGAAAACCTTATAGATGAGTGTTACAATCCCAAAGAGTTTTGATTTCAAAAACTCAATTTTCACAATGGGAATAATTAAACAAAGATAATAAACTTTAAGAAACAATCTTTGAGGAAGTGGTATAATATAAACCTCTTGAATAAGAGGTATAAAATTTATATACTTTTTTAGTTATCCAAGAATCTACAAATAAAAGAGGAATAAAGTCTAAGTATTAATAACAGGAATTTCTGAACCTCTAACTTAAAGTAGTTTTGTGATTGCTTGCTTAAATGTATAAGTTTCCCCTTACTTTTTATTATCTTAAAAGAGGAAAGCAATTATTACATGCTGCAATATTCTTCTCTTTTATTTGATGTCAAACATTTTATTAGATAACTTGAAAATCTATTACTGTAGATTCTCTTTTCTTGAACACAGGCTCACCTAATATAATCATACTTTGACATGGAGAAACAGCATAGACCTCTTAATACAAATTATGAAGAGCTATGAAATTATAGCTATAAACAGTAAAAGGACAGTCTGCAGATATGCTTTGTTATTATGAATCAGTTTATACTGAGATACAGCATTCTTATTTTTTACTTTTTTAATTTTTTTCTTGGATATTTTATGTATTTACATTTCATATGTTATCCCCTTCCCCCCTCTTCCATACATGCTCTCCTCTCCCCCTGCTTCTGTGAGGATGCTCCCATTCCCACACACCCACATCCAACTCAACACTCTGTCATTTTCCTATAATGAAGAAAAGAACATTCACAGGACCAAGGACTTTGCCTCCAGTTGATGATAGACAATGGCATCTTCTGCTACATATGCTGCTGGAGTCATGGGTTCCTCCATGTGAACTCATTGTTTGGTAGTTTAGTCACTAGGAGCTCTGGTGGGGTCTGTTTGGCTGATATTGTTGTTCTTCCTATGGTGTTGTTGACCCCATCAACTCCCTCAGTCTTTTTTCTAACTCCTCCATTGGGGTCCCCTTTTGTAGTCCAAAATAACCTGCAAAAATCCTCATCTGTATCACTAGGGCTCTGACAGAGCCTCTCAGGAGACACCCATCTCTGGCTCCAGTGAGCAAGCACTTCTTGGCATCAGCAATAGTGACTGGGTTTGTTGGCTGCATATGGGATGGATCCCCAGGTGAGGCAGTCTCTTGAAAACCTTTTCTTCAGTCCCTGCTCCACTCTTTGGCCCTGTATTCCCTCCCAGGAGTATTTTGCTCTCCCTTCTAAGAAGGAATGAAGCATCAATATTTTGGCCTTCCTTATTCTTGAGCTTCATATGACCTATGAATTTTTCTTTGGTATTCCAATCTTTGGGGTTAATATCTACTTATCATTGAGTACATGCCATGTGTGTTTCTTTGTGACTGGGTTACTTCACTGTGGATGATATTTTCTAGTTTCATTCATTTGTCTAAGAATTTCATGTAGTCATTGTTCTTAATAGATGAGTAGTAATTCATTGTGTAAATGTACCACATTTTTCTGTATCCATTCTTCTGTTGAGGGACATCTGGGTTCTTTCACCTGCCTATTATTTAAAAAAGTCTGCTGTGGACATAATAGAGCACGTGTCCTTGTTAAAAGTTGGAGCATAGTTTGGGTATATGACCAGGAGTGGTGTCATTGGGTCCTCGGGAAGTACTATGTTCAATTTTCTGAGCAACAGCCTGGCTGATTTCCAGAGTGGTTGTATCAGTTCGCTTTCCCACCAATAATGAGGGAGTGTTCCTATTTCTCCACATCCTTGCCAACATCTACTGCCACCTGAGTGTTTAATCTTAACCATTCTGACAGGTATAAGGTGGTATCTCAGGGTTGCATTTCCCTGAAAACTAAGGTTGTTGAACACTTCTTTAGGTGCTTCTTAGCCATTAAGTATACCTTAGCTGAGAATTATTTGTTTAGTTGTGTACAACAGTTTTTATTTGATTTTCTGGATTTTTACTTCTTGAATTCTTTGTATATATTGGATTTTATCCCTCTGTGGGATACAGGATTGGTAAAGATGTTTTCCCAATGTGTTGGTTGCCATTTTGTCCTATTGATAGTGTCCTTTGCCTTACAGGAACTTTGAATTTTTATGAGGTCTCATTTGTTAATTCTTGATCTCAGAGCATAAGCCATTGTTGTTCTGTTTAGGAAAATACTCGTTGTGCCAATGTGTTTGAGGCTCTTCCTCACTTTCTCTTCCAGTAGTTTCAGTGCATATGCTTTTATTTAGAGGTCTTTGATCCACTCGTACTTGAGCTTTATACAAGATATGAATGTGTCAATTTGCATTCTTCTGCATGCTGACTTCCAGTTGAATCAGCACCATTTGTTCAAAAGGCTATTTTTCCCCACTGGACAGTTTTAGCTCCTTTTTCAAACATCAAGTGACCATAGGTTTGTAGGTTCACTTCTGTGTCTTCAATTGTATTCCATTGATCTACGTGCTTGTCTCTGTACCAATACCATTTAGTTTTTATCTCAACTGCTCTGTAATACAGCTTGAGGTCAGAGATACTGATTCTCCCAGAATCTCTTTTATTGTTGAGAAAAGTTTTTGCTGTCCTGGGTATTTTGCTTCTCCAAATGAATTTTCAAATTGTTCCTTTTAACTCTATGAAGAATTTAGTTGGAATTTTGATGGGGATTGCATTGAATATGTAGATTGCTTTCAGCAAGATGGCCATTCTTTACCATATTGATACTATGATCATGGGAGGTCTTTCCATCTTCTGAGATCTTCAATTTCTTTCTTCAGAGACTTGACATTCTTGTCATACCGATCTTTCACTTTTTTGGTTAGAGTAACACCAAGGTATTTTATATTGTTTGTGACTACTGTGAAGGGTGTCATTTCCCTAATTTCTTTCTCAACCTCTTTATCCTTTGACTAGAGAATGGCTACAGATTTTTTTGAGTTAATTTTATATCCAGGCACTTTTGCTGAAATACTTTAGGAGTTCTCTAGTGGAATTTTTTAGGTTACTTGAGTATAATATCTTATTATCTGCAAATAGTGATATTTTTACTTCTTCCTTTCCAATTTATATATTTTTCCTTTGACCTCTTTTTATTGTCCAATTCCTCTGGCTAAGATTTCAATTACTGTATTGGACAGTTAGGGAGAGAGTGGGCAGCTTCATCTAGTCCCTGATTTTAGTGGGATTGCTTCAAGTTTCTCTCCATTTAGTTTGATGTTGGCTACTGGTTTGCCGTATATTGCTTTTACTATGCTTAGGTATGGGCCTTGAATTTCTGATCTTTACAAGATTTTTATCATGAAGGTGTATTGCATTTTGTGAAATGTTCTCTCAGCATCTAATGAAATGATCATGTGTTTTTTTTCCCTTGTGTTTGCTTGATGGATTTCCTTATATTGAACCATCCCTGTATCCCTGGTATGAAGCCTAGTTGATCACTGTGAAGGATCATTTTGATGTGTAGTTGGATTCAGTTTACAAGAATTTTATTAACTATTTTTGCATTGATATTCATGAGGGAACATGGTCTAAAGTTCTTTTTTTTCCCCGATGGGGGTTCTTTGTGTGATTTAGATAAAAGAGTAATTGTGTCTTCAAAGAATGAAGTGGGTAGTGTTTCTTCTGTTAATGGTTTGTGGAATAGGTTGAAGAGTATTGGTATTACATCTTCTTTGAAGGTCTGATAGAATTCTGCACTCAACTCATCTGGTCCTGGGTTCTGTTTGGTTCAGAGACTTTTAATGACTGCTTCCATTTTGGGGGGGATTTTGGACTGTTTAGATGGTTTATCTGATCCTCACTTAATTTTGGTACATGTCTAGAAAATTGTCCATTTCCTCCGAATTCTGCAGTTTTTTTTTGAGTAAATGCTTTTGTAGTATGATCTGATAATTTTTTAAATGTCCTCCCTTTCTGTTGTTATGTCTCCCTTTTCATATCCAATTTTGTTAATTTGTATACTATCTCTTTGTTCTCTGGTTAGTTTAGGTAAAGATTTATATATTTTCTTGATTTATCTCAGAAGCAGCTCCTGGTTTTGTTGAGTCTTTGTATAGTTATTTTGTTTCTACCTGATTAACTTCATTGAGTTTGATTATTTCCTGCTGTTTACTCCTTTTGGGTAAATTTGCTTCTTTTTGTTCTAAGGCTTTCAGGTGTGTTGTTGAATGGTTAGCATAAGCTATCTCCAATTTCTTTTTTCAGGCACTCTGAGCTATGAGTTTTCTTCTTAGCACTGCTTTCATTTCATCCCATAAATTTGGGTATGTTGTGCCTTCATTTTCATTAAATTCTAAGAAGTCTTTAATTTCTTACTTTGATCCTTCTGTGACCAAGTTATCATTGAGTAGAGGATTCAACTTCTGTTTATGTGGGCTTTCTGTTGTTTTCCTTGTTATTGAAGACCAGCCTTAGTTCATAGTGATCTGATAGGATGCATGGGATTATTTCGATCTTTTGTATTTATTGAGGCCTGTTTTGTGATCAATTATATGGTCAGTTTTTGAGAAAGTACCATGAATTGCTGAGAAGAAGGTATACTCTTTTTGTTTTAGAATGAAATATTCTATAGAAGTCTCTGTTTAGTTTCTGTTTTCGTTATCTGTACATTCATGAGAGTTATGTGTGAAATCTTTTACTATTATTATTGTGTGGTGCCATGTATGCTTTGAGCTTTGTAAAGTTTATTTTATGAATATGGGTGCTCTTGCATTTGAAGCATAGATATTCAGAATTGAGAGTTAATCTTCATAGATTTTTTCCTTTGATGATTATGACATGTCCTTTCTTATCTTGTTTGATAACTTTTGGTTGAAATTTGATCTTATTTGATATTATAATGTCTACTGCAGCTCCTTTCTTGGAACCATTTGCTTGGAAAAATTTTTCCCAGCCTTTTACTCGGAGGTAGAGTCTGTTTTTGTCACTGAGGTTTGTTTCCTGGATGCAGCAAATGCTGGGTCCTGTTTATGTATCCAGTCTCTCAGACTGTCTTTTTATTGAAGAATCGAGTCCATTGATATAATCAGATGTTAAGGAGCAATGATTGTTTCCTGTTATTTTTGTTGTTAGAGGAGGAATTATGTTTGTCCGGCTATTTGCTTTTCGGTTTGTTGCATTTTCTTTCTTGCATTTTTTTAGGGTATAGTTTTCCTCCTTGTGTTGGAGTTTTCTAACTATCATCCTTTGTAGGGCAGGATTTGTGGAAGGATATTGTGTAAATTTGGTTTTGTCATGAAATATCTTGGTTTCTCCATCCATGGTAATTAAGAGTTTATGGTTTTGATGAGTATAGGCTGGCAATTGTATTCTCTTGGGGTCTATATGACATTTGCCCAGGTTCTTCTGACCTTTATAATCTCTAGTGAGAATTCTGGTGTAATTCTGATAGGTCTGCCTTTATATGTTACTTGGCCTTTTTCCATTACTGCTTTTAATATTCTTTCTCTGTTTTGTGTATTTGTTGTTTTGACTATTAAGTGAAGGGAGGAATTTCTTTTCTGTTCCAATCTATTTGGAGTTCTGTAGGCTTCTTCTATATTCATGGGCATCTCTTTCTTTAGGTTAGGGAAGTTTACTTCTATAATTTTGTTGAAGATATTTACTGGCCTTTTAAGTTGGGAATCTTCCTTGTCTTCTATTCCTATTTTTCTTACATTTAGTCTTCTCATTTGTCTTGGATTTCCTTCATATTTCGGGTTAGGAGCTTTTTGCTTTTTGCATTTCCCTTGACTACTGTTTCAATGTTTTCTATGGTACCTTCTTCCCCTGTGATTCTCTCTTCTTGTATTCTGTGGTGATGCTTGGGTCTATGACTCCTGATCTCTTCCCTGGGTTTTCTATCTCCAGTGTTGTGTCCCTTTGTGATTTCTTTATTTTTTTCTCCTTCCATTTTTTTTTCAGATCCTGGTTGGTTTTGTTTAATTACTTCTTCTGTTTGGTTGTGTTTTCCTGTAACTCTTTCAGGGATTTTTATGTTTATGAAGCCCTCTTTAAGGGCTTCTACTTGTTTACCTATGTTCTCCTGTATTTCTTTAAGGGAGTTATTTTCGTCCTTCTGAAAATCATCTATCATTATCATGAGATGAAATTTTAAATCCAAATCTTGCTTTTACTGTGTGTTGTAATATCCAGTAGTTGTTGTGGTTGGAGAACTCTAATAATGTTAAGTAGTCTTTATTTCTGTTGCTTCAAGTGCTTCTTGCCTCTAGCCCTTTGGTTATCTCTGATGTTATTTGGTTTTCCTGTCTCTGACTGGAGCTCTTTCTCTTGTGGGCCTGTGAAGCTGTGAGCCTGTGAGTCTGTGATCTTATGAGTGAGAGTGATCCTGTCTGATAAGCTCTATTTAGTCAGGTTTTGTGTCTGAGGGCTGTGGGACAGCTCCAGCTCTTGGTGTAGATGGAGACCTGAAAGGAGCACTCTTATTCTTATCCCTAAAATATTTTTTTAGAAATGCTTATCTTTAATGCAAGATTTATAAAAAAGAAATGTGTTCATAACTAATGCTGGTTTTACATGATAAGGTGCTTCCTTCCTATGTATTTATGTGATAATAACATTCACAGCTTAGAGATGATGGTGTATAAGGCAAAAAATTAATTAAATTTACCTCTTCATTTTATGTTAATATAAATATTTCTCCATATTTCTAAGATGATGTAGTCCTGTCTGAAGCTAATTAATCCATGGAAAGATTGAATATAAAGATGAGAGAATATATATAATGTCATTGGCTTGGCTTGGTTGTATGCAAGCAAAATTATTTCAACATGGTCTTGGATAAAATATACTTTCAAACTGACAATCATTTAGTGCTAAGTACCTTTAGTGGCACAATAGGAGAGGATGTTTGGTTTAATTTGATTTTGATGGAGTTTGTGTTTTATTCTATTCTGGCATGTGTGTGTGTGTGTGTGTGTGTGTGTGTGTGTGTGTGTGTGTGTGTGTGTTTATGTTGCTTTAATAATTCTAGACCCACCAGTCAGCCCTGTTTTGGATGGTGATAATAAGAGTAGCCAGTACATTTGCCATATCTGTCCATATATTAATCCAGGAGCTCAACAATTGTCAAAAATGATAGCTATTGTTTCTTTGTATATTATCCTTAACTTTCTGAACTTCATTATTTCATTTCCAGATATTGCAATGTTCAAGAATCAAGCATTTTTCCTGCTTAGTTGCTGTAGCATGATTGCTATAATGGCCCATTTTAAGGATCCATCTGGAAAAGTATAACACTAATGTCACTACAATCCATGTCCTGTCTCCAGTGAAAGAGTACAGCCACAAACCAATTTTATTCAGTTTTAAGATTAAAAAGAAATGTGTACATTTAAGGTCTTACAATCTAATGAGCCCTTGCCTGATACCATCATCCTGATTCTTTATTGTGTTTTACTGGAACAATGTCAAGCAATGTACTTAACTTCTAGGATACATCTTATGAACCATAGAAAGTCAAAAATGTTTCACAGAGTGTTTTATTTTCAATTTCTTTCTGGGAAGAAAAAATGACAGTAAAATAAAAGAAAATTTTTAAAACAGCCAAAAATGGAGCCGAGACTCAAAACTCACGACAAAATTGTTCATTGTAAAGGCAACTGTAAAATATTCATGTATGAATTTATTTTTAAAATATTTTTCAAATTTTAAAATATTTATTACTTGTGATTTTTACTATAAATGCTACCTATTCAATAAATATTCATACATATTTTTATATTTTTATCGTTTTAGATAATTATACATACATATAATTTGATACATATCCACTTTGATAAATTTCACCCTTTCCATTCCTCTTTTCTATCTCACTTCCTCATCTAACCATGTGCTACTTTTCTTCCTAATTTAATGTGTTCTCTTTATTTTTAAACTCAATGAGTCTATCCATGTACTTTGGTCAATCCACTAGAGGACAGAGAGCCTTTCATGCCATTAAATCACATAACATGGAGAAAATAAGCTGGTAGTGTTCAAGAGACGTCCTTCCTAATGGCTAGATGTCATAGTACTGAAAGGAGTTATACATATTACTAAAGTCAAAAAGTAACCATCATTATTGTCAAGTTGTGAAATACGAAAGCTACATTCATGAATATCCTGACAAAATATAGCTCCTTTAACATTATTGACATATTAGTGATTTGAATGTTATGGAAGCAAGTATAAAATTTAATTCCAGAAATCTCGATGGGTTTCTAATTATTTATCAAGTATTGGTAATATGTTTAAAGTACTTTATTTGGTGTTGGAATAACAGCTATCCTGAAGTTAGAAGATACTAAATAAACATATCATAAGTCACGTAATGTAAGACTAAAAATATTTCTAAGTAGGTAAGAGCACTTGTTTATCTTGGAGAGTTTTCAAGTTTGGTTTGCAGCAACCACATATCTACTTACAAACTCACAGCTTTTTATAATCAGATGTCCAGAGCTCCCATTGCCTTCTTTTGAGCATACACTAACACAAGAATACAAACATGCAGGCAAAACACTCAAACACATTTTAAAATTCAATGAATCTTTTCCAAATTAGGTACTGGAGATTTAGTGGTCTGTATCCCTGACCCTTTCTTTCTCTCTACTCAGATTTCAAGCAAGGCAAAGTAAAACACACTTCAAGTCCCAGTACTTGAGTGGTAGAAGAAGGAGAATCATGAGTTGGAGACAAGACTAGATTACACAGAAAGCTTAAGACAAGTAGAGGTGCACAGGAAGACCTTGTCTCAGTACATTGGGATTCAGAGTTTATTCCTGAAACAATCTGTAAAGATACTCTCTATCTTTTCAGTTGATAAGCTTGGTAGAATTGAACTCTCTCTCTCTCTCTCTCTCTCTCTCTCTCTCTCTCTCTCTCTCTCTCTCTCTCTCCTGTAAATTATTGTTAACTCGTAAGATTAAGTAGTGATAGGAAAATTTAACTAATCAGTAAAGTTAGATAGGGTTGATATAGGAAACATTTTAAAACCTTATTTTAAATAAAAATTTAAGTAAAAATTAAGACCTGCTGTGTTGTGCAATATTGCTTTCATTGTGGTTGAAGTATTAATATCCTGAGTAAATGAGTATAGGGAAGTTAAGCCAAGTGGCCACATAAAGTGCAAGAGAGTCTATTTTGAATTTTTATATTATTAAGAGGCTAATGTATTTCAAGATAGAAAATTAAACTGGTGAGAGATTATTAGTTTTCATGATAATACTGCATATGTGGATAAATAGATCACTTTGAATGTACATCATAGTTACATAAATTAGAAGAAAAATATTGCTCAAATATATTCACATTGCAAAATCTAGAATACCTACATCAATACTACTGGTTATATATAAATTTAACATCTTTCTGTCATAAGCAAGCTCAATAGAAAATACATAACTGCATGTATTAGAGTTCATTTTGTGAAGTTGGTTTATGTCATTGGTAGATTTCATACCAGATTAACATGTGGTAGGCCTGTAGCATTTAATCTTCTGATACAAAATAATATTTTTATAACTATGTTTTATGAGAATTTCCTCAATTGCAACATTCTATCCTGCTTCTCTAAGCAAGAAGGTAAACAACTCAAAATACCTTCTGGAAGTTTTTGAGACTGACCAGATTCGCTAGGATTGTCTCTACCAGAGTAAACAATAAAAGCTGAGAGTCTCTCTCAGACCAACAAAGTTGAGCTGCAAAGAAGATTCTCAAACTACCAAAACAGTAAAGAAACTTTGAGACCATATCAGCTGCCTGCAAGAAATGAGACCAGCCCAACTGCCTAGAAGAGGTTTAGAATAATTAGGAACCTGGAAAGGAAAAAATTCTTCCTGTTAAGCAGCCTGCAGCCTGTGTGCTTCAAGTTCCCAGCCTTGTAAACTCTTGACTCTGGTTGGGTAGGTTTTGTTGACGAAGCTGTCTTTGGGTCATTTTGGCACCAGTCAGTAATTACAATAAAAATCACTGATTCATAAAAAAGGACTTTGGTGTTATCCATACTTTGGTCTGTCATGGGCTCCCTGTATTACCACTCTGAGGGAAAAAGCTCCCCTCTGGAAGCCATGCAGCTCTGAGGGGAAGGTTTCCCCAATGAAAGTGTTACAGCTCTGAAGGAAAAGGTATCTTGGCACAAGGAAGAGAACGAATGACATCACAGAACAAACCTCACAAAGGACATTATTGAATGAGACACAAAACAATGTTACCTGCTATGATGAAAAGCAACAGGGAACTTGGCAGAAGAAATGCATATACAGGGATAGGAGGGGAGGAGTTTTCCAGAATAGATGGTGGCAATGGGTGAGATTTCAATTCCTGATCTTGGAGTAAGCCTAGGGATTCATGGATTTTCATGCATGTGTCTCAACCTTGTAAACTCTTGACTCTGGTTGGGTAGGTTTTGTTGACGAAGCTGTCTTTGGGTCATTTTGGCACCAGTCAGTAATTACAATAAAACTGACTGATTCATAAAAAAGAACTTTGGTGGGTTTTTATGTTAAAGAATTGATAGTGCTTGGTCTGGGAATTGTCACCCAGAAGTGGCCTAGGAGTTTTGACCTTACACACCTTATCTGAGGTGAATAGAATATGTTCTGTTCCCTGTGAAATATTTTTGTCATACAACACCATTAAATATGTACATATGATAATTCTATATTTATTAGAAGCATATGGATATAACAAGAATGAATAGAACATTAAATGGAAAATGGCTGTAATTTGGATCTTAAATATCTTATAAACTCTTATGTTTAATGGGGTTATTTTTTTAAGGTTGGAAATTAGTGAAAAGTTTGAAAATCATGGTTTTAGGAAAGTTCTCTGCATAACTGGGCTTTAAAATTATGTATTACTATTATCATTATTATTTAATTTTTTTACACTCCAGTTGTTAACAACCTTCCAGTCTGTCCTCTAATTCTCTATCCCACCCCCCCATCTCCATCTCCAAGAAGATGTCTCCAACCCCTACTCCTACCCTACCAGTCTTCCCCACTCCCCTGGGTACCAAGTCTCTCCAGGGCTAGATGCGTCTTCTCCCAATGAGGTTAGACCAGGCAGTCCTGCACAGTGTCAGGGACCTCATATCAGCTATTTTATGCTGCCTGGTTGGTGGCTTTGTGTCTGAGAGATCATGGGGATCCATGTCAATTGAGGCTGCTGTTCTTCCTAACTGGTTGCCCTCCTCTTCAGTTTCTTCCAGCTCCTCCCGAATTCAAACACACGGGTCCTTGGCCTACATCCATTGGTTGGGTGCAAGTAACCGCATCTGACTCGTTCACCTGCCCCTTTAGGCTCTCTGAGGGCAGCCATTCCAGGCTCACATCTGGAAGCACACCACAGAATTAGCAACAATGTCAAGCTTTCAAGCAGCCCTTTGAGCTGGATCTCAATTTGGTCTAGTCACTGAACCTCTTTTCCCTCAGTCTCTTCTCCACTTTTGTCCCTGAAGTTCTTTTTTACAGGAACAATTATGGGTCAATTTTTACTGTGGGGTAGCAACCTTATCCCTACACTTGATGCCCTATCTTTCTCTTAGAGGTAGACTCTACAAGTTCCCTCTCACTACTGTAGGGGCACTTCATCTAAGGTCACTCCCTTTGAGTCCTGAGAGTCTCTCATCTTCCAGGTCTCTGGTAAATTCTTTTACCTTCCAAGGTTGCCTGTTTCCATTCTTCCTGCAGGCCCTCAGGGCTTCAGTCCTGTTTCTCTCCCCCAATACCTGATCCTGTTTCCTTTTCCCCTCCTTGTTCCCTCTGACACCCAGGTCTTTCCTTGCCTCTGACCTCTGTGATTACTTTCTTCTCTCACCCAAGTGAGATTGAGGCATCCTTACTTGGGCCCTTTAGCTTGTTAACATTCTTGAGTTCTGTGAATTATATCCTTGGTATTTTGTACTTTTTGGGCTAATATTTGCTTGCTTGTGAGTACATACCATGTATGTCTGTCGCTTCTGTCTCCGTCCCGCAGAAAGGAGCAACACCATGATGTTCTTCTCAAAGCAGTTTATTCAGAAACCTTTCTTTCTGCATACAAGCAGCAATCTCTCTTTTCTTCCTTTCCTTCTCCCGCCAGCACCCGAGAACACTCCCTTATATCCTCCCTCAACTCTGCCTCCTTCGTCCAGACTGTGTAATCTCAGTTCATAGGTCCACGTCACATGGCCTGATCTAGCTTCATGGTGCGCCTGTGCAGCTCTCACAATGGACGTGGCTAGTTTCAGGTGTGTGAGGAAGTCAGGTGCTAGTCATGAGACTTAGCTGCAGTCCCGGGCACCATCTTGGGACTGCCGCCACACCCGCTCCCCACATCCTTTGTGACTGTTTAGCTGAGAATAGCTCCCTATATATGTCCTTTGGGGTCTGAGTTACATCACTCAGAATGATATTTTCTAGTTGCCTCCATTTGCCTGCAAAACTCATGATGTCCTAATTCTTAGTAAATTAGTAGTATTCCATTGTGTAAATGAACCACATTTTCTGTCTCCGTCTTTTGTTGTGGGACAACTGGGTTGTTTCCTGTTTCTGGCTATCACAAACAAGGTCACTATGAGCATAGTGAAACATGTGTCCCTGTGGTATGGTAGGGCATCTTTTGGGTATATGCCCAGGAGTGGTATAGCTGGGTCTTCAGGTAGATCTATTTTCAATAATCTGAGGAACTTCCAGATTGATTTCCAGAGTTGTACCAGTTTGCAATCCCACCAACAATGGCGTGTTCTTCTTTGTCCACATTTTCATCAACATGAGCTGTCACCTGAATTTTTCATCTTAGCCATTCTGGTTGGTGTAAGGTGGAATTCCAGCCTCCATTTGATTTACATTTCCCTGAGGACTAAGAATGTTGAACATTTCTTTAGGAGTTTCTCAGCCACTTAAGATTCCTCTCTTGTGAATTCTCTGTTTAGTTCTATTCTCCATTTTTTATTGGGTTGTTTAGGTTTTTGGACATTAGCCTCTTTATCCCCATGAAAGTTCCAACTCAATTCTTCAAAGACATGAAAAGAGCAATTCTCAATTTCATATGGAAAGAGAAACAAAAAATGGAGAGCAAAACCAATTCTTAAAAATAAAAGAACTTCTGTGGGAAGAAGCATCCCTGACCTCAAGCCATACTACATAGCAATAGTGATAAAGAGTATATGATACTCATACAGAGACAAACAAGTTAAGACCCAGAAATAAAACCACACACTTAAGGACACTTGATGTTTGACAAAGAATCCAAAAATATACAATGAAAAAAGAAAAGCATATTCAATAAATGATGTTGGTCTAACGGGCAGTTGGTATGTAAAAAAAATAAAAATAGATCCATATTTGTCACCTGGAACAATGCTCAAGTTCAAATGGATCACGAACTTCTACAATTCCACAGAGACTGAATCTAATAGAAGAGGAACTGGGAATGAGTCTTGAACTCATTGGATGAGGGCAGGAGAGGAGATTTCGTAAATAGACATCCAATGGCTCAGACTCTAAGAACAAGAATTGATAAATGGGACCTCATGAAACTGAAAAACTTCTGTAAGGCAAAGGACATAATCAAGAAGATAAATTGACAACCTACAGATTGGGAAAAAAAATCTTCATTAACCCCATATCCAATAGAGAGCTAATATCCAAAATATATAAAGGGCTTAAGGAAATTTTAACTCTCCTTAGAGACTTGCTTCCTAGCAATGAAGTCAGTGCTTGTCATTTCACACACACCTTCCCACCCAGACATTGAGGCAAGTTAGAGCCTCTAAAGCTGTCAGTCAAAAATACTTTTCCTCTTACCTAATGTATTTTGTTTTGTTTTGTTTATACTATGGCAAGAGAAAACTGGCTAACACACGGATAAAGACTATTGGATATTTTAAAACAATTCATTGAGTACCTGACTAAATAAGCAGAGAAAAATCAATAACCATTTGAAAAATTCAATTATTCAGGTTAAAGCAAGTGAAAATTGGATGATTGCATTACATACTCAACTTCTCTGAAAAATTTGTTTTTGAAAATGAAAAACCTAGGCACATTGTAACCCACAAAACCTCCAGTAATTCTTAAATGAATGGGATGTATAAGTTTGTTATGTCATCCTCATACTCTTTAAAAAGTAATCACCTGTTCTGTCTTGTTGGTGAATATAGGAAGTGTCTAAAATAAATAGAAGGAAGGTGTTGGTATTAGGACACAATGCTAACAGTCAGCAAACAGATCATAGATATGCAATGAAGAAACTCATACTTTAAGTTTTGGGCCTCTTGTTAAATTCATCAAATTTATAGAAAACAGACATACTACAAATTAAAATGTGGCTACTGTTACGGTCCAAAAGTTTAGGAAATATTCCTCTATGAAAACAGTCTGAGACAGCAAAAATACATTTATTCAGAAAGTAATATATCAAGGAGACAGGTTAGTTCCAGATCAAAGCCATGTTAGTGGGGGAAGAGGGACAAGGCTGACAAACTTTTGAAGACAGAAAACTGTAGATTATGAGAGATAAGGGGTATCCATCAAATTTATGCACACATTGGGTACTACATACCTGTTATTTCATGTGGCTTCCATTAGCCTGGGTGGTTTCCTTGATGGGCATGTTGGAAGGTCCCCAGCCTGAAAATTAACCAATGAAGTTTTCAGTGAGATATTGTGGTCTAGGTTCACCTGACGCCAGAAGCTGATTCTGGGAATTCAGCTGTTTCTTAGAATTTAGCTTAGTATAAAATGGAGACCAAATACAAGATGTAGTCCCTGTGGGTCATGAGGCCACCAACAGTTACTTCTGCAAAAGAGTGTCAGCTGGAGGTTGTATGACCCTTGCACACATGGATTTACAGTAGCAGTGGTAGACTGCACAAAAGCATGCCAGTCAATACTCCAGGATGGATGAGGGACATGAACTCTCTAGTTGAGAAAAATTGACAGGTGATGGTTAGTATCAGAGAGAAAATTATTTATCTTCATGGGTGTGGCCTTCAGTAAACAGCCAAAGTAGTGGACAGCTCTATACCAGAACATTTATGGGCATCTCTAACTGGATTCAGTAGCATACATGTTTAGAAGAATATCAAATGGAAAAAGATAGAAGATGTTCTAAGAGAAGGAAAAGGAGGGCACATGTACTGGAAACAATTCAAATACATTTTATACATATATGATGTTCTCAAAGATCAAATTAATGGAATATTGAAAATTAAAACAAAACTTCTTTGAAAGTAATAATGAAATTTATAAGTGAATTAGGTAGTTTGATTAATGTACACAAACCAATATATAAAATTAAGAAGAAAAATTAAATATATTATGGAAGTCTTTCAATTGATTGATAAGTTACATAAAGGTCGGCAACTTATAAGGAAAATGCAACTTACAGCCAGTAACACAAGAAAACATATTCACACACAACTCAAAAAAGGTAAACATACATAAAAATAAAAAGGACCTACTTACTTTATTTAGGCTTAAGTAAATATAAATAATTTTAAATGAAGTTATATAGATAATAAACATGCAATCAAAATTAAGATTAAGCAATGTGTGTCTAATACTAGTGGACTGTTAACACTGTAAATATGGGCAATTCAATGAGAAAGCACATATGGATCTGGCATAACCACTTTAAATTATGAAATATATCAGTATGTATAATAATTCTATTATATTATATGTATGAATAATAAATTCTACTTTTATTTTTATTTTAACACATATGCAGTATATATGTATGAAATATATGGTGTAAGATTATAAAATATAACAAATTGCTTTTAAATTCTTTTTTTTTTCTTTTTGGTTCTTTTTTTTCCGGAGCTGGGGACCGAACCCAGGGCCTTGCGCTTCCTAGGCAAGCGCTCTACCACTGAGCTAAATCCCCAACCCCTTAAATTCTTATTTAAAAATATTTACGGTTGGGGATATTTATGGTTGGGGATTTAGCTCAGTGGTAGAGCGCTTGCCTAGGAAGCTCCGAAAAAAAGAACCAAAAAAAAAATATTTACATGTAAAATTTGTTACAAGCCATACATATGCAAAAAGTATGATATCATAAAAATTTACACCAATATATTTTATGAGATATATGATATCTCTGTTTAAACACTGAATAAAACTGATCTAAAAAAAAGATAATCTAAAGTATCCTGATACCTATATCATAAATTGTACCTTTAAGTTAAATGTTGTTAGACAATTTTCCCTGACGATATTTGATCTCTGTTGAGTTTTCATATTACTGAAGAGATGATAATATAAATTTTGATTGGCATTTTTTCTTAAATATAATTTTTAGGGGTATGTAAATGTTGTCTTACTGTATGTTTGTGTAGCATGTATGTGCCTGGTGTTGAGGTAGGTTAGAAGAGGGTATTTGTGCCCTTGCAATTGGAGTTTCAGACAGCGTGAATTGCATTTGTGTTGGGACATGAACCTGAATTCTCTTCAAGAGCATGCAGTGTTCTTTTAAGTTCTCAAGCTCCTGTACGGAAGATTTTATAAAATTAAAAGTGTTAAACTATCCTAACTTATGTTTAGGGGGTCACTCTCACCACCATAAACTTGAAGCTGAGTGCCAGGAAATTTAAAGTCAGTGTCTCTATAAAGAATGTGAACAATCCTACAGAAGACAGGATAAAATAAATGCCAATGATATATGAGAATAATAAGTCATGTGAAACTAATATTTATTTTAGAAAAAAAAGATTAATAATACTATTTTAAATGTCATTGCACTTCAACATATTAATAGAAAAATGGGGGAATGTCTAAGGAAAAAGGAATTTGAGGTAATTAATGTATTCATAGTGTTCCAAATTATGCCAACAAAATTTTTGTAGAAGAGAGAGAAAACTTATTATTTTGACAAGATTATAATAAAGCAAAAATTTAACAAGAAACTAATAACACTGTGTTTTGTTTTGATATATTAAAAGCATTTATCACTGGTGTCAGAAGGCACCAAAGATTGTTCACTATGTTTATACTTTTAAATATTTTATTGGAAATAAAGTGAAAGAACTAAAGTGTAAAACAAAAATTCCTCTTTTAAGTGTGCATTTTATTTTATTTTTTACTTATCTAAAAAAAATACTTGGATATAAATAGAAATATCACCAATAGAAATTAATCAGACCCAAATTCTACACAACTTAATAAACTTACATGCAGTTAGGATGCATATTATATACAGAATCTCTGAAGCCTCATATTAAATTCCTCACTTTTGGTTTCAAATGTTTTATTTCGAAATTCCTCCTAATAAAGGATAGTAGAAGAAAAAAAACCATAAAATTTAAATTGTTTGAAAAATGAAGACAAGAAATTTCAGTCAAAGATAGTCCAATTGTCTTATAGAGAAAAATACAATAAAGACACAAGGAGGCTGCCTGCATAGCAAATTTAGTAAACTACATGTAAGGCTTTTTGATTAAAAGATGAAAGAGAAATATAATTCTGTAGACTTGCAATAAGGGAATAGAATTAGTAATTAACCACGCCTAGCAACACCAATCACATCATGTTCTTCAAGGAGGATATCACTGAAGAGTCGGAGCATGTGTCAGGTACCTAAACACTGGGAGGCTGAAGGACCATGCATTCAATGGTAATCTAAGGTAAACATTTAGATTCCCATATTGCATACTAGTGGTGTGTGTGTGTGTGTGTGTGTGTGTGTGTGTGTGTGTGTGCGTTCATGCGTGTGTGCGTGTGTGTGCATGCACACACGTGGATGCGTTTTCTCCAAATTTTGCACCTGCTTATTATGAAAACTATATAAAATCACTCAATCCCATGAAGCGTGCAAAATCATTCATTACAAAGAAATTCTGGAAATATTAAATAAAATCATTGAGGAGATTAACTTTGGGCCTTTGTTCTGTGTTTCTTCTTTGTCTTCTCTGGATAAACTTTCATTGCAGTCTCTGTTTGTTTGTTTGTTTTGTTTATGGAGAACATTTCCCAAGTCATTGTCACAGTACTCTGTCTTTCTTAGAGGGCTAAACAACTCGGACAGCTTGATTATTAAAACAATTTGATTGTTTCTCAAATATATACTTTCAATATTGGCATGCGTATATAGAAATAGTGTTTTATTGTCTACAAAATGTTCATTTTTATGACTGCCTCTTCATAAATATTACAGTTATCGATATATCCATAAATATTGTAACTATTTCTTTCTAGTTTTTTTCTTTTGATCCTTGCGTCTCGCCCTGTTGGCTAAGGTCAAGTGTATTCTTCTGATCATTCATCTCAGAGCACAGCCACTTTTCAGTGTAACGCTTTCAGTTACTTCATCCAAAGGATCTAGGCAAAGTTCATTTCTTAAAACATGATAATTTTACTGTTAAGACAAGGCAATTGGAGAGCTAATTTTCTTTTTTATGAAACTTAAACTTTCTAATGAATACGGTGTTCCCATAAATCAACTAATGACTTTAAATGCACAGTGGCATCTTAATGAAGCACCAAATAATCCATTTACTTCATTGTAGTTAGAAGGAAATGCTGGCCTAAAGGGTAAGGGAAAAATGGTGTCAGAGAGCCAGCAATCGTGCTGAAAAGAATATCTAAATTCAGAGATGCAAGGCTACCAAGCACTGAATATTTTTAAAAGAAAATTACTTATAATTTAGAGGTATTTTCTCGTTTGTGGTGTAGATCACACAATAACAAGAGTCTTTGTGAATTTATAACTGCCTGGAGAATAGACGAAAGTAGAATGGTAATGTGTGTATATTTTAGCTAGCAATTCTTTTTGACAAACCTGGGGAAGAAGATGGGGAATTAGAGACGCGAATGAGAGTTACTCTGTGAGCAGGGAATAGCAGATGAGCACACTGCTATTGCTTCCATTTGGATAATGGGGCTATCTGTGACCAGTGTTATCTCCTCTCCAGGCAGCTGGATGGCGGGACAAAGGTAAAACTGTTAAATTCCTCCCTGAATGAGAAGTCTTTCTGAGCTCTGTCCCTACCATTCGCAGACTATTTCCAAATTTCAGTGAGAAACACCACTCATCTGCTATAAGCTTACTTGCCGTACACAGTTGCTCTGAACAATTCTAATATATTCTCTTGCAACATTCAGGCATGTGCTCACTGCTACACAATGCTGTCATTACAGGAAAATCATACAAGATAAAATGCAGAATAAGTGGATCTGTAAGCACCAGCATCTTCACGATAGCCAAAGTGCTGCATGGATTAGCAGTCATTTTCCATAAAGGCTCACACTGAATAGGAAGAGAGTGTAGGACGTGAGAATGAGAGTGCACTGTACTGTGCACTGCTAAGGCAGTCATGTCTTTGACACGCAGTGGGTGACTTAACCTGCTTCCTCTTTAATGTGGAAGGAAAACTTTAAACACTAAATCTTTAAAAAGTCAAATTGACTGAAACAGTTAAATTTTTTACTCTTCTTGTCCTTTATTTACAGGCACTGTTCCTCTAACTTGTCAATCTTTAGATCACTATGTATGAGAATAAGTACGAAGGCTGATCTTAGGATAAATTAAACATGTATACTCATTCCTGCATGTATTTGTGCATGTATACTTCAATATTTCACATGCATACACTCATACAATTATTACAAAAAATAGTTGATTTGAAGAGGAAATAGCACAAAGTGAAGGTAGGTTGGTCAGGGACAGGTAAATCCTTGAGGTTCACTGGATAGCAAGTATAGGCAACTTGTCAAGGTGTAAACCAGTATAATACCAAATCTTAAAACAAAACAAAACAAAAAGGTACCTGAGAAACAACAATCAGGTACACACACACACACACACACACACACACACACACACACCCCTAGCGAATCATTGTCTGGTTTACTGAAAGACAGATATCAGTTTGTTTTGAGAGCCAAAATAAGAATCATTTAGATTAGCTAAGAAAAGATTGTACTTTTTAACAATCAAGCAGCCAGTTCAACACTATCACCTTAAAGTAACTAGCAGAATTGTGAATATGTCAAAATAAACAATGCATATGAAATTGATTGTCTCTGCCACCACTCCTTTGTGAGGTTATATGCTGAAGACATTATTTATTTATTTATTGGTAGCCATTGTGATAAATAATGAGAGAACAGAATTATTCTTTCACAGGGAAAATAATTCTTAATTCCAACATTATAATGCAGAATGACATGCATATGAAAAATTATGGTGGTACTGACCCATCCAACTGATGACAACCATTGAGATATACCATAAATAGAGTGGTTTGGAAGCAGAGAGGCTGCTCTCAGAGAATCAGGAAGTGTGTGCTTCAAGACAAAGCAGGGATATGTATGCGACCTAAATAGAGACATATACATGTGTCTGGATGTGTGTTTCTGCATTTATTTCTTTTCTTCAAAAATTACGAGATCCATAGACCTTAATAGTTTTGTTAATTATCACAAAGTATATTCATAAAATCCTGATTGTTCTTATATTCTAATTCCCCACAGTACAGGATTCACACGAAATGATGGAATCCACACTAGAACTTGGAACCTATAATAGTTGTAATATTTATGGATATATTGATTGTTGTGATATTTATGAAGATGAACTCTCCTTCAGAGAGTTATTTTGTAATGGAGTTTCAGTAAATATTTTTCTGTTGATTTGTAGCCTGAAATGTGTGTGGATGGTTCTAGAAAAGAGTTTTAATGTCTCAATGAAGTTTCTAACACAGTTTTTCTAACATAGAAGGTGTATCAATTATGTATTCATCCTTTAGTGCTTTAATGATTTTTGCAAGTTATTTTTTTCCAAACAAAGAGACATGTTTAATGAAATAGATTGTTAAGAGTAATGTGCCATTAAAAACTATTGAATTTCAACTACAGAACTAGGAAGGGAAAAAACAGAAATTAAAGTATTTTTTCTATGAGATTTTATAGTACAAACATATTTTTGCATTATTTTTCTAATAAAGCTTTTTGGAAAATTTTAGCCTTTATAAAATTCTAAAAACATATACAAAGACCTATCACCAAGCTACAGAATGAATTAAAAATTCCAACTACTGAATTTGAAGAATAAATATATTATAATACATATGCCATCTATTTCTACAAATCCCTTTTTCTTCAGTGAAAAACAAACTTTTAAAAGTTAAGTCAAATGACATATATAATAAAGGCACACATTACAATTTCTTTCCACAGGAGATGTACTGCGGATTTGCCTCTCCTTTTAAGGTTCCAACCACAAATTGAGATATGATTCCTCCAGATTTATGCTAGTGAACCAATGCGTTTACCAGGCTTACATATCAGTGAGGTGTTGATGCTTCACAATGAAGGGATGTACTTGGCTCTTTACCCAGCTGGGATGATGGCTTCCTTATAGACACATCAATAAATTACCCTACCCTGTCAGTCTTCCCTGATTGATATACTTTTTCCCATTTCTGAGGCCATATGCCCATGCAGTTAGAGCAGTGTTACATACAACAAGTAGTAAGGAGTAGATGGATACTGAATAGGGGGTTGCCCGCAACCCAACTGGAATGATCTTCTACAAGTGGGGGGCAGTTAAACATCTATGAGATAGTATTGTGCAGCTCAGAGGGTAACCCTGCACCACAGCATGCTAATTTGCTAATCATTTAAAAGCAGTGAATTCCTCTGAAAACTATACAGTAAGAGTCCAGGTATTACCACCACTTTTAGTTATCTAATAAGTTAATTTGACTCCATTTCCTATTTAATTAAAAGTTTCTCATACAAGTGAAGTAAGTGGTGATGTCATGTTAATTAAAATTAAAATCTGAAAGACAAGGACTGTGAACATTATCCACACTCTGCTAATTTAGATGATAAAGGTTTCAATCACATATAAGGTGCAGTCCTATTTATCATGATAAGTGTAGGCACAGACTGCTAGCCTGTAGCACTTCATGTTCTATCTTTGGGTTTAAATAAATCGTCCTAAGGTGATATTAATATGTGTCCAAAGTAGAGAGAGATCAATGTTTTTACAGAATATGTTATTACAACATCCCTTCCATTTACACTATTGATTGGTTCAGTAGAATGTCCAGCTTCAAATGTAATAAATACTGTAATTCAAATGATATTGGAGAGAGACTTATCTCCTCTGATTGAGTCAACCGTGGAGATGAAGTGAGTAGAGAAAATGTCACAAGTTTCATTAACTCTTGTCTCTTTTGAACCTACTTCATCCCCTAAGTCTAAACTGTTATCTGTTACCAACTTTCTGTAAATTAAAGAACAAGTGCTTTCAGTTAATTTATAAACCAAATATACATCGACTCTATATAGACTGCTTGCAACTAGTTTGTTATTCGCATAAGTATCCTCTAATAGGCACAAGCAGACTTTACTGAGGCCAGCTGGACTATAGACCGCTTTCCTAGTCACACTCCCTATGTTCTCAATCCAGGGTTTTATTGGCTTTCAATTTCCAGGCAGAGATCAAGTATGAAGCTGAGCCCTAACAACAGGGAACCACTTGTGACTGATGCTTGAGTGATGATTTAGGTGTCCCACCATTCCAATTTGGAGTTAGAAACTACTACAAATAACCTTGCATCATTTCCAAACCTGAGGTTTGACATTGTCCCGATGATGATTGCTTTTTCAAACATATTGTCGATGAGAAGTTAGTAGTCAACAAAGTTCTGGAATTAGTAATTTTACAATTTTACCTTAGTATATTACCACATTTCAAATAATAGGCAGATTCCTAATTATTTTGTAGAAAAAATAAACCACTGGATGCAATTACATATACCAGATATCATAATATTATAATTATTTAGCATAGAATTATTTAAAATAGCACTAAAATTACTATCATATAATATTTTCATAAGATTTGCTGAAAATATTTGCATTTTGAGTGGGACTTTGTTACAAAACCAATGCTAGTGCAAATATAAGGATGTTACTGAAGTTAATTCTCAGGCATCACCATCTTTTAATACTCAACACAAATATGAAAGGGCTAATATTCTTATGCAGATGGCACAGTTGCTCTACATCTTCTCTTTCTCAGTATTTCCCCCTGATTTTAGCAGCAAAAGGATTTGCTCAAAAAGGCATGAGTATCTAAACAAGGTTTCCCTGTATTGCTAAAATAGCAGTAAAGCATGATTTTATAATAATTTTAATTCTTTAAAGCATTTAACATCTGTTCTCCAATGTGAAGGTAAATGAAGAGGAAATATCCACATAAGATTTTTGAAGTGAAAGGGGAAATTAGCAGATGTGCATGTATTCCTCTGAAGGATGGATGAAGAAAGGCTTCCCAGATTTACATAAATTAGCCAAAACAGCTGCCTCCTGTTCTACTAGTTGATCCAATCTTAAACTGCGGAATGGGAAGAAAGACTAAAGAAAAATAAAAATCCATTACTACACACGTGATGTTCAAAGAAACATTCTGAATTTATCACTTAGAGTAACGTATCAGGAGCACTGGCTTTGATCATTTTCATTCTCTTCATCGACTTTCTCTTTACAAAGAAAGTCATTTTTCCTTTGAACTGTATTCAAAATTGTAATTGAAGACAAAAATAAAATGTTATTGGATAAAAATAAATTGGAAAGCTGGTTCTCAATGCATCTTTAATATCCATGAAGGGTGTTTACAGGGTCCTGGCAAATAGTCACAGTGGGATAGGACAGAAGAGAGAAATGAGAACAAAATTAAAAATAATCTAAACATAAGGACTCTATATTTGTTTATAAATGTCAGTTTAATGACAACAAATAAGAATGCAGTAATAGCATCTATGAATTGGTTATGGAAATGTACAACTTGAAATGTTTATAAACTTTGTGCCTATATAGACTCTCTGCTAATAACTTCCTGAATTACAAAAACAACCCAATGGATAAATCATCCAGCTAACTTCCAGCTTCTTTGGAACTTTAAACATTTCTTGCACAAAGTATCTACTCTTTACAGACAACTTTGAACAGATGTCCATGTTCACTACTCTCGAAAATATGGGCACAATAAACATGTTACAAAACACCAATCGCTATTTGTCCTCATGTTCTTACTGTTTATATCGTCAGTTTATTATTTTGGGTTGACAATATTATGAGAATTTACCAATTAGTGTCCTGGCTTTTGCTTTTGTGTATCTTATGTTATCCAAAGACTTATGCGACAATGTGACTTAGAAAGTTGTTAATTCATTTGAAATATTGTGGAAATGCAACTGTCTCTGAGGATAATATAATTTAAATTCATTTACTTTAACTGTCATGTAGCAAATGTCAAAATGTGAAGTAAAGCATTGTGTCAGGTCATCAGGCATGTGACAACTTCATTTTAATCATTGAGATTACTTTTTGTTTATTATTCCTAGGATTGTTTTCATGTTACACTTCACCCTTGCAAATCATAAGAATGTAAACACCTGCAGGGATCTTCATCTGTTTAGTGGAACTCAGTCATTGTGAGGAAGAGCTACCATCTTCCTTTCGTTGATGAGTGCCTCCACTAAGCAAAAATTGGGCATGGTAATACCGAACATTGGGCCTTTGAACACAAACCATCTTGTTTTCCCCTGATAATAAGCATTTACCAGCTCAAGGTAGGATTTCTGTGTCCTCTACATTAAGGAGTGGAATGGTGTTTGGCTCTTGTGACTATTTTTAAAAAGAGAAGAGGATGAGGCATTGTTTAACAGGGGTAAATTCAGTAATGGAAAAGTACTTTGGTGTATAGGAAAGATTGATTGTAAAATTGGCATAGTTATGGCTTCTTTTAATCTTTCCTTCTGTACTATCACTCTGTGATGTTTTCACTCAGTTTGTTGGCTCCCTCTCTATTCATATCAGGTTTTACTGAGACTATTTGCCTTATGGCCAATAGTCAAGTCCAGATGAAGAAGCCGACCCTTGATGTCTAAGGCTGTGCACACACACACACACACACACACACACACACACACACACACACACACATATATATATATATATATATGTATATATATATATGTATATATATATATCGGCGCCTGCACCGATACGGTACTGAGAATTGGGCGAAAGCCTGTGGGATGAAAGAAACACACACACACACAGAAACACAAACACACACACACACAGGTTGTTGATGTCAAGCCAGAAGAGGAAGAGAGAGAGAGAGAGAGAGAGAGAGAGAGAGAGAGAGAGAGAAAGAGAGGAAGAGGAAGAGCGGAAGAGAGAGAGAGAGAGGAAGGAGGAAGAGTGGAGGAGAGTCAGAGAGAGAGAGAGGAAGGAGGAAGAGACTCCTGTAGCTTTATTTACCACTTATATACCCAAGTTCTCCAGGTAGAAAATATCTGGGAAGCACAGTGGGAAACCCTGGCTCGTGACTACCTGGCTCATGACTTCGGTGACAAAAGACTGACTAGGAGACCTGAATCAATTAGGGAAAAATCCGAGAAGTCCAGCCTAAATCTCAAGGATAAAGGCTGAGGAAGCAAAAGGCAGAAGTAAATTGACCACCACCCAGGTGTGGTCCAGGTGTGTTGGTTCCACATGCATCAGCCGGGCTCAGCAGAGGTCATGCAGTGGAGACACCGGGTGTTTACTACTTGGTCTTTTCTTCCTGTGCCGTAAATACATGGGAGAGGCCTCTGTCCAACAATCCCATGACTTTATAGCAGTAATCTTAACTGCGGCCATACAGTTACAAACCGCCCAGGCCCAAATCCAATATGGCTCACTATATATATATATATATATATATATATATATATATATATATATATATATATATATATATATATATATATTCTTATTCAACAACACTTTTTTTCTTTCCTTTCTTTGCCATCCTATTTCAGAAGTACTTTATAGCTACCATTTATGATTGACTTGTTCTTTGATTTTAATGAAATTAAAGGTGATATTCAATCACAAATGAACTTCTTAAAATTCTAGTCAACCAAGTGCTAACCTAACAAGCTGCGCTATGGGGATGTAACGTATCAAGAAACATATGACCCACCTTTGCTATAGGAGAAACATTTGGGAAATTTCACATAGCTAGGAATCACTAATCTATGACAATGTGAGGAAATTCTAATTTGTTCTGGATTTGTATATAATATTCTATATGTTTTGTTTATCATTTCATGTCAAGATCCTTCTCAAGGTAACATCTAACAATGAAAATACATTGTGCTAGATTCAAGTAAAATGACAAGGCTCATGATTACTAGAGGTTGGTGAAGCTGTATTATACACTAAAAGTCCCAAAGTAGACACACTACTGGGAATGAATCTGGTACCACATAGAGTAGCAGGGTTAAAGCCAGAATGGCTTTGTCTTGTGTAGTCACCAAACATTTTGCTTTCACATATTCTTTTATATTTATCAGATTAGAGGGCTAGGTCAGGTTATTACAAGGAGAAAGCTGGTGTAATTGTGACAGCATAATAGCTGGATAAGAAGTGAAAAGAAATATTTTATAACATTTTCATGTAGAACTAATATAAAATATTCTCTCATACTGCACTGCTAGAATGTAAAACTGAATTTGAAACAATTAATAATAATCATCCTGAGTGAGCTAACCCATTCACAGAAAGACATACATGGTATGCACTCATTGATAAGTGGCTATTAGCCCAAATGCTTGAATTACCCTAGATCCCTAGAACAAACGAAACTCAAGACGGATGATCAAAATGTGAATGCTTCACTCCTTCTTTAAATGAGGAAAAAGAATACCCTTGGCAGGGAAGGGAGAGGCAAAGATTAAAACAGAGACTGAAGGAACACCCATTCAGAGCCTGCCCCACATATGACCCATACATATACAGCCACCCAATTAGAGAAGATGGACGAAGCAAAGAAGTGCAGGCCTACAGGAACCGGATGTAGATCGCTCCTGAGAGACACAGCCAGAATACAGCAAATACAGAGGCGAATGCCAGCAGCAAACCACTGAACTGAGAATAGGCCCCCGTTGAAGGAATCAGAGAAAGAACTGGAAGAGCTTGAAGGGGCTCGAGACCCCAAAAGTACAACAATGCCAAGCAACCAGAGCTTCCAGGGACTAAGCCACTACCTAAAGACTATACATGGACTGACCCTGGACTCTGACCCCATAGGTAGCAATGAATATCCTAGTAAGAGCACCAGTGGAAGGGGAAGCCCTGGATCCTGCTAAGACTGAACCCCCAGTGAACTAGACTATGGGGGGAGGGCGGCAATGGGGGGAGGGTTGGGAGGGGAACACCCATAAGGAAAGGGAGGGGGGAGGGGGATGTTTGCCCGGAAACCGGGAAAGGGAATAACACTTGAAATGTATATAAGAAATACTCAAGTTAATAAAAAAAATAATAATAATCTTTATAGCAAGACTTTCCTTTCCAATATGAGAAATATTATGTATTTATGATTACATTCTTTATTCAAAAGTAAATTAATGCACACTCCATTTACAGGGAGTAAATAGACAAACATTTAAAATATTCAATGATAACTCAAGGCTTGTCCCTCACGGGAATGAATTGCCATTTAAATTTTATGGCCTCAAGTGTAGAAGAATTAATTAGTTTGACAATATATTCCTTTACTGATAAAGGACACTCAGGAAAAAGGTTAAAAATAATGTCAGGATGCAGGAAGTCTCTAAAGAGGACATATTTTTATCTATAGATTAGATTATGACGTTGATATGGCAGGCTTTACAACATGGGTTTGGCTGGTGGACTCAGGAAATATTTGAGTCTCGAGCCTTTGGGAATAAAACTCCGGAAAATGTCTGAGACAATTATCTTTCTCTTTTGTAATCTGCTTTTTGTTATTGTGTTTAGATTGATAGTGTGCTCTCTGCTAGACCAGTGGCCTATGACAACAGGCTAGGGAGATAACATTGATGCGAGACTGTGAAGACTGCAGTCGAAATGTGCAGCTGATGAAAATGACAAGTCTGTTCTGATAACTGGAATCATAAAATGGAATCCATTCCCAATGTCCCTTAGCAATAAACGTAGAATCAGAACGTGTAATTCTACAAGCTTGTTGGACAAAAGTGATGAAAAACCTGAAGTTCTGACATTCTTTACTCCACAAAGAATTCTGTAAGTAACCTTAAAGCTCCAAGAGAAGCTCACTTTTCCTCTATGAATCACATTTCTCTTTTGGTCTTCACTTGCACTGCTAGAGATTTCAATTTCAATGGAATATTTTTCATTCTATGATTTACATAACATGGTCAGTAGTCTGGCATATAATTTTCCTGCAAAAGTATTAGCCTATCAAAGCATGAACTTAGTTTAAGACATTTTAGAATACTAATACACAGTTAGTTCAGAGTTATTTTATGTACAATACTGCATTTTCTATTGTGCATTTCATAAGAACCCATAAGAACTTAGTCCTTTTCATTTTTATCAGAGTTCTCATTTCAAAAATTAACTGCATTTCAATAACCAGTACTACATACACTAGAGATAGAGGGCTGCTATGTTGCAATGATTGGATATCAATTTGATCTAAATGTTAGAAACAATTATTAATTTATGAAGAATATTGAAGAAATTGTGGCAAATTTCTTAGTAAGAAAATCTATATTGCTTTTCAACATGCATTTAGTGGGAATGTAATTTATTTAGGGGCATAAACCTGCTCATAATAAAGGAGAAATGGGTAGGAAATTTAATAGCTAAATCATTAATCTGTCAATAGTATTAGGGGGAGTTTTCATTGTCTAACGTAAAATAAGGAAAGAAGACAAAATCAAAGTTCTATGTAAATGAGAAGCCATTTTGAGTCATGAACTTAAGACTCAAGGGTGTAGAAAAACCACTCAATTCGTCTCATAAATTTAGTGCTAGAGGTAATTTGGCTATGTACTTCATGAGCTGAAAGGATAGTAGTGTGTGCACTGTTTTGAAAAGTTTTAGAAATATTCAGAAATGCAGCCAAACTAAATGAAGTCACCAAGGGTGGATACTGTGTGGTATGGTGTACTTCTGTCTTCCCTGACATGTCCTATTTTCAGACTAGTCAGAAAGCGAACAGCTTTACTTTTTCCATGTTCTTGCAATTACATATTCTGCCTAAGTGAATGGAGACCAAGCAACCGTGGAGTGTACCTTCTGAAACTGTGAAATCTTTTCTTCTTTTTCCTGTCAATTATTTACCTGGTCACAAACTGGAAAATTAACAGTAACAGATTCAACACTTTTCAGATGTCAAATAAAGAATGTTATCATAAACAGTAACAAACTAGTACAAAATTTGGAGATAGATCAAGAATAATCAATGTAAATCTGAAGAATAATATAGACATGAGAGAAGCCTTGTATTCTCCCTCTCCCTCATACCCTCTCCCTCTCCCTCTCCCTCATCCCCTCCCTCATCCCCTCCCTGCCTCCCTCCCTCCCTCCCTCTCTCCCTCCCTCCCTCTCTCGCTCTTGCTCTTTCTTTCTTTCTTTCTTTCTTTCTTTCTTTCTTTCTTTCTTTTTTTAGTTCTACATTTTTGGCTTCTTTGTCAAAGATCAAGTGTCCTTAAATGTGTGGTTTTATTTCTGGGCCATCAGTTATATTCCATTATCAACCTGTCTGTCTCTGTACCAGTATCATGCAGTTAATATCACTATTGCTCTGTAGTATAGCTTGAAGTCAGGGATTGTAGTTCTTCTAGAAGTTTATTTTTATTTTTAAGAATTGTTTTTGCTATCCTGGGTTTTTTGCTTTTCCATATGAAATTGAGAATTGCTCTTTTCATGTCTTCAAATAATTTAGTTGGAATTTTGATGGGGATTGCATTGAATCTGTAGATTGGTTTTGGTAAGAAGAAGATTTTTATGTTAATCCTACCAATCCATGAGTGAGATCTCGACATTTTTTGAGGTCTTCTTCAATTTCTTTCTTGAGAGACATGAAGTTATGTTCATACAAATCTTTCACTTGTTTGGTTAGTGATATCTCAAGACATTTTATAATATTTGTGACTATTGTAAAGGGTGTTGCTTCCCTATTTTCTCTCTCATCCCATTTATCATTTGTATAAAGGAATGATCCTGTTTTCTTTGAGTTATTTTTGTATCAGGCTACTTTGCTAAAGTTGTTTATCAACTGTATAATTTATCTGATAGAATTTTGGGAGTTGATTATTTAAACTATCATATCTTCCAATAGTGAAACTGTGGCTTCTTCTTTGCCAATTTGTATCATCTTGATCTGCTTTTGTTTTCTTATTGATTTGGCTAGAACTTCGAGTAATATATGTAATATTTGAGGAGTGTGGGCATCCTTGGCTTGTCCCTGATTTTAGTGGGATTGCTTTAAGTATCTCTGCATTTAATTTGATATTGGCTGTTGTTTGGCAGTATATTGTTTGATTATATTAATTATGGACCTTGAATTCCTGATCTCTCCAATACTTTTAACATGAAGGGGTGTTGTATTTTGTCAAATATTTTTCAGCATCTAAAGATATGATCATGTGATTTTTTCTCTGTTTATATAGCACACTATATTAATGGATTTTCATATATTGAACCAATCTTGCATCCATGGAATGAAGTCTGTTGAATGATGGTTTTGATATGTTCTTGGATTCAGTTTGCTAGAATTTTACTGAGTATTTTTGCATTGATGCTCATGAGTAAAATAGGTCTGAAGTTCTGTTTCTTTGTTAGGTCTTTGTGTGGTTTAGTTATCAGACTAATTGGGGCTTTATAGGATGAATTAGGTAGTGTTCCTTCTGTTTCTATATTTTGGAATAGTTTGAGGAATGTTGGTATTAGCACTTCTTTGAAAGTCTTGTAGAATTCTGTCTGGCTCTGCGATTATTTTGGTTGAGAGGTTTTTTTTTAATGACTTCTTCTTTCTTAGGGAATAAGAGTCTATTTAGATAATTACCTTCTCTTGGTTTAACTTTGTTATATGCTATCTGTCTAGGAAATTATCCATTTTATCTAGATTTTCCAGTTTTGCTGAGTATTGGCTTTTGTAGTAGGATTTGATTTTTTTTTTTAATTTCCTCAGGTTCTGTTATTATGTCTCCCTTTTCATTTCTGATTTTCTTAATCTGGATGCTGTGCCTGTACCTTAGTTAGGTTAGCTAACGGTTTCTCAATCTTGTTGATTTTCTCAAAGAACCAGTGATTGGTTTTGTTGGATTCTTTGTGTAGTTCTCTTTGTTTCGATTTGGTTGATTTTGGCTCTGAGTTTGACTAATTTCTGCCTTCGACTCCTATGGGGTGTGTCTGTTTCTTAATGCTAGGGCTTTCAGATATGCTGTTAAGTTGCTAGTGTAGGATCTTTCCAGTTTCTTTATCAGGGCACTCAGTGCTATGAATTTTCCTTTTATCACGGCTTTCATTTTGTCTCATAAAATTGGTTATGTTGTGTCATCATTTACATTTAATTCCTGGAAGTGTTTAATGTCTTTATTTCTTCTCTGACCAAATTATCATTGAGTAGTCAATTCTTCAGTTTAAATGGGTCTATGTTGTGTTGTTGTTGTCATTGGAGTCTAGCCTTAGACCATAATGATCTGATAGGATGCATGGGATAATTTCAAACATTTTGTATCTTTTGAGACTTGTTTTGTAACTGATTATATGTTCAGTTTTGGAGACAGTATCATGAAATTCTGAGAATACGGTATACTCTTCTGTTTTAGGGTGAAATATTTTGTAAAAATCTCTTAAATCAATTTGGTTGATGATTTCTATTAGATTCACTCTGTCTTTGTCTAGTTCCTGTTTCAAAGGCTGGTTCATTGGTGAGAGTAGAATGTTGAAGTATCCCACTATTATTGTGTGATGTTAAATATGTGTTTTAAGCTTCAGTAAAATCTCCTGTATGAATATGTGTGTCTTTGCATTTGTGGTATAGAGGTTCCAAATTGAGGCTTTCTTTTGGTGGATTTTTTTTTGATGAATATGAAGTGTCCTTTCCCATCTCATTTAACTTTCTGTTGAAAGTATATTTTATTAGATATTAGGTTGTCAACTCCAGATTGTTTCTTCGCACCATTTGTTTGGAAGATTTTTTCCAGCCTTTTACTCTGAGGTATTTCTGTTTTTGTTATTGCTGTGTGTTTCTTGTTTGTAGCAAAATACTGGATTATGTTTACATATCTAGTCTGTTAGCTTATGTCTTTTCATTGGTGAATTGAGTATTTTGGTGTTGAGAGATATTAAAGAGATGAATATTAATTTCTGTTATGTTTGTTGTTATAAGTAGCTATATATATAGCCTGGGTTGGCATTTGTGTTCTCTTAGGGTCTGCATGACCACTGTCCAGGCTCTTTTGACTTTTAGGGTCTCTGTTGAGAAGTCTTGTGTGATTCTGATAGGTTTGCCTTTATATGTTACTTAGCATTTTTCCTGTACAACTTTTAATATTAGTTCTTTGTTCTCTACATTTAGTATTTTGGTTATTATATGATGAGAGGATTTTCTTTTCTGGTCCAATCTATTTGGTGTTCTATAGGCTTCTTATACTATTAAGACCATCTCTTACCTTAGGTTGGAAAAGTTTTCTTCTATGATTTAGTTTAAGACATCTTTGGGTCCTTTGAGCTGGGATTCTTCTCTCTCCTCTATTCCTATTATTCTCAGATTTGGTCTTTGTATTATATCCTGAATTTCCTGGATATTTTGGGTTATGAGATTTTTATGTTTTGAATTTTCTTTAACAGTTGTGTCAATATCTTCTAAGATATCTTCTACACCTGAGATTCTCTCTTCTCTTTTTTGTATTCTGTTGTTGATGCTTGCATATGTAACTCCTAAACTCTTTCCTAGATTTTCCACTTCCAGGGATGCCTCTATTTGTGATTCCTTTGTTGTTTCTACTTCCATTTTTTTAGAATTTTTACCTCTTTGTTCAATTCCTTCATCTTTTTGACTGTGTTTTCCTATATTTCTTTGAAGGAATTATTTGTTTCCTCTTTAAGGGCTTCTACCTCTTTACCTGTGTTTTCCTGTAATTCCTTCAGTGAGTTACTTATACTCGCCTCAAAGGATTCTCTTATCTTCAATCTCCATGAGATAGGATTTTTAGGTCATCATCCTAGTTTTCAGGTGTGTTGGTGTATCCAGGGCTTGGTGTAATGGGAGAACTGGGTTCTGATGATGCCAAAGTATGGTGTCTTCTGTTGCTTATGGTATTGGCACTTGCCTCTTTCCATTTGAATATCTCTGGTCTTGCCCTCAGTGTCTCTGTCTGGAGCCTGCCTCCTGTGTCCTTAGTTTTCTGCAGGTCTCCTGAGAGTCCTTGAGACTTTGGGCTCTTCAAAGGAGCAGTCAAACTGATAATCTGCCCTGATGTAAGGCCATGCCTAAAAAGGGGTGGAGCTCCTGCAGGGGAGTGGATGGGGATTGGTCCTGACTCCAATGGACTACTCCAGTTTCCCAACTGTTGCAGGCAGATCTCTTATTTGTTTCCCTGCATGCAGCAGACCTCCTGGCAGACCTTCAGGCTGTAAGTAATGTTTTTCAAAATGAAATTCTCCCATTCAGTGGAAATGCAAAGTTAAATGATTTCTAGTATACTTGAGCATTTATTCCCATAAAATCTAATATGTGTTATGGGGAGTTTGTTACAAAATAGTGATCTAAGGTGGAATATTGAAAGAACAAGTACACATTAAATATATTCTAAAACTTCTTTCTAAAGTCTCACAATTGCGAAGAAAACATTAATTATATTGTGTGGAAATTTTTTTGCAGTCTTTGATTTTATGATAGAATAGTCCTACTATAAACAAATGATGGATTTTCATGTCTTTTAGATACTGGCAAATGTTTTAATGAAAACTAAAATGGGACCATACAGCGGAGAGTGATACAGTAAAAAACATAAAAGACAAAATTTATATAAATGTTCATTCCAACAAATCCCATAATACCCATAGTATCAATGTTCATTTTAAACTTAAATAGCAACACAGGGAATGAAAAGAATATAGTGAAAAGAAAAAATTTACATAAGATTTTGGAGAACAATAAGCCAAACTGTTAATGGGAATTTTCATGGAGGAAGGCTTTGTGGTTTGTAAAGCCTCTTGCCATTCCTAGTCTACTCTCTACCTCTTTCTTCAACTTAAGACCCCCAACGTTCTACCACAGTACTAAGCCTGATTAAAGAATTTCTGTCAGAATGGCTAAGATAAAAAATTCAGGTGACAGCAGATACTGGCAAGGATGTGGAGAAAGAGGGAAACTCCTCCATTGCTGGTGGGACTTCAAGCTGGTACAACCACTCTGGAAATCGGTCTGGAGGTTCCTCAGAAAATTGGACACTTCACTACCTGAGAACCCAGCTATACTTCTCCTGGGCACATACTCAAATGATGCTCCAACATATAAGAAAGACACATGCTTCACTATGTTCATAGAAGCCTTATTTATAATAGCCAGAAGCTGGAAAGAACCCAGATGACCTTCAACAGATAAATGGATTTAAAAGATGTGGTATATCTACAAATTGCAGTACTACTCAGCTATCAAAAAAAATTACTTCACGAAATTCATAGGCCAGTGGAACAGATTAGAAAATATCCTGAGTGATGTAACCCAATCACAGAAAAACAAAAATGGTATGCACTCATTGATAAGTGGGTATTATCAATTGGGTACAAATTACCCAAGATACCACAGATCCCAGGAAGCTCAAGAAGAAGGATGACCAAAATGCAAATGCTTCCACTCATTCTTAAAAGGGGAAACAAAAATATCCATAGGAGGGGATATGGAGGCAAAGTTTAGAGCAGAGACTGAAAGAACGGCCATTCTGAACCTGCCCCACATGTGCCTCTCTCTCTCTCTCTCTCTCTATATATATATATATATATATATATATATATATATATATATATATATATATATATACAGCCAACTAAACTAGATAAGATTGATGAAGCTAAAAAGTGCATGTTGAAATGGACTGGATAGAGATCTCTCCTGAGAGACACAACCAGAGCATGCCAAATACAGAGGTGAATGTTAGCAGCAAATCACTGAACTGAGAAGAGTACCCTCTTTGGGGGAATTAGAGGTAGGATTGAAAGAACTCAAGGGGCTTGCAAACCCATAAGAACAACAATGCCTACCAATCAGAAATTCCAGGGACTGAACCACTACCCAAAGACTCTACATGGACTGACCCAGGGATCCAACTGTGTATGTAGCAGAGAATAGCTTTGTTTGGGAACCAGTGGAAGGGGAAGTCCTTGGTCCTGCCAAGGTTGGAACCCCTGTTGATGGGGGGGCAGTAAGCAGGAGTGGATGAGGGGTGACACCCTTATGGGGGAGGGAGAGATGATAGAGGGATCATGGACAGGAAACAGGAAACTGGGAAAGGGAATAACATTTGAAATGTAAATAAAGAAATATATCCAATCAAAAAAAAAAAAAGGACAGAAAATAAACAGAAAGCAAAAGCACATTTCCTAAAGTTTTATACAGCCTTTTCTTCAGTCGTAGCTGTGCACAGCTCTTGTTTCCTGGAACAGCAGACAGCAGTCTTTAGTAATTACTTTCATGTGAAAACAGAAAGGTGACAGACTACTAAAGTAAAAATGACTCTTTATAATGTATTTAAAATTTATTCAGGTAAAGCAGCTAACTTTCTCTAATATCTCTCTAGGCATTTTCAACTCCAATCCTCAAGTAACTAGGAGAACAAGCAACTATTTTTTAAGCATTTAAGCATTAGGTTTTAATGCTTTAATCTTAATTTCCTCATTGTAGTCATTCCATAGCCTCATGCACTCATCTTCAAATACTCTTCGTTTCTAAATTATATACAAGTCTTTCTCCTATAAAGTAAATCCAACTATCATTCACTTGTATTTTATAAATCTCCCTTATTATTTATCCATGCCTTTCTTCTTGAGACCACTTTAACTCTCTATCCTTGATGACCTAAAGTTTGCCCTAGGTAATTAATGCAACAGCTATTAGACCACAGGATATATGAATCGCCTTATAATTCCAAATTCAAGGCCATGTCTTGCAATGAATTATTTCTTCAAAGAACCACGTAGGTTTTAATGGCCTTTGTTGTTATGTTGTCTAGATCCTTTTCCAAGGCCCAAAAGGCCAAGCAGAAGGCCAGTTCCTCATTCTCCACAGTTTCATGACCACCTCCATTCTCATTTTCGAGAACCACATCTGTTTCTTTTATTATGGCATAATTTGTTCTGAGTGAATGGTAGAAGTATATTCCCCAGAAAGAAAGATTGAAAGTAAAGTAGTAAAAAATCAGTTTCAGAGTAACAACAGCCATCATTACAGTTGGGGATCATGGAGATCAATGGCCTGGAAATATTCCAGGGGCATGAACTGTGTCACACCTCACCTTACACAGTCATGCCAGACTCAGTGTTAGTGTGTGAATCTGGAAGATTACCCTCTGGAGGTGTGTAGTGAAGTTTGACGGGTGAGACCTGGCAAAATCCTTTAGATTTTTAAAGAAGTACCCAGAAAGGAGATTGTGGGATCCAGTCTCCGTTTTCTTCCCTTGTCTTTGTCTTATAGCTGTAATATACATGTAATTATTTATTTTATAAACTTCTATTCTCAAGTTATGCCATTGGCCCAAGGCAACATGCCATTTGCCATGCTCTGAAGTTTAGATTAAAACTTCCTCTTAAAAAATACACACACACACACACACACACACACACACACACTCTCTCTCTCTCTCTCTCTCTCTCACACACACACACACACACACACACACACACACACACTCACACAGAGGATGGAGAGACAGACAGAGACAAAGAAGAAGATTCAGAGACTAAGTAATTGCTTGAATATTGATTTGAAAAATTCATCTTGTACTCAATTTAACAAGGGTTTTACTTTTTATTACTTAAGAAAATACTATAGAATCTCCATTTTAAAGATTTCTTTTAGTTGGATACGTGACTGCTCCAAATGCTTCTCTAGACCAAGAAAGTGATTTTGTTTTTATTAGAGCTACCAAAAGGGGGTATACCTGGGGAAGAGTTTCGGAAGGAAAATGTGCATTGTGTGGGTACATTTTGTGATCAAAGGAGAACTCTGCAATGCACATATTTGGAGAAATGTTTGCACATTTAATGGTAAAACAGCAAAATACATAGTATATGATGGGCTTCGCAAAAACAAACCTGTAGAACTTTTTCTGCATATGGTCTTTTATGGGAGCTAAAACTTTGGACACTTCCTGAAACAAGACCCAAAAAAATAATTATATACAAGATTTGTTTTCTCCACTCTATAGAAATATGTGGCTACTGAAATATTAAGATAGAATTTTATTGGCTCTCCCTATGCATTGTCTACTATTTTAACCCATGATTCCTATTTAAATTAACTTTACTCTGGGAACACTCCTGATCAGAAGTATAAAACTGGTCATATTTTCTGATATAGAAAACCACCCACACAGCCTTCTTTAAGTACATGTAGCAACTAGAAGGATAACATTGTACTCAAACAGCCATGATTTTTTTCTCCACCGTTATTAAATTGGGTATTTCTTACTTACATTTCTTTATTTTTTTTCTCCATCTTTATTAAATTGGTTATTTCTTGTTTACATTTCAATTGTTATTACCTTTCCTGGTTTCCAGGCAAACATCCACTTAAACCATCCCCCTCTCGTTCTATATGGGTGTTCCCCTCCCCATCCTCCTCCTCTTTCCACCCTCCCCCCAACAATTGCGTTCACTGGGGGTTCAGTCTTGGCAGGACTAAGGGCTTCCCTTTCCACTGGTGCCCTTACTAGGCTATTCATTGCTACCTATGCAGTTGGAGCCCAAGGTCAGTCCATATATAGTCTTGGGGAGTGGCTTACTCCCTGGAAGCTCTGGTTGGTTGGCATTTCTGTTCATATGGGATCTGAAGTAACTTCAGCTCTTTAAGTCCTTTCTCTAATTCTTTCAACGGGGGTCCCGTACTAAGGTCAGTGGTTTGCTACTGGCATTTACCTATGTGTGTGCCATATTCTGGATGTGTCTTTCAGGAGAGATCTACATCTGGTTCCTGTCAACCTGTACTTCTTTGCTTCATCCATCTTATCTAGTTTGGTGGCTGTATATGTATGGGACACATGTGGGGCAGGTTCTGAATGGGCATTCCTTCAGCCTCTGTTTTAAACTTTGCCTCCCTATTCCATCCCAAGGGTATTCTTGTTCCCCTTTTAAAGAAGGAGTGAAACATTCACATTTTAGCCATCCTTCTTGAGTTTCACGTGTTCTGTGCATCTTGGGTAAGTCGAGCATTTAGGCTAATATCCACTTTCAAATGAGTGCACACCATGTGTGTTTTTCTGTGATTGGGTTACCACACTCAGGATATTTTCCAGTTCCATCCATTTGCCAATGAATTTCATAAAGTCATTGTTTTTGATAGCAGACTAGTATTACATTGTGTAGATTTACCACATCTTCTGTATCCATTCCTCTGTTGAAGGGCATCTAGGTTCTTTCCAGCTTAGGGCTATTATAAGGCTGCTATGAACATAGTGGAGCATGTGTCTCTGTTATATGTTGGGGCATCTTTTGGGTACATGCCCAAGAGAGGTATAGCTGGGTCCTCAGGTAGTTCAATGTCCACTTTTCTGAGGAACCACCAGACTGATTTCCAGAATTGTTGTATCAGCCAGCAATCACACCACCAATGGAGGAGTGTTCCTCTTTCTCCCATCCACGACAGCATCTGCTGTCTCTGGAGTTTTTGATTTTAGTCATTTTGACTTGTGTGAGGTGGAATCTCAGGGTTGTTTTGATTTGCATTTCCATTATGACTAAAGATGTTGAACATTTCTTTAGGTGCTTCTCAGCCATATAGCATTCCTCACCTGTGAATTCTTTGTTTAGGTCTGAACTACATTTTTAATAGGGTTATTTGTCTGCCTGACGTCTAACTTCAGGAGTTCTTGGTATATTTTGGATATGAGCCCTGTCTCAGTTGTAGGATTGGTAAAGATCTTTTCCCAATCTGTTGGTTGCCATTTTGTCCTAACAACAGTATCCTTTGCCTTACAGAGCTTTGTAGTTTTATCAGATCCCGTGTGTCGATTCTTGATTTTAGAGCATGAACCAATGGTGTTTTGTTCAGGAAATTTTCCCCAGTGCCCATGTGTTTGAGACTCTTCCCTACATTTTCTTCTATTAGTTTGAGTGTATCTGGTTTTATGTGGAGGTCCTTGATCAACTTGGACTTAAGCTTTTTACAGGGTGATAAGCATGGATCGATCTGCATTCTTCTACATGCTGACCTCCAGTTAACAAGCACCATTTGCTGAAAATGCTCTTTTATGCATTGGATGGTTTTGGCTCCTTTGTCAAAAATCAAGTGACCATAGGTGTGTGGGTTCATTTCTGAGTCTTCAATTCTATTCCACTCATCAATCTGCCTGTCCCTGTACCAATACCATACAGTTTTTTTTCCCCATTATTGCTCTGTAATACTGCTTGAGTTCAGGGATAGTGATTGCCCCGGATGTCCTTTTATTGTTGAGGATAGATTAGGCTCTCCTGCATTTTTTGTTATTCCAGATAAACTTGGAAATGGTTCTGTCTAATTCTCTGAAGAATTGGGTTGGTAGTTTGATGAGGATTGCATTAAATCTGTAGATCCCTTTTGTTAAAATGGCCATTTTTACTATATTAATCCTGCCAATCCATGAGCATGGATGATCTTTACATCTTCTGAGGTCTTCTTCAATTTCTTTCTTCAGAGGCTTGAACTTCTTTTCATACAGATCTTTCACTTGCTTGGTTAAAATAACACCAAGGGACTATTGTTAAGGGTATCATTTCCCTAATTTGTTTCTCGGCTTGTTTCTCTTTTGTGTAGAGGAAGGCAACTGATTTATTTGAGTTAATTTTGTACCCAGCCACTTTGCTGAAGGTGTTTAGCAGGTTTAGTAGTTCTCTGGTGGAACTTTTGGGATCACTTAAATATACTATCATATCTACAAATAGTGAAATTTTGACTTCTTCTTTTCCAATCTGTATCCCTTTGATCTACATTTGTTGTCTCATTGCTCTGGCTAGAACTTCGAGAACCATATTGAATAAGTAGGGAGAGAGTGGGAAGCCTTGTCTAGTCCCTGATTGTAGTGGGATTGCTTCAAGTTTCTCTCCATTTACTTTAATATTAGCTACTGGTTTGCTGTGTGGCTTTTACTTTGTTTAGATATGGGCCTTGAATTCCTATTCTTTTCAGGACTTTTGTCATGAAGGGGTCAAATGCTTTCTCAGCATATAATGAAATGATCATGGGTTTTTTTTTTTCTTTCAGTTTGTTTATATAGTACATTACATTGATGGTTTTCCATATATTAAACCATTCCCGCATCCCTGGGATGATGACTACTTGATCATGATGAATGATTTTTTTGATGCACTCTTGGATTCGGTTTGCAAGAATTTTATTGAGTATGTTTGTGTCGATATTCATAAGGGAAATAGGTATGAAGTTCTCTTTCTTTGTTGGTTGTCTGGGTGGTTTAGTTATAAGAGTAATTGTGGCTTCATAGAAGGAATTCAGTAGCGCTCCATCTATTCCAATTTTGTGGAATAGTTTGAATAGTATTGGTATGAGGTCTTCTATGAAGGTCTGATAGAATTCTGAACTGAACCTATCTGGACCTGGGCTCTTTTTGGTTGGGAGACCTTTAATGACTGCTTCTATTTCCCTAGGAGTTATGGGGTTGTTTAACTGGTTTATCTGTTCCTGATTTAACTTCAGTACCTGGTATCTGTCTAGGAAATTGTCCATTTCCTGCAGATTTTCAAGTTTTGTTGTATATAGGATTTTGTATTAGTATCTGATTATTTTTTGAATTTCCTCAGATTCTGTAGTCATGTCTCCCTTTTCATTTATGATATTGTTAATTTGGACACATTCTATGTGTCCTCTGGTTAGTCCGGCTAAGTGTTCATCTATCTTGTTGATGTTCTCAAAGAACCAGCTTTTGGTTCTGTTGATTCTTTGTATAGTCCTTTTTGTTTCTGCTTGGATGATTTCAGCTCTGAGTTTGATTATTTCCTGCCTTCTACTCCTCCTGGGTGTATTTGCTTCTTTTTCTTCTAGAGCTTTTAGGTGTGTTTTGAAGCTGCTGATATATGCTCTCTCCTGTGTCTTTCTGCAGGTTCTTAGAGCTATGAGTTTTCCTCTTAGCACAGCTTTCATTGTGTCCCATAAGTTTGGGTATGTTGTGCCTTCATTTTCATTAAATTCCATGAAGTCTTTAATTTCTTTCTTTATTTCTTCCTTGACAAGGTTATCATTGAGTAGAGCATTGTTCAATGTCCATGTATATGTGGCCTTTTTTTCCTTATTGTTATTGAAGACTAGCTTTAGCCTGTGGTGGTCTGATAGGACACATGGGATTATTTCTATCTTTCTGTATCTGTTGAGGCCTGTTTTATGACCAATTATATGGTCAATTTTGGAGAAAATACCATGACGTGGTTAGAAGAAGGTATATCTGTTTGCTTTAGGATAGAATGTTCTATCAATATTTGTTAAGTCCATTTGGTTCATGACTTCTCTTTGTTTATGTCTCTGTTTAGCTTCTGTTTCCATGATCTGTCCATTGATGAGAGTGGGGTGTTGAAAACTCCTACTGTTATTGTGTGAGTTGCAATGTGTTCTTTGAGCTTTAGTAAGGTTTCTTTTATGTATGTAGGTACCCTTGTATTTGGAGCATAAATAATTAGGAGTGAGAGTTCATCTTGGTGGATTTTTCGTTTGTTGAATATGAAGTGTCCTTCCTTATATTTTTTGATAACTTTTGGTTGAAAATCGATTTTACTCGGTATTAGAACAGTTACTCCAGGTTGCTTCTTCAGACTATTTGCTTGGAAAGATTTTTTTCCAGCCTTTTTCTCTGAGGCAGTGTCTGTCTTTGTCTCTGATGTGTGTTTCCTGTAGGCATCAAAATTCTGGGTCCTCAGTGCATATCCAGTCCATTAATCTGTGTCTTTTTATTGGGGAATTGAGTTCATTGATGTTGAGAGATATTAAGGAATAGTGATTGTTGCTTCCTGTTATATTCGTATTTGGATGTGAGATTTTGTTTGTGTGCTTGTCTTCTCTTTGTTTTGTTGCAAGACAATTAGTTTCTTGCTTTTTCTAGGGTGTAGATTGCCTCCTTATGTTGGGCTTTACCATTTATCATCCTTTGTAAGGCTGTATTTATGAAAGATGTTGTGTAAATTTGGTTTTGTCATGGAATGTCTTGGTTTCTTCATCTATGTTAACTGAGAGTTTTGCTGGATACATTAACCTGGACTGGCATTCGTATTCTCTTAGGGTGTGTGTGACATCTGTCCAGGATCTTCTGGCTTTCATAGTCTCTGATGGGATGTCTGATGTGATTCTGAAAGGTCTGCCTTTATATGTTACTTGACATTTTTCCCTTACTGCTTTTAATATTCTTTCTTTATTTTGTGCATTTGGTGTTTTGACTATTATGTGATGGGATGTGTTTCTTTTCTGGTCTAATCTATTTGGAGTTCTGTAGGCTTCTTGTATGTCTTTAGGCATCTCTTTCTTTAGGTTAGGGAAGTTTTCTTCTATGATTTTGTTTAAGATATTTACTGGTCCTTTGAGCTGTGAGTCTTCACTCTCTTCTATACCTATTATTCTTAGATTTCATCTTCTCTTGCGACCTGGATTTCCTGTATGATTTGGGCCAGTAGCTTTTTCCATTTTCCATTATCTTTACCAGTTGTGTCGATAATTTATGTGTAGTCTTCTACTCCTGAGATTCATTCTTCTATCTTTTGTATTCTGTTGGTGATGCTTATACCTATGGCTCCTTGTCTCTTCCTTTGGTTTTCTATATCCAGCCTTATTTCCCTTTGTGCTTTCTTTATTGCTTCTATTTCCATTTTTAATTCCTTCACCTGTTTTATTGTGTTTTCTTGGAGTTCTTTTCAGGAATTTTTGTGATCCCTCTCTATAGGCTTCGACTTGTTTATTTAAGTTTTCCTGCATTTCTCTAAGGGAGTTCTTTATGTCTTTCTTGAATTCCTCCATCCTCATGATCCAATGTGATTTAAAATCTAGATCTTGCTTTTTTGGTGTGTTCGGATATTCTGTGTTTGCTTTGGTGGGAGAATTGGGCTCCAATGATGCCATGTAGTCTTGGATTCTGTTGCTTTGGTTCCTGTGCTTGCCTCTTGCCATCAGGTTGTCTCTGGTGTTACCTTTTTCTACTATTTCTGACAGTGGCTAGACCATTCTATAGGCCTATGTTTCAGGAGTGCTGTAGACCTGTTTTTCCTGATTTCTTTCAGCCAGTTATGTGAACAGAGTATTCTGCTTTCAGACATGTAGTCTTTACTGTCTACTGGTCTTCACCTATTCCTGTGGGCATTTCTCCTGAGTCCACCAAGCAGGTCATTTGGAGCAGAAAAGTTGGTCTTACCTCTGGTCCCAGGCCTGAAGTCGCTCCTAGAGGGCTGTGTTTCAGCTCTTTGTGAGGGCTGGAACCACTAGGGCCTGCCCTGCCTTTTCTTGGGTCCCTGTGCACAGGGGGTCCAGATGGCGCCAGGCGTTTTCTTCTAGAGTCAGAAATGTGGGCAGAGTGTAGTCTCTTCTGGCTTCCCAGGAATGTCTGCCCCTCTGAAAGTTTAGGTCTCCCTCCCTCTTTATTTGGGTGCAGGGAGCTGTTTGACCGGCTCTCTTCAGATCCGAGTGGTATCTGGATGGCAAGGTACCTGCAGCATGAGTGCCCCTATCTTTGTGTTCCCAGAGGCCCTATACAGTTTCCTCCTAAGCCAGGGATGTGGACAATGGTGGGCAGTACTGGAAGTCTCTCCTACCCTGCAGTCTCAGAAGTGTCCACCTGTCTGTGCAATGAGCTCTCTCTCCCATGGGGTTTGGGCTAATTTTGTTTTGTTTTGTTTTGTTTGTTTATTTGTTTGACATCTTTACATTCCATTGTATCACCTCAATCGTAGGCCTGGGAATGTCCTGCTAAATAATTGCACTCTTCTAGGACAACATAAAATATTCCCTGTCTACATTTCTCTAAGACTGTAACATTCCTAACATTTCTCAAATCTCTGTATCTCTGGCCAGATGTCATAAAATATTTTTCGTCTGTTGCACTGCTTTATCTCCTTTTGGGGAGCCACATTTTTCCACATTTCTTTCTTTAGGAGATGAATAAACTCCTTATTTCATTATCTATATTTTGCCACTATCCTGCCACTATGACCTGGTCATTGAAATACTGCAAATAAAATATATTGTTTTTGTTTTCAGGAATTTATTTTCTAAATTTTAAGATAATCAACTTCTAGTTTAATTAGTTCTCCCCATTGTAGGTACAGGCAGCAGTTATAGGTCCAATGTCCGTTTTAGAAGCTGAACTCTGATCATACCACCCAAGAAACCTGAAAATTACACTCTACAGTCTGTTGAAATGCCTTTAGGCTATCTGGTAATCTCCAGGATTCCAGCCTTCATAAACTCCTCATGCTACTGTGGGCTTATGATGATGCCTGTCTTTTAGTTACTTCTGCTCCTGACCCCCCACATACTTTCCTGTAAGAAAGTCCAGCAAAACCCAATGATTAACCACATCAGACTTTGGTCTGTATTTAATTTCCTATCTTAGGTAAGTAGATGCTTGTTTCTGACTCCTAGAAATTGTGTCTCACAACAGGTATTTCCTTGATTGCTTCTCATGTTACTGAAGTAAAGAGAGCATAGAGATTTTGGTTCATTTAAAGGATATGATATTTGTTAATGAAGAGGAATGGCAGGGATTTGTGCAATTTAGACTGTGCTTGTCGCTAGAGATTCTTCCCCTTTTTATTATCTTAAATTCTCATTTATCACAGCATACATCTTCAGCGTCAGTCCTTCCCACATGCACTCTCCTCTCAACATGGTTTTCAGTATGTTTTCTTCCCCCAAAATACCTTTAGTACAACCAATTTGATTATCCCAGTAGAAGTAAAGATTGGTTTGTAGATTCATGAACGAGACATATTTTTGATCTACTATAATATTTGTAAGAAAATATAGAAAAATATAGAAAATTTGTTTTCTATAATATTATCAAAGATTCCTCTAAAAAACTTCTATTGTATTGAGCCTGTTGTTTTAATGCAAATTTCATAAGTAAATATAAATTAATTAGATATTCTTTCCTCTTCAAATTACCTAACAAATGTACTGTACAGTTTTAGAATACCATGGACATTCATGGACTATAATTGTTTCCCTTTGTATATTCTGTTCATTTTATTGATTTTACTTGTGTAACCTGAATTCAAGTTAATACTCTTCAAAAAGTACAGTGGAAATTGAATCAATAAATAAATGTACTTTCAGCAAAAAATAACTCATTATGGAGTTATTATCTTTAAGTTGCTCCTTCAGGTAACTTTCATGCTATGCTTCAGTTTGATTCTAAATCACAACATGCATTCAACATGTATTTGTTTTATATCCCAGCTATAGTAATGAACACATCATAAAACTCACTGGGCAAATAAAATCTCCCATGTTCATCAATGTATCTTCAAAAGCTAAAAAGGTTTATAACACATCGTGATAAATATTATGTATATGGAGTATATAAATGAACATCTGAATAAAAACATTGTTCACAGAGTTATTTGAAATACTCATGAAGAAACACATTCCTATTTTCAAATTGTAGGAACATACAGGGCAAGAATATTTTCAAGGTCTAAAAATAGAACAATAAAATTTCAAAGGAATTTACTGTTTAAAAGGTCTAATGACATGATATAATTTATTGATGGCTTCCATTTCAATTGCCTTTTCAAACTAATTTGAATGAGTATTTTATATTAATGTCCTCTGTAAAAACACCATTTATACCCTGGGAGAAAATTAAAATGCTTCCAGATATTATGTAGGGAAAAAAGAGCCTAATTTTGAAAATTCCTTTGAAAGGTATCTGATCTTCCATAGAAATACTTCTCTCAATTCTTTTGGTCTAAAACATTTATTCCTAAAATTGTTTTGTTGAAAGTCTTCTTGGCTGAACTTGTCACTTATTTAATAATATCATTATGTTTGTTAAGATCATCCTGTTTTCATTGTGATTTTGTTTTTGTTATTTTTGTATGTGAGATTATTGGTTATTTTTCTCTTACTATGATGCAACACATAACAAATGCAACATATGAATGAATGTTTAATTGAATTTACAGTTGAGAAGGTTACTATGTACAATGACCCAATGGAAGACATAGATGCAAGAACAACTGAGAGTTCACAAAACTTTTTTGATTGGAATTTTTAATTTACATTTCAAATATTATCCCATTTCCTAGCTTCCCGTCCATAAACACCATATCCCATTAGCCTTTTCCCTTCCTCTAGGAGCATGTTACCCCACCCATCACCAACCACTTCCTACCTCTCCACCCTAACATTCCCCTGTTCTAGGGGATTCAACCTTGACAGGACCAAGGACTTCTCCTCACACTGGTGCCCAACAAGGTCATTCTCTGCTACCTATGCAGCTGGAGCCTTGGGTCTGCCCATGTGTACTATTTAGATGTGGATTAGCACCTGGGAACTCTGCTTTGTTGTTATTGTTCTGATGTGTGTTGCAAACCCTTTCTGCTCCTTCAATTCTTTCTCTAATTCCTCCAATGGGGACCTGGTTGGAATTCACCTCTGTATTTGTCATGCTGTGGCTGAGCCTCTTAGGAGACAGCTATATTAGGCTCCTGTCAGCATGCACTTCTTGGTTTCACCAATATTGTCTAATTTTGGTATATATATATATGACTGCCAGGTGGGGCAGGCTCCGATTGGCCATTCCTTCAATTTCTGCTCCAATCTTTGTCTCCATATGTCCTCCTATGAATATTTTTGTTGCCCTTTTTAAGAAGGACTGAAGCATCCACACTTTAGTCCTGCTTCTTCTTGAGTTTCATGTAGTCTATGGATTGTATCTTGGGTAATTTGAGCTTTGGAGCTATACCCACTTAGCAGAAAGTGAATACCATGTATGTTTTTTTTTGTGATAGAGTTACCTGACTCAAGATATTTTCTAGATCAATCCATTTGCCTATGAATTTCATGAAGTCATTGTATTTAATAGCTGAGTAGTACTCCATTGTGTAAATGAACCACATATTCTGTATCCATTGCTCTGTTGAAGGGCTTCTTTTCTCTTTCTTGTTTCTGGCAATTATAAATAAGGATACTATGAACATAGTGAAGCATGTGTCCTTGTATATTGGAGCATCTTTTGGGATGTCCAGGAGTAGTATTGCTGGATCCTCAGGTAGTACGAGGTCCAATTTTCTGAGGAACCCCCCAGACTGATTTCCAGAGTGGTTTACCAGTTTTTAATCCCACCAACAATGGAGTTTTCCTTTTTCTTCACGTCCTAGCCAGCATCTATTGTCACCTGAGATTTTTATCTTAACCATTCTGACTACTGTGAGATGGAATCTCAGGGTTGTTTTTATTGGCATTTCCCTGATGACAAAGGATGTTAAATATTTCTTTAGGTACTTCTGGGCCATTCGATATTCCTCGGCTGAGAATTTTTTGTTTAGCTAAGTACCCCATTTTTAAATTGGGTTATTTGGCTCTCTGGAGTCTAATTACTTGAGTTCTTTGTATATTAGCCCTTTATCAGATGTAGGATTGGTAAAGATCTCTTTCCAGCCTGTTGGTTGGCGTTTTGTCCTAATGACAGTGTCCTTTGTCTTACCAAAGCTTTGCAGTTTTATGATTTGTTGATTCTTGGTCTTAGAGCATAAGCCGCTGGTATTCTCTTCAGGAAAATTTCTCCAGTGCCCATGTGTTCAAGACTCTTCCCCACTTTTTCTTCTATTAGTTTGAGTTTATGTGGTTGGTGTGAAGGTCCTTGATCCATTTGGACTTAAGCTTTTTACAGGGTGATAAGAATGGATCGATTTGCATTCTTCTACATGCAGACCTCCGGTTGAAAATCACCATTTGTTGAAGATGCTATCTTTAATCCATTTGATGTTTTTAGCTCCTTTGTCAATGATCAAGTAACCATAGGTGTGTGGGTTCATTTCTAGGTCTTCAACTATGTCCCCGTGATATATCTATCTGTCTCTGTACCAATACCAGACAATATTTATGGCTATTGCTCCATTGCTCTGTAATACTGATTGAGGTCAGGGATGGTGAGTCCCCCAGAAATTCTTTTATTCTTGAGTGTAGTATAGTTTTCATTATCCTGTGGGGTTTTTTTTTGTCATTCCGAATGAAATGCTCTTTCTGTCTCTATGAAAAATTTAGTAGGAATTATGATGGGAATTGCATTGAATCTGTAGATTGTTTTTGGCAAAATGGCCAATTTTACTATATGAATCCTCCAATCCTTGAGCATGGAAGATCTTTCCATCTTCTGAGCTCTTCTTCAACTTCTTCCTAAAGAGACTTGAAGTTCTGGTCATGCAGATCTTTCACTGGCTTGGGTAAAGTCACACCAAGATATTTTATATTATTTGGACTGTTGAAAAGGGGGTCGTTTCCCTAATTTCTTTCTCAGCTTGTTTATCCTTTGAGTAGAGGAAAGTTACTGATTTTTTAAGTTAATTTCATACCCAGACACCTTGCTGAAGTTGTTTATCAGGTTAAGTAGTCTCTTGCAGAACTTTTGGGGTCACATAAGTACACTATCATATCATCTGTAAATAGTGATGTTTTGACTTCTTCCCTTCCAGTTTGTATCCCTTTGAACTCCTTTTGTTGTCTGAATGCTCTGGCTAGGACTTTGAGTACTATATTGAATAAGTAGGGAGAGAGTGGTCAGGGTTGTGTGGCCAGTGATTTTAGTGGGATTGCTTCAAGTTTCTCTCCATTTAGTTTGATGTTAACTACTGGTTTGCAGTATATTGCTTTTACTATGTTTAGGTATGAGCCTTGAATTCCCATTCAAGTCATAGTCTTTCTAGGACTTTTATCATGAAGGAGTATTGCACTTTCTCAAATGATTTCTTAGCATCTATTGAAATGATCATGTTAGTTTTATCTTTGAATTTGATTATATAATGGATTACTTTGTTGTATTTCTGTATATTAAACCATCTCTGCATACCTGGGATGAAGCCTACTTGATCATGATGAATGATCATCTTAATGTGTTCTTGGATTTGGTTTGCAAGAATTTTATTGAGTATTTTTGCATCAATATTCATAAGGAAATTGGTCTGAAGTTCTCTTTTTTTGTTGGGTCTTTCTGTGGTTTAGGTATAAGAGTAATTTTGGTAGTGCTCCATCTGTTTCTATTTTGTGGGATAGTTGGGACAGTATTGATATGAGATCTTCTATGAAGGTGTAATAGAATTCTGCACTAAACACATCTGGTCCTGGGCTCTTTTGAATGGGAGAATTTTAATTACTGCTTTCATTTCTTTAGAAGTTATGGAGTTATTTAGATGGTTTATTCGTTTTTGATTTAAATTTGGTACCTGGTATCTGTCTAGAAAATTGTCCATTATCTCCAAATTTTCCAGTTATTTTCTGTCTTATGGAAGCTGAGTTTAGAATTAATGATCTGGGTTTATAAGATTTATTTATTTTAAAAATCTTGGAAAAATTACTAACAATGACTAAAGACTTGATGATTTAACTTTAATAAATAATAAGAGAAATATTTAAAAGACAGTAAAAAATTAAAAAAAACTGGGGTCAGGCTCTCTCTTTCAGAGAAGGCAAAAGAATGAGAGGAGAGAAAGTAAAATAATTAGAAGGGAGAATGAAGAAAGAGGAGGAAGGAAAAATGATGAGAATACTTGGGCAAAGAGAGAGCACTTGAGCTGACACCTTTGACAAAGGAATGGATACAGAAAATGTGGTACATCTACACAATGGAATACTACTCAGCTATCAAAAACAATGACTTCATGAAATTCATAGGCAAATGAAATAAACTAGAAAATATCATCCTGAGTGAGGTTACTCAATCACAGAAAAACACAAATGGTATGCACTCATTGATAAGTGGATATTAGCCAAAAAGCTCGAATTACCCAAGATGCAATGCACAGACCACAGGAAGCTCAAGAAGGATGACCAAAATGCAGAAGCTACCACTCCTTCTTAAAAGGGGAAAATTAGGAAGGGATATGGAAGCAAAGTTTAGAGCAGCAACTCAAGGAATGGCCGTTCAGGGCCTGACCCACATGTGATATATATATATCCACCAAAACTAGATAAGATTGAAGAAGCTAGAAAATGCATGCTGAAAGGGACCAGATATAGATTTCTCCTGAAAGATACATTCAGAGTATTCCAATACAGAGGTCAATGCTAGCAGCAAACCACCAAACTGAGATTAGGACTCCCTTGGGGGGAATTAGAGGAAGGATTGAAAGAGTTGAAGGAACTGGCAACCCCATAACAACAACAATGCCAACCAACCAGAGCTTCCAGGGACTAAACCACTACCAAAAGACTGTACAAGGACTGACCCAGGACTCCAACTGCATATGTAGAAGAGAATAGCCTTGTTGGGGAACCAGGGGAAGGGGAAACCCTTGGTCCTGCCAAGGTTGGACCCCCAGTGTAGGAGAACGTGGGGCGGGGCAATAAGGGGGATCTATATGGGAATGTATAGAGGGAATACCCGTATGGGGGAGGGGGAGGGGAGGGGATGGGGGTTTATTGACAGGAAACTGGGAAGGGGAACAATTTTTGAAATGTAAGTAAAGAAATATATCTAATATAAAATAAAAAAAGAAACTTCCTCACATTCTATATAATATTTTCTGCAGATCCCCAGGAGGAATCACAAAGTCATCATTTTCTTATTCTTCTGTTGCATAGATATATTTTGATAACCAGTTAAAGTTTAAAAGTAAATGAAACAGTCCTATATCTAACTATAGTATTCTAAGAAGCTGTCCTGTTATGTTAGGTATTATGTTAAAATTACAAACTACTTTCTGGGTGGCAGACAAGATTTCATTTTAAAGCTAGTTTCTCTGGGATAGAGAGATATGGCTCAGCAGTTAAGAGCACTAGATGCTATTCTAGAGTACCTTAGTTTAATTGCCAGCACACATATGTGTTGCAGGATATTTGATCATACCGTGAACCCAGAGATTATGTTATATACCGGAGAAACCTATTTTTCCTTGTGTCATGGCTCAGCATTAGAACACACCCTTAGACTCCTGAGGCTGCAGAGCGGAAGAGACCACCAACACTGCTCACCCCTGCCCACATCCCTGGCCCAAGAGGAAACTGTATAAGGCCTCTGGGCTCCCGTGGGGGAGGGCCCAGGAGCGGCAGGACCCCAGCCAGAGACACCGCCGGACCCTGAAGGAAACAGACCGGATAAACAGTTCTCTGCACCCAAATCCCGTGGGAGGGAGAGCTAAACCTTCAGAGAGGCAGACAGGCCTGGGAAACCAGAAGAGACTGCTCCCTGCACACACATCTCGGACGCCAGAGGAAAAAGCCAAAGACCATCTGGAACCCTGGTGCACTGAAGCTCCCGGAAGGGGCGGCACAGGTCTTCCTGGTTGCTGCCGCTGCAGAGAGCCCCTGGGCAGCACCCCACGAGCGAACTTGAGCCTCGGGATCACAGGTAAGACCAAATTTTCTGCTGCAAGAAAGCTGCCTGGTGAACTCAAGACACAGGCCCACAGGAACAGCTGAAGACCTGTAGAGAGGAAAAACTACACGCCCGAAAGCAGAACACTCTGTCCCCATAACTGACTGAAAGAGAGGAAAACAGGTCTACAGCACTCCTGACACACAGGCTTATAGGACAGTCTAGCAACTGTCAGAAATAGCAGAACAAAGTAACACTAGAGATAAACTGATGGCGAGAGGCAAGCGCAGGAACCCAAGCAACAGAAACCAAGACTACATGCCATCATCGGAGCCCAATTCTCCCACCAAAACAAACATGGAATATCCAAACACACCAGAAAAGCAAGATCTAGTTTCAAAATCATATTTGATCATGATGCTGGAGGACTTCAGGAAAGACCTGAACACACTTAGGGAAGCACAGGAAAACATTAATAAACAAGTAAAAGCCTACAGAGAGGAATCGCAAAAATCCCTGAAAGAATTCCAGGAAAACACAATCAAACAGTTGAAGGAATTAAAAATGGAAATAGAAGCAATCAAGAAAGAACACATGGAAACAACCCTGGATATAGAAAACCAAAAGAAGAGACAAGGAGCTGTAGATACAAGCTTCACCAACAGAATACAAGAGATGGAAGAGAGAATCTCAGGAGCAGAAGATTCCATAGAAATCATTGACTCAACTGTCAAAGATAATGTAAAGCGGAAAAAGCTACTGGTCCAAAACATACAGGAAATCCAGGACTCAATGAGAAGATCAAACCTAAGGATAATAGGTATAGAAGAGAGTGAAGACTCCCAGCTCAAAGGACCAGTAAATATCTTCAACAAAATCATAGAAGAAAACTTCCCTAACCTAAAAAAAGAGATACCCATAGACATACAGGAAGCCTACAGAACTCCAAATAGATTGGACCAGAAAAGAAACACCTCCCGTCACATAATTGTCAAAACACCAAACGCACAAAATAAAGAAAGAATATTAAAAGCAGTAAGGGAAAAAGGTCAAGTAACATATAAAGGGAGACCTATCAGAATCACACCAGACTTCTCGCCAGAAACTATGAAGGCCAGAAGATCCTGGACTGATGTTATACAGACCCTAAGAGAACACAAATGCTAGCCCAGATTACTGTATCCAGCAAAACTCTCAATTAACATCGATGGAGAAACCAAGATATTCCATGACAAAACCAAATTTACACAATATCTTTCTACAAATCCAGCACTACAAAGGATAATAAATGGTAAAGCCCAACATAAGGAGGCAAGCTATACCCTAGAAGAAGCAAGAAACTAATCGTCTTGGCAACAAAACAAAGAGAATGAAAGCACACAAACATAACCTCACATCAAATATGAATATAACGGGAAGCAATAATCACTATTCCTTAATATCTCTCAATATCAATGGCCTCAACTCCCCAATAAAAAGACATAGATTAACAAACTGGATACGCAACGAGGACCCTGCATTCTGCTGCCTACAGGAAACACACCTCAGAGACAAAGACAGACACTATCTCAGAGTGAAAGGCTGGAAAACAACTTTCCAAGCAAATGGTCAGAAGAAGCAAGCTGGAGTAGCCATTCTAATATCAAATAAAATCAATTTCCAACTAAAAGTCATCAAAAAAGATAAGGAAGGACACTTCATATTCATCAAAGGAAAAATCAACCAAGATGAACTCTCAATCCTAAATATCTATGCCCCAAATACAAGGGCACCTACATATGTAAAAGAAACCTTACTAAAGCTCAAAACACACATTGCACCTCACACAATAATAGTGGGAGATTTCAACACCCCACTCTCATCAATGGACAGATCATGGAAACAGAAATTAAACAGTGATGTAGACAGACTAAGAGAAGTCATGAGCCAAATGGACTTAACGGATATTTATAGAACATTCTATCCTAAAGCAAAAGGATATACCTTCTTCTCAGCTCCTCATGGTACTTTCTCCAAAATTGACCATATAATTGGTCAAAAAACGGGCCTCAACAGGTACAGAAAGATAGAAATAATCCCATGCGTGCTATCGGACCACCACGGCCTAAAACTGGTCTTCAATAACAATAAGGGAAGAATGCCCACATATACGTGGAAATTGAACAATGCTCTACTCAATGATAACCTGGTCAAGGAAGAAATAAAGAAAGAAATTAAAAACTTTTTAGAATTTAATGAAAATGAAGATACAACATACTCAAACTTATGGGACACAATGAAAGCTGTGCTAAGAGGAAAACTCATAGCGCTGAGTGCCTGCAGAAAGAAACAGGAAAGAGCATATGTCAGCAGCTTGACAGCACACCTAAAAGCTCTAGAACAAAAAGAAGCAAATACACCCAGGAGGAGTAGAAGGCAGGAAATAATCAAACTCAGAGCTGAAATCAACCAAGTAGAAACAAAAAGGACCATAGAAAGAATCAACAGAACCAAAAGTTGGTTCTTTGAGAAAATCAACAAGATAGATAAACCCTTAGCCAGACTAACGAGAGGACACAGAGAGTGTGTCCAAATTAACAAAATCAGAAATGAAAAGGGAGACATAACTACAGATTCGGAGGAAATTCAAAAAATCATCAGATCTTACTATAAAAACCTATATTCAACAAAATTTGAAAATCTTCAGGAAATGGACAATTTCCTAGACAGATACCAGGTATCGAAGTTAAATCAGGAACAGATAAACCAGTTAAACAACCCCATAACTCCTAAGGAAATAGAAGCAGTCATTAAAGGTCTCCCAACCAAAAAGAGCCCAGGTCCAGACGGGTTTAGTGCAGAATTCTATCAAACCTTCATAGAAGACCTCATACCAATATTATCCAAACTATTCCACAAAATTGAAACAGATGGAGCCCTACCGAATTCCTTCTATGAAGCCACAATTACTCTTATACCTAAACCACACAAAGACACAACAAAGAAAGAGAACTTCAGACCAATTTCCCTTATGAATATCGACGCAAAAATACTCAATAAAATTCTGGCAAACCGAATTCAAGAGCACATCAAAACAATCATCCACCATGATCAAGTAGGCTTCATCCCAGGCATGCAGGGATGGTTTAATATACGGAAAACCATCAACGTGATCCATTATATAAACAAACTGAAAGAACAGAACCACATGATCATTTCATTAGATGCTGAGAAAGCATTTGACAAAATTCAACACGCCTTCATGATAAAAGTCCTGGAAAGAATAGGAATTCAAGGCCCATACCTAAACATAGTAAAAGCCATATACAGCAAACCAGTTGCTAACATTAAACTAAATGGAGAGAAACTTGAAGCAATCCCACTAAAATCAGGGACTAGACAAGGCTGCCCACTCTCTCCCTACTTATTCAATATAGTTCTTGAAGTTCTAGCCAGAGCAATCAGACAACAAAAGGAGATCAAAGGGATACAGATCGGAAAAGAAGAGGTCAAAATATCACTATTTGCAGATGACATGATAGTATATTTAAGTGATCCCAAAAGTTCCACCAGAGAACTACTAAAGCTGATAAACAACTTCAGCAAAGTGGCTGGGTATAAAATTAACTCAAATAAATCAGTTGCCTTCCTCTATACAAAAGAGAAACAAGCCGAGAAAGAAATTAGGGAAACGACACCCTTCATAATAGACCCAAATAATATAAAGTACCTCGGTGTGACTTTAACCAAGCAAGTAAAAGATCTGTACAATAAGAACTTCAAGACACTGAGGAAAGAAATTGAAGAAGACCTCAGAAGATGGAAAGATCTCCCATGCTCATGGATTGGCAGGATTAATATGGTAAAAATGGCCATTTTACCAAAAGCAATCTACAGATTCAATGCAATCCCCATCAAAATACCAATCCAATTCTTCAAAGAGTTAGACAGAACAATTTGCAAATTCATCTGGAATAACAAAAAACCCAGGATAGCTAAAGCTATCCTCAACAATAAAAGGACTTCAGGGGGAATCACTATCCCTGAACTCAAGCAGTATTACAGAGCAATAGTGATAAAAACTGCATGGTATTGGTACAGAGACAGACAGATAGACCAATGGAATAGAATTGAAGACCCAGAAATGAACCCACACACCTATGGTCACTTGATTTTTGACAAAGGAGCCAAAACCATCCAATGGAAAAAAGATAGCATTTTCAGCAAATGGTGCTGGTTCAACTGGAGGGCAACATGTAGAAGAATGCAGATCGATCCATGCTTATCACCCTGTACAAAGCTTAAGTCCAAGTGGATCAAGGACCTCCACATCAAACCAGACACACTCAAACTAATAGAAGAAAAACTAGGGAAGCATCTGGAACACATGGGCACTGGAAAAAATTTCCTGAACAAAACACCAATGGCTTATGCTCTAAGATCAAGAATCGACAAATGGGATCTCATAAAACTGCAAAGCTTCTGTAAGGCAAAGGACACTGTGGTTAGGACAAAACGGCAACCAACAGATTGGGAAAAGATCTTTACCAATCCTACAACAGATAGAGGCCTTATTTCCAAAATATACAAAGAACTCAAGAAGTTAGACCGCAGGGAAACAAATAACCCTATTAAAAAATGGGGTTCAGAGCTAAACAAAGAATTCACAGCTGAGGAATGCTGAATGGCTGAGAAACACCTAAAGAAATGTTCAACATCTTTAGTCATAAGGGAAATGCAAATCAAAACAACCCTGAGATTTCACCTCACACCAGTGCGATTGGCTAAGATCAAAAACTCAGGTGACAGCAGATGCTGGCGAGGATTTGGAGAAAGAGGAACACTCCTCCATTGTTGGTGGGATTGCAGACTGGTAAAACCATTCTGGAAATCAGTCTGGAGGTTCCTCAGAAAATTGGACATTGAACTGCCTGAGGATCCAGCTATACCTCTCTTGGGCATATACCCAAAAGATGCCTCAACATATAAAAGAGACACGTGCTCCACTATGTTCATCGCAGCCTTATTTATAATAGCCAGAAAATGGAAAGAACCCAGATGCCCTTCAACAGAGGAATGGATACAGAAAATGTGGTACATCTACACTATGGAATATTACTCAGCTATCAAAAACAACGAGTTTATGAAATTCGTAGGCAAATGGTTGGAACTGGAAAATATCATCCTGAGTGAGCTAACCCAATCACAGAAAGACATACATGGTATGCACTCATTGATAAGTGGCTATTAGCCCAAATGCTTGAATTACCCTAGATCCCTAGAACAAACGAAACTCAAGACGGATGATCAAAATGTGAATGCTTCACTCCTTCTTTAAATGAGGAAAAAGAATACCCTTGGCAGGGAAGGGAGAGGCAAAGATTAAAACAGAGACTGAACCAACACCCATTCAGAGCCTGCCCCACATGTGGCCCATACATATACAGCCACCCAATTAGACAAGATGGATGAAGCAAAGAAGTGCAGACCGACAGGAGCCGGATGTAGATCGCTCCTGAGAGACACAGCCAGAATACAGCAAATATAGAGGCGAATGCCAGCAGCAAACCACTGAACTGAGAATAGGTCCCCTATTGAAGGAATCAGAGAAAGAACTGGAAGAGCTTGAAGGGGCTCGAGACCCCAAAAGTACAACAATGCCAAGCAACCAGAGCTTCCAGGGACTAAGCCACTACCTAAAGACTATACATGGACTGACCCTGGACTCTGACCCCATAGGTAGCAATGAATATCCTAGTAAGAGCACCAGTGGAAGGGGAAGCCCTGGGTCCTGCTAAGACTGAACCCCCAGTGAACTAGTCTATGGGGGGAGGGCGGCAATGGGGGGAGGGTTGGGAGGGGAACACCCATAAGGAAGGGGAGGGGGGAGGGGGATGTTTGCCCGGAAACCGGGAAAGGGAATAACACCCGAAATGTATATAAGAAATACTCAAGTAAAAAAAAAAAAAAATTAAAAGTGAGATATTAAAGTAAAAAAAAAAAAAAAAAAGAAAAAAAAAAGTATTGAGATCTAAAATCTCAACTCATGAAGATGATAGAGGACTTTAAGAGGGATATATGTAACTCCCTTAAAGAAATACAAGAGAACAAAGGTAAAATAAAAAAGTGGAAAGACTTAAGAGGAAACACAAAAAAAAAAAAAAAAAAAAAAAAAAAAAAAAAAAAAGAACACACCCTTAATCCAAGAGCTTTCTGTTTGAACATGGCAAACAGGATTAAATAAATTCAATTATATGTCAAGAAGTTGAGTAACAATCAGTTAACAGGAATTAAATATAGGATTATTAAGAGAGAGAGTTAAAAGACCCAAAGAAGTAGAATGCAGGAACATTCAGTTTGAAAGGATTTGATAGCTTCCTTTTGGGACTTTGGCTGTGGAGGAAGATCAGGTGTGTGTTTTCTCTGCCTCTATGAGCTAGCAGGATTTCAGCGCAGCATCTGGCTCTGAGTCTTCATTGATAAAATCAAATGATTGAGATTGTTGTTAAAACAAAACAAAACAAAACAAACTCTGAACATTTGGCATATCAATTCCTGGCAGAACCACACAGACAGAAAAACCATACCAGCTGTGGAAAAACTGGGAAGCCCTCACATTTAGAAAGTCGTTTGGCAAACTCTAACGGAGAGAGAGGTTTTTTTTTTGCTTTTTTTTTTTTTTGTTTTGTTTTTTTTTTTGTTCTGACTTGTTTTGTTTTTTTTTTCCTTTATTAACTTGAGTATTTCTTATTTACATTTCGATTGTTATTCCCTTTCCCGGTTTCAGGGCCAACATCCCCCAATCCCTCCCACCCTAATCCCTCCCACTCCCCTTCTATATGGGTGTTTCCCTCTGCATCCTTCCCCCATTACCAACTCCCCCAACAATCACATTCACTGGGGGTTCAGTCTTAGCAGGACCAAGGGCTTCCCCTTCCACTGGTGCTCTTACTAGGCTATTCATTGCTACCTATGAGGTTGGAGCCCAGGGTCAGTCCATGTTGTCTTTGAGTAGTGGCTTAGTCCCTGGAAGCTCTGGTTGGTTGGCACTATTGTTCATATGGGGTCTTGAGCCCCTTCAAGCTCTTCCAGTCCTTTCTCTGATTCCTTCAACGGGGGTCCTATTCTCAGTTCAGTGGTTTGCTGCTGGCATTCGGCTATGCATTTGCTACATTCTGGGTGTCTCTCCCAGGAGAGATCTACATCTGGTTCCTGTTGGCCTGCACTTTTTGCTTCATCCATCTTGTCTAATTGGGTGGCTATATATGTACGGGCCACATGTGGGGCAGGCTCTGAATGGGTGTTCTTTCTGCCTCTGTTTTAATCTTTGCCTCCCAATTCCCTGCCAAGGGTATTCTTGTTCCACTTTTAAAGAAGGAGTGATGCTTTCACATTTTGATCATCCGTCTTGAGTTTCATGTGTTCTGTGCATCTAGGACAATTCAAGCATTTGGGCTAATAGCCTCTTATCAATGAGTGCATACCATGTGTGTTTTTCTGTGATTGGGTTACCTCACTCAGGATGATATTTTCCAGTTCCCTCCATTTGCCTATGAATTTCATAAAGTCATTGTTTTTGATAGTAATATTCCATTGTGTAGATGTACCATATTTTCTGTATCCATTCCTCTGTTGAAGGGCATCTGGGTTCTTTCCAGCTTCAGGCTATTATAAATAAGGCTGCTATGAACATAGTAGAGCATGTGTCTTTGTTGTATGTTGGAACATCTTTTTGGTATATGCCCAAGAGAAGTATAGCTGGGTCCTCAGGTAGTGGAATGTCCAATTTTCTGAGGAACCTCCAGACTGATTTCCAGAATGGTTATACCAGTATGCAATCCCACCAACAATGGAGGAGTGCTCCTCTTTCTCCACATCCTAGCCAGCATTTGCTGTCACCTGAGTTTTTGATCTTAGCCATTCTGACTTGTGTGAGGTGGATCTCAGGGTTGTTTTGATTTGCATTTCCATTATGACTAAAGATGTTGAACATTTCTTTAGGTGTTTCTCAGCCATTTGGCATTCCTCAGCTGTGAATTCTTTGTTTAGCTCTGAACCCCATTTTTTCATATGGGTATTTGTCTCCCTGCGGTATAACTTCTTGAGTTCTTTATTTTAGATATAAGCCCTCTATCTGTTGTAGGATTGGTAAAGATCTTTTCCCAATCTGTTGGTTGCCATTTTGTCCTAACCACAGTGTCCTTTGCCTTACAGAAGCTTTGCATTTTTATGAGATCCCATTAGTTGATTCTTGATCTTAGAGCATAAGCCATTGGTGTTTTGTTCAGGAAATTTTCTCCAGTGCCCATGTGTTCAAGATGCTTCCCCACTTATTCTTCTATTAGGTTGAGTGTATCTGGTTTGATGTAGAGGTCCTTGATCCATTTGGACTTAAGCTCTGTACAGGGTGATAAGCATGGATCGATCTGCATTCTTCTACATGTTGACCTCCAGTTGAACCAGCACTATTTGCTGAAAATGCTATCTTTTTCCATTGGATAGTTTTGGCTCCTTTGTTAAAAATCAAGTGACTATAGGTATGTGGGTCCATTTCTGGGTCTTCAATTTTATTCCATTGGTCTATCTGTCTGTCTCTGTAGCAATTCCATGCATTTTTTTTCACTATTGCTCTGTTTTGCTACTTGAGTTCAGGGATAGTGACTCCCCCAGAAGTCCTTTTATTATTGTGGATAGTTTTAGCTATCCTGGGTTTTTTGTTATTCCAGATGAATTTACAAATTTTTCTGTCTAACTGTTTGAAGAATTGGATTGGTATTTTAATGGGGTTTGCATTGAATCTGTAGATCGCATTAGTTGGGTAATATGGCCATTTTTAGTATATTAATCCTGCCAATCCATGAGGATGGGAGATCTTTCCATCTTCTGAGGTCTTCTTCAATTTCTTTCTTCATAGGCTTGAAGTTCTTATTGTACAGATCTTTTACTTGCTTGGTTAAAGTGAAACCGAGGTATTTTATATTATTTTGGACTATTATGAAGGATGTTGTTTCCCTAATTTCTTTCTCGGCTTGTTTCTCTTTTCTGTAGAGGAAGGCTACCGATTTAGTTGAGTTAATTTTATACCCAGTCACTTTGCTGAAGTTTTTTTATCAGCTTTAGTAGTTCTCTGGTGAAACTTTTTGGATCATTGAAATATACTAACATATCATCTGCAAATAGTGATATTTTGACTTCTTCTTTTCTAATCTGTATCCCCTTGATCTTTTGTTGTCTGATTGCTCTGGCCAGAACTTCAAGAAGTATATTGAATTAGTAGGGAGAGAGTGGGCAGCCTTGTCTAGTCCTTGATTTTAGTGGGATTGCTTCAAGTGTCTCTCCATATAGTTTAATGTGTTTAATGTTAGCTACTGGTTTGCTGTATATGGCTTTTACTATGTTTAGGTATGGGCCTTGAATTCCTTTTCTTTCCAGGACTTTTATCATGAATGGGTGTTGAATTTTTAAAATGGTTTCTCAGCATCTAATGAAATGGTCATGTGGTTTTGTTCTTTCAGTTTGTTTATATAATAGATCATGTTGATGGTTTTCTGTATATTAAATCATCCCTGCATGCCTGGGATGAAGCCTACTTGATCATATTGGATGATTGTTTTGATGTGCTCTTAGATTTGGTTTGCCAGAATTTTATTGAGTATTTTTGCCTCAATATTCATGAGGGAAATTGGTCTGAAGTTCTCTTTCTTTGTTGGGTCTTTGTGTGGTTTAGGTATGAGAGTAATTGTGGCTTCATAGAAGGAATTCGGTAGTGATCCATCTGTTTCTATTTTGTGGAATATTTTGGATAGTATTGGTTCCAGGTCTTCTATGAAGGTCTGATATAATTCTGCACTAAACCTGTCTGGACCAGGGCTCTTTTTGGTTGGGAGACCTTTAATGACTGCTTCTATTTCGTTAGGATATATGGGGTTGTTTAAATGGTTTATCTGTTCTTGATTTAACTTCGGTACCTGGTATCTGTCTAGGAAATTGTTCATTTCCTGCAGATTTTCAAGTTTTGTTGAATATAGGCTTGTGTACTAGCATCTGATGATTTTTTGAATTTCCTCTAATTCTGTAGTTATGTCTCCCTTTTCATTTCTGATTTTGTTAATACACACTCTCTGTGTCCTCTCGTAAGTCTGACTAAGGGTTTATCTATCTTGTTGATTTTCTCAAAGAACCAACTTTCAGTTCTTTTGATTCTTTCTATGTTCCTTTTTGATTCTACTTGGTTGATTTCACCTCTGAGTTTAATTATTTCCTGCCTTCTACTCCTCCTGGGTGTATTTGCTTCTTTTTGTTCTACAGCTTTTAGGTGTGTTTTGAAGCTGCTGATATATGCTCTCTCCTGTGTCTTTCTGCAGGTTCTTAGAGCTATGAGTTTTCCTCTTAGCACAGCTTTCATTGTATCCCATAAGTTTAGGTATGTTGTACCTTCATTTTCATTAAATTCTATGAAGTCTTTATTTCTTTCTTTATTTCTTTCTTGACAAGGTTATCATTGAGTAGAGCATTGTTCAATGTCCATGTATATGTGGCGTCCTTTCTTTATTGTTATTGAAGACTAGCTTTAGCCTGTGGTAGTCTGATAGGACTCATGGGATTATTTCTATCTTTCTGTATCTGTTGAGGCCTGTTTTATGGTCAATTATACAGTCAATTTTGGAGAAAGTACCATGATGTGCTGAAAAGAATGTATATCCTTTTGCTTTAGGATAGAATGCTCTATAAATATCTGTTAAGTCCATTTGGTTCATGACTTCTCTTAGTCTGTCTACGTCTCTGTTTAATTTCTGTTTCCCTGACCGGTCCATTGATGAGAGTGGGGTGTTGAAATCTCCTACTATTATTGTGTGAGGCGGAATGTGTGCTTTGAGCTTTAGTAAGGTTTCTTTTATGTATGTAGGTGCCCTTTTATTTGGAGTATAGATATTTAGGATTGAGAGTTCATCTTGGTGGATTTTTCCTTTGATGAATGTGAAGTGTCCTTCCTTACCTTTTTTGATGACTTTTAGGTGAAAATTGATTTTATTCGATATTAGAATGGCTACTCCAGCTTGCTTCCTCATACCATTTGCTTGGAAAGTTGTTTTCCAGCCTTTCACTCTGAGGTAGTGTCTGTCTTTGTCTCCGAGGTATGTTTCCTGTAGGCAGCAGAATTCAGGGTCCTCATTGCGTATCCAGTTTGTTATTCTATGTCTTTTCATTGGGGAGTTGGGACCATTGATGTTGAGAGATATTAAGGAATAGTGATTGATTCCTGTTATATTCATATATGGATGTGAGGTTATGTTTGTTTGATTTCTTCTCTTTGTTTTGTTGCCAAGATGATTAGTTTCTTGCTTTTTCTAGGGTGTAGCTTGCCTCCTCACGTTTGGCTTTACCATTTATTTTCTTTTGTAGTGCTGGATTTGTAGAAAGATATTGTGTAAATTTGGTTTTGTCATGGAATATCTTGGTTTCTCCATCTATGTTAATTGAGAGTTTTGCAGGATACAGTAACCTGGGCTGGCATTTGTGTTCTCTTAGGGTCTCTATGACATCTGTCCATTATCTTCTGGCTTTCATAGTCTCTGGCGAAAAGTCTGGTGTGATTCTGATAGGTCTGCCTTTATATGTTACTTGACCTTTTCCCCTTACTGCTTTTAATATTCTTTCTTTATTTTGTGCATTTGGTGTTTTGACTCTTATGTGACGGAATGATTTTCTTTTCTAGTCCAGTCTATCTGGAGTTCTGTAGGCTTCTTGTATGTTTATGGGCAACTCTCTTTAGGTTATTGAAGTTTTCTTCTGTGATTTTTTTAGATATTTACTGTTCCTTTGAGCTGGGAGTCTTCACTCTCTTCTATACCTATTATCCTTAGGTTTGATCTTCTCTTTGAGTCCTGGATTTCCTGTATGTTTTGGACCAGTAGCTTTTTCCGTTTTACATTATCTTTGACAGTTGTGTCGATGATTTTTATGGCATCTTCTGCTCCTGAGATTCTCTCTTCTATCTTTTGTATTCTGTTGGTGATGCTTATATCTATGACTCCTTGTCTCTTCCTTTGGTTTTCTATATCCAGCATTGTTTCCCTGTGTTCTTTCTTCATTGCTTCTATTTCCATTTTTAATTCCTTCAACTGTTTGATTGTGTTTTCCTGGAATTCTTTCAGGGATTTTTGTGTTTCCTCTCTATAGGTTTCTACTTGTTTATTTATGTTTTCCTGCTTTTCTCTAAGGGAGTTCTTTATGTCTTTCTTGAAGTCCTCCAGTATCATGATCAAATATGATTTTAAATCTAGGTCTTGCTTTTCTGGTGTGTTCAGATATTCTGTGTTTGCTTTGGTGGGAGAATTGGGCTCTGATGATGCCATGTAGTCTTAGTTTCTGTTGCTTGGGTTCCTGTGCTTGTCTCTTGCCATCAGATTATCTCCTGTGTTACTTTGTTCTGCTATTTCTGACAATGGCTAGACTGTCCTATAGGCCTGTGTGTCAGGAGTGCTGTAGACCTGTTTCCCTGTTCTCTTTCAGCCAGTTATGGGAACAGAGTGTTCTGCTTTCCGGCATGTAGTTTTTCCTGTTTACTGGTTTTCAGCTGTTCCTGTGGGTCTGTGTCCTGAGTTCACCAGGCAGGTTGCTTGGAGCAGAAAATTTGGTCTTAGCTGTGGTTTCATGGCTCATGTTTGCTCGTGGGGTGTTGCTTTTGAGCTCTCCGTGAGGGAGGCAAACAGGATAGTCTGTGCTGCCTTTTCCTGCGTCCCCCGTGCACCTGGGTCCTAGATGGCATTAGGTGTTTTCCTCTGGAGTCAGAAATGTGGGCAGAGTGTAGTCTCTTCTGGCTTCCCAGGCATGTCTGCCTCTCTGAAGGTTTAGCTCTCCCTCCCACGGGATTTGGGTGCAGAGAATTGTTGATCTGGTCCCTTCAAGTCCGAGCGGTGTCTGGAGCGCAAGGGATCAGCAGCTCCAGTGCCCCTAGCTTATGGAGAGAGTTAAGAATAGTTAATATCATAATACAAAGTTTAAGAACCCTGTATAGTGCTATTTAAGATGGCTTTAAATAGAAACAGAGAAAAATAAATAACTTAATGAAGATTGACTTAATACTAATTATAATTACTAGCAATCTAGTAATTTACATTTATCCTTAAGAGTTTTAGTTGTTTTCTTTATTTTGTATATTCCAAGTATGAAAGTATATTGATAGAATACAAGCCTTTGAAAGATTTATAGATGAATACAAGGAAAATACTCAGACAGAGAGGAATTTAAGAAACTATTGTGTCACCTCATGACAAAAATGAAGAAGAGTCATCCAAGGTTGTTAGAAAAGAAACTAGAGTTTTTTCAGTTAGTTACCCCCAAAGTTATGAAGCAGGAAAATAGAATCTCACAGATATATGAAATTTGAGGAAATTTAAGGAAGCAATAGTTTCGTATGCTATATGAAGAAGATATTAAAATTATGGCCAACTCAGAACAGGACCAAATATATTTGGCCCCAAGAATATTGGAACCCGGTCCTTAATTACAATGATGAAAATGCTGGAAAGAGGAAGCATCATAGAACAACAAAATGAAACTAGAGGTATTAATATTTCCCAGGATCAGTTGCTAGGTGAAGATCAATATGCTGAGTTACAATGGTGGCTTGAGTTTGATAATCATACCTTGCTGCTTTGTCATTTAGCAGCTGTAAATACTTGGGACAAAGCTGAAAAATCAGGAAAGAGGTTTGATTCATTTACTATAATTATACAAGGCCCAAAAGAAGTCTTCACTGATTTTTGTGGAAAGATTTTCTTCTGTTGTAAATACAAAATATCAGATTCAGAAATCAGAAAATTGCTAATAGAATGTTTGGCTTTAGAAAATGCTAATTTGGAATGCGAAAGGGTGAATAAACTTTTAAAGGCCAGATCAGTACCAATATATGAGTGTGTTGTGATCAAGGAATAGCCATGTACTGACCATTCAGACATCAATCTCAGATATGATAAAATATATTGAAAACATATGATGAAATTTTATTGAATGCTTGATTCATGCTGGATGGTCAGGATAACAAGAAAGGAATTAAGGCTCTCTGTTTCCTCAGAAACAAGCACACTGAATATACTTTTGTTTATAGTATATTCATACAGGCTGCTTATTGACTGGCTATTTCTCACTCCATATCATTTGTATATTTACATTTTAAGAAGTAGGAGAAAACTACCTATATTCAAGTATACAATGCAACGTAACTTTTAGAAGTCTGATAGCTGTCAAGGAATGGAAGGAAATATTGTAGAAAGAGGGAGTGTAAGTTTAGTAATGGATTCAAGTGCCTGAAGTATTCTCTATAAGTGCATTACACTAAATTTTGAGAGGAATAAACTAAATTTATTCCTTCATTGTTGCTATGTTAGTGACACTGATTTATAGGTCTCATTTATGATACAAAATATCTCGTGCTCCTTTGAGATCCTTAAATGAGAGTAACATTTTCAAAATAACTCTGTATTTAACAAGTGAATTTATTACAGGGGAAAACATTTAGGTTAGAATAAAGGAAATAAAAGAACATTAATATATTTTGGATAATGACATTTAGCCAAAACTCAGATATGAGTATTTCCAAATCATTAAAATTCTAATTTTTACAGTTGGAACATAGACATTATTTTAATATTAAAAGCTAAATATTGTCACAAATGTGATTTTTTGCAAAAATTAATGTATTATAACTTCATCTTGATAGCAATTTAGTTTTTCATTGTAGAGTAAATAGTAATAAAATAAACCTTTTTATTATAAATTTTGAAAAAGATAACAGCAAATGAAGAGAGGAAACTGACTTGGTAAATTGAAATATAGCGGTAAAATTTTAATCAACAATGAATATAAGCTGGTTTAATAAAGAACATATGTTTATAGAAACACATGTAGCCTTCATGATCCAGAAAGTTTTGAAATAGTACTTTGGTTTGTTTATTAGAATGATTTTTGAGACAGGTTTAACTGTAGAGAAGGCTGGTCTCAAAGTCACAGCATTCCTCCTGCTTCAGTATCCCAAGTTCGTGGATCAAAGTTACAGCTTGCCATGTTTGATTTTAACATCCTTCTCTGATTTTATTTTATTTTGCCTGTTTTTTGTATATTTATGTCATCATATGAGTAGACATTCATATTTATTACTTATTTTCCTATTGCTGTGATAAAATACCATGATCAAGGGGAAACTAAAGAAGAAGGGGTTCATTTGAACTTTTGATCCTAGAGGACGAGTCCACAATACCTGGAGTGGTATGGAGCACCTATCCAGAACAGGAAGCTGGGACATTATATCTTCAATTGTTAAAAAACAAAAACAAACAAACCAAACAAAACAAAACAAAACAAAAACAAAACAGAGAAAGCAAATTGGAAATGAGAAAAGTTCTAAATTCCCAAAGCCCTGCTCCTTGTGATGTACATCCTCTAGCAAAGTGACACCTCCTAAAGATTGTATAAGGTTGTATAATATCCTCTAAACAAAGTCTTCCAAATATAAAACAACTCTTGGTCTATTGAGTTTATTGTCATTTTAACTACCCCACTCACTTTTCTCCATATCTCCAAATACATTTCCATTTCTTAGTCTTAGATACTCTGCCTGCAGTAGGATGAGATATCAAAGTAAGTTTAATATTCATTTCCTGGATGGCAAACAATAATGAGAACTTTTTTGTTAACTTTTATTGGTTCTTTGTGAATTTCACCTGATGATCTCCAATCCCACTTATCTCTTCTCCCCTCATATTTGCCTTTCACCATTGCAACCTTCCCCCTCATCAAAGAAAACTATCTCGTTGTAGAAGCATTTGTGTGTCATAGTGTCTCCCACAGTATATCTTCTTGTTCATATTAGTTGCTTGTAAATATTAATTGAAGTAAGTTTTTGATCTGGTACAAGGCTTCTGGCTTCTGTAACATTTGATACTGTATTCTCACTGAGATTTCTCTTGTATATCCTGTTGTTTCACGTGCCATGTAGATCCTGTTATTTTGGATCCATAGGACTGTATCCTCCAGCAATTCATCATGTGATTGGTGTAGGGGTGGACTAATCCAAAGCCCTGAATCTAGACCTAAGAGGTACCTGAACTGGTCAGTCTACAAAATGTCTGTCACACACAACACTGGAGCAAGCTCTCCTTCCCTGCCCAAGTTAGTCTATCCAATGCCCATCCAATGATGCTCAGGCAAGAACGAAGGCCAATTTTGAACATCCCTGAGACTTCAATATGTCCTCATGAAGCAGGCCAGACAGCCTTGCCTTTGGTGGTTACAGACCCTTGCTGCTGCAGGTCCGTGGACCCAGAAATGGGTCCTGTTAGCAACACATGACTGAATTGCAGCATGTTCTCATGTGTCATCAGCAGCTACTCACTTCAGACTGTTCCTCCCTACCCTCAAGTTTCCAGTTCTTCCTCTCTTCACTGTGTCCATATCCCACATCCTCCTGTTTCTCTTTCTTTTCCATTTCACCCTCACTTATTTGCTCTTCTTAGTGGTACCCTGGGCTTCTGAGTATTGGGGCTTGTTTCCGGAGTAATCAAAGCTTTGCCGTACCTATGCATTTTGACACTAGGCAGGGATCCTCTCAGGGTCTGTCTTCCCTCTAGGCCTGCACAGTCCTGTAGCAGTGGTCAGCTCAGGCTAGCTCACTGTCTGTGCTTTATGGGGTAGGACCTGTGGTTATCTCTGCTCACTCTTCAAGCAGGCTGGCTGCTTGCTGTGGGGATAGTCTGTCTCAGGTTCACTCCTGTCCTGTGCCAACAGTGCCAGATGGAGTTCTAGTGGCTCTCTTGCTGTTGAATGGCTTCAGAAGATGGTCATCTCATCTCTGGCTCACTTACTGCCCTAAGATCCTTACCTTGGCGTCCTTTCTGTCTCTCACCTCTTTTTTTCAATGAGTGTTAGTCTACTAATCATTCAGATGTACACTGGCCATAAAGCTGAGTGAAGAAATAGATGGTCTCCTCTGAGCCATCTATTGACCCATACATGACATAGCAGCTCCTGCTGCACTGCCTTTAAGAATAGATGAAGAATCTTTAAACTGAATCACATCTGGTTATAACTCGTTGTCTGATACCTATCTATTTGAGTCATTTTTAATTGTTCGTATTGTTTTTTAAAGTTTCTAAAACACTTTATATACTATAATATAGTCATCTGTTAGATTTGTAGCCACCAACGCTATCTCCCATTCTATATGCAGATTCCTCGCTCAATTTTAAGTCTTCTTTTTCAGCGTAAAATCATATTAATACCCATTTGATGGTACTTGGTTTTATTTTCTGAATAACAAGGATCTTTACCTGAAATCTACTCCTTTCTCTTTCTAGAAGTTTCCAAAAATTAGGTAAAACCCTGATATTTTTGATTCATTTGGTATTGATTATTGTGCAAGTTGAGAAAGAAAGCACCAGTTTCATGCTATATGTAGGTATTCTGTTTATTAGGACTATTTGCTAATGATGCTGTCTTTGCTCCAATTTGTGTTTTTGTGGCATGGTTACAAAATATCATGCAGCAGTAGGTACAATATACATCTAGCTCTTCGATTCTGTTTCATTGATCAATGTGTCTAATATTTTGTGGTAGTGCCATGATGTTTTCACTACAATAGCTCTATAGTCAGTATTGGTTATACCACAGTCATGGTTGTTACATAAGTGAGAGTTTTATTGCTCTGAAGAGGTACTAAAAACACAGCAACTCTTATAAAGAAAAACATTTCATTGGGTCTGGCTCACAAATCTTGAATTCTAGTCCATTATCTTCATGGCAGGAAACATGGCTGCATAGGCAGACATAGTGCTAGAGAGATATCTGAGAATTCCATATCTGAATAGATAGACAGTAGGAAGAAAGAAACACTGGCGCTGCCTTGAGCACTTAAAACCTCAAAGACAACTCCAATGATATACTTTCTCCAATACAGGCACACGTAGTAGTGTCACTTGCTGTAAGGCCTTGGGGGCCATTTTCAAACCACCACAGTTTTTATTAATATTGATTATTTTGGTTTTATATAGTCTTCTGAGAGTTGACATAAATTCTAAGATTTTCAAAATTTTCTGTAAATCATTTCCTTGAAAATATGATAGTGATCACTGAGTCTGTAGATTATTTCTTGGTATGATAGGTATTTTCTCAATACTGTTCCTAATAGTTCATGTCATGTAATGTCTTGCTATATTTTTGTGTCATCTTCAACTTCTGTCTTTAGTGTCACAAAATTCGACCGAACAGATCTTTCAGATCCTTGTTTTGTTTTGTTTTGTTTTGTTTTGTTTGTTTCATGTGTGATTACTGTGAATAAAGCTACTTTCCAGTTGTCTTTCTTAGGCTGCTAGGTTTTGGTATACTAGAATGATCTTGATTTAAGTATGAACCTTTTACATTTTTCCTGCTGTAGTGTGTTTTTACTTGAGTTGTTTATAATCCCCCTATTATAAATAGGTATTGCATCTTGTCAAAATCCTCTTCTGCATCATTTCAAATAATGTGGTTTCTGACATTAAGTATGTTTGTGTGATTAACTACATTTATTGATTTATGAATATTGAATCATTCCTGCACTTCTTGAATGAAGACAACTTTATCAGGATGAATGATCTTTTAGATATATTTTTAAATTTGTTTTCAAAGATTTTATTTGTATTGTTTTGTGTGTGTTTACATTCAGGAGCTCTTGTTTTCTTGTTAAGACTTTATCTGGATTTGGGGACAGAGTATCCATAAATTCATTACAAGGATTGGAAGAATAATGGCTTCCTTTTCTACTTTATGGAATAGTTTAAACGGGATTTAATATTAGTTCTTCTTTGAAGTTCTGCAAGAATACTTCAATAGTTACAATATTTACAATTGTTGGTTTCTCTTTCTATTTTATCGAATAGTTTGAACAGTATTGATACTAGTTGTTCATTGATGATCTGTTAGAATACTGTACTAGTTACATTCTTTAGTTTGGAAATTTTTAGCTATTATGTTTATGTTATATAAAGTTATAAATATGTTAAATTATTTACTTTATCTCTGTTTAACTTTTCTAGATCATATGCCTCTAGAAATTCTTCAATTTATTTTAGATTTTCTTTTTAAATTTTTTATTGTATATGTTATGTATTTAGGATTCTAATGTTATCTCCTTTTCCAGTTCCTCCTTGTCCCATCCCCCTTCCCACTGCTTCTATTAGGATACTTTTCCTCCCACCCACTCCCTCCCACCTCTACACCCTGACTTTCCCATACACTGGAGTAAGCAAGCCTACACAGGACCAAGGGTCTCTCTTCCTATTGAGGTAACACAATGACATCTTGTGATCCATATGTGTCTGGATCCATGAATCCCTCCATGGTTGGTGGTTTAGTCCCTGAGAGCTCTAGGGACTGGAGTTAGATCTGGTTGGTTGATATTTTTGTTTTTTCTATGGGATTGCAAACCCCTTCAGCTCCTTCTATTCCTTCTCTAACTCATCCATTGAAGATGCTTTGCTCAGTCGGATGGTTAGCTGCAAGCATCCTAATCTGTACAGGTAAGACTCAGGCAGAGAGCCTGTTAGGAGATATCCATATTAGTCTCCTGTCAGAAAGCACTTCTTCGTATCAGCAATAGTGACTGAGTGCAGTGATTGAATATGGGATGGATTCCAAGGCAGGGCAGTCTCTGGATGGCCTCTCCTTTAATCACCACTCCACTCTTTGTCCCTGTACGTCCTTTAGACAGGAGCAAATCTGGGATAAATTTTTTGAAGGGTGCATGGCCATATCCCCCAACTGGGGACCTTGCCTAACCTCTAGATATGGTCTCTATAGGTTCTCCCTTTCCTTTGTTGGGCATTTCAAAACTGTTGGATCCTGGGAGCCTCTTGCTTTCCAGGCATCTGGGACTTACTGGTGGCTACCCCAAGTTCACCATCCCCCATTGCTAAGCACCTCTGTTCAAATTCCTGACCTTCTTTATATCATCCCATTCTCCTCTCATATGTGATCCTGCCCACTATTTTTCCTCCCTCTCCTCTCTTCCTTACAAGTCCCTCCCATCTTCTAACTGCATTGAGTATTTTGTTCCCATTTCCAAGAAGGACTGAAGCATCCAAATTTTGTCTTTCCTTCTTCTTGAGCATCATAGGGTCTGTAAATTGTATCTTGGCTCTTCTGAGCCTTTGAAGTAATATTCACTTATCAGTTAGTGCATACCACATGTGGTGATTTTTTTTTTTTTTTGGTGACTGGGTTAACTTACTCAGGATGAGATTTTCTAGTTCCATCCATTTGCCAAAAAAATTTAATGAAGCCATTGTTTTTAATGGCTGAGCAGTACTCCATTATGTAAATATACCATGTTTTCTGTATCCATTTCTCTGTTGAAGGACATCTGGGCCTTTCTGTTTTGGCTACTATAAATAAGGCTGCTATGAACATAGTGGGGCATGTGTCCTTATTATATGTTGGAGCATCTTTTGGGTATATGCCCAGGAGCAAGCAGTATAGCTGGGCCCTCAGATAGTACTATGCCCAATTTTGTGAGGAACCTACAGACTGATTTCCATAGTAGTTATAACAGCTTGCAATCCCACCAACAATGGAGGAGAGTTTCTCTTTCTCCACATCCTCAGCAGAATCTGCTGTCACCTGCATTTTTCTTAGACATTCTGACTGGTTTGAGGTGGAATCTCATGGTGGTTTTGATTTGCAGTTCCCCAATCAGTAAGGATGTTGAACTTTCCTTTAAGTGTTTTCCAGCCATTTGATATTTCTCGTTTTAAAGTTCTCTGTTTAGCTCCCTACTCCATTTTTAATAGGGTTATTTGTTTCTCTGGTGTTGAAATTCTTTAGTTCTTTGTATATATTGGATATTAGCTCTCTATTGGATATAGGATTGGTGAAAATCTTTTCCCAATCTGTTGGTTGCCATTTTGTCCAATTGACAATGTATTTTGCCTTAGAGAAACTTTGCAATTTTATGAGGTCCCAGTTGTTGAATGTTGATCTTAGAGCATAAGTCCTAGGTGTTCTGTTCAGGAAAATTTGGCCTGTGTCAATGTATCTGAGGTTCTTTTCCAATTCATCTTCTATTAGAATCAACATATCTGGTTTTATATGGATGTCCTTGATCCACTTGTACTTGAGCTTTGTACAAGGAGATAAGAATTTGAATTCATCTACATGCTGCATGGGAATATTTCAATCTTTTTATATTGGTGGAGGGTTAGTTTGTGACTAAATATATGGGTATCATGAGGTGCTGAGAAGCAGGTATATTCTTTTTGTTATGGTGAAATGTTCTGTAGATATCTGTTAAGTCCATTTGGTCCATACCTTCTGTTAGTTTCACTGTGTCTCTGCATAGTTTCTGTTTCCATGATCTGTCTATTGATGACAGTAAAGTATTAAAGTTTCCTTCTATTATTGTGTGAGGTTCAATGTGTTCTTTGAGCTTCAGTAATATTTCTTTTACAAATGTGGGTGCCCTTAAATTTGGGACACAGATGTTCAGATTTAAGAGTTCCTCTTCGTATATTTTTCTTTTGGTGAGTATGTAGTGTCCTTCCTTTCTTTTTTAGTAAATTTTGGTTCAAAATTGATTTAATTCAATATTAGAATGGCTACTCCAGCTTTTGTCTTGGGACCATTTTCTTGGAATTTTTTCCCAGGCTTTTATTCTGAGAAAGTGTCTGTCTTTTTACTGAGGTGTGTGACCTGTTTGCAACAAAGTACTGGGTCCTAGCTAATATCCAGCCTCTTAGTCTTTGTCATTTTATTGGGTAATTGAATTCATTGATGATGAGAACTATTAAAGACCAATGACTGTTGCCTCCAATTATTTTATTTTTTTTGTTCTTAGAGGTGGAATTATGCTTGAGTGGTTTTTGCTTTTGGGTTTGTTGTGATATTAGTTTCTTGATTTTTCTTCAGTGTAGTTTCCCTCCTTGGTGGAGTTTTCCTTCTCTTATCCTCTGTAGGACTGGATTAATGGAAAGATATTATTTAACTTAGTTTTTGTTTTTCAATACCTTGGTTTCTCCATGTATAGTAATTGCAACTTTTGCTGGGTAAAGTAGCCTAGAAGCCATTTTTCCTCCGTTAGCATCTGTATGACCTCTGCCTGAGATTTTTCTGGATTTTAGAGTCTCTGTTGAGAAATTTAGTGTGATTCTGATGTTGATCACAGAATTGTTGTTACTTGATCTTTTTATGTTGTTACTTGATCTTTTTCCCTAAGTGCTTTCAATATTCTTTTGTTTTTGTTGTTGTTGCTGTTGTTGTTGTTATTCTGTGCATTCAGTATTTTAATTATTATGTGACAGGAGGAATTTCTTTTCTTGTCTTGATCATCTATTCGGTGATCTTTAGCCTTCTTGTCTGTTTAGAGGCATATTTTTTTTAGGTTAGGGAAGTTTTCTTTCTATAATTTTGTTGAAGATATTTTCTGGCCCTTTGAGTTGAGAATCTTCATTATCTTTTATACCTATTATCCTTATATACGGTCTTTTCATTGTGTTCTAAATTTCTTGAATGCTTTGATTTAGGAGCTTTTTGCTTGTTGTAATTTTTTTAATCTTTTTTAATGTCTTCAATGGTATCTTCTACACCTATCCTCTTTTCTATCTCTTGTATGCCATTGTTTCTGCACCTGTTTGATTGTGTTTCCCTGTATTTCTTTAAGAATTTTATGTTGTTCTTCTTTAAGGGCTTCTACTTGTCCTCTATCATATTCATGAGATGGGATTTTAGACTGGTATCTTGCTTTTCAGGTATGTTGGGGTATCCAGGGCTTGGTGTCGTAGGAGAACTGGGTTCTGATGTTGTCAAATAGCATTGGTTTCTGTTGTTTATGGTCCTGTGCTTGCTTCTTGCCATTTGATTATCTCTAGTGCTAACTGCCCTTGCTATCTCTGACTGGAACTTGTCCCTCCTCTGACCCTGGTTGTGTCAGAACTCCTGGGAGTCCAACTATCTCAGTGACTCTGTGATTTTTGGGTCTTGTGATATTGAGACCCTGGGTGTGGCAGGGCTTCTGGGAGTCAGACTGCCTTTGGGATTCTGAAATCCTGGTGTTCCAAACAAAGCTCCTGAGATTCTGTTGTGTCAGAGGTCCTAGGAGTCAAGCTTTCTCTAGGTATGGCAGGAATGGGTGGGGAGCCAGAGCTGTGGGCCTGCACTGGGCAAATGCACAAGCCAGAACAATTAAGTGCCTCTGGCTGAGCAGGGGTTTCTGCTTTCCTGGTTCCTGTGGGGATCATATTTATGAAGGGTGTTGGGGCCATTGTTGGGGCCTCAATGTGTTCATGGGTGTGTCAGAGCACCTGGGAGGTGAAAGTGCACTTGACTGCTGTAGGAAGGGGTGAAGTGATATCACTCTGCATCTGTTCCAGGCACTGGAACATGCTGGGAGGAACCTGTGCTTCGAGATTTGTGGTGGTTCCTATGACCCTGTCTCCCAGGGGTCCCAGTTATGCTAGGAGTTGGGTCAGATGTTGTGGCCTCACCCATGACCCTGGGACTTTCAGAGCACCTTGGAGTTGAGCTTCTTTTGGGTGTTGTAGAATGGGTGGGGAGCTATGTTTTATTATGGCATGTATTTCTTTCACATTCAGATATGATAGTTTGGGGGGATATATTAGACATATTTGACAATTGTGGTCTGTCGAGTTTTGCAATTTAAGTCTTCTTGCTCTTATGGTGTGAATGAAAAAGATAATAATTATCATAATATACTTAATTTGTATTTAACTCACATCTTATGTGTTTCAGATTTCCATATATGCTCTTTGTTTTATATATATTTAATCTTTTAACTATAACGTTTCCTGGAGAACTTCTTTTCCTACATGTTTGGTATTCTCCTTCCCTCTTGCATATCTATGGGTTTCACTTACTCCATTTTGGGGATTTTAAATGATCTTATTAAAAATATTTTCTCTGCCATGTGCCTGGAATAATTTTCTTATTGAATGGCATTTGATGAAGTCTCTAAGTTCTTGTGAATTCTACTCATCCATTTAGACAATCATTGAAATTTACCAAGATGAGTTAGTTCTATTGTTTCCTTCATAGACTGATACTTTGCCTTTTGTCTGATCCATTCTACCATTGAGGTTTTTCACTGAACTTTCTATTTGGCTTATTGTATTTTTCATATCTATTATCATTTCAGTTTGGTCTTTCTTCAGTATTTCTATGTCACATTTAAATTCTATTTTGATATTTAAAATGGACTTTTTTATTTTATCAACTATGATTCTCACAGAAAACACCTGAGTCTTCTTTTTGCTATTTCTTATTTTATATCTGGAAAGACATTTGATTGGGGCTATTTGCTCTTATTCAGAATTTTTGGATGAGGAAAACTATTTTGATTTTCAAATACTACTTGGTTTTTAAGTCTGGGTTCTGCCTATCTAGGATTGCATTTATGATCAAGATTTTTGTTCTTGCTACAATTTTTTTAATTCAGGTCGCTTGTCTTCATTCAGTGGATATGTTTACAATATTCAGGAGAAACTACATTATACATAGTTGTGCTAATCTATCTCTTTCTAAATTCCATTCTAAATTCTAAATATTCCATCTCTTTATATTGAGTACTATTTACAATAGGCACTGTCCAGTAATCAATTCACTCAGATAATAGAATATGAGGTTATTATGGAACAAAACCCTTTTATATATCAATTTATTTGAGGGTCAGTAGACACCAATAGTACTTACTATATACAATCAATGAGTGAAAATGAAATGTAGTAAGTAATAATAGTGAGACTAGTAACGAGTACTGGGGTTTGAGATGGAAAATTGAGAAGAGGTGACTAATAGGAGTTACACTAATTAAGGCAATGAAAAAAATGGAAAGAGGATGTGAAAGTTATGGTTAATATTAGAGTAAAAAGTCTAGGTAACCATATGTGCTCATATTGTAAACTTGGGCGCCATTTGTGCTTTGGAAGATGTAACAAAAATAATAGAGGGTATGAGAATGAAGAAAAGAAAAAAAAACAAGAAAAAGAAAGAAAAGTGGGGGCAGGGACTATAGGGGACAGTGTTGTCCTGCTACAAAGGCTTACCTTCCTCTATTAAAATATGACTTGGCAACAGTATAAGATAATAAAATATTATGAAATCTTTGGCAGCTAAGAAATAGCTGTATTGGGAAAAGAGATATGGGTGGAGAGATGAAAATGAGATCACTAGCTTGAAAATTGTTTTTGTGTCCTTGGTTGATCTTCTGGTTTGGCTCTGTGGTCTTGCTCAAGAAGTTGCTTTGTATTATTGTTTATCACTCTGATTCCTCACTTGTGGGCCCCCTGCTCCCTTTGTGTGGAGAGTATTATTGGATTAATTCTGTGGATTGTAGATAGCCGAGCCAAACTAATCTTAACCATTTTCACTGTTTTCTCATAGTATCTGGAGCATCTTGTGACTCTTCAATGCCCTCCAAAATGGTCTGAAGTTTATGTTTAGACCCATAGCTATGCCTTTCCTTGTTGGAGCACTAATGACGTCCTGACAGCAGTCACTGGAACCTTTTCTATGACATTCCTGTCCAGGAAGCTTTTGTAGAGTTTCTGGTAGGAGACTTTCAGTCCACTATATGCAAAGTATAATGTGAAGCTTTCTTAGTCAGGGTTCTCTAGAGTCACAGAATTTATGGGTCTTCTCTTATAGGAAGAGAATTTGATGACTTACAATCTGTAGTTAAATGCTATTAATGATCAACAGCAGCTGTGAATGGAAGTCCAAGGATCTAGCATTGAGTTGCTCAGTCCCATGAGGCAGGCAGACAGGCAAAAAAGAGAGACTGTTCCTTCTCCAATGTCCTTATGTAAATCTCTAGCAGAAGGTATGTCCCAAATTAAAGGTGTGTACCACCATGCCTGGGTCTGGGACTTGCTTTGTCCCAGGTGACCTTGAACTCAGACATCTCCTTGCCTTAAGCTTCTGGAATTCATAGACACTTTGCCTAAAGAACTCCATATCAAGATCTAGGCTAGTAACTTGAATCTCCCAGCCTCAAGATCAGGAACAAGGGTGAGTCTTCCAATTCTGGATTGTAGTTCATTCCAGATATAGTCAAGTTGACAACCAGGAATAGCCACTACAGAAGCATTAGGCACAAATTCAGTTTTATATTAAAGAAAGTTCATGCATCTGACAGTAGAATAGATTTGTTGGCATCTTGAACAAGTCAATTTAGGGACTGTAGAAGTAATGTGGAGAGAAAAAAAGTTTCATGCCCCCCTCCCAACTGTAATAAGGCACTTATTCCTAAACTATAATAAACCACTTGTTCCATTGTGGCTTCTGGACTGCCCTCTCATCTGGAAATTAAAGATGGATTCCTGAAGGACACGTATATAAATATCTTAGAGAATAGTTTGATTAGTGTGATTTCTAGTGGACTGCATTTGTCTATAAGTATTTTTTAGGCCAACAAATGAAGCAATTCTCATTTTGAAATGCTGTGAGACAGTACAGAGCACATTTAATCTGTTATTTCAGTGAAGTGTTTAGTACTGTACATTGATATACTGAACATGAGGAACGACAAACAACAAAAGACATTTACTTGGAGAACATTTGGTCATTATGCTTGTAAATAAACTTTTGCCACTTTCAACTCACAAGCCACTAACATTACTCACTAGATGAATAGTTTGAAAAAATACAATTGACTCTCATGGGTTATAAGCTGACAGTAGCACACTGGTGTTTGTGAATCCTATAATAAATTTCTACAATAGCATTTATAGAAAAAATTTTATAGAGGAATATTTATGTGATCTTAATTACTGTTGAAGTCAATGGTAGGAAATGACTATACTTACTTTATAAACATAAAACTGGAGCTATCCACGTAAATAAATTTCCTGTGGTCATTATGATAAGTAAGGAGCCAGATGTTTATACCCAGGCCAAATCATTTGTGCATATTATTCCAAATTCTCCATAATTATGATAGAGTTTTCTTTTTTTTTTTTGGTTCTTTTTTTCGGAGCTGGGGACCGAACCCAGGGCCTTGCGCTTCCTAGGCAAGCGCTCTACCACTGAGCTAAATGCCCAACCCCATGATAGAGTTTTCTGAATGAGCAGTGTTATTTTACATATCAAAATGATGAAAACAGGTGATAACTGAGAAGCAAAATGAATCATAGGACCAAGAAATTTAAGATAAGGATGAATCCCTCCCTCTGTAAATCTGTGCAAATAAAATGTAAAGAAGGCATCTGTAGAAAATTATATAAAAATATTTTATTTCTGTTTAACTTAGTTATGAATAAAAGTATAACAGTAAAAACATTGTCATTTAAATATATTCAGTGAAGTACACAAAGTATACTTTTGAGTTTCTGTGCACTGATGACACTCTGGGGCATTTGTGGTATATTTATGGAGATATATTTTAAGAACTGAAAAGTCGCATTAGAAATAGTTAACCAGGAGAAGGTGATCTGTATTCTTGATTTATTAGAGAATAACTAAAGGAAGTAAGAATATGTTTCAAGGAAAAACATGTTAGAATACAAAAACATTGTATTATAAAAATCATCAAATTTAAAGTTTGGGCACATAGAAGATTGAAAGAAATGCATTTTTCACAAAATATGAGAATATAATAGGTATTATATGAGATGATTTTATAATAAACATAAAATTACCTGCATATCAGTCAAAAATACAAGGAATTTTTATTTATTGTGTTCAAACAAAGATGGGTCCAGAACACTGCATTAAAATATGTGCAATGGACAGCGGGCTTGAATATGTGATTTCCATGGTCATCCCAGCAATTAGTAGGACTGGTATATTTTGAATGGTTTATTAGTAAATGTATAAATGATTCTGAAATGGATAAGTAAAATGGCTGTATATTTAATGAACCAAGAAAAATATGACCCATCCATGCTTAAAAGGGTCAGATGTGTCTATTCAGGCAGAAATCAATGGTATCTGTTGCCAGTTCAAGATTTTATAAGTATTGAATATTATCATTTGTGTGGCACATTAAATGAATATGTGTGGTTCACTGATCAAATCAACGAGATATGTGTTATATATAATTTCTCGCTCTGTTAGGCCATAGTATAGAGTTGGTGTCCTTAATGGCACATTGAAAATTTACTTCTATGGAATAAGACCAAGAACAAAACTACATGCTTGACTGCGATATTTGTGTGTTTATGTGCATGTATGTATGTGTGTATATAAGACACGGAACAGTTTTCAAATTATAACATGGGGCATGTACTTTCATGGCTCAATATGCCTATTGGATAATTCTTAAATTTTTTATTATTAGAATTTTGATATCACTGAAGCACCGAAAAAGCTGAGGCAAGCAAGTTACCACAAGTCTGAGGCCAGTCTTGGTTACATAGTGAGTTTCCATCCATTGGAGTACAGGTGAAACTAGTTTTTGAAGAAAAATCATACATATCCAAAGCTGTGACTTAAAGAATAACTTTTTAAAAGGTATTTCATTAGGTATATAGAATGCAAGATAGCAGTGAAGCACCCTCTCAGCACCTCTTCCCCTAGACCCTACCATCCAGTTTTCCTAGGGCATCAAGTCTCTACAGGATTAGGCTCATCATCCCCCCCTGAGGCCAGACAAGGCCGTCCTCTGCTAAAAATGTGTCACCTCTGATCAATCCCCGTATTCACCTGGTTGGTGGTTTAGTCTCTGGGAGTTCCCAGCAGTCCAAATTAGTTAATGTTGTCAGCCTTCCTATGGGGCTGCCATCCCCTTCAGCTCCTCCATTCCTTCCCTGAACTCTTACAGTGGGGTTCCTGCCCCCTTCCAATACTCATCTGTGTGTATCTGTATATGTCTTAGTCACCTGCTGGGTAGAGCCTCTCAGAAAACAGCCATGCTAGGCTCCTGTCTATGAGTACAACATAGCACCTGCAATCATGTCAGGGTCTGTTTCCTGCCAATGGGATGAATCCCAAGTTAGACCAGTTAGAGGAGAGTCATTCTTTCAGTCTCTGTTCAGTTTTTGTCCCTGCCTTTCTTTTAGACATACACAATTCTTGGTTATAAGTATAAAGGTATATTGGTGATTCCATCCCTCCACTGGGGATGCTGTCTATTTACTGGAGGTGGTTTCTTTAGGTTCCATCTCCCAACTGTTGAGCATTTTTGCTAAGGTTACCCCCAGTTAGTCCTGGGAGCCTTTCACATCCCAGGTCTCTGAGAGAGAGAGAGAGAGAGAGAGAGAGAGAGAGAGAGAGAGAGAGAGAGATAAATTGTAGGTGAGGCACTAATCTTGAAGATTTTCCATATTCTAGTTTTCTATAAAGCAAGGAGAACAAGGGGGAAATTTTATGATTTTCAATATTCCTTTATAAGATACCAACAGTTTATCTGCTTTGCAATTACTTCATTCTTTGTAATGGATTGAACATTCATAACTTGTTTGGAAATTAATGCATTTGGTTCTATTCACAATATGAGTAACTCCCTTCAAAGGGATTTTGGTTCTGCTTAACAGATTCATTTTTCTCAGCACATATTTGTATATGTCAGAGTCTGAGTCAGATAGCAAAAGATCTGAAAGGAATAAGAAAATGTTTTCACTGTTGGTATCTAAACATATTTTCAGGGTAAGAGTTGCCAAAATCAAAATATAAGAAGAGTTACATTTCTGTCAGTAGCACACAATAACTGATTAAGAAAGACTGAAAGACAGAAATGATGACTCCTAGGATCAGATTACCAAAAAGGTGATCTTAAAAGTGGGTCTTTAGAAAGAATCCATGCTCCATAGATGAGAGATTAGGAATTACGTTTCCCAGGGTTAAATGTAAGCAGAAGCAGAGGAACTCTAGTGTTTAACTCACTTGGAGAAATACAAGTCATGATAGCCCCAAACCATAGGAAAGTAATGATGAACAAGATGGGAAAAATTCAATGACATATTGAGTCCACATGTGTATGCCTTCTACTGAGCCTTCCTTATCAAGTCAAAATCCAAAACTTGATTCCTCATAATTATCTTAGATCTTTGGTAAGATAAGAAAATCATGTTCTACTAGAAGACATAGAAAATATATAAACAAAAAAGCCCATATTATTACTTATAAAAGTAACTTTTATTGACCTAATGTAATTGTCACCTTGGAGGCTTATTGATGAATAAACTCACACTTCTAGCTCTTTTCTGAATTCTGTATGGCTGTTCAATTCAGCTGTTTGAGCCCAGATTCCTCTTCATGAACACTGATTTAAATTGTCTTTTCTAAGTTTCTGACTGAATTGCTCACACAAATTCTGAACATGTATTCTTATCTTCTGGCTCCTTTACATTCTCTGGCTCTTTTTGTCTTCACCTGCAACCTGTCTCTTCAAAACTGTTCTGGAAAATTCCTTCTCTTCAATTAGACTTCACTTTCAAACATGGCTGCTTCCTTCTACAAACTAATCTTTCCTACATTGTTTGAGATTACAAGTATGTAGGAAGAGCATGTCTATATTCCACCCAGATCACACAGTAATCTAGGGTATATCACATTAATTTAGATGATCTTTGGATTTGATCTCTTGCCAGAGCAGTCATGTTGCGGTATTAAAAGTCCTCTACACCTACTAATTTTAATGATGCCATATGGGATGGCAAGCACTGTGGAGAAGGCCATGCATCAAAGCACTATGAATGGGCTATTGATCATGTAGTGATAACTTGTTCCAGAGAGTTTTAACATAGTGATATACTGGAGGCATTTTCTCAATTGAGGTACATTTTTCCCAGTTGAGTCTAGATTTATTAAGTATCCAGACAACAATATTATCCACCTGCCAACCAAACAACCAAACAACCTAAAAAGCAGACAAAATCCCAACTACAGACACCTAACCAGTGCAATTGACTCAGAGAAGACTTATTCAGCTTTTCTAGGTTGCTAACCAGCTATCCTTTTCCTGAAATTAGACTTCATAATCTTCAAACAAGTGCCATTTAAAGTATGAGATATCACACTAAAAGAAAAAGAAAGGAAAATCCATTGAAAGATTTTAAGTAACAAAAAGATATAGTTAAGTTTGTGTTTCAGGAAACCAACGTGTTGGAATATTAAATTGATGGTAAGTACATTGGAAAGGGGGTTGTTAGAAGGTAGTTGCATACCATTAAGGTTTTTGATATTGGGCTATAGTATCTTCATACTGAAAAATTCCTATTTTTGCCTTCATGACATATTGCCATGTCAAACTTTATTATGGTTTGCAAGGATCAGTGTTATGGAAGACTGTTGATTACTCCTCCTTTACCCAGCAGCCTGGATAGCACATTCTGGTACTATGAAAGAAAGCCAATAGCAAGACAACTTTCTAGTCAGTACCAATTTGATTTATCCATGTTCTGTGACAGAATTATATGTTGTTGTCAGCAACAAAGTCTGTCTATGCAGGGGGATTTTAGATTTTCCTTGAAATTTCACACAGCTTCAGTATATTTCTAGTTTGTTTTCTTCAACCCTAGGTTTTCACTCTTCTTTTATTCCAATTTTTATTATTTTATTTATTTACATTCCCACTGATACCTCCCCCCACACATTTCCTCATCCCTTTCCTTCTCCCCTTGGCTTCTGAGAGGATGTTTCCCCAAACCAGGACTCCTCTTTCCCTGAGGCCTCAACTTTCTCGATGATTAGGTGCATCTTCTCAGATGGAAGGCTTGACCAGGCAGATCTCTGCAACGTTTGTGCAAAGGACCACAGATTGACCCATGTATGCTCTGGTTGCTGGCTCAATCTCTGGGATATTCCTGGGAGCTGGGTATGTTCACACTGCTGGTCTTCCTATGGGGCTGCTCTCTCTTCAGCTTCTTCAACCCTTCCCCTAATTCAACCATAGTGGTCCTCAACTTCAGTTCAGTGTTTGGGTGTAATTATCTTCTTCTGTCTCAGTCAGCTGTTGGCAAGGCCTCTGGAAAGACAGCGATGCCAGGTTTCTACCTCTACTCAAATCATAGCATCAATAATGGTGTCAGGTCTTGGTGCCCTCCCATGAGATGGATCTCAAATTGGGTTGGTCACTGTATCTTGTTTCCTTCAGTCTCTTATTTATTTTTTTCACCCTTCAGTTCTTTTAGACAGGAAAAATTCTGGGTAAGAAAATTTTACTGTGGTTTAATAGCCCTATCCCTCCACTTGAGACCATGTCGATCTACTGACCGTGGGCTCTTTGAGTTCCCTCTACCCAATGTTGGGCATTTTGGCTCAGGTCACCCCCATTGAGTCACTAGAGCCTCTCATCTCCCAGGACTTTGGTAATCTCTAGAGGGTCTACCCATCTCCCATCCCTGTGGTTGCTTCTAAAACAGCAAAATCAGTATTTGTGGGCACATTTTCTTTCAAAAATAATCCCCAAAGCAAGAAATAAGAAACAGAAAGAAAGAAACCTTCATTTTTGAAGAAATTACATCTGTACTTCCAAACCAAAATACTTATAGGCTGCCAAATATATGGGAAATCAAATGAATGTGAAAATTGGCCAAGCGAGTGTGATTGCTACTGATTTCACCCACAGATGACAGAATACAATTGTCCAAATAAGTGGTATATCCTGAGGGTCAATACACACACAATGAGTACTGGTTTTGCGTGGAGACTTCCCTGGACTCTCTAGAGTACACTGAGTAATAAGCAAGATGGGGCTTAATGAGTGAACATGAGCTAAAATCTCTTTAAAATGCAGCATACCAGCAAGGGCTTTTATAGTCCTTGGATAAGTAGATGAAACAAAAAACAGTTCTCCACATGCTGATCATTAAAGTAAGAGAAAGAGGATTGTAATACTTTCTACATACAGACAAACATATAAGAAGAGAGAGAGAGAGAGAGAGAGAGAGAGAGAGAGAGAGAGAGAGAGAGAGAGAGGAGTCCATTATGACAATGATGATGAAATACAGAGATGAACTGCTTACAGCAGCAGCATGTAAAGAAAACAGAAACCTGTTCAAAACAACAAAACCAATGTAATAACCAGAACATATGGTTAAAACAGGAAATACTGAGTTAAAATAATGAGGAAAACTGCAAATAATTAGTAAAGAAGCCATTAAGTAAATAAAATTAAGAATAAATCAATGATTCTTTTTTTTCCTGAGTAACAGAATTAGACACTAAGGCATTCAAACATTTCCCAACAAATTTCTATTCACATTTTAGCAATTTAATAGCCTGAAGAATTCCTGAGGCAAATCCTAGTAAATAATATTCTTTTCTTTGGCTTTAAGATTTGAATTATTTTCCTTTAGCTTAAAAAATACAGAAATAATTGCTGTATTTAGTTTAAAATTAGCCCAAGCTCATACATTTGCACAAAATTCATTTTACATTTAAAATACATTAAAATTATGCATATCATGATTTCAGTAAGTTATATATTAAAACAAATGAACAAACAAACAATTATATTCAAAACTATAATAGCTGAAGATTCATTTCAGGACTATTAAATACTAGTTGATTTCATTCATCTCCAGGTTTACCAATGGAATAAAGGCAATATTGCCATGATTACATCAAACACAGGAGAGGTCTTCTCAACTCTCTTGTCTTCACATTCAATGCAATTGAATAGAATCCCAAGGACTCAGTTGAACCCTCAGTTATTTCCAGTTACCTGTACTTTAAATAGTTCAACAGAAATTTGCTCCAAAGAACTTTCATAGTGACATGTCTTCTAGCAAATCACATTACTACTATATTATGGTCTGTTTCTTTAAGCAAGCACAGTAGCCTAAATTGTTCAGTGGGAGAACCACTGAACAATTACCAGAACAACCACCAGAAAGACACAATCAATCATCAAATTTCAGCTTCCCAAATGGTTCAACAGGACCCCAAATTGCTCAAAATTGCTCAAAAATGGAAGGCAGGTTGGAATGCAATGTCTAGAGCCCAACAATTGGAGAAAGATTACCCACTAGCAGATTTTCTAAAAAAAAAAAACCAAACAACATCCAAAATCATTTTTGTGTTTTACCAAGGACAGGAAAATGTCAGCTGATAAAAGCTGAGCTGGAAAGATAGGAAAATTACAGGAGTAAAATGGAAGCAGCTACTGGAAACTATCGTCTTTGCTCTCTGTTTATAACCAGTGTGTTGCTTTGCTAGATACCCAAACATCTTCATTTTATTGCTCTGTGGTTGAAATTTTGTAAAACTATATAACTAGTTTCTGTTAATATTCTGAGAAAGTGTTGGCTCCTGACAGCTGTGTTTTTGTAAAGGTTTATGACTAAACATTGTCTGGTGACCTTCTGCAGACAGAAGTAGACAATCTTACCAGGAAATCTAAGCAATATTTTTGAGATACTAGAAGACAAACAGGATGTAATTAAAGGTACACTTGAATTAAGAGCCACTCTTTCCTTACTGTTTAGTTGCTCAGTTATCTGTAAGTAGTCCATTAGTACTAACTCTGTAAGATCTGTCATACATGAGACATCAGACAAATGGGGGTAAATTTTGATCCCTTTTCAATAGCAGAGTAGAATATAGATAATCAGATGGTTAATTAGAGATGTATTCAGACAATATAGATTAGTGACTATGTGGGGCATAATTGTTAGGATTAAAACTGTTATGGTAGCACTTGGCTGTAATCACATCTTAAGGTGGATCGTAGGTTAAATTCAATTTTGGTTTCATGCCTAGACACTGTCCAAAACAAACAAGGTGGAGTGTTTTTGTCCCAACCCTTCCTAAAATGAAAGTTGAGAGTTCACAAAAAATAGTTTGTATGCATCACGATTTGGCATTAACTAAATGTGTTCAAACCTTGGTTCCTATTACATTCTGTTTAACACGTTTCCGATACAGACCTCAATAGTAAAAGGTTAAAATAAAACATGATGACTTCTAAGTAACCTAAAATAAATGGATATATTCCAAGAAGTATTTATATTTCTTAATCTATCAGAGTACAAAAAGATGAACTCCAAATGATGATTTCCTGAGTAATAATCTTGTGCTGAGAGGAGAAAAATGTATCCAATTTACAATTCGTGGTTTGTTTTCTCATAACTTACTTAGTCTTCCTTTTTATACAATCCAAGAGCATTAGCCCATGTATGGGACCACTACAGGAGCTAGACCCCTCCGTATCAAACAAATATTAGTTTATAAAATGTCCCCATTGACTTCCATACAGGCCATTTGATGGAGGTAATTTTTCAGTTGAAGTTTCATCTTCTTAGATGACCCAAGCTCATGCCAAGTTTCCAAAAATCTAAACAGCACAAGGATTTGTGCCCAAAAGTATAATTGCTAAATAATTCATCAATTCTACCTTTGAAACTTTGAGTACTGGCATAATGATGACATCCATTCTCATAATCAACAACCATTTTATGTTTTCATAAAAATAGTCAAAGATGTCATTACTTTATAATCTCACCAATCTCTGTGTGCTTGTATGTGTGTGGGAGGTGGGAGATAGAGATATAGAAAGGTAGAGACATACATGTGAGGATGTATATGCGATGTTTGCCATGGCTCATGTGAGAAGTTAAGAGGGCAACTTGCAGAAGTTGGTTCTCTCCTTGAACCAAGTTTATTCTGGGGACTTGTTAAGATTACCAGGTAACAAATACCCAATTTAATAAAAATGGAAGAAAAAAAAAGATTACCAGGTTTCCTTTTATTTGTTGAACCATCTTGACAGACTGTGTCTTTTCTTGATCTGTATTTCTTTTATTTGACTTTGACATTGAAAACAATCATAAATATATGATGATTATTTTACATTGTTGTAATTTCGATTTCTTTACTGATCAATAATGTTGATAGTTATGTCAAATATTTTTTCTTTTAATTAAAACTTTTCAATAGTTTTATACATTTAAACAATACATTTTAACTATTTCCAAATCACTCCAGTTCTCTTTTCTCACCCCATCTCCTGCTGGAATATTTCATCACAACACACATCTCTCCTACTTTCATATCTTCTTTTTATTGCTCACTGAGTTTAATTTGAGTTTCATGTATGGGAGGTAAATTACTGGAAGAAGAGCAATTTATCTCTCTAAATACCACTAATGAAAATAGCACTTACTTCTTCAAACAACTGATAACTGCCAGTAACCCTTTAGTTAGAAAAATAGTCTCCAGAAAACCTCGTCTGTTGGTTATGGATGCTGACTTACCCATACCTGTGCAGGGCTTGTGTCAATAGCCACAGATGCAATGAGTTCATGTTCTACCATAGAGAAAATGTCTCTTTTGCTACACCTTTCTCCATCCTCAGACTAAGACATTTTTCATACTGTACCTGATCTTCCAAAGTATCTTGTGAATATTGAAAGTGATGATCCAGCCATCTTATTTAGGACACATAACCCCAACTTCCAACTTCATGTATTCTCAAACAGTATTGTCCCTTATAGCATTTTGCATTGAATGTTATGCATTATGTAAATGCTTCTGTGGTGAAAATTGAGCGCATCACTCAGCAGTGGATATAACATGAGTATGTAGAATGCCACTTCACTAAAAACCCTTTAACGCAACAAGAGAAGTAGGTTCCCCTACCAAGACTCTTATTATCTCTAGACATATAATCTTGACAAAAGTTACTGAAGCCGGCATGTGATCTACCCTTAGAAATATGAATCAATCCAAGCTGTAAGTGATTGATTTCCGTCAATCAAATTCATGCCACTGTTGCAATAGTAGGTGTATCTTACCTGGCATGGCATTGTTTGGAGGATTTACAACTAAGCAAGACTGATTTCTTTTTCCCACTTCAAGCAGGATACAGAGTTTCTTATAGTATGAAGTCTAGATAATAGGCAGGAAGTTTCCAGTTCATTTCTAGCTCTATTTATTTTTTTCCTTTCTTCATTGTTTCTTATTTCTTCAGAAATAGGATCCTACCAGGAAGTTTTCCTAAGAAAAACAAAGTGACAGCAATAGTGTGTTTTGTCTGGTGTAACCTCTGAATAACATCTGACCAGTAATATGTAGAGAGGTGTTTCACACATGATACTAAAGTTTTAAGTAAAGAATAAATGGTTTATGGGAGGAGCATCCATTAACAACGGAGGCTTGATTTCAACTTACTATTTTTAAGATTATTTTATATACTTATAAAATAGAAGAATTCCATATAGTTTTTTAACTACCCTTGGGTAATTAATCATCACTCATTTTCTCCCTTTCCCTTATTCTTTTTATCTTTCCTATCGCTCCATGTTTAAACATTTCTGTTCCCAGTATTTTCTAATACGTCCCTTCCTCCTAACATGCCCTTTCTATTTTTCTGTTTATTTTAACACAAAAATTAAGAATACTACTCTAAAGTGTATTGCTAAATCTGCATACACACATGGTAATATGCAGTCGTTTACATTCTAGGCCTGAGTTGCTTGACTCAGTATACTATTTTCCACGTCTATTCATTTCCCTGGAAATTTCTTTGTATTGTTTTGTTTCGCTGAATAAAATTCCATTGTGTATATGAACCACATCTTTTTTTAATCCTTTCATCCTTTGATTGATCTCCAGGCTGATTCTACTATTTTAATCTTGTAAATAGAGCCGGAATAAAAATGGAAGTGTGAGCATCTAAGTTGCAGGCCATGCAGTCCTTTTTATGTCATCCAGGAGTGACATAAAGAATTACATCGCAGCTCTAGTTTTCTCTTTTGAGGAATATGACACAGATTCCCATAGTGGCTGTAGTCGTTAAAACTCCCTCTAGAATTGGATAATATTTAGCAGTCCCCACTTCTCACTAGCATTTTAGACATGGATTTTCTTGAAAATAGTCTTCTGTTGTAAGATGAAATCTCAAAGTAGTTCTTTTTTATTAGATGTATTTCTTTATTTACATTTCAAATGTTATTCCCTTTCCTGGTTTCCTGTTGGGAGCAATGTCCTTAAAACTCTCAATTATTGATGTTAATAGTACAGTTAGAGTTAAGTATGACTGGGTTCATGGAAAATCCCCAACCAGCTGCAGAAGACTAATACAAAGCTGGTGGTCAGGATGCCCAATGATATGACAAACCTGTGATCTTTCTGAGAAATCAACATCCTGCTGAATAATGATATGGCAAACCTGTAATCTTTCTGAGAAACCAACATCCTGCTGACATCAGCTGACCACACGAGTACTGTGTCTTTGGCCTGTGTAGATGCTTACCACTTTCCCCCTCCCTCTGTTACCCCTGCTATGGTATAAATTCAGCTTTGGGAAAAATAAAATTGTTGCCTTGTTCAGACTCTTGTCTTGGCGTCCTTCTTCATGTCTCTTGTCCCCCATTCTCTTCCGGGTACCCTCTGCACCCTGTTGAATGCCCTACTAAATGGAACAGTTTCCTGTCCATAAGCCCCCTGCCCTTCCCCCTCCCCCATCCATTCTCCCCCATCTATCCCCTTTACCCGCCCCCTGCACATCTGTGATGTTTAGGAATGTTGAACATTTTTTTAGAAAATATTTCTTAGGACTTTTTGATTCTTTCTGTGAAAACCCTCAGTTCAGTTCCATTAATAATTTTTAATTTTTAACTGGATTTTTGCATATATATATATATATATATATATATATATAGTCACACCGTAATTCATTTTCCTTATACATAATCCAAGCTTTCCTCAAAGAGAGTGCTGTTCCTGAGTACAATATTAAATGCATGAGCCAAAATGCAACATTTGTGCATACTCTGTAGAGGTTGTTTATCTCAGTTTTTTCTGTGTTAATGAGCATGGTGAGTGTGCATGTGGTGTATGTGCTCATGACATGTCCCATGCAGGCAGAAGTCAGAGGAGAATGAACAGTCTTCCTCTATCAACAATCTTAATTTTTAAGAGGGTTTTGTTGAATTGGAAGCTTACCTTGACATCTGTGTTTGTCATCAAGATGCCAGCACCTGGCTGTCTCTATCACACATCACTAGAGTCACTGGACATACATTCATGTCTAGCTCTTATGTAGGTGCTATGGATTTGAATTCAGACCCCATTACTTGCACAATGAATACTCTTTTTTTATTGTGCATCTTTAACATCTAATTGTTCATATTTCTGTTTTTATCTTTATTAACTTGAGTATTTCTTATTTACATTTCGATTGTTATTCCCCTTCCAAGTTTCCGGGCCAACATCCCCCTAACCCTTCCCCTCCCCTTCTATATGTGTGTTACCCGTATACTACAAAGATCCCACTAGGAAATGTGTAGGCCAGATAAACACTTTCACTGAAGTTGACAAAAGCAAAATTGAAATAAAAAATCAATTTATTTTAGCTATAAAATAAAAATACTGATAAAGATTTCAAGGAAACAATCAAACTCATGATAGTTTCAAATTCAAGTCAACCAACCAACAAGCAAGCAACAAGTAAACAACACTTGGAATAATTCTATCTGAAGAATGAAGACACATACAGTAAAACTGTAAAATACTGAAGAAAGTAATTGAATCAGAAAACAGCAGAAGATTGAATTTTATTTAAAAATAATTATTAGCAATGTATTGCATACACATAACTTGACTTAGCTTTACATCAACTTGATGTAAAAGGTAATAAGAGGTTCCATCCTCTTATTGATAATGGTGAATAATACATTTACACACATTTTTATTTGAAATCCATCTGTGCTTTTACTGATTAGTGGTATCATATTTCTTCAGAGATTGCTCATTCCTATAGTTCTCTGTCATACAGATTTAATAAAGATAACCTTCTAGTACTTTTTTTGCTTCTTTAATGTAGTGTGTGTCTTTTATGATTAGATTCAAGGGTATTTTATCTTCTTTGTTGTTCTTCTGAATGTCTATGGAGTGATGTTTAAATCACCTTAGTTTTTCCATGAGCACTTTGATCTGTACTTCAAATCTGTCCTCCAGAATCATTTGGTCATTAGAAGAAATTTGAATTGCTGTGACCCTACAAAGGTGATTGAGCTACATTGCTCTTAAAGTTTTTCATCAGTAAAATGAGGATTTTTGTAATTCCCTCGATATAAGGTTAAAGGTTAGATGAGTTAATTCATGTAAAACATGTAGCTTTAGTACTCATGCAATTTAAATGTCCCATAAACAAAATATAATGGATACTATTATAAGTGCGTTAATAATTGTTAATAATATAGAGCTATAGTATATGTATATATACATTATTATTAATATACAGATTAAATCAGACATTTTTTTGCCATTGTTCACTTTTCATATAATCATCTAGGCCCAAGTATGGGTTAAAAGAACCACATCTATCTCAGCCTGTTTATTCTTTTAGTAGAGGAAGGCTATTGATTTGTACGAGTTAATTTTATACCCATCCACTTTGCTGAAGTTGTTTACCAGGCTTAGTAGTTCTCTGGTGGAACTTTTGGGGTCACTTAAGTATACTATCATATCATCTGCAAATAATGATACTTTTGACTTCTTCCTTTCCAATTTGAATCACTTTGACCTCCTTTCTTTGTCTGATTGCTCTTGCTCGGACTCAGAGTACTATATTGAATAAGTAGGTAGAAAGTGGACAGCCTTGTCTAGTCCTTGATTTTAGTGGGATTGCTTCAAGCTTCACTGCATTTACTTTAATGTTAGCTTTAATGTTGGCTACTGGTTTGCTGTATATTGTTTTTACTATGTTTAGGAATGAGCCTTGAATTCCTGACAGTTTAGGACATTTATCATGAAGGAGTGTTGAATTTTTCAAATGATTTCTCGCAGCTAATGAAATGATCATGTGTATTTTTTTTTCCTTTGAGTTTGTTTATATAGGAATACATTGGTGGAATTCTGTATATTGAACCATCCCTTCATCCCTATCCTTAGGATGAAGCCTACTTGATCATGATGGATGATTGTGTTGATGTGTTCTTGGATTTGGTTTGCAATAATTTTATTAAATAGTTTTGCATTGATATTCATAAGGGAAATTGGTCTGAACTTTTCTTTTTGTGTTGGGTCTTTGTGTGGTTTAGGTATAAGTGTAATTGTGGCTTCATAGAAAGAATTGGGTAGTGCTCTGTCTGTTTCTATTTTGTGGAATAGTTTGGACAGTATTGGAAAGAGGTCTTCTATGAAGGTTTGATAGAATTCTGCACTAAACCCATCTGATCCTGAGCTCTTTTTTTTTTTGGTTGGGAGACTTTTAATAACTGCTTCAATTTCTTTAGGAGTTATGGGGTTGTTTAGATGGATTATCTGATCCTGATTTAAGTTTGATATGACGTATTTGTCTAAAAAATTGTCCAGGTTTTCCAGTTTGGTTCAATACAGGTTTTTGTAGTAAGATGTAATGATTTTTTTGAATTTTCTCAGATACTGTTGTTATGTTTCCCTTTTCATTTCTGATTTCATTAATTTGGATACTGTCTCTGTGCTCTCTGGATAGTCTTGCCAACAATTTATCTGTGAGAAAAACACACATGGTATGCACTCATTGAAAAGTGGATATTAGACCAAAAGTGCAAATTACTCAAGATACAATCCACAGCCCACATGAAGCTCAAGAAGAAGGATGACCAAAGTGTGGATGCTTCATTCCTTCTTAAATGGGGGAACAAAAATATTCATGGGGGAGATATGAAGGCAAAGTTTGGAGAAGAGCCTGAAGGTTAGGCCATGCAGACCATGTCTCACATGTGGCATATATACATATACATATACATATACATACACACACACATATATACATATATATATATATACATGTAACATGTATATACACATATATTCACCAAAACTAGATAAGATTGATGAAGCTAATAAGTGCATGCTGACAGGAACCAGATATAGATGTCTCCTGAGAGACAGGACCAGGGCATGTCAAGTACAGAGGCGAATGCTATCAGCAAATCATTGAACTGAGAATGGGACCCCTGTTGGATGAATTAGAGGAAGGTTTGAAAGAGCTGAAGGGACTTGCAACCCCATAAGAACACAATGCCAACCAACCAGAACTCCCAGGGACTAAACCACTACCCAAAGTCTATACATGGAGTGACTCATGGCTCCAGCTGCATATGTAGCAGAGAACGGCCTTGTTGGGCAACAAAGTAAGGAGAAGCCCTTGGTACTGCCAAGGTTGGTCCCCCAGTGTAGAAGAATATCAGGGGCGTGGGAATAGGGGGTGGATGGGGAAAAGAACACCCTTATTGAAGAAGAGGAGTAGGAGGGTAAACTGGACTAACAGTCAGAAACAAGGAAAGGTAAAAGCATTTGAAATGTAAATAAAAATTATCTAATAAAAAAAGAAGAAGAAGAAACACATCTAGTCCTAGAAATGACACTTTCTCATCTTTTTCTGGGTTTTTTTTGAGGGTAAAAATAAATATTTTGAGCTTCCAAAAACTCTAAACTTTTAACTCCACACTTACTTTCATGAGCTGCATATTGTTTGCAGTTTTTTCTTTGTACAAGTTAGGTGATGGGGATGAGTTACTTTCAAATTCTGCCTTCTCTAGAATACAAAATTATTTGTATTTTACTAGTTAATAAATATCCTAATGTTGATAACTTTGAGCTGTTATTAAGCACAACATATAGTGGGATATGTGGCCAGAGTCTTTTGACATTCATGGAAGCAGATGGTTTGAGCCACAATTCAGCTTCGCACCCACAGTATATTTATCTATAGCTTCTCAGGAGGAAATGTCTTATAGTAGAGGATATCTTCTAGTAGAGAAACAGCATCCCATTCTCTATATTTAAATGACAAAAATGAGCATTATTCCATAGACGTTTTCTCTGCTATTTTATTTTTTTCACTCTTTTTTTTCTGACAGAGAGCAAGAAAAAAAATCACAGTAAGCTACGCATACAAAATAATTTTGCACTGCTTACATCAAATCTATAATTTTGATCATAAATCATGCACTTGCTGCAAATATTTGTAGAAGAATTCATAAAGGATTCACAAATAGGTCAAACTTGTGCCTCACTATAGTTGGAGAGTAATTTATTGTTTATCTCGCCTCAAAAAATGGCATATAAATGCTTTATCTCATTCTTCCAATCTTTTCTAGGTATTCACATTCATTTTGATAGTCTAAAATATTACCTCAACCTTCTGAATATTTCTGTGAAATATTTCTACTTTTAAGGATTACTCTTAGTTTCTACATAAAGTAACATTGAAATGATAACATCATAAAGCCACAAATCAGTCTTATAGGCCTGGGTCTATCAGGAGTTAAGGCAATCCTCTCCCCAAAAGTGAAGGGAGAGGGACAGGATGAGGAAGTAAAAAGGCACACGATCCTACTATAACACAGTTTTCTTTGTGACTATGGCACAAGAGTCATGCAGCTGCAGGCTTGTTTATCATATACAATTGTGCTGGGTAAAATGTTATGTTCTGTAAATGAAGACACAAAAAACTAAATGAAGAATTTCAATAATAGGAATTCTAGATATATTTCAGGCATTTTAACATCCATTCTTCTATATCAACATTGACAGTATTATATACATTGTACTCCATCAAAATTCTGACATCTATAGAAGACATACTAAATTATCTTAAACTATGTTCATAGTAGTTTCACCTTTGAAGAAGTACACCAAATACTATTTACAGCAAAAGGTTTCTTTCACAAAGAATAATAGAATTAGATGGCATACATAGAATACATATAACAGAATGACATACATATAAGCAGTATATCAATTATGGCAATTTGAAAATTGTATGAAAAATTTATGTTATAATTTTATGGATGAGACACTGGATGCCATGCACAGATGCTTTCACTTAACTGCTAGTAAGAGAAGATTTCCTTTTATTCCTTTTATGGAGTGTGGATGTTTGAATAGAAATGTCCCACATAGATACATATATTTGAATGCTTGGCCCATAGGTAATGGCACTATTAGGAGGTGTGGCTTTGGTTTTTTGTTTCTTGTTTTGTTTTGTATTTTTTAGAAAAGGCAAGTGTTTATTCAATGTGTAAAGGTGTTTATAATAATATGTAGTAAAGTTATTTCAGTGGAAACTCCCAGAGTCAGGAACTATATTAGTCAGTCTCTTTCTAAGCACCTTTTACATGCTAAGTATCAGTACATGGCTAATAGATGAATTGTTGATGAATCTTCCTTTATATGCATAGCTATGTGTCACAGAGCTTCATGTTGTGACACTCAGATACCTTTCTTATTTCATTAAGTTGCCCCTGAAAATTTGAATTGTTTAAAAAATGTATATGTCTTAATGTCATCTGGATTGTGTACTTGACATTGTTTAATACTGGCTTTGCATGTTATTTCCTTTCTTTTACACATGGTTTTTTTTTTGTTTGTTTTTTGGATTAAACTCCTGTAGTTATTTCATCTTCTACATGTCTGAGTTTTGAATGGGATACAATAAAGGGATGAATGAACATGTTCAGCACTCAATGTTCAATACAGATTATTACACTATTATGGAATGTACAATTACTATCAGTAAGGAATGAAGATGTCTATTTAAAAAATGAAGTAGGTGAGGAAGGTGGCCTTGTTGGAGGAAGTGTGTCACTGTGCTGGTAGGTTTTGGAGTTTCCTATGCTCAAGCTACACTGCTATAGCACAGTCTTCTGCTGCCTATCAGGCTTCTATAAGGATGGAGAATTATCACCGTCTCCATCACTATGTTTGCTCGCTTACTACTGTGCTTTTGACATAATAATAATGGGCTAAATATTTGAAACAGTAATTCAGTTTCTTTTACAAGAATTACCTCTATCATGCTGCCTCTTCAAAGAATTGGGGACCTTAAGACATAAATTTTAGTCAATTATTATACATTTATAATCACAAAAACCTAAATATGAACATTAAATTTATTTTACATATTTCCTATTCTAAAAATTACCAAAGTGTAAGAAAATTAATAGGGAGCATCTGACTAACGAAAACCAAACTTTAAATGTCAAATGACTTCCTTACCTCCCTTCTTGATTCTTTGTGCCCTCCTTCCCTTATTTTCTAACTCTCACCTTCTTCCTTCCCTCCCATTTCGTTCTCCATTTCTTCGCTTTTTATGCCTCCTGCTTTCCTTGCTTCTCTCTTTCTCTTCCTCCATCTCCATTGTTTTTCGCCTCCTCATTTCTCTGTTCTTCCCCTCCCCCAATTTGATGCAATCATCTAGGATATCAAACTTTCATTTTTTTCATCTCTTTTATTGGATATTTTTTAAATTTACACACCTCAAATGTTATCCCTTTTTCCCCTTTCCCCCTTCCCCTACGACCCACCCATGACCCAACTACTCTCTGCCTCCCTGCCCTGGCATCCCCCTACACTTGGACATCAAGCCTTCCAAGGAACAAGGACCACTATTCCTATTGATGCAAACAGGGCCATCCTCTGCTACACATGCAGCTGGAGCCAATGGATAGCTCCATATGTACTCTTTGGTTGGTGGTTTAGTCCCTGGGAGCTCTGTGGTGTCTGGTTCGTTGATATTGTTGTTCTAACTAGAGGGTGGCAAACCCCTTTAACTACTTCAGTCCTTTCCCTAACTCTTGGAGGAACCCATGGCTCTAGCACATACATAGCAGAGATGGCCTTGTTGGCCATCAATGGGAGGAGAGGCCCTTGGTCCTGTGAAGGCTTGTTGGCCCAGTGTAGGGCAATGCCAGTGCAGGGAGGAGGGAGGGAAAGTATATAGAAGCACCATCATAGAAGCAGAGGGAGGGGGAGGGGTTAAGTTGTTTCTGGAAGGGAAACCAGAAAATATAACATTTGAAGTGTAAATGAAGAAAATATCCAATGAAAGGGAAATAAAAAGGACAAACAAAAACCATTTCTTGTATTCTGTTGGTGATGCTTGCATCTATTGTTCCAGATCTCTTTCCAAGGTTTTCTATCTTCAGGACTGTCTCCCTTTGTGATTTCTTTTTTTTTTTAATTTTTATTAGATTTATTTCTTTACTTACATTTCAAATGTTATTCCACTTCCCGGTTTCCTGTCCATAAGTGCCCATCCCCTCCCTTTTCCCTCCCTTTTGTGATTTCTTCATTGTTTCTATTTCCATTTTTAGATCCTGGATGGTGTTGTTCAATTACTTCACAAGTTTGGTTGTGTTTTCCTGTAATTCTTTAAGGGGTTTTTGTTTTTCCCTTTAAAGGCTTCTACCTGTTTACCTGTGTTCTCCTATATTTTCTTAAGGTAGTTATTTATGTCCTTCCTAAAGTCCTCTAGCATCATCATGAAATGTGATTTTTAAATCCCAATCTGGCTTTTCTGGTGTGATGGGGTATCCAACTTGCTTAGTAGGACAACTGGGTTCTGATGATGCCAAGTAGCCTTGGTTTCTGTTGCTTATGTTCTTGAGCTTGTCTCTAGTCACAATCTGGTTATCTCTAATGTTGCCTGCTCTTGCTGTCTCTGTAACCTGTTCCTCCTCTGATCCTAGTTGTGTCAGAACTTCTCAGAATACAGCTCTATCTGTGACCCTGTGACTCTGGGATCTTGTGATCCTGAGATTCTGAGATCCTGAAGTCCTGGTGTGACCAAACTCCTGATATCCTGTTGTGTCAGAGCTCCTGGGAGTCAAGCTTTCTCTGTGTGCTACAGTAGTGGGTGGGAAGCCAGAGCCCTGAGTTTGCTCTGGGCACAGGTGCAAACTGGAAGGAACCAGTGCCTTTTGCTCGTGGGGGTTTGCGTTTCCTTGGTTTCTGTCTGGGTCCCAGTTATGCTTGGTGTTGGGGAAGATACTGTGACCTCAAATGTGATCTTGAGTGTGTCAGAGTTCCAGTGCTCCTGGTTGTGTCTGATCTCTTTAGAGTCAAGCTTTCTCTGTGTTCTTAGGTGTTTCAGAGTACCTGGAAGTCAGGCTACCTCTGAATGTTGTAAGAGTGGATGCAGAGCCAGCACCCTAGGTCTGTTCTGGGTCCAGGTTCAGACCAGAAAGAACCTGTGCCACTGGCTGGGCAGGGCTTCCACTGTCCCCAGATCCTGGTGGGTCCCAGATCCACCCAGTTACTCCGGGTGTTGGGGTAGATGTTGTGGCCTCTCCTGTGATCCTGGGCATTTCAGATCACCTGGGAGTCAAGCTCCCTCTGGGCTTGTATCAAGTATGGTATGTGTGTCATTTCTACTCATCTCCTTTTCCATTCCCTGCTTTTCTTGCTTCAAACCAGGAACAAAGAGGTCATAAGGTTTGATGAAATAAAATTAGTTGCAAAGGAAAATGTTTATAAAAGTATGAAATGCCACCTATTAAAATTTCTGAAAGAACTTTATTGTCTTAGTTGCCTTGTTCAGAGTGGAAGCTGTCAGGGAACTGGATAAACAACAGGAACAGCATCTGAACTTAGTTGTCTGTTCTGAATGTGGACACGTTATTCCATGTAGTATGAGACACTTCCTAGGAACACCATTTACTTCACCTTGATTGGCTGCTTTCATCATCCAGATGCTGACTTATGACATACATCTTCTAAGATGATGCTCTGTTTTTCACAATTTACTTCACAGGTAAGCTAACACTGGGAACCTCTATCTGGATAGAAACATTGCCAATGACAAACACAAGGATATAACCAATTATGACATTTTCCTTTGTTCAGAAATTAGAAACATGTCCCGATGATTTAAATGACTTCATAACTACCATCATCACTACAATATACCTTGTCCCATCATACTTATTCATGAATAAACACTTTGGAGGTAGATTACCAAATTAGGAATTGGCTTCATTCTTCATTGTTTTTATTCTCTGATACATTACCTAATGATTATCATTAACTATACTTAGACATATAAAAACATTCATTAATTTTCCATTAAAAACATGTAATGTCTATGGCAATAAAATTCAGAAAATACTTTAAGAGTTTAATTTGAAAGGCAAGCCAGAATATTAATGATGTATATGCCCTTTTAATTTGAGTCTATTTTTAGAAATTAATTCTAATAGAACTATCTTTTTATGCTAATTAAATTGTCTGAGGTACATATGGATATACTCTATTTATTGTATTACTTACTGCAGCAAGATTAATCAGAGAAAGCTATATATATCCAACAATACATGTCTATGCATGTTACTTGCTGACAGTATAACATTATGAGTTTGAATATTAAGTAACAAAAATTTCTGGCAAAATGAAGAAAAAATTTACTTTCATTTTCACTATGAACTATTTTACTGTTGAAAATATATTTAAGTATAACTTTTTATTTATTTTAATATATACTCATCCTTTTCCATGACAAAATAAATTTCAATTTTAAGTGGTTTCACTACATTTCTAATATTAGAAATTCTAATAATCATAATTTTTTGATCTTCGTGGAAATTTTTTAATTTTTTTATATCAGAATACATTGGCAAGATTTCTCCTTTCTCTCTCTTCCTTCCAAACACTCTCATAAGTGCCCCTCTGCTATCTTCCAAGTAATGTAATATATATAATATACATATATTGTATAGATTATAGACATATAATGCAATAAATGTAATACATAATTCCAAATTCAAATATAAATATTTATATTTATAAATATAAATTCCAGATTCATATATATTTTTATTTATATTTATTACATGTGTCTCTTTAGGGCAGATAATTTAACATTAATAACCAGTTAGTGGTGAGCTCTTCCCTGGTACAGATTGTTTCTCCATCTCTAATAACAATCTAAACTTTTGTTTCGTATCTGTACTTATATCCTCCTCATCAATTACTCTTTGCAATAGTTATATATCACTACAAAAATCCAGAACCAATCAAAATGCAAAGTTATGAAGCCCACTTTCAATGAATGCATTATACATTAGGTACAATGAGTACAAAATACTCTTGTACCTAAGGTTCAGGCAACACTGTGGAAGAAAAGGCAAAAAGATTGTACGAGCCAGAAAATCAGTGATATTGCTGTGGGCCTGTATCTCTTAGATATGTCAGAAGCTTCACTCATAATGTCTCATCAAAGTGACTAGGTAAGAATGACCTGAACAATGACAACAATAGCCAAGCTAAAATGGGAAGGGAAAACCCATGGTGTCTCAATTGAAAATCGTAAGAGAGATTTATACTGGGAAGGTGATTCTCTGTTCTCTTTTGTCTTTCCTCTTCCTAGTAAAAACATCAGCAACAAGGACAGAACACTTTTATTTTATTTGTTTGAAGAGATATTGGAGGAAGTCTTGGACCAACTATCATATATGATTTCAAGAACCTAATAAAGTGTAAATAAAATATTTAAAATACAATTATAAATACATGTCAATTTAATCTCTATCACACTAAGAAAAGTAAAAGAAGAAAAGAAAGAAAGAAAGAGAGAGAGAAAGTAAGTCCCGAGAGGATATTGATCAAAATGTAACTGTCTGCTATAATAGATAATTGTTTTTTATTTAAAAATATAAATATATAAAAGTAAATATACAAAATTAAAATCTATTTCAACCAAGGGTTGGGGAAAAGTCTCCATTTTCAAAAGATTAATGGTATAAACTAGTATTATTGAAATAGTTCTTTCAAATATTACTCATTATAAAGGAATTAACCAGGAAATCATATATTTATTGGAGTAACAGAGCTTATAAACTAAGTTTATATCATAAGAATTGATGTGAAGAAAATTAGAAATGTGGGAATTGTTAGAGCAGTCTCAGAATTCTATTCTAATCATAAAAGTAAAATATATTTCCTAAGTGACAAAGAGAAGCACAAGCAATTAGAGACTGCTATTGAGTGAATTGGATTCCTGATGCCTTTGGAGAAAATCAGATCTTGAGCTTTGAGGTAATAACCACTAAGTGATATTTTCTACCCAGCAAGGTAGAAATAAAGTTTTCAATAAACTTAATATGTAGTAGCAGATCCTTGAGAAACTTGGATTATGACCAAGCCCGAAAAAGCCACATGGTTTGTTGGTTGATGAATGTTGGCTTGCTCAGGATAGAGGCAAGAAGAGTGCAAGTTGCATAAGAAATTATTCAAGAGGGACTTAAAATGGATAATGAATTATTCATAAAAATGACATCCAAAACTGGAATGTGGGAAGGCAGTGGGATTATGCTCCACATATGTCCCAAGGAAGTCACCTCAGCAGGTAAGAGTGAGTAACATCATGTGGAAACCAGAGTTCTGATCTACATTATAAAAATACTTGATATAAATTTCCTACTGCTTTCAGCTACTTAAAATCCTCTGACTACTAAAAGGTGATTCTCTGACTTGCTTCTCTTATAAGCTACATATATCAAGCATACAGAATTAGTAAATTTTAAAAGCATATGACAACCAAAAAGCACCCACCATTATCCTGCCTCTCATATCCCACTCATTTCAGAAGGATTATCCGTGCTTTATCATTTTAACCAGGATTTGCTAAATTTGTACAGTCTTTTGTCCTTGTGTCCTTTCAGTACATATCTGGCAAATCCTAGATCAGGTCAAATCTAATTATTTGCCTTCCTTTGCACCTGTGCAGTTAAATACAGATGCCACTATAAATTTGTGCTCAGGCATCAGCTAGGATTTGAAAACATTTTGGCAACCCTTCTAACTCATATAGTCAAATATTTTTCTCATTATTCAAAATAATGCTTACTTTCAAATACTGAATTCTTCAACTATTCACTCTCTCTCTCTTATTTAAAGATGGCATTGGCCCACTTCAAAGGGAAAAGAGAACCCTGAATGGGCACGAAAAGCTCGCAGCTGTCTGTACTTCCAAGCCAACCACTTCTGCTCTCATTCATTCATGTTTCCATGATCACACCTGGGCTGCACCTTCACTTTACACATATTAAATCTCTCGATTCATGAGTAATTCAAAATTCCATTTGATGAAACTAACATGTTTTATTCTTTAGCTTCCTTTGGGTTGATACTAAAATGTATTTAAAAGATGGCCTTGCACAAATTTCCGTTTGGTTAACTTACTTATATTCTTAACTAGATTACAATATAGAACATCACTATGTACTACAAATCTTCTTTGTCAATACCTCACTAATTCCCAGATACTCTTTGTATCTCGAAACTTTCAATGGTTTCTTTACACTTGATTAGCTTTGAAAATGCTAGCCATACCTTATATTCAACTAAGTTTCTGTATCTATGGTTGTGATATTCTTTTACATGATTAATGTTCTCTATTTTTTTTGTAAAATGACTTTCTAATTAGTTACTCATAGTTTGAAGTTGCCTTATAATTTGAACAATTGTTTTTATTAATCATTTCAATCATATACATCTCAAATAATATCCCCCTTCCTGGTTACTCCTCCACAAACCCCCTCCCATAACCACCCATTGCCTCTATGAGGGTGCTTCCCCACCTAACCACCCATATTGGGGCTGGGCATATTGTATTTCCTAACCAACATGAATTCCTGAGTTTGACCCTAGCACCTCCGAGTGCTGTAGTGGATGATGGTAATCTGAACATGTAAGATGTGGATACAGGAGGATCAGAAGTTCATTATAATTTTTAGATACATGCAAAATTTTAGGCTCAGTCTGTGTTAGATTGGAGCCTAACTCAACAAAACATAGAAAAACAAGGACAAAATATGACATGGATAAATTTATGGGTACTTTAAGATAACATCTTGGTTCTTTCTGTGTCTTTCCCTTTGAATTGGTATTCCAAATTTTGTGTTGTATTTAAAATCCATGTCTTAAAATATATTTTAAATTACAGTACCATAACATCTGTCTAAATATCCTCTCGGGGAAATGACTCTCAATGTTTCAACTCAGTTACTCAAAAGATTCATTTTCTACCCCTAAAACACCCATCTACAAAATTCTTATCTCAGTTGGCATTAGCAACAAACTCCACTCAAATTCTTTAGGGAAAGACGTGAACATCCATTTGACATTATTTTTGTCACTTCTCAAACCCAGTTGAGTTATAACATCTAAGTAATGCTATTTCTTGACTACTTCAACAATCACCAATATATCTGAAAAAAACAAAAAGACTTGAAAGCAATTTAATCAGAAGAGACAGAGAGGACACTGCATACTCATCAAAGAAAAATTCGTGAAAGAGGATACTGCAATTGTGATAACTGATGCAACAAACAAAAGTTCACTCATGTTCACCAGAGAAACACTAGTACAGATAAAATCAAATACTGACCCTCACAATTGTGTATTAGTGGATTACCCCAATACACAATTCTCACCAATAGAAGGGCTATCTAGCCAGAACTAAATAGAGAAATTCTGGAGTTAAATAGCATGGTAAACAATATAGACATAGTAGACACTTCCATTTCACTAAGTAAGTCAACTTTATCCCAAATTTCATACATATCTGGATACAGAATGTCTCAGCTAGTACAAGAAAATTGAAATAACACCCTACATACTTTCTGAATACCATGAATATAAAATAATATAAATAAATATAAAATGAATACACACACACACACGCACGCACACACACACACACACACACACACACGCACACACACACACACACACACACACACACAAACTCCTGGAAATTAAAAAAAATCATCCAGTTGAGTGAAACCATAGTTCCAGACATGAATCAAGATGAAATTTAAAATTTTAGACATGAATGAAAAAGAAATAACAGCATACTCAAATCAATGGGATACAATAAATATCACTGTAAAAGGTAAGTTCCCAACATCAAGTGCCTACATCAAAAAATTAGACAGATCTCTCATATCTGAAGAAAACATCAGAAAGTATAAGTAGCAAGGACTAATCAAACTCACAGCTGAAACCAATGAAACACAACAACAGCAACAAAAACAACAAACTAATCAATGAAATAAAGTTCTGGTTCTCTGAGAAAGTCCATTACTTGACAAAATCATAATCAAATTTACTGAAAGACCAAGAAAGACGATCCAAATTGATTAAATCAGTGAAGAAAAAGGGGACTTTACTTTACACATGACACTGAGCTAATTCAAGAAAACCATAACATACTTTACAAACCTGTACTCCATCAAACTGGAAAACTTAAATAGATGAATTTCTTAAACTTTACAGCATGCAGAAATTAAATATCATACACTAATTAAAAAAGCTCCCCAAACGCCAGAACTTTACCAGTACTTCCTTCAAAAAACAACTAATTCTATTTCTTATTGAAGTATTTCACAAAATAGAAAATGAAGAAAATTTCCTAATACTTTTAAATTGGGTATTTCTTTATTTACATTTCAAATGTTATTCCCTTTCCCAGTTTCCTGTTCATAAGCCCCTTATCCCCTTCTCCTCCCTTTCTTATATAAGGGTGTTTACCTCCCCACACCATCTCCTTACTACCCACCACCAATATTCCCTTGCACTGGGGATCCAACCTTGGCAGCACCAAGGGCTTCTCCTTCCATTGGTGCCCAATAAGGTTATCTTCTGCTACAGATGCAATAGGAGCCATGGGTAAATCCATGTATAGTCTTTGAGTAGTGGACTTTTTATGGGGCCACATTATCATCTACTATGCTGAATCTTAAACTACATAAATACCCAACAATAAAAGGAAATTATAGTCCAATATCAATATGAAGATGAATGCAAAAATTCTCAATGAAATACTTACACACTGGATTCAAGAACACACCAAAAATTTTTCAACCTTGATCAACTTTGCTTCATTCAGAAACTTAGGGATGGGTTCAAAATAAATAATGAATAATAATAGAATAAACGTAATTCAACAAATAAACAGAATAAATGACAAAACCACCTGCTCATGTTACAGATGAAGAGCAAATCTTTGACATATTCCAATACTCATTGTTAATAAAGTTTCATTTCTTTCTATAATAATTTGCTGATCAAACTGGATGACTACATGTAGAAGGATACAAATATGACCATATTTATCATTCTGCAGAAACCTCAACTCCAAATGAATCAAGGACCTCAATATAAAACCCAAAACCCTATACACAATAGAAAAGAAAATGGGCAGAAAAGTAAACTCATCAGCACAAGAAAAACATGTTCTGAACAGAACAGACACTAAGACCAGTAACAAAGGGGACCTTGTGAAACTAAAAAGCATCTACATAGCAGAAAAAACTTCTATTCCCACCAAGTAAAATGCTACAGAATGGAAAGAGACCTTTGCCAACTACATATTTGATAATGGATCAATATTTAAATTATATAAAGATCTAAAAATATTTTCCATTAAAAACAAACAAGTACCCTAGTCAAAAAGTGGTTGTAAACCTAAGCAGTGCTTTCTTAAAGATCAAATACAAAAGGCTGAGCATCAAAGAAGTGTTCAACATCCTCAGCCCTCATGAAAGTGAAAAATTAAAACTACTTTAAGTTTCATCTTACAGCAGCCAGGATGACCAAAAGCTGCAAAGCAAATGACAGCTTATGCTGGCAAGGGTACAGGAAAAAAGTGACCACTCATTTTTGTGGAAATGCAAATATGTATAGCTATTGTGCAAACCCATATGGTATGTCCTCCAGAATCTAGGAATAGATCAACCTCAAGATTTAGCTATACTATTCTTGGGCATATGCTCAAAGTACTCTACATTGTACTGCATAGACACTTGCCCATCCATAGGTGTTGCTGTTATTGAATATACCCAGAATTTAGGAAGACCCTAGATATATTCCTACTGATGAACAGATAACAATAATGTCGTACATTTACACAATGGTATATAGTCAAACTGTTAAAAACAAAATAATGAAATATGTAGGTAAGAGTTGGAAAAAATCATCCTGAGTGTGGCAACCCATATTCCCAAAGTCAAATACTTTGTCTTTTCTTACATGCTTTTAACCATTCAACATTCATGCTGCAGTTAATAAAACCACAGATGATAGAAACCTAGTAAGTGATGAGGCAGGAGCAGAAGGTCCTCCACATTAAGATAAATAGAATAAATTGTAGATATAGAGGGAAACTTGGAGCAGGAATATTATATAAGAATAGGGTAGAAGAAAATATGGAGGGAATATGGGGGTGATAATTCTCACCAATAGCCATTTTAGTACTGAATAGAAATCTGCTATGTCAGAACCTTTCACAAATATGACAGGAATACAAATGAAAACAAAACAAAACAAAACAAAAAACAATGGAGGACATAATTCTCCAGCTATCATTTTATGTCATTTAGTGAAACCTCCAGTGCTAGCAATGGGTTACATCTGGTCCAACAGAGACCTATATATCTCAGACTAATGCCAAAATCATCGGTTCCTCACTACAAATTGATGGCTAGTTTCTATTGTAGAATATAGCATTTAACATATATTAACAATAGGACTCATTAATGTATAAATTCACTGAGATGGTGACATTCTGTAGAGGACCTATGCAAGTTGAGCCAAGATTGGGCCTCAGCACTGAGATGAAAAAGTGCACATGGGCTTCCATTTATAACAAAGAGGTCTTTGGTAATTGATAACCTACTTGCAAAGGAAAAATGAACTTCATACAATGGAGGCTCTCAGTCACACTTTAGAAGAGAATGCTCATGCAGGAATAGTTGGTCTACACAAAACAAACTCAATGGCATTTTTGTAAATTTTTATTCTCTCAGGTGTTGTTGTTGGGTGGTGAGGTATGTGTGTGTGTGTGTGTGTGTGTGTGTGTGTGCTATTAGCCTTTGAATTATATATTCTGTTTTCATTTTTGCATCTGTTAAATTTTGGTAAGTTTAAAATTTGTTGTTTTTTTTTTTTGTAAAGAGAAAAATAAACATAAGAATTCAGTGTTGGGGCTGATATAGGAGAAATTTGTAGAGGAGAAAGTCTGATGAGCATATAATGTACAAAAGTTTTTTCAATTAAAAATAAATATATATACAAGAATGATATATTAAAAGTCAGAGTTCTGTAGAGTAACAAACTATGGAATGAATCTGTCTTTATCTTTCCACGCCCCTCTCTCTCAAATGTAAGTATGAGCATTTTTTTCTGTGTTTAAACTTTTTTTATTGGACATTATTTATTTGCATTTCAAAAGTTATTCCCTTTCCTGGTATCCCATCCATAACCTCCTATCCCATCCCGCTCCCCCTTCTTTTATAGGGGCATTCCCCCTCTCCAACCACCACCTTTCCCGCCTACCCACTCTGACATTCCCCTACACTGGGGTGTCTCACTTGGCAGGAGCAAGGCCTTCTCCTCCCATTGGTGCCCAACAAGGTCATGTTCTAATGCATATGCAGCTAGGGCCATGGATCTGTCCATTGTAGTCTTTGGGTGGCTTCCCTAGGAGCTATAGTTGGTTGGTATTGTAGTTCTTTTTTTTTTTTTTTATTAACTTGAGTATTTCTTATATACATATCGAGTGTTATTCCCTTTCCCAGTTTCCGGGCAAACATCCCCCTCCCCCCTCCCCTTCTTTATGGGCGTTCCCCTCCCATCCTCCCTCCCCTTGCTGCCCTCCCCCCAACAATCTAGTTCACTGGGGGTTCAGTCTTAGCAGGACCTAGGGCTTCCCCTTCCACTGGTGCTCTTACTAGGATATTTATTGCTACCTATGAGGTCAGAGTCCAGGGTCAGTCCATGTTTACTCTTTAGGTAGTGGCTTAGTCCCTGGAAGCTCTGGTTGCTTGGCATTGTTGTACCTATGGGGTCACGAGCCCCTTCAAGCTCTTCCAGTTCTTTCTCTGATTCCTTCAACGGGGGTCCTATTCTCAATTCAGTGGTTTGCTGCTGGCATTCGCCTCTGTGTTTGCTTTATTCTGGCTGTGTCTCTCGGGAGAGATCTACATCCGGCTCCTGTCGGCCTGCACTTCTTTGGTATTGTAGTTCTTATGGGGATGCAAGCTCCTTTAGCTCCTTCAATCCTTTCTCTAACTCCACCAATAGGGACCCTATTCTTGGTTCAATGGCTTGCTGCTAGCATTCACCTCTGTATTTGTCACACTCTGGCTGAATTTCTCGCGAGACAGCTATATCAGTCTCCCATCATCTTGCACTTCTTGGCTTCAGCAATATTGTCTAGTTTTGGTGGAGATTATATATATATATAGGCTGGATCTCAAGGTAGGGCAGGCTCTGAATGGCAAAACCTTCAGTCCCTGCTCCAAACTTTGTCTCCATATGTCCTCCTATGAATATTTTTGTTCTGCCTTTTAAGGAGGCCTGAAGCATCCACTAATTGTTCGTCCTGCTTCTTGAGTTTCATGTGGTCTGTGAATTATATCTGGGGTATTTCATGCTTTTGGTCCAGTATCCACTTATTAGTGAGTACATACCAAGTGTGGTTTTTTTTGTGATAGGGTTAACTCACTCAGGTTGATATTTCCTAGTTCTATCCATTTGCCTATGAATTTCATGAACTCATTGTTTTGATAGCTGAGTAGTACACCATTGTGTAGATATACCACATTTTCTGAATCCATTCCTCTGTTGAAGGGCATCTGGGTTCTCTCCAACTTCTGGTTATTATAAATAAGGCTGCTATGAACTAGTGGAGCATGTGTCTTTGTTTATGTTGGAGAATCTTTTGGGTATATGCCTAGAAGTGGAATAGCTGGCTCTTAAGGTAGGAAAATACCCAATGTTCTCAGGAAACTACAGACTGATTTCCAGGGTGGTTGTAACAGCTTGCAATCCCACCAACAGTGGAGAAGTGTTCCTCTTTCTCCACATCCTTGCCAACATCTGTTGTCACCTCAGATTTTGACCTTAGCCATTCTGTCTGGTGTGAGGTGAAATCTCAGGGTCATTTTGATTTTCATTTCCCTGATGACTAAAGATGTTAAATATTTCTTTAGGTACTTCTCATGCATTTGATATTCCTCAGCTGAGAATTCCTTGTTTAACTCTGTACCCCATTTTTAATTAGGTTATTTGGCTCTTTGAAGTATAGCATCTTGAGTTCTTTGTATATCTTCAGAGGGATTGGTAGAGATCTGTTCCCAATCTGTTGGTTGCCATTTTGTCCTAACAACAGTGTCCTTTGCCTTACAGAGCTTTGCAGTTTTATGAGGTCCCATTTGTTGATTCTTGATCTTAGAGCAAAAAACCACTGGTGTTTTGTTCAGGAAATTTTTTCCAGTGCCCATGTGTTTGAGACTCTTCCTCACTTTTGCTTCTATTAGTTTGAGTGTATCTGATGATGTGGAAGTCCTTTAACCACTTGGACTTAAGCTTTGTACAGGGCAATAAGAATGGATTGATCTGAATTCTTCTACATGCTGACTTCCAGTTGAACCAGCACCATTTGTTGAAAATGCTATCTTTTTTCCAATGGATGGTTTTATGTCCTTTGTCAAAGATAAAGTGGCCATAGTTGTGTGGGTTTATTTCTGGGTTTTGAATACTATTCCATTGATCTACCTACCTGTCTCTGTACCAATACCATACAGTTTTTTTTCACTATTGCTTTGTAATACATTTTGACGTCAAGGATGGTGATTCTCCCAGAATTTCTTTTATTGTTGAAGATCGTTTTTGATATCCTAGGTTTTTAATTATTCCAAATGAATTTGCAAGTTACTCTTTCTAACTCTCTGAAGAATTGAGTTGGAATTTGATGGGATTGCATTGAATCTGTATATTGCTTTTTGCAAAATGTTCATTTTTACTATATTAATCCTGCCAATCCATGAGCATGGGAGGTCTTTCCGTCTTTTGAGATCTTCAATTTCTTTCTTTATAGACTTGAAGATCTTGTCTTACAGATCTTCAACTTGCTTGGTTAGAGTCACAACAAGGTATTTTATGTTATTTGGGACAATTGCAAAGGGTGTCACTTCCCTAACTTCTTTCTCAGCCAGTTTATTCTTTGAGTAGAAGAAGGCTATTGCTTTGTTTGAGTTAATTTTATACCCAGCCACTTTGCTGAAGTTATCTATCAGGCTTACTTTTTCTCTGATGGACGTTTTGGGGTCACTTAATTACATTGTCATATCATCTGGAAATAGTGATACTTTGAATTTTTCCTTTCTAGTTTGTATACATTTGACCTCCATTTTTTGTGGGACTACTCTGGCTAGGACATCAAGTACTATGTTGAATAATTAGGGAGAGAGTGGGCAGCCTTTTCCAGTCCCTGATTTTAGTAAGTTTGCTTCAAATTTCTCTTCATTTAGTTTGATGTTGGTTACTTATTTGTTGTTTATTGCTTTTACTGTTTATGTATGGGCCTTGAATTCATGATCTTTCCAGATCATTTAGCATGTTGAATTATGTCAAATTCTTTCTCACCATCTAATGAGGTGATTATGCAGTTTTTTTCCTTTGAGTTTGTTTACATAGTGGATTATGTTAATGAATATCCATATAGGAAACCAATCCTGGTTCCCTGTGATGAGGTCTACTTGATCAAGATGGATGATCATTTTGATATGTTCTTGGAATTGGTTTGTAAGAATTTTATTGAGTAGTTTTGAGTTGATATTCATTAGGGAAATTGGTCTGAAGTTCTCATTGTTGGTTCTTTGTGTGGTTTAGATTTAAGTGTAAAAGTTGTTTCATAGAAGGAATTGGGTACTGTTCTTTCTGCTTCTATTTTGTGGAATAGTTTGGACAGTGATGGTTTGAGGTCTTCTATGAATACCTGATAGAATTCTGCACTAAACCCATATGATGTGGGGATTTTTTTCTGGTTGGGATATTTTAATAACTGCTTGTATTCCTTTAGGAGTTATGGGGGTGTTTAGATGGTTTATATGATCCTGATATTACTTTGGTACCTGGTATCTGTCTTGAAACTTGTCCATTCAGATTTTCCAGTTTTCTTGAGTATAGGCATTTGTAGTATGATTTGATGTTTTATGAATTGCCTCAGATTCTGTTTTTATGTCTGCCTTTTCATTTCTGATTCTGTAATTTTGATACACCCTCTCTGTCCTCTGATTAATTTGGCTAAGGGTTTATCTATTTTGTTGATTTCCTTAAAGAACCAGCTTCTGGTTTTGTTGATTCTTTTTACAGTCCTTTTTGCTTCTACTTGGTTGATATCAGGCTTGAGTTTGATTATTTTGTGCTGTCTAATCCTCTTTCATGTATTTGCTTCTTTTTGTTTCAGAGTTTTAGGTGTGCTGTCAAGCTGCTAAAGTATGCTCTCTCTAGTTTCTTTTTGGTGACACTCAGAGCTGAGTGTTCCTCTTAGTGCTGCCTTCATTGTCTCCCAAAGTATGGGTGTGTTAAGCTTTTATTTTAATTAAATTCTAAAAAGTCTTTAATTTTTTTCTTTCTTTCTTCCTTTTTTTCTTTCTTTATCATTGAGTAAAGCATTGTTCAGCTTCCATATATATGTGACCTTTCTGTTTCTTTTGTTGTTATTTAAGACCAGCCTTAGTCCATGGTGATATAATGATATGCATGAGATTGTTTCAATCTCCTGTATCTATTGAGGTATGTTTTGTGACTGATTATATGGTAAATTTTGGAGAAAGTATCATGAAGTGCTGAGAAGATTTATTCTTTTGTTTTAGGATGAAATGTTATATAAATATGTGTTAAAACCATTTGGTTCATAACTTCTCTTAGTTTCTTTGAGTCTGTTTAGTTTCTGTTTCTATGATCTGTCCACTGATGAGAGTGGGGTGTGTATGAGGTGCAATGTGTGCTTTGAGCTTTAGTATAGTTCTTTTATACATGTAGGGACCCTTGAATTCGGAGCATAGATATTCAAGATTGAGAGCTCATCTTGGTGGATATTTCCTCTGATAAATATGAAGTGCCCTCCCTATATTTTTGATAAGTTTTGATTGAAAGTAAATTTTATTCTATGTCAAAATGGCAACTCTAGCTTGTTTCCTGTGACCATTTGTTTAGAAAATTGTTTTCCAGCTTTTTCCTCTGATGTAGGGTCTGTTTTGGTCACTGAGGTATGTTTCCTGTGTGCAGCAAAATGCTGAGTTCTCTTTATGTATACAATCTCTTAATCTATGTCTTTTCATTGGGAAATTGAGTCCATTCATGCTAATAGATATTAAAGAATAGTGACTTTTTCCTCATATTTTTGATGTTAGAGGTGGAATTATGTTTGTATGGCTCTTTTCTTTTGGGTTCATTGCAAGTAGATTACTTTGTTGCTTTTTCTAAAATGTAATTTCCCTCCCTGTGTTGGAATTTCCCATCTATTATCCTTTGTAGGGGTGGATTTGTGGAAAAATATTGTGTAAGTTTGGTTTTTTCATGGAATATCTTGGTTTATCCATCCTTGTTAATTGAGATTTTTCCTGGATTTGGTAGCCTGGGCTGGCATTTGTGTTCTCTTAATGACATCTGATGGCTTTCAATGTCTCTGGTGAGAAATCTGGTGTAATTCTGATAGGTCTACTATTATATGTTACTTGACATTTTTCCCTTACTGCTTTTAATATTCCTTCTTTGTTTTGTATGTTTGGTCTTTTGACTATTCTGTGACTGGAAGAATGTTTTTCTGGTCCAATCTGTTTGGAGTTCTGTAGGCTTCTTGTATGTTTATCGGGATGTCTTACTTTAGGTTAGTGAAGTGTTCTTCTATAATTTTGTTGAAGATACCTACTGGACCTTTAAGTTGGGAATCTTCACCCTCTTCTATACTTACTATTCTTAGGTTAGGTCTGCTAATTATGTCCTGGATGTTCTGGGTTATGAGATTTCTAAATTTCACATTTTCTTTGATTTTGTGTCAATGTTTTCTACTGTATCTTCCCTGAAATTCTCTTTTCTATCTCTTGTATTCTGTTGGTGATGCTTGTTTCTATGACTCCTGGTGGTTTCTTTCCTAGGTTTTCTACCTCCAGGGTTATCTCCCTCTTTGATTTTTTATTGTTTCTATTTCCATTTTTAAATCCTGAATGGTTTTGTTAATTCCTTCACTTGTTTGGTTGTGTTTTCCTGTAATTCCTTAAGGGATTTTTTTTCCTCTTTAAAGGCTTCTACTTGTTTTCCTGTGCTGTCCTGCACTTCTTTAAAGGAGTTATTTATGTCCTTCTTAAAGTCCTCTATCATCATCATGAGATGTGCCTTTAAATCTAAATCTTTGTTTTCCAGTGTGTTTGGATATCCAGTATTTGCTTTCGTTGGACAACTAGGTTGTGATGATGCCAAATAGTCTTGGTTTTTGTTGCTTAGGTTCAAGTTCTTGCCTCTTGCCATCACGTTGTCTCTCGTGTTAGCTTGTCTTGCTTTCTCTGACAATGGTTTGTAAGCCTGTGTGGCAACACTCCTGTAGACCTGTTTTCTTTCACCCAGCTCTGGCTACACAGATTTGTGGGACTGGGTTAGCTCTGGGTGCAGGTGGAAATGGGAAGTCTCCGGTCTGAGACTGCCCCTGGCTTTGTGTGACCTAAAGCCTCCAGGCTGGTTGCTTGGAACAGAAATGTTGGTCTTACTTCTGCTTTCAGGTGTGTTAGCCCTCCTGGTTCTGGGCACAGGCAGAGACCAGAAGGGTCCTACCCCTGACAGCTCCTAGATTCCTGTGCCCAGAAGGCACAAAGGGCAGTACACAATTTCTTCTTGGGCCAGGAATGTGAGCAGAAGCAGTTGTCTCCTTTGAGCTCTCAGGATTTTCTGCACTTCTCAGAGTCCAGCTCTCCCCCACATGGGATTTGGGTACAGAGACCTGTGGGATAGGTTTAGGTCTGGGAGCAGGCAGAAATTGGAAGTGGTCATGAGCTTTTATAAATATACCACAGGGAATATATCCTGAACTCAAAACAAATTTAGCTGATTGAGGATGTATGGATTTTATCCACGGATTTTAATCTTCTGATTGTTACACTGTCATAACACTTATAACTCTCACTGTCAGGCAGTGGATCTCTTATGATAGAAACCAGATTTCTTGTTCCATGTTTCTTAATTTTCCATTCAGCCTTCATTTCTTACACCCACTAGGTTGGTAGTTTTTTCTCATTATTGCCTTCTTATCCATAGGCTTGTCCATTCAAATATTTAACAGTAAGCATATGACTAGTAGGAGATATACAAACCCAAATGTTCTTCCACTGTTTAACCACAATTATAGGTTTGAATTGTATGATTCTTAAGGCATGGACAGTTATAGGAGTCTTCAATTTTGAAAATACCTTAAAATTTAAATGCAAAATTAGTTGTCATAAATTACTATATACTGTATTGAGAATAAATAAAAGATATGACTGCCATCTTGGAAATCTCTTTCCCTTAAGTTATCTTATTAGAAAAAAATAAAATTATTTTATTTTTATGTGTCTACATGTTTTATTTCTTCCTTATTTATTAAAATGGGAATTTCTAGTTTACATTTCAAATGTTATTCCCTTTTCCCAGTTGTCTGTCCATCAGCCCCCCTAATGCTTCCCCCCTTTATATATGGGTGTTCCCCTCCCCATCCACCCCTGATTACCACCTCCCAAACACCATGTGTGTGTCTGGTACTTGTGGAGGTCAGAAGAGATTGGCTGATCCCTTGGAACAAAAAAAAAATATGATGGCTAGTTAAAGCCATACTTTGGGAATTGAACCCTAGTCCTCTGAAAGAGCAACAGGTGTTCTGAGCTAATGAAGCATCTCTCTAACCGTTCTCTCTCTCACCACTAGAGTTCAACTAGGACATTACCATGTAAAACACTTTCTCCAAATTCAAATATCTCTCTTGGGTTATTTAAATTACCACAGGACCCAGCATAGAATGACCAGGACAGAACATGCAGTTATTTATAGGATTATCAGGTGATAGACATGATTAATGATGAGAAATATTGCACAGATCTTTGTTACATAGCTGTTTCCACTGGAACATTGGAACATTGTATCAAAGATGGACTGGGAGAGTGGGAAAGTTCCTAAACTCAGTAGTAAGTAACTTGACTCAGGAAGATCAAGAAACATACAAGATTCAGGAGCTGCCTGCTGCTGTTGTAGAAGTGTGATCAGTAGTAACAAGAAGAGGAGGTTCATTTGTGTTACTTCCTTTACAAGTCTTAGAAGCAGCTTCTATGATAGGTTGTACTTTTTTATCTCCCCTCCCCTCCACTCCTCTCCTCTCTACTCTCCACTCTTCTCTCCTCTTTTTCTTCACTCCTCTCCTTTCATTCACCTTCTCCCTCTCCTCCCTTTCTTCCTTTCCTCTCATTCTTTCTTTTCTTCCTTTCTAATTTTTAATTGTTATTTGATTACCATATCTCTGTTTTCCAGTTCTTTACAGAATGCACCTTCCTCCCTTTGAGTAAGCCGAGCTGCTATATTAACTACAGCAAACTCACTGACTCACTAAGCTCTACTTGTGTAAAATTTTTATTTTTTTCTTTTGTCACTATCTGGAACAAGGTTGAATAGACATCTCTGTACATCTCCTCAATCTTGAAAAGACTTTATTCTGTTAATTTAAAACATTTACACATTTTTTTTGCAAAACAAGTGTCTGCACTCTGATGATGAAAGTGTCTATCAACATTGGCTTCATATTTAAGTTAACTGATCTAATAATGCAGAATATTCATTCCATGTACATTAGCTTTATGCTGTGCAAGAAACGTAACCACACTGATACATTTTCTTCCAGTTTCTGTCCTAACAACTGCTTATTTCTCATTCCAGGATGCAAAAATAATGGCACACAAACTGAGTTTTCTAAGCAGTAGATTCCTTCCAGGCATTAAGAGCAGTTCATTAAATGAATGATTTGATTAGCCTGTTCTGAATTGGTCCTTCAGGGCCTGGGAGTCCTCTAATCACTCTAGTTGTAAGGAAGAAAACTGAGGTTAGTGTCTTGTGGGAAACACTCTGGCAAAAGACGTTGTGTCTGTGACTCCAAGAAGAACTTGTGTGGGGGTGGAGGTAACTATTAATCCTGAACGCAGTTTTGTGCTAGCTAGTTTGCTTTCTACTATGTGACACAAATCCTTTTTTCTGTATCCTTATAGAATATTCTGTAAAATCTGCTTTGCTTCCTAGTGCGTGTTTGGAGTGGATTTTCTTTTTCAAGGGAAGTGCCAGGTCCTGCTGTGAATTTAGCACAAAGCAAAGCCACAGGCTGCCCACCTGAGGGCAGCTTCCTATGGTTAATCAGTTCATTGTGGCTTCTCCTACCACTCTGCTTTTGTTGGAATTCTGAGTCATGCGCTGCATGCTGACATGCACAGAGGTTTAGGTTGAGTGGAGGCCTCACTAGGTCAAAAGGTGCTCTCCACTAGTGGTAGGAGGTATAGATGTGGCGCTGAGATTTCATTAGACTGTTTGAGAGCTAGAAGGTTCTTTTCTCTCTTACTTATTCTTGATTTAGAGTTTAGGTGATTAAAAACGCAATAGCCTGCTCTAGTAAGCTAAGATCAGCTTGAGGGACACTATTGTCTGTGTTCCTTAGGTTTGTTTCCATGAGGCTTGATGGATGTTTCAATAGATAATTAGGGAGTGTAATCAATCAGTCATTATCAGCTAGAAGATCCCACTACAGTTTTCAAATGGCTGGACTATTTCAAATGGCATTAATATTCACATTTTCTGTATTTTTTTGGGGGGAGGGTTGGAAGTTATGGAGGACCAAGTTAACTCATAATACGTTCAAAGCTAGAAAAGGTTCATGCAAAATATTGCTAAAAAATGAGAACCCATTGTCTTTTTCAATCAAGAGCTGGTTGGTGTGCTACAGAATATCCAGCTGCAGAGCCTGAATAGCATGCTTCTGAGGAGGAGTCAGGTTAAGGTTGGGTCTTTCTCTTTCTCTTCTAGTCCTTCTGTAATGCCAACTCCCCAGAAAAAAAAATGTGTGGAAAGCAAAAGAGATAACTGTTGGTTTGCTCTCTACCACTATCCAATTTTCCCCTCCACAGCAGAGAGAAGATTCATGAGGCTGAAAATCGTTTCTGCCCTGTATCAGGTGGAAGGTTCATAGCCATCCTGTCAATGAGCAGTAGCAGAAGTTAATACAGAGTCAGTGATTAGACAGAAAAAAGTATATCATGTGTTAGAGATTATTTCTTATAAGATGATTTATTTTGGCACCATTACTAAATCTGCTTTTTCTTCTAGACATTATAGTCTAAATACTTCTTTAGAGAAAAACCTATTTTTAATGTGAAATATGTTTCTATAAATGTAAAAGAAAGCTCTTTTCTTTCCTATACAGTTTTCACAAAGTTCTCTATTCTACAAAGGCATCATATTTTAAAACTTCCTTCTTGGAACTAAACTGTTTATCTGTTTTATCCCTGTTAACTAGAAAAATCACCTCCTAATTTCTATATCCTTTATTTTCCTGCTGTCTATATAAAGAGAATGAATTGCATTTTATGACATTAATAGGATTTCTTCATGTACTCCTTTTACGTTTTCTGATTATAGTTTTCCTAGTGATGATTTTTAGGTAGCCTCTCTCAATGATGTCACATAATGTGGAAGAGTACTGGCCTTAGCATGTTGTAGGTGAATGTTCATTCAGTAAGTATGTTTTTAACATAAAAATGATTCCATATTCTTTCCATGGAGAGGTTTGTCTGTTCTTATGTCCATTATGTTATAATTATCTTAAAGTTTTATCCTGAAAAATTTTAATACATACATAATTAAAGAACAGTCAGGACTGCATTTCTATGCAATATAATGACTTTACTGCTCTCACATATATTTTCTATTTACTTCTGGTGATTTAAAATTGTAAAGCAAATCTGCCACAGCCACTTTGAAATGTTTGACTTAAATTTTTAAATACATATAAAGATGCTTTTAACAGACATACTCAGTATGCCATACATATCAAACTAAAAATTTCTTAAGATAAACCAATATTCCAAATTATATTCAAGGAATTTGACTCATTCATATATATATATATGTATATATAAATATATATTATATAGTTACCTATATAATATATGTAGTGATTGAGCTATCAATCAATTGATAGTTTATCATCTCTTTCTATATTCATATCATCCATAACTATATGTTTATGTCAGTATCTATTGCTGTCATCACAAAAGGAAAGATTTCACTTTGACTATATAAGCAAATGTGTATGTATGTATGTATATAAATATATATGTGTGTGTGTGTGTGTGTGTGTGTGTGTGTGTGTGTAATTTTAGGTAGAAATGTAGTTTTATCTTCCCTTATGATGTTTCAATACATCCTTACTGCTATTTTAGCATCTTCTCCCCTTCATCTTCTGTATTTGGCTGCCCCTTTCTCCATAATTAAAGCTTCTCCTACTGCCCAGGGGCATTTTCCCCCTTTCTTCTTTCAAATCATATACACCCTGTTTTTCCTCTCTTTTGGTTCCTCACCACTGCCTGGTAACCTGTATAATTTTCTGGTTTCCTTAGTTACTATAGTGGGAATTTTGTTTTCTTTAAAAAGACAGAAATATTATGTGAAAATGTGTTTGTTTAATTTTGTTCAAATATTTTCCCACAGCAGCTGACTATGATTTGTCTCATGCTCTGTCAAGGGCATGATTGTGCCATCTGAAGATATTTTACATTGGAATTCTGGGGAATCTTCAGAGGGTCTAAAAATCCTGGAGTGCCCAAGAGAGTCTGTGGCTGCTGCTCTCCATCTTACTGTTGTTCTTTCTGCTATTGGTGGATGCTGGATTGGTGGATAGATAGTTTGCTGGTCACTGGTGTCTGGTTGCTGATGACAAATATTGGACTTGCCCTAAGAAACTCAGCAAGAAGTATCCTAACAGTATAGATGCCCCTTTCCTCTCTACCTTTTCTTCTAGTATCAGGGATTAGAAGTGATAAGAGTGGAAAAGAGTGTCAGGGAAAAGATACTGATAGAGTGGCCAAATGTATACTTACAAGTTTCTCTTGGTGATGTACTCACATCTGAAGATATGGAGTTAAGAACTGAAGACAAAAAGAATATATGATAGCCATCTTTCTGTATCTGTGTTTCTATATTCAATAACTTTCCTAGTTCCATCCATTTACTTGCAAGTGTTATGATTTTCTATTCCTTAGAGCTGAATTGTATTCCAAAGCAAATATTCACCTCACTTTCATTGCCTGTTCAATAGTTGAAAGATATTTAGGTTCCTTTCATTTCCTAGTTGTGATATAAGGAGAGATAATAATCATGTGTTAGTAAATGTCTATGGAGTAGGGTATTGAGTTGTTTTGCTGTTTGCCAAAGAGTAGCATCACTGGGTCATGCAGTAGATTTATTTTTAATTTTTGAGGCTTCTCCAGAGCGGCGAAACCATTTTGCAAGCTCCCCAACAATGCCTAGGCATTCCTTTTTGCTCACATCTTCAAGACCTTTCCTTATTAGTTGGTTTATTTTATTGCCATTCTGACTGTGGTAAGAGGAATGGTCAAAGATGTTTTGACTTATCATTCTCTAATTGCTAAGAGCAATGAAAAAGTTTTTTAAATATTTTTTAGCCATTTTTATATTCTTTTCTTGAGAACTCTCTATTCATATGCCAAGCCATATTTTTGGATGTGTATGCTTCTTTTCTTTGATCTTTGTGTTATTTATATTTTTGGATAGAAATATGCTATCTGATGTGTAGCTGTCAAAGATGTTTTCCCACCACATGGGATTCCTTTTCACTCATTTGTTTCCTTAGCTGTGCAAATACTTTGTAAGTTTATGAGGCCCCATTTGTAAACCACCAGACTCAATTCCTGGGCACATGGTGTCCTATAAAGTCCTTCCTTACACCCATGTACGGTAGAGCACTCTCTTTGTTTTCTACTACTGGTGCTAGTGTTTCAGGTTTCATGTTCAAATGTTTTATACATTTGGAGTTATTTTTGTGTCACAGACTTTTAAGATCAATTCAACTCAACATCTCACATTCTGGATTTAGTTGGTTATTTACACTGTGTATTGATTTACTTATTGTGTTATATTACATTTGTTGTTGTTGTTGTTGTTAATGATTGTTCATTATAGTTTGTTTTTGTTGGCTTGTTATAAGGGTTTCAGATAAGTCATGATAGCCTTAGAGTTGCTAGGTAGGCAAAATAATTTTGCATTCTGATCCTCCTGTCTCTGCCTCTTCAGTGGTAGAATTATATTAGTACTTCATTACAACTATTATTTTTATTTTTTACTAAGTAATTAATTTTTTACTTATTCACTTTACATCTTGATTACTGCCAACCTCCCAGTCACTCCCTCCCACAATCCTTCCCCCATCACTTCTCCCTTTCTCTTTTGAGTGGGTGCCCTCCCAGGTATCCCTCAACCCTGGCAGCACGTTAAGTCTGTAAAAGGTTAGGTACTTTCTCTCCCACTGAGGCAAGACATGGCAGCTGAGCCAAAAGAACATGTCCCACATTCAGATAACACCTTTTGGAATAGACCTTGTTCCATTTATTCAGGACATACATGAAAATCACACCTGTCACATATGTGCAGGTACAGCCCTTATTATATTCTTAGGTTGGTGATTCAGACTCAGAGTCCCAAAGGTCCATTGTTTTTTCTGTGGGGTTCCTATCCTCTTTGAGGCAACAGTTCTTTCTCCTATTCTACCATAATAGTCATCAAACTCCATCCAATATTTGGCTGTGTGCATTTCTGTCTGTCTGAGTAGGCTGTTGGATGGAGCCTCTCAGAGGAAAACTTGCCCCAGCCTACAAGCATAATAGAGCACCATTAATAGTGTTAGTGACTGGTGCTTGCTTATAGGATGGGTCTCAAGTTGGGCCAGTTATTGTTTGACCATTCTCTCAATATGTGAAGAAGACTGAATTCCCATTCCTGCATTTTTTCTAGTCAGGGTGAATTTGGGAAATAACATTTGGTGGATGAGTGTCACAATCATCCCACTAGGGTTATTGCCTGGCTATAGGAGGTAAGTTCTTGATGTTCTATATCTCCAATGTATTGAATCAAAGCTAAAATCACCCTCATTGATTCCCAGTCCCTATCTCAGATTTCTATCACCTCCTGGAGATGTCCACCACCTCCTCACTCCTGTCAGTTACAGATTTCCTTTCATTTTCATGGCTATGTAGCCATATCTACTGTCCTTTCTCACAGCTGATCCTGAATCCCCAATTCCCCCCCCCCTTCTCTTCCCTCTCCCTCTCAGTTCCCTCTGTTCATCTACTTCTTTCAAATAAATGTGACACAGAACTAAATAGAGGATTCTCAACAAAGGAATCTCAAATGAATGAAAAGCACTTAAAGAAATGTTCAAAGTCTTTGGGTATTAGGGAAATGCAAATCAAAACAACTATGAGGTTCCATCTACACATATCAGAATGGCTAAGATCAAAAAATCAAGACAACACATGATGGTGAGTTAATGGAGCTTTTCTCCATTGCTGGTGGGAGTATAAACTTGTACAAGCACTTTGGAAATAAATTTGGTGGTTTCTTAGAAAACTGTGATTTGCTCTACCTCAAGTTCCAGCTATACTACTCCTGGCTATATACCCAAATATGTTCCAACATCCCACAAAGACACTTGCTCAACTATGTAATAATAGTTTTACTTTAATTGCCCCAAACTGAAAACAACCAAGATGTCCCCCAACTGAAGAATGGACAAAGAAAATGTGGTACATCTACACAATAGAACACAATTCAGCTATGAAAAACAAAGACATCATGGATTTTGCAGCCAACGGCATCAAACTTGAGAATATCATCCTGAGTGAGATAACCCAGTTCCCTTAGGACATGCATGGTATGTACTTACTTATAAGTTGAGATTAGCCATAAAGTGCAAGTAACATGTTACAGTCAACAAACACAAAGAACCTAAGGATGAAGCAATGTTCAAATGAATATGCATGAATCTCGCTTAGAAGGGAGAACAAAATAATCACAGCCAATCTTATGCAGTACTGGGGACTGAGTCCAGGGATACAAGCATGTAATACAAATACTCTACCAACTGAGCTATGTATCTACACATACATGTCTATTATTTTAAAAAAGAAAACTGCAGAAACTGCCAAGTACTTTCTTTTCCACTCAAGGGGGTATGCAATGTGGTTAGAAATAATTGATTTATGAACAGATATACTCTCATGGAATATTGTCTCCCAGTCTTTACAAAGGCCATACAAAAACATTGTTATACTGAACAGATATTACATTGGATTAGGTCATGGTGAGTTTTTTATAAAATAATACTCTTCACATCAAAATAATAACAATTTTAAATAACAAATTATTCTAAAATATATTATCTTGTACAAGAATCATGAACTTTAAAATGTTGATTAAAAATAGCATAAAATATGGGAAAATGTTAAATAAGCTTTCAGTAGATATAGAAAACGATATTAAGTAACAGTATGCAAAACTATCCTCAGATGTAGAACAAATAAATCATTCTTTAGTAATTAAAAAATTCATAAGTAAGCTGACATATATTTCATGAAAAATTGAACATAAGGCATTTCTAAACTAAGACCCTCAGTGTTGTCATTGTCTGAAGTTCTGCCTGCAGTAACCACAATCTCTTTTAATAACTCACAAAAGGATTTTCATGTTGAGGTAGAACATACCACTGCAGTAGTGTTTATTAATTTCTTATGAATTTGCATTTTAATTAGAATGTCTATTGACTTGAAAAGAGATTGTTGTTACTTATGCTTCATAACACTTTTATTAGTTTCGAAATCAAAATCAGGTAGAGACTACTATTTTGAAAACTGTTCAATGAACAATGAGATTTATATACTCTAAAACAATGCATAATCACTTGACCATCAAAAGGAAGCCAATCATTCTTCATAGAACGACTTGTAGCTTTTCTATATATAGCATAGAGTAAGAATATTGTAAAAGTCATTTGAACAAATTATTTGCTATTCATTAAAAAGGGATATGATTTATCTGATATAATCCTATGCCTTAAAATATTCATTTTTAGCACAGCACACCTTTCTTGCTGAGCTGCATTCTCCCATGGTTACTGAAATATCGCTCACCATGAATGTAACAAAGCTCTCCCTTATCGTCTTGCCTATTGTGTAGAATTTTTATGTTATTCTTCAGAGCATGCAAGCAAATGTTCTACACATTCATGTTTGGCATAGGAAAGAATGCATAATGACCTATTTTTGAACACAAGAAAATTGGTTAGCATGCTTGATGAGGAACAAGGGCCAATTTACACTTTATTCAGCATAGTACAGTTAGTTCTATGAAAAGGAGTTCGTGAGTCAAATTGCTTTTCCCCTTTTTTTAAAATTGGAAAAATCTTCCTTATTGTGGTGAAAACATGTGAATCAGAACACACAACCATGAAGTGAGGGGAAATGTTTTGTAATTATTAGATCTTATTTTATTCTAATGTTAAAATAGGAATATGTTTTCAGATCTAGAAAGAATGTTGATATCCTTTTGTTTCTAAGATGCATGATAATTAGTAAGTCTAACTTAAATTAGAAAAGATAACTTCCTATAAATTTTAGGACATAATTTATCAAGCCTTTTTAAGTTATTTTGAATGATCCAGTTATCCAAATTTGTTTTGAATGTAATCTTGCTAGATGTGTGAGATTTTTATTTAGCTTCTGGTCAGATTTATCATTAAAATTATAGAATTTTATTTCAGAATGTACAATTTTCTTCCACTTACCCAAATAAATTTAGTTCATCACTTTAAAAAAACATTTCTTGTTGCCTTTTTATACGCAGAAAAAGAAGCTACTCTCTGCTTTAGATTCCTCTTCTTTTTTCTTTGTGATTCTTCATTGTTTCCAACACTACCCTTTCCCCACTTCTTGTTGAGAAGAAGAAGCATATTCTATTGGCCAGGAAATGGGTGGCTTGTCTGAAAAGGATAAATGGCCTTATCCCCTACAATGTTGCAAAACATATTTCTTAAACTTCACAGTAAGAGTTATTGTTGTTTTCAAGCAGTCATCCGTCTGTCATTATAACACTAGATAACAGACATGGATTAGCGCCTCTCTGCAGCTCCTAATAAGATCCTAAGACTTCTAGTGCTCACTGCTTCTTGCATTGAGTTTATGCCCTTACATCTTCAGCTTTATGATTAGCAACTTGACTACATTGCATTTCTTCATGTTTTGCATAGTCATATTTTTAATAAAGTGTTATGAGTTGTATCTAATAATTTGAAATTTTATAATAATACTGTATACTTTGGTTGGTAGTACTGTTAATTAGCTAATTACTTAATTAGCTTATTTATTTGTAGATACATCTGCATCTATTTGTGCACTTGCATGCAGGTAGCTGTGAAGACTAAAAGAAGGTGTCAGATCTCCTGATTCTGGAACCACAATAAGGGTATCCTGAAACAAACTCAAGTGTTCTGATGGAATGCAAGCACTCATTTTCTGAGCCATGCATTGCAGTAAAACAGCAGTTCTTATCCTGTGGATTATGAACGATCCTTTGGGATCGGTTGACCCTTCACAGTAGCAAATTTTCAGTTACGAAGTAGCAATGAAAATGATTTTATGGATAGTGATATGCTCAACATAAGAAATTGTGTTAAAGGGTCACCACAGTAGGAAGGCCGAGAATCTCACTGCTTTGAACTCATGTGTTGATTTCTGTCTTTTTCCCCCTCAGATGCTTATTTTAATTGAAAAAGAAGTGAAACAGGTGACCTCCAAAGAAAGGATGTTGGGAGAAACCTGTAAAATGTACCAGAGACCCAGGAAATGAGAGACTCACAGGAATCAAAGCGTGGGAGGACTCTAGATGAAAGGTCCTGCACTGGGAAGAGGGAACTTATTGAATCCACCTTCAGCAGAAAGACAGATCATCAAGTGGGAGATGGGGTTGCTATCCCACAGTCAAAGCTCTGACTCATTTCTTCCTGCCTGACAGAAAGGCAGGGATGGAAATGGAGAAGGGCCTGGGGCAAAGAAGGTCCAGTGACAGGTCCAAAGTAGGATCCAGCTCAAGTGGAGACCCTAAGACGTGACACCATTAACGAAGCTATGGGGCATTCACAAAAAGGGACCTACCATGACTGCTCTCCCAAAGACTCAATAAGCAGCTAAAAGAGTCAGATGCACATTTGTGCACCCTCTGGTTGAATTAGGGAAAAGCTGGAGGATACTAAGGAAAAAAGCAACCATGTAGGAGGATCAGCAGTCTCAAGTAACCTGGACCCCTCGAGATCCCTTAGACACTGGATCACCAACCAGGCAGCAAGCACCAGCTGAGATGAGACCTCCAACACATATATAGCAAAGAAATACCAGGTCTAGGTTCAGTCAGAGAATATGCACCTAAACCTCAAGAGACTGGATTCCCCAGGAAATTTAGAGATCTGGTGGGGTGGGTGGGGTGGGGACTTCTTTGTGGAGGCAGGAGTAGGAGGAGTGCAGGGGTAAGGAGGAGGTATGGATTGTGGAACTCTTTGGGGGTGGTAGACTAGGAAGAGAATAAAATCTGGAGTTTACAAAGAAAAAGAAAAAATGAAGTGAAATAATTTATAGTTAAAATTAATTCCAGCGATGGTAGCTCAACTTTCACTGGCTTTTCTATTTCATTTAAAACATTGATGTTCATTTATTAATTGTATATTTTATTTATTTACATTTCAAATGTTATACCCTTTTCTGGTTTGCCCTCTAGAAATCTCCCCCAACCCGCTATTATGAGAGTGCTCCCCGACCCATGCACCCACTCCCACCTCACCTCCCTGGCTTTCCCCTGCAATGGAGCATCAAGTCTTCACAGGACCAGAGGCTTCTCCTCTCATTGTTGCCCAACAAAGCCATCCTTTGATACATATGCAGCTGGAGTCATGGGTTGCTCCATGTGTACTCTTTGGTTGGTGGTTTAGTCCCTGTGAGCTCTTGGGGTGGGGGTCTGATTGGTTGATATTCTTGTTCTTCCTATGGGGTTGCAAACCCCTTCAGCTCCTTTAGTCCTTTTTCTAACTCCTAAATGGGGTCCCCATGTTCAGTCCAATGGTTGGCTGCTAGCGTCCTCATCTGTATCAGTAAGGCTCTGGCAGATCCTCTCAGGAGACACCCATATCTGGCTCCTGTCAGCAAGCACTTTGTGGCATCAGCAATAGTGTGTGGGTTTCCTGTCTGTATATAGGATGGATTCCCTAGGTGCGGCTGTCTCTGGATGGTCTTTCCTTCTGTCTCTGTTCCACACTTTGTCCCCATATTCCTATAGACTGTAGCAATTCTGGATTAAAAATTTTGGAGATGAGTGGGTGACCCATTCCCCAACCATGTCTTGCCTTGGATATGGTCTCTACAGGTTCTCCCTCCATTTTGTTGGGCATTTCCACTAATCTTATCCCTGTTGGGTCCTGAGGGCCACTTGCTTTCCTGGTGTCTGGGACTTTCTGGTTGCTTCCCCTACTTCCACACCTTCCATAGCTGCACACCTCTGTTCAAATTCCTGGCCATCTGTATTTCATCCATGTCTCCTCCCATACCTGATGCTGCCACCCCTTTTCCCCTGAGCTCCACTTTTCTTCATCCCAAGTCCCTCCCACACTCTACCTCCTGTTAGTATTCTGTTACCCCTTCTAAGACAGACTGAAGTATCCACACTTTGGTCTTCCTTCTTCTTGAGTTTCATATGGTCTGTGAATTGTGTCATATGTATTCCAAGTTTGGGGGCTAATAACCACTTATCAGAAAATGCATACCATGAGTGTTCTTTTGTAATTGGGTTACCTTACTCAGGATGATATTGTCTAATTCCATCCATTTGCCTGTGAATTTCATGAAGTCATTAATTTTAGTAGCTGAGTAGAATTCCATTGTGCAAATATATCACATTTTCTGTGTCCATTCCTCTGTTGAGGGGCATCTGGGTTCTGTCCAAGTTCTGGCTATTATAACTAAGGCTGCTATGAATATAGTCAAGCATGTGTACGAGTTATATGTTGGAATATCTTTTGGGTATATGCCCAGGAGTGGTACAGCTGGGTTCTCAGGTTGCACTATGTCCAATTTTTTGAGGAGTCTTCAGAATGATTTCCAGAGTGGATGTACTATATTGCAATCCCACCACCAATAGAGGAGTGTTCCTCTTTCCCCACATCATTGCCAGCATCTGCTGTCACTTGAGTTTTTGATCTTAGCCATTCAGATTGTTATGAACTGGCATCTCATGGTTGTTTTGATTTGCATGTCCCTGAAGACTAAGGATGTTGAATATTTCTTTAGCTGCTTCTTGACCATTTGATAATTCTCAGTCGAGAATTCTCTATTTAGCTCTGTACCCCACTTTAAATAGGATTATTTGTTTCTCTGGAATCTAACTTCTTGAGTTCTTTGTATGTATTGGGTATCAGATATAGACTTAGTATAGATTTTTCCCAATCTTTTGGTTGCCATTTTGTTCTATTGACAGTGTCTTTTGCCTTAAAGAAGCTTTTCAATTTTATGAGATCCCATTCTTTGATTCTTGTTCTTATAGCATAAGCCATTGTTGTTCTGTTCAGGAAAATTTCCCCTTTCATAGGTCTCCAAGGCTCTTTCCTACTTTCTCTTCCATTAGTTGCAGTGTATCTGGTTTTATGTGGATGTCTTTGATCCACTTGGACTTGAGCTTTGTATAAGAAGATAAGAATGGATGGATACTCATTCTTCTACATGCTCATGGACTAGCAGGATTAATATAGTAAAAATGTCCATCTTGCTGAAAGTAATCTGCAGGTTCAATACAATCCCCATTAAAGTTCTAACTCAATTCTTCATAGATTTGCAAATTCACTTGAAATAGGTAAAAACTCAGGATAGCATAAACTCTTCTGAACAATGAAAGACCTTCTGGGGGAATCACCATTCCTGACCTCAAGCTGTTTTACAGAGCAGGCATGATTTAAAACTGCATGTTACTGGTACAGAGACAAGCAGGTAGATCAGTGGAATAGAACTACACCAGAAATAAACCCACACACCTATGGTGATTTGATCTTTGACAAAGGAGCTAAAACAATCCAGTGAAAAAAAGACGGTATTTCCAACGAACGGTGCTGGTTAAACTGGTGGTCAATATTCCGATATTTTATTTGTGCTTCAAGCACTCAGAAAGTTATGGCCTGATTCATAAGAAATCAAAGATGAAATAGGTGTCTTATATATTAAATCATTTTCAAGTGTTAGAGAGAGGGTTTACAATATTATATACTATCTTTTAAACTGTAATTTAAATTATTAGTGTGAAAAATATGACAAAGTATCATGGGGATGGTATATAAATAGACATACAGCAACTTGACACTGGTCAGAGAAGGAGAGAGTGAGACTGAATCAAAACATGATTCTTAACAAAATCATATAGGCAGATGCCCATATGATGCAATTTGATGGTGAGATTTTTTTTCCTTCTTGGAACCTTCACTGAAATGTTTTCACTTCTTTTGGTTAACAAGTTAATCATGAAACAGTAATATTCTAAATGGGATGCTGTTTCACACTCCTTTAATACCCTCCACCTGTGCTCCTTTGGCCCCAGGAAAGCATGTCTTCTAAAGAGCAGTTCCCACGTCAGCAATTCTTGGTCTCTCAGGCAATCTTAAAAGTTTTGTTATGTGTTGCATGAACCCACTTAACCTAAACATTAATATATTTCTTCTCTGAATGAAAATTTGAGAAAAATATGTCCTACATTTCATGTGTTGTGTTTTCTCTTTTGGAAAGTCTGTTTGCAATTGAGAATGATACATTCCAATATAGATTTTCTGAGCTTTGATTTCGTTCCTAGTTTCTTCCCTTTGATGATTTGTTCATGATTTGGTTCACTTTTCATAGACTTACTTATTCATCCTTCAACTGTGTCTACTCTGAAGTCAATTATGTTCACCTGCCATTTTAGTTAGACAATTTAATGTATATGCACACCTGTAACTGCATTCTAGGTCTCCTAGAATCACCCCCTTAAAATCTTCATTAGTACATCTTGATTTTCATATGTGACTGCTTTTCCATGTGATTTGTCTTCCTGAACATGTGATTGCGGATATTAGAATCAAGACTATGTCCTATAAACAAGCTAAGTCTTCTGGTCTCATTATTTTTATTCATGTTCCATTTCATCTGTTTGTGAAGTTTATGTATTTTGCATTCTTGGTTTATTATGTATAATAGTGTAAATTACTATTTAGAACGTTGTAACTTCTGTAAGTCACTATGTAAGTAACACAGCTACTGCAGGTCTTGAAGTAGTCTTCCTTTTTTCACAATTCTTTCTTTATTCTTCCTATTTTTAAATGTTCAGGATGAACACAAGCCAGTGTGCCTCAACCACTGGCCCTCATGACAAAAAGCTTAGATATTAAAACATTTGATATTTTTAATGCCTCAGAATAATGACATAACATGTCACTTTCTGTGTTCCGTGAGGTAATTATTCCACTATTAAAAATATTAATTTCTTTACCTCATATACAGATGTATGGCATATGGCTATTTTAAATATGTACTATAAATGTATGTCTGTCATTGTGTAACTCAAAATATTCTTTCATGGTTTTGAAATTAATATTGTAACTTTACTATAGTTGTTAAATGATATTTCAAAGTAGGAAATCCATCCTATAGTTCTATACAATGCACATTCTAGCTTCTTGACTTTCATGCATTTGCACAAAATTTATATCTAGGCAGTAGATGAGAAATACTACTTGCATCTTTCATTTTTTAAATATAAGATAATATTGTTGCCCTATATTCTAAACCTAATTAACCCTTGTAAAAATGCTAATTTTATTTAATTTTGGCTTCCCTTACTGTAAGTATATGTGTAATGTTTTCTGATATTTTGGGTATAAATTCCATAAAACTGTAAGATTTATTTGTATTCTCTTAATTTGATAAACTCTACCATCTAAATTTGTATTTATTTAATCTAATGTGTCAACATTTTTCTCTACCTTTTAAAATATGTACTCAGTTTCATATGTACTTGGTGTTTTTTTTTATCAAGGACACAGATTCATCTCTAAAATTTATTTTAGACTTTTATAAGTTTTTCTCACCAAACACATTCACCCGGAAAATATATTTTACGTTTAGTGTGATATATAGGTTTCCTTTCCTATAAACACAGCTTATCTAGTACCATTTATTCTAAATCTATCATTGCCCCTTAAAGAAAAAGTTGTGCCAGGTGTTTGCTCTAGACTTTTTTGCCCGAGGGAGAGAAACTCCATTGGAAGTTAGATGAGAGCATGGAACCTAATTTATGCCTTTTCAATAGTGAATCTTAACAATGATGAACATTTCCTGTGTAGCATACTCTCACTCCTTATGTCTCAGCTAATCCTATTTTTCATCATAGTCAGCTGCATTAACAAGTATTACTTTCTAATAAAATCCTCCTAAGTTAGAATTTATGAGTCATATTCAACTTTCATTATTATTTTGATTTTGTAAGCAGTAAGATACTAAAAGATTATTTCCCAGCTTGTGAGTAGAAACCCTTCGGCAAACCTCTATTTCCAAAAATTTTACATGATTTATAACTAGCAAAATCGCAGTTATAAAATAGCAGTGAAAATAATTTTATGGTTGTAGGTGAGCACAACATGACAAACTGTATAAAAGGGTTGCAGCATTAGGAACATTGAAGAAAAATACTGTGCTAAAGTTTCCTGGGATATTTTATGTGATGTGTGATCATGATGTGTGATATTTACACATAACCCAGGCTCTGATTTGTATTTATGCTAATTATGCCAGCTTTAATATTTAATTTTAGTAACCGGGATAACAATGACATAATAAATAAAAAGAAGAGTGGTATGTTCCTTGTATCTATTCTTGCATTTTAAAATAGATGGTTTATTATTAAGGTAATATGGACATGTAACATCTCATAGTATGCCAGGCTTAGCTGAATAATTTGCAGAAGCATTAATTTACTTGGTTTAGGTGGATTGATTAAAATACTATTAGTAAAAATGTGGTGCAAACTCAAGCATAAAAAAGTTACAATCTACAACATATTTTTCAGATAAAATGATCAATTTTATTTAGAAAGTATGGACAAATGTATTAATGTGTGTTGTCTTTTAATGAGCAGTTACCAAGAAAGGCATGATCAAAGTATTTGACTGTGTCATGTTCTCTGAGTCCTTTCAGACATGTCAGTCTTTATAACTCTGTTTACATCCATCTCAGGATGTATACTAAGTAGGAGTATAACTATACTGGCCCTTCTTATTCGTTTCTCTAATAAAGTTCTGTTCCTTTTTGTCGTGCTATCATTTTGGTGTATCAGTTTAAACAAAGTAAATCTCCCTGACCAGCCATTCAAGTTGCATGAGTGCTGGAGAGATGCTTCCCTAGCCCCTTGCCTCTGTGGCAGGCAGGAGAGATGCCAACCCTCTTCACTAGGGAGCAGCTCTGCCCCTTTCCTGTGCTGAACAGTAGAGCTAAACCTACTGGAAGAGCTACCTGGTGGTAGGCAAGCCTGCTGAGGGCATGAGAGCGTGAGATCTGGCCCAGCCCTTGTTAGGGATGTTCAAGACATTGAGTCAGCCCACTCCAATATCTACACTATCTCTAAAGAGCTGGAGCACAAGAAAGGGCCAGTCCTGTAGAACTAAAGCTTCAGGATCTCCATGACACAGGGCAACAGCAGGATGGCTAATAAGAGTCCTATTGAGAATCCAGTATTTAAGGTGTGGCAGAAGCCAGAGGCCTTGAACCTGGCCAAGGGCTTATAGCAGTACACATTTGCAGGTGAAATTGTTTGGATATACCGTGACACTGCAGTTTCTACTGCGAGATGGTCTTGTTTGTTTGCATGTTTGTGCTGTGTTTTGCCTTGTTTGGCTTACCTTTGTTTCATTTTGTTTAGGAGTGGAGGCTAAAACAAGAGAGGGCAGACATGGAGGAGGGGTGGGGAAGTGTGTGGAATTGGGGCACATGATGTGCGTGATGTAGAATTCATGACGAATCCAATTAAAAATCAAAATATATAAACCCAATAAGTGTAGATTTTTTGATGATATTTTGTCACCAATTTTGTTGTCAATGACTCTCAATGTGTTCAACGGTGTCAATCAATTTCCAATTAGTATGATTATGGAACTAATTAAGCTTGTGTCTATCATGTTTTTTTTTAATTTTTCTCTTTATGATTTAACTTTTTCAGAGTACGAATTTTTCAGATTCTACTGAATATATCTTATTTTCTTAACCCTACTTCATTTTGAAGACTACTGATCAGCAATTAGTTCATGACTAAATTGTTTTCTTCTAGAACACATATCAACACCCTTTTAATTTTTTTCTGCTGTGTGTGTATATGTGTATGCCTGTGCATATTTAAATGTTTGTGCCTATATTTCTGGAGTATTGAAGTTGATACCAGTCTTTTCCTCAAATGCTTTCTAACATATTTTTCAAAAATCTGATAAAGATTTCTGTAAAGTATCAATTATCATTTCTCTATGTATTTATTTCTGTGTTGTTCAGTGAAGATAAAAAAAATCCTTTCATTGAGGACACACATAGATAAAGACAAAGGGATGGGAATAGATAGATTCACAACATAGCATTCACATAAGCAAAGATTTAGACTTGCACCACAGACATACAGGAAACAGCAGAAAACATACACACAGAGTAGAGAACTCATATCAGGACTAATTGTTGTTTAAATTACTCCAAGGGATCTACTTTAAATTTCTTTTTTTCAAAATACAACACCAACAATTCTTAGTTACTCTGTATTTATAACTAATGCTTTCAAACTGACAAGCCCAAGATCCACTGTTTTCATAGTTTTATTCCTAGGTTTATGAGTGTGCCTTTAACAATAATGTTCAATCACTAATAGTAGAAATGAGCCTCCCTTTCTGACTTTATATCTTTGTTATTAAACAAATTGTTTGGTTATAAATAAGAGCCAAAGCAGAGATTATACCTTTTCACCCCGTACATATCAGATGTTATTCCATGCATGTTTGCTGTGTTAATATTTCAGGTAACTTGTATTCTCTGTAAAGAAAGCCATGTGTATCAAATCCATATTTTACATTCACATGATTTTTTGCTATTGGTTTCAGTTTCTGGTTTGTTTGTTTCTAACCGCATGTTCACTAATGAAAATTGAGTTATAAAATCTTTTTTCCTTTTCTTTTTCACTTTATGCAGGACTCAAGTGACTTTAAATTACATCAGGTTAGGATGAGTGATAGAATCCTGATAAGCCCACACTAGATAAGCTTTGGCCAAGATTCTTACTACTCAAATGATGAGGCATTACTAACTTTAATTCCATAATTTTTCTTACCAAACCAAATACCTGTTTAACACTTTTCTGATTCCTGAGAGGTCTCATAGGCAATCATAAGTGTTTCATCTTGCCTGTGCCTGATAATGTTAGTCACAGTGCTAAGCATTATGGGCTAAAATGGTTTTTGCTTTGTTTGTTTGTTTGTTTTTGTTTTTTTCCATCTTTACTAAGTTGGGTATTTCTTATTTACATTTCAAATGTTATTCCCTTTCACGGTTTCCATGCCAACCTCCCCCTAACCCCTTCCCCTCCCCTTCTATATGGGTGTTCCCCTCCCTATCCTTCCCCCATTATTGCCCTCCCCCCCAACAATTGCGTTCACTGGGGGTTCAGTCTTGGAAGGACCAAGGGCTTTCCCTTCCACTGGTGCTCTTACTAGGCTATTCATTGCTACCTATGAAGTTGGAGCCCAGGGTCAGTCCATGGATATTCTTTGGGTAGTGGCTTAGGCCCTGGAAGCTCTGGTTGGTTGGCATTGTTGTTCATATGGGGTCTCAAGCCCCTTCAGCTCTTTCAGTCCTTTCTCTGATTCCTTCAACGGGTTATCAACAACTGAAGCATATGGGAAACTCACACAATGTTACACACTTCATTTCTGGCTATTGCTTAATGGAGTATGCTACTGAGAATGCAATCGTGCTGTATGTAGGGTCACATTGCTCAGGTTTCCTTAGACTTTATATTTGGAATTTGCATTGTTTTTTGGTTGGAGTGGTTGTACTTTAAAGCTTCATCCTTGTGGTCGCTCCTCACAAAGCCACAGTGCACTAGCATGAGAAACTCCCTGTTTTAAGTAGTAGCAATGGTAGCTTGTGGAAAGGAGAGCTGCCTTCAGATGAGTATTTTTTAGGGATCCAGGACTGACATATGTTTGAAGAGATGTAATAACATCAGGGGTGAATGTTGCTAGATGGGACATGCTGTCTGACTTTATCAGATAGTCTGTGCACTTCACTAATAGATATTTAATAAGCAAAAGGAATAAATAGGCCAGATGTAGCATGGAGAACCTTTGTCTATGTTGAATGTTCATTGACTCTTATTTGCTTGCTTTTCTTTTTCTGCAGTTTTTTTTTCTTCTTGGAGTTTTCATTGTTGTCATTATCTTGAGACTGAATGTAAGGGGACATCATCATTTAATATCGTATAAGACCTATATTCAGTTATTTATATATTTTGTAAAATGCATATTCAAGCAAATGACTCACTATTACAATAGGATAAAATATTTGGAAATGATATGCACACAAACTGTATATTTAGCCTAGTATTTCTATATGTAAATACTTGCTGTTTACAAATCAAAAAACATATACTGTGTCTTTAGAAAATGTGACTGAAATATACGAACTATTATAGCATATGTAAAGTAATAGAATGAAGACTTAACAGTTACCCTATCCGATTTTCTTCTCTGCACTATTTAAAGTAATTTTGATCAGTTGATTGGACAATGAATGTATACCATTTGATGATCCTTTACTAACTACCAAGTCATTATAAAATTAGAAGAAATGGTAATGTGTTACAAAGGAATCATGGTATTGAATGAAGTGGTATTCTAGAAATAAAATTTCTTCTCAATCACCACTAGTTTAACACCACAGGTTAACTTTGTCAAAGAGTAAATAGGTAATTTATCAATGATGTGTGTGTATGATTGCAAACAAACCAATTAACAATATTTCCCTTCATTTACCAATGTCATAAACAACCAAAATGAAATTAACCAATTGGTATTCATCCAATAATACAGGTTTTATATTTGTAAATCTACAAGTACCTACATTTTGTTATTTTTATGTGTGTGTAAAACCTCCATATTTGTAATTTTCCTGTTCTAACCTTTCTTCTTTCAAGAATACCAATATGAAGGGAGTTACTTTAAAATGACATGAAATTTATTATTAGTTAGAAGTTAACCTCATGCCACCTTTAATAAGCTATAACTGTATCTTACTTGAGTTGAATCAATGCTTAGACACACAAAAAATGGCACGTTATGTTTTCTATTTTACATAAAAAATTTAGAAATAAACCCTACCCATAGCCATTTTTTAAAAACCTTTATCCATAAAGTGATAAGTGTCAGCAAAGTGTCTACCAAAAAAAAATGATTTGGGGGATTTCAGACAAAAATTCTGTTCCTGAGAACTTCTCCCTGCTTTTTAAGAAAAAGTAAATAAAAATTAAAATTGGTAGCTAAAAATGAATAACACAGCTTTAGTTTAGATGGGAAATCCTCCCCTCTGCTGCAATTACAGGATGAAACAAGCTTGAAGCTCAGAGGAGTTCTCAACTCCGTCTCTTCTGCTTCCTGCCTCTGTGAGGGGCTGTTTTTCTGATGCCATTACCGGCAGATCGCCACACTGCACCTGCTGATCCACCTGCCTCTCACTGGCGTGCAGTATTTAAAATGTTATGCAATTACCGTAAATGAATTTAAAGGGCTAGATTTGCACTGCACCTCCTGGAGAGCCGTTGTTCATCCTCAAAAGTGCCTGATGATAGTGAGGGAAGCTTTGCCTCCCGATTGGCCCTGGGGTGTTGAATCGCTCCCCTTTGAAGAGCTCTGTGGTGAATCTCTTCGGGAGGATACTAAATGGAAAGGAAGCATAAAGAGAGACATTTTCTACCCCAGGGATACCAGTCTTTATGGATTGAGACTAGGCAGCGCAAGACAAGCAACTAGACCATCTAAATGTGTCTTGAAAAACACAAACAAACACACACATAAACAGAAGAAAAACTATCTCCACCAAGTCTGATTTGTATTTATGAGCTTAGTTTTAATTAATTCCAGAAACCCCATGTTAAAAATGTAGAAAAGACATTTTAAAGAGGAAAAGTTACATGCTTCGTATCAGAACACACTTTAATGTTTAATGTCACAGTGTCCACAGTGTCTTCACAGTAGTCTTTAGCTTTTCTTCAGTGATGCTCTTATTGCCAAGCACCATGTGAGGAGAATTTAAATGGGCAGCTTATTTTAGTACGTTCTGTTTTTCTGTTTTTGTTTTTTTTTTTTTTAATAGGAAAATTTCCTAGGAATCTTGACTGAGATAAAAAAATACATACTTGTTCACTGAAAATACCCTTCACATGTAGGACATTGTCAAAATGTAAATACAAAGTTTATTACCCAGAACCCTACATTAAGAGGTTGATAGACACCCAAAACCATTTCATTGGACATCATATATTTCTTCAAAGGTAACATAGCTGCAGTTTATGGAGACAGATATATGCAAAGCACAAGAATTTTTGAGATACAATAATGTTTCTGACATAGTAGGTAAGAAGTCTCAGAAGAGTCATGTATCATTCTTAAGAGAAGACAAACATAAGCCTGAAAATCAACTACCTTATTTTTATAATGAGACCTCTAAGTTCACCGAGCTATGGTTGACTCCCTAATGAAAGGAAACAGTTGGCATACTGAAAGAATCAAAGTAGCGAAGAATCAAGAACCAGTACTAGGGAAGAAAATTCTAAATTGCATGTGAAGGAAGGTTAGAGAGCTCCATACATGAAAGTCTGACATTTTAATCTGGAGCAGAGTACATAAATATTCCAGAGAGAACCAAGGGTACACGTGAAGAGCTGTTTATAGAAGGGCTAGAATAAACACAATAAACCTGGATGAAAGGAGACAGAAACCAATATTCCATAGCAGAGATAATAAAGATGTCATGTGCTCCTTAGAGGTAGAAGAGAAAAATAAAACAGCAAAATCATGGGTAACAACGGCTAGGAATTTTCTAATGTTCTAAATAACAGACTTAGGAATATCTGACACCACTGTCAGAGCAAACATTCAACTGGTCTTTCCTAGGCATAGTCTACTAAATTATATAACATCAACCAGAGAAATGTTTGAAGAAAGTAAGGTGTGTGCTGAGGAAACTTTGGATATAAAGATCAAAGGTAAGCTTTAACATCATTAGCACAAGCTGCGCAAGCAAGAATAGCACGGTAGAAGAGTTAAAGTTCAGACTGAAAGTGCTAACGTATAATTCCATGTCTCTAATACTCCCTTAACGATGAAGAGTAAACATTTTGTCTTATAAGTTAAAATGAAAGAAATTTGTCACAAATAGATTTGTTTTCTTTTTGTAATAACTAATTGTGTGCGTGTGTGTGTATGTGTGTTCGTGTGCATGTGCGTGCGTGTGTGTGTGTGTATTTGTGTGTGTGTGTGTGTGTGTGTGTGTGTGTGTGTGTGTACAGGAAGGGACATACTAATAGAGGATGCTAGATGTCAAATTCACATATAATTCTTTGAGTCTGGAGCTTGTTGAATAGACTATATTGGATAATCAGTGGACCCCAGGGTTCCACCTCCTCTCTCCAGCGCTGAGATTAGAAATATTTGCCACTGGAAATGGTTATTTACTTATTTGTATTTTGGGATAAGCAATAGCTATCAAATTCAGGTCTCCATACTTATAAGTACTTTATGGGGAAAAAAATCACCACAAACCTTACCAGAAAGTATGTATACTGAGAATTATTAAGGAAGTTATTTAAAAAGAAGAAATAAATATAGATCTGAGTATCAGATCTACTTAAAAATAGAGAGATCATTACGGAGGATGGAAACTGAAAGTGCTTTTCTAGACTTAGTGGAGTGAATATCAGCAATGGGACCTTATGTGCTTATTGTCAAAAATTTCATACTTGTCCAGTGTATGTCTGGGAAAAGTCACATATTGCATTGTCATCAATAAGTACTCAACAACTCAGAGAAGTACACATTTGCTCTTAGGAGGGGAGAAAAAAACATCAATGCAGTGGCTTAACATCTTCATTCAAAACCAGAAACCAAAACAAAAAACATGGTCATGTAAACTGAACAATAACATATATACCAAACATTAACATAAACATCTTAATAGCAGGATTCTTAATAGATATTGACATAATCAAATATGTTGTATATTGTTCTAAAATAAAAAGCACAAGCAAATTAAATGTAATGACCTAAAGAAATATAGATCATGATATATGTAATGAAAATAAAATTGTCTAGCCTATATTAACTTCCAAAAATAAAATTTGGAGTAAGGGAAGTCATCAGGGACAAGGTGTTTTTACTTAATGAGGTGGTCAATTCTACCAAAGGCCTAAGCAATTTCTGAAGTGTAGGTACTAAAAAAAGTATTCCAGATGCATATAAAAATGATAGAAATATAAAAGTTGCTTATTCTACTGATATAACTGGAAATATCCTTATTATGCATTACTAAAAGATCTTTTATCAGAAAATGATGACAGCCATAATAGTATACATGTATAGTATCAACTGACTGGATCTGTCTTTCTTAGAAACATTATTTGAATACATGCAGAATGTGTATCCTTTCCTGTTAATGATGAATATTTAAAAATTCAAATATAATTTGTATCAGAAGATATGCCTCAATAAGTTCTACAATAGTATTCATTACATTAATCATACAAAATGTGCTCATAATCCACAACCAAGTCAAAACAGAAATCTATAAAAGAAATATGGCTGGAAAACTCAAAGCCTGCATGGCAGATAACAACAGGTCTGTAAATAGCAAAAATAATTAACAAGAAAACAGCTGATTAAAGCTGTGAAAAATAGGAAAATTGAAATTTAAAGGAAACATCTATAATCATGGATATTTGTTTAAAGGGAAGTTAAAATTCTATTTTGGAAAAGAAAGAAAAATAGTTGAATCCAAGCTTAAGCCAAACAACAAACATTAGAATAGAGATAAAGGGGGTGGAGGATTGACTTAGTTAAGAGCAACAGTTCCTCTTCTAGAGGACCTGGTTTCAATTCCCAGCATCTACATGGCAGTTCTCAACAGTCTGCAACGACTTCTTTGGCTATATTCTTGCCTCTATGGGCACCAGACCTGAGTGTGGTACACATACATATAAGCAAAACACTCATACACATAGAATAGAGAGAAATATAAATTAGACCACAAAATAGAGATGGTAATCAAATGAAAAGATAATATCAGGAAAAGTAACATGTAAACTAGCTAGCTGGGTAAAATAAGAAAGAGAAATGTGGATAACTAGCATTCTAGATGGTAGAAGGCATTACATCTCATACCGTCATCATTGAAAGGATAATAAAAGTATATATAAACAACACTGTTGGAAAATATCTGCTAGTAACAACAGTATACATGTACGTATTACAATGTCTAGTCTTATAAGATGCTATAAAACAGAGTGCCCAGTCATCTTCAGAGAAACCTCCTCTGCCAGATGTTTGGAACAGATATAACGACCCACAGCCATATATTAGGCAGAGATTGGAGGACTGCACATTAGCGAGGGAAGAAGGTTTGTAGAAGCCAGAGGGGCTGGGGACACTAAGAATACAACAGATTCCACAGAATCAACTAAGTAGGCCTCTTAGGGACTTAGAGACATAGTAATCACTCAGCCTATGCTGATCCCCACTGGGACCTCTGCAAATATGTTGCAATGGTTAGTTTTGGGAGTTTTTTAGGACTCCTAACAGTTGAATGGGGATAACTTTGCTCTTTTGCCTGCTCTTGGGACCCTTTTCTTCCAGCTTCAGCCAGCCTTAATATAAGAGTTTGTGACTGGTTTCATTGCATCTTGTTTTGCCTTGTTTAGTTGATATCCCAGAAATGCCTACTCTTTTCTGAAAGGATGCAGAGGAGCAGTAGATCTGGAGAGAGTAGGTTGGGGAGAGGCTTTGAGGAGTGGAAGGACAGGAGGCTGTGGTAAGACTGTAGTATTACATAAGAGATAAACAAATACAAAGAAAAAAAGAGAGAAATGTAGTTATGACACTGGTAGGGATTTTTTTTCTGAAGAGTCCTTACCATCCTTGCCAAGAAGCCTGGAGATCCTTTAATGGAGTCCAATAACTGAGATTGTTCAGGAAGTGTCCTGATATATTTTGAAGGCAGTCAGTTATGTTTTGATAGTTTTGATATGAATCATATGCAATATTTTGATATAGATGAGTTCTGTAATTTATTTTGGCAAATACAAAGAATGAACTCTTTTGAAGGCCATCAGAGTTACACCTCCTTATTGTATTTCAATATTGCTTTTACATTCCAACATTTTAGATCAAGAACATGACTCTCTCTGTGGGTCTGAATTTTTGTAAATAAAGGTTTCTGATAGAAACAATAAAAAATTGACAGATGCTTCACAAGAATTATAAGTTTTAATATCAGTATGAATGCATGAATGAAAATGCCTACATATATTTGCATCTATATTGAAAATTATATCTCCATATGTTATTAGCTACTAAACTTTAATCCTTCTAGATTTTCATATTTTAAGGTAGTTGTATAGCACATAATATAAAATTTATTCCCAGCTTAAAGAACAACAGAAGAAATATAATTTGGTCTTTCATTTTTTACTCTTCCAGGAAGAATAATACATGTTTTAATAATTTCTTCTATGTCTATCTCCATGCATTCTGATGAACAGACAAGCCTAAATGTAGAACTTATATTATAATGAAGTACATTTTATATATTGATTATAATAATTGAATGTGAAAATAGATAACTTTAGCTTATTAAAATATTTAAAGATGAGTATTAAATGTAAGATTCTCACAGTTTCCATTGATGTAATTTGTTACATTATGTCAATTTTAAAATTGATTTTCGGAAGCAATTCTTATTATTAATTACTTATTTTATTTACTTACATCTCAAATGTTGTCCCTCTCCCAGACCCCTTACAGAGTTCTTCCCCATACCCCATCTCTTCCATCTATAAGACAGTGCTCCCCCAGAGACATCCCTCCTCCCTGGGGCATCAATCTACAGGATTAGATGATCCTATTCACCTGAGGCCAGACAAGGCAGTCCTCTGCTACACATGTGCCAGGGCCTCAGACTAGCCCATGTATGTTTTTCGGTTGGTGGCTTATTTTCTTGAAGCTCCAAGGGTCAAGGTTAGTTGACACTGTTGGTCTTTCTATGTGATTGCTATCATCTTCAGTTTCTTCAATCCTTCCCCAAACTCTTCCAAAGGAGTCCCTGGTCTCAGTGCAATGCATGGCTTTGAAAATCTGCATCTGCCTCAGTCAACTGCTGGTAAAGCCTCCAAGAGGATAACCATGCTTCCAGAAAGGAAGCATGATATGGCATCAATAATAGTGTCAGGGTTTGGTGCTTGTCCATAGAATAGATCCCAAGTTGGGCTGGTCACTGCTCAGCCATTCACTCAGTCTCTGCTTCATTTTTGTCCCTGCATTTCCTTTAGACAGAGAAAAAAATTTTGTCAACAATTTTTGAATGTGGGTTGGTGTCCCCATCTGTTCACTGATGGCCCTGTCTAACTAATAGAAGTGATCTTTTCAGGGTCCATATGACCACTGTTGAGCATTTCAGCTAAGGTAATATACATCATTTCCTGGGAGCCTCCCTCATCCCAGATCTCTGGGACTTTCAAGTTCATCCTTGCCCCTGGCCCCTGGCCCTCTAGGCTTCTCTCCTTTCTTAATACCTGATCTTGCTCCCCTTTTTCTCCATCCTCTCCTCTCTCCCATCCAGATCCTTTTCTCACTCTACCTCCAATGTTTATTTCCCTCCCACTTCTAAGTGGAATTTAAGTATCCTCACTTGTGCCTTTCTTCTTGTTTAACTTTTTAGGATCTGTGATATCATGGGTATTCTGTACTTTTCGCTAATATCCATTTATCAATGAGTACATGCCATGTATGTCCTTTTGAGTCTGGGTTACCTCACTCAACTCTCTAGTTCTGTCCATTTGCTGACAAAATTCATTATGTCCTTCTTTTTAATAGTTGAATAGAATTCCATTGTGTAAATGTATCCCATTTTCTGTACCCATTCTGCAGTTGAGAATATGTGTTGCTTCTGGTTTCTGGCTATTGTGAATAAGACTGCAATGAACATAGTGCAACATGTCTATATGATATTGTGGAGCATCTTTGTGTTATGTGCCCACGAGCTGTATTTCTAGGTCTTTAGGTAGAACATTTTCCAATTTTTTGAGGAACCTCCAGATTGATTACCAGAGTGGTTATACGACTTTGCAATCCTAGCTATGGAAGAGCATTCCCTTTTCTTCACATCCTCACCATTATGTGCTGTCACTTGAGTTTTTGATCTTAGCCATTCTGATTGTTATAAGGTGGAATCTCAGGGTCATTTTAATTTTTAACTTAAGACTTAATATATCTCTTTAGGAAAAATTTTATTATGGACACTCTATTGGGTTTTAAAATATGCACATTTTTATAAAGCTTGAGATACCTTGTGCAATATTTTTATAAATTCAAATTGCACATGAAAGTGGCTTTGATTAGGAAAAAACATGCTATATTGTTCATGACAATTAAGGAAGGTATTTTTTTAGCTTTGTAGTTATTTAGGGTATATAAGTTTCTTATATTGAAATACATTTTATTATATTATTATAATATTATTGATACATTAAAATGTTTTTAATGATGATATTTGCTAACATAAAATATTTTTTTTAATTTTAATCACATTTTATAAATCTAGAACATACAACAAAGTGTTATGTCAGTGATTATTTGAACACTAAAGTTCTCAGAAAGAATGATTGTATGACAGGGTTTTACTAACTCACAGGAGTCTTCCTTCAGTTCAGTCAAATGACAAGTCACTTAGAATGGTTAGAAATTTAACCATTCACATTAACATTTCTGCAAAATATAGTTTTGTCTTCTAACAAAGATATCCTTATTTTAGAATGAAATTTCTTAAAGCTCGCTGAAGTGCTATTTGTCCAGTGTTAATTAGTTTGGAAATTGACTTCAGAAATCTTCAACCTGCTATTAGAGAAAAAAATCTCTGTTGTTAATCCTGAGAGTTTCACAGGCTTGAGCAATATGTGATTTCCTTCCACCAATGCAACAAAGAAAGGACTAGATTTATCATGTTATCCAGAAAGTAAATCTGTCTGATGCTTGATGAAGTATATCTCATTATTTATTCTCTTTACTACAAGAAAACAGTTGAAGGGAAATGACTTTCCAAAGGTTAAACTTACTGAAGAACTACAGGTATATCAGGGATGCTCTAGATAAATAACAAGGTGGGAAATTCTGGAATTCCACATTGGAATTTCTTTCTGAGCTTTACTACTTTCTATGGTGTTATCCTTGGTCTTCAATCAGTTATCTATTTTCATTCTGTTGTTTTATTTCAATGTTCCTATGGCTCGCTTTATGCTCTGTAAATACTTTATGCTCTATAGCCTACTATTAATATATACTACTTTGTTCACTAGTATTTACATTCCTGCCTGTTAACTTTTTATTTCTTTTCAACGATCTAATGTTGTTGAAATAAACTCATCATATTACATTATTCCTTTACCAGTATATTAATAATAATCTAACACTCTATAAATTATCCTTCTGAATTCATTGACCCTCTCCTTCACAGCATTGCTATGATTTCCTGTTGATCAATTCTTCACTGAGAGTTTGGAGTTAGCTTTCTGGACTGCAATTTCTTTCACCTCTATTGATGACTCCAAAGGAATTAAAACAGATCTCTCAAAATACCTAAAATTCTCATGTACTGCAATCTTGATTTTCTTTCCAACTCCATCTTGTGCTCGCTACTCATCCTTCTTATACTTCAAATAATGAGTCCTCTCTAGCCCTTGCACTCAATGTTCACCTCTGACACATTCTTTAGTATCAACAGTGACTCCTACTTAAATCATTTGTGAATGTGGTGTCTTCTACATTATTTGTATAGTCATATTTTTACTGACACGAAATATTTTATTCTACATAAATGAAAAGGCAGTAGTCTGATTTTTGAGCCATGTACCAATAAAGTTTCTTCAGCAGTAAACACATGAAACCTAGATTCTTATTCTTTGTCTACAGTTTGTGCTCAATCAAACTTCTGCACTCCTGCCTCAGTTCTTGAATTTATTACCCTTCAATCTCAAATTTGTTATATAAATCTTCATTTTAGCCTTGTTATTTCCTATTTATTTCTTCTCAGATATTTCTATATAACACGGGTGTCCCCTCATGTAAATTCCAGTTAGGGCTATATGATAGAGCATTTAATTGTATAAAGTGGATTCAGTCTCATTAATTTTTCTTTCCCCAAATAAATGCTATGATGACAATGATTTATTTCTCTTTCTAAACAATTTAAGGAAACTACTCACCCCATCTCTTTTAAGATCTAAATATTTATCATGTCTTAACATAAAAATGTATTTCAAAAATGCAAAACAATCATTTGTTTCTTGTTCAAGTCCTTTAATAAAATCAATCAAATAGCTTAATTTCTTGTTTTGGGCATCAATTTCCATATCTTTTTCCAACACTAAATAGACTAATTTGAAAATAGTTGACCTTGCATAAAGAACTCCCACTTTTCAATTTGATTATAATATAATTTGAGGAAAATGAAAAAATAAAACAAAATGATCATGCAGATTTTCATCAAATTAAAAAAAAACTATTACAACTTGATTGATCAGTAGTACAACATATTTTGATTTATTTAATTCTTTGGAGAATAATCAATCTGTGGCATAAATCTGTAAATATAACATCTGTTTTACCTTATTTATTGTTTTTTGTCAGTCATAAAGAAATACAATATGAAATATATATGACTTAGGTAACTGGCTGCTTAGGATATTTGTTTTATTTTGTGATGCATGATTTCTCCACGTGGCTTTTTCTGGCCTCAAAGTACTGATTCTGCTACCTCTAAGGTACAAATGCTGGGGTTACAGGAGTGCACATAGCACCAAGAAATTTTATTACTTGTTAGGAAGCTCTTTTTTGTCCTGAACCCCGCAGCACTAGTGTATGTTTCTGAGCAAACACACTCTGAGACATTCCACATGAAAGCAATTCTGTAGCAAACTATGTCTCTGAGTATTCCCAAAGCTTTAATCAGTCTGTTATGTAATGTATTAAAGAAATCTCTGTAGTGAAGTAGAACTTGGCATTTCCTAACTTATTTTTATTGCTTTTCCTGTGTTGTAAAGCCATGTATCTTTCTTTAAATTTGTGAGAAAACAAATACTCTAACAAAACCAGATTCGGATACCAGTCAAGGTATCTTTTTGTAAATTAATGTTTTTGAGAAGATATTTAAACAGCAGTCACAAACAAAAACACAAGTAAAGAAGTGGCCATTAAGTAGTTTGAACATACTATTTGGGGGGATGGGTCCTTAAATTCTAGAAACCTGACATTGTTAGCAAATTAACAGGAAAGCAGTTCTGGTGGCAAATACCTGCACATCCTAGTCATAAGGATATTTTTGAAATATTTAATTAATGTTATAGTATTAATGTCCTATGACATCTCTCATATTGTACAGGTATCTATAGAAGGAGGCTAATACAGTAATTAGTATAAACTGTTAACCTCATATGAACAGTTAAAATGTTACCACATATATAGCATGCCCATTAACTATTTCATAAAATTAATATAGCAATCAAAGCATTTGTCACAAATATAAATGAACAATCTGAACATATCTGTAATGATATCCCATTCACATTAGAAAGAATGTATCTATACCAAAATGATTATCTATTCCACATTAGGTTGTTGAACCAATTACTACATGGAAACAGACATTACTTAAGGTCTTTCAGTTTTAAGTTAAAATTGTTTCAAACTGCATTAAACTGTGTTTTATTGTTGTTGTAGTTTTCACAGGGTATGTTGGTTCATGCAAATTAGAAATCTAAGAGATGGAACAAACTTCAAGAAGAGCTTGAACTGGAAATTCAAACAATTTTATCCTGCTGAGAGTGATCACATAACTCAGTCAAGTGAACACATCCCATCAGCAGGAAGGACAAGGCTGCTCCTGCTTAGAGGGTTTTTTCCTTATTTTTCAGGATTTCCCTTACTATACTTTTTAAAGAGTTTTCAATATCCAAAAGCATGTTTCTAGGGACAAGATAATATGTAGAAAACTATATTGCTGATTAACAGTTTTTTAATAACATGCTCTGTTCTTTGTAGAAATTGTATATTGTGGTACAGCCCTAAATTTCCTTTTTCATTTCTTTTCCCCATGACAGAAATACTACTATATTTTCAGAGAAATTATTTTAAGAATTGAAGTAGATATTTATGCATCCTTGAAAATTTAACAGTATTATATTTTTTAATGATCAAAATTTCATTTCCAGTCCTATTTCACAAGGTCACGAATTATCAAACAAAGATTACAGAGTAATGTCCAAGTGAAGGTGTGAGGCTCTAATATCAAAGGCAATTACTATGTGCAAATTGAGTATGTACGTTTTCCTTTGCCCACATTACCATATACTAAATATAGAATGTTTTGGTTATATATACATAGCAATTATTTCTTCAGAATTCTCCTTTCTTTTAGAGGCTAAATGCATAATGATTTCGAGGGAAATCAATCAGTATTCTTAAAACCAAGTTTAAACTGTCAAATCTACTCAATCTCCATGTTTTTTCTTTCTTCTTCTTTTTTTCTTTGACTAGAGAGATAAAATAAAATGTAGCAAGATCAGCTTGTGCTCAAAGAATTCTGACCTCCACATTCAAAAACTTCTTTAGAAAAGGTAATTGCCTTTTATCATCTGTTCTATTTTTTTTAGTAAATAATACATAAATTACAATCTGAGCTATAAAGAGAACAATCTCAGTGATGATTTGAAATTCAGCGAACACACTGGATTATGCTTTCAGGTGGTAGAAGCCCCAGGGTTCCCTGGCTTCTTTTTTGTTCCTCTACTGGTAGAATCCTTGGAGCTGACAGATGCTTATCAAACATTCATGTAAAGAGTGCTGTCAGACCTGTGCTTCTCCAGCTCTCAGGGTCAGCATGGAACATCATTAACACTGGGCCAAAGATAGAAATGTCATGCCATGAGCTTTGTATTGCAGGAGACGCCTCTCTCATTTTGGAAGATTCAGCATGCAAACTGTTAATTTTGTTGACATGAAAGCCGAATACAAAGGCAAGGTTTGAAATGATGCCAACGATTTGTTTAAACACAAATTCTGGCAGGATGATGGTTTTTGTTTCCATGAGTTCAAATAGACATTAGGTTTTTGCTTGTTGTTTTGGATTCAGAGAATGTGAAAGTACATTTCAAATCTGTAATACTGGATGAGCATAGGAGGTATCACACTAATGAACTCTGATGGCAATCATTCAGAAGACCTGGTGCTACATTCTCTAGTTCTATGGTCAGTCACCTGCTTTATATTAACTACCTTCTTTCATTTTTTGGTTTCTCTGAGTCTGTTGTCTGTTGTGTTATTCAGGTAGAGTGGTCACTTTGGATTTTAGAATGACTCTTTGCTGGCCATATGAAAGGCTCTAAACTCTTTGAAGAAAGTCTCACCTTTTTCTCAAAATAGAACCTATTCTTCCTCTTCTCTAAATTCAAATCCTAACATTTTACCTGATAAAATTTGTTCCTGAGCCTGCTTAATCACCACACATCGCAGACATATCAACCTCTTCTGTATGATCAATTTGGATCAGAAAGCCACCCAGTGGATTTTATTGTCACTGGGAAATCAGTTCTCAAAGTGTAAGTTCTGGAGTCCTGGAGAGAATATCACAGTGGTACTTGTTTGAAAAGCAAGTACTCAAATCTTGAAGAAAAAGTTTCAGATAGTTGACAAATAAATAGAATGGGTGGGGGAACTGTGGAGGATCTGGGAAAAGTTGGGGGAAGGGAGTCCATATTAGAATATATTTTATTTGAACTCTATATTTTTGAGACCTTAGGTGCTGGCTCCTCCCCCAGTTCCACAACACCCAGAGGAAGCTCAACATCCAGGTACTCTAACATGCCTAGGATCACAGATGAGGAGGCCACCACAACTGCCACAACACCCAGAGTAACTGCATCCCTCAGGATTCAGGGACACAGGAACACATGTCCAGTCAGTGGCACAGGTTCTTTGAACCTGCACCTGGAGCAGACCTTGGGCATTGGCTCTGAAACCATTCCTACAACACCCAGGGGGGACCAGATTCTCAGGTGTTCTGAAATGCCCAGGATCACAAGATCACAAGAAAAGAGAAGAAGCTCAACTCCCAGGACATCAGACACAACCAGGACACTGGAGCCCTGACACACTCAAGATCAGAGTTGAGGCCACATCTTTCCCAATGCTCAGCTTAACTGGGACCCGTAAAGGAACCAGGGAAACCCAAAACACACACAGCCAGAGGCCTGGTTTCTTCCAACTTGCACCTGTGCCTGGTGCAAACCCAGGGTCTCTGGCTCTCCACTCACTCCTGCAACACCCTGAGAAATCTTGACTCCCCAGAGTTATGACATAACAAGACCACAGGAGTTTGGTCACACAAAGATTTCAGGATCCCAGAGGCAGCTTGACTCCCAGGAACTCTGACACACCTAGGATCTCATCATCACAGGATCCCAGAATCACAGGATCACAAAGAAAGCTGTATTCTGAGGAGTTCTTATATAACCATAATCAAAGAAGAGACAGACTCCAGTCAGAGACAGCAAGGCTAATTAGCACTAGAGATAATAAGATAGAGAAAGGCAAGCACACGAACATAAGCAACAAAATCCAAGGCTATTTGGCATCATCAGAACTCAGTTCCTCCAATACAACAAGTCCCGGATACCACAACACACTGACAAAACAAGATTTGGATTTAAAATCACATCTCATTATAATGAGAGGGGATTTTAGGAAGGAAATAATAACTCCCTTTAAAAAGTACAGGAGAACACAGGTAAAGAGGTAGAAACCCTGAAAGACAAAATCTCAAGAATCCCTTAAAGAATTACAGGAAAACATAATCAAGCAGGAGAAGAAATTGAACAAAACCATCCATGATCTAAAAATGGAAATAGAAACAATAAAGAAAGCACAAAAGAAACAATCCTGGAGATAGAAAACTAGGGAAGGAGATCAGGGTCATAGGTGTAAGCATCACCAACAGAATATAAGATGTAGAAGAGAGAATCTCGGGGGCAGACAAAAACATAGAAAACATTGACATAACAATAAAAAATGTGAAATGCAAAATCTTAACCCAAAACATCCAAGACATGCAGGCCACAATGACAAGACCAAACCTAAGGATAATAGGTAAAGATGAGGGTGAAGGTACCCAACTTAGAGAGCCAGTAATTTCTTCAACAAAATTATAAAAGAAAACTCCTCTAACATAAAGAAAGTTATACCCATGAACATAAAAGAAGCCTACAGACTTCAGATAGACTGGACCAAAAATGAAACTGCTTCTGTCACATAATAAGCAAAATATTAAAAGCACAAAACAAATAAAATTAAAAGCAATGAGGGAAAATGTCAAGTAACACATAAAGACAGACCTGTCAGAATTAAACTAAAATTTTCAACAGTGATATTGAAAGATAGAAGATCCTGGGCAGATGTTATACAGACCCAAAGAGAATACAAATGCCAGCCAAGGCTGCTATACCCAGGAATACTCTCAGTTAACACAGATCAAGAATCCAAAATATTCTGTGACAAAACAAAATTTAAAAAATAATGGTCTGCAAATCCAGCCCTGCAAAGGGTAAGAGATGGAAAACTCCAACACAAGGAAGGTAACTACACCCCAGAAAATGCAAGAAAATAATCTTTCAAGAAACCCAAAAGAAGATAGCCACACAAACATAATTCCACTTTTAACAAAAAAAATAACAGGAAGCAAAAATCACTTTTCCTTAATATCTCTTAACATCAATAGACTCAATTGCACAATAAAAAGACATAGACTAAGTGAATGGAAAATTAAAAAGAACCCAACATATTGCTGCATACAGGAAACATACCTCACTGACAAAGACAGACACTACTTCAGAGTGAATATCTGGGAATAAAATTTCCAAGCAAATAATCTCAAGAAACAAGCTGGAGTAGCCATTCTAATATCAAACAAAATCTACTATCGACCAAAAGTTATTAAAAATGATAAGGAAAGACACTTCATACTAATCAAAGAAAAGGAATCTACCAAGATGAACTCTCAATCCTGATTAACTGTGTTCCAAATACAAGGGCATCCACATTCATAAAAGAAACTTTACTAAGCTCAAAGCATACATTGTACCTCACATAATAATAGTGGGAGATTTCAACACCATACTCTCATTAATAGATCACCTATGGTCTCTTGATCTTTGACAAAGGAGCTAAAATAATCCAGTGGGAAAAGATAGCATTTTCAACAAATGGTGCTGATTCAACTGGTGGTCAGCATGTAGAAAAATGCAAATTGATCCATTCTTATCTCCCTGTACAAGGTCAAGCACACCTGGATCAAGGACCTCCAAATAAAACCAGATTTACTGAAACTAATAAAAGAGGAAGTAGGGAAGATCCTTGAACACAAGGGCATAGGAGAAAATTTCTTGAACAAATTTGGCTTATGCTCTAAGATCAAAAGTAGATAAATGGACATCCTAAAATTGCAAAGCTTCTGTAAGGTGAAGGACACTGTCAACAGGACAAAATGGCAACCAACAGACTGGGAAAAGATCTTTACCAATCCTATACCTGATAGAGGGCTAATATCCAATATATACAAAGAACTCAAGAAGTTAGTTTCCAGAGAATCAAATAACCATATTAATAAATGGAGTACAGTAGTAAACAAAGAATTCTCAACCGAGGAATAGCGAATGACTTAAAAGCACCTAAAGAAATGTTCAACATCCTTAGTCATCAGGGAAATGCAAATCAAAACAATGCTGAGATTTCACCTCACAACAGTCAGAATGGCTGAGATAAAAATCCCAGGTAACAAAAAAAAAAAAAAAATGCCAGTGAGTATGTGGAAAAAGTGAAACACTTCTCCGTTCATGGTGGGACTGCAGCTGGTACTACCACTCTGGAAATCAGTCTAGAGATTTCTCAGAAAATTGGACATAGTACTATCTGAAGACCCAGCTATATTACTCCTGGGCATATTCCCAAAAAAGTTCCAACATATAACAAGGACACATGCTCCACTATGTTTACATCAGCCTTATTTATAATAGCCAGAGGCTGGGAGGAATCCAGATATCCTTCAACAGAGGAATGGATACTGAAAATGTAGTACATTTACACAATGAAGTACTACTCAGCTATTAAAAACAATGACTTCATGAAATTCATAGGCAAATTGAATGAACAGGAAATTATGATCTTGAGTGAGGTAACCCAATCAAAAAGAACACAATGGAATGTATTCACTGATAAGTGACTATTAGTCCAAAAGCTTGGAATACCCAAGTTACTTTTACAAATCACATGAAGCTCAAGAAGAAGGAGGAACAAAGTGTGGATGCTTCAGTCCTTCTTAGAAGGGGGAAGAAATTACTCACAAGAAGAGATACAGAGACAAATTGTGGAGCAGAGATTCAAAGAAAGGCCTTCCAGAGACTGTCCCTTTTTTGGATGTATCCCACATACAGTCTCTAAACCCAGTCATTATTATGGATTCTAAGTAGTTGAAGAGGAGCTTGATATAGCTGTCTCCTGAGAGGCTTTGCCAGAGCCTGGCAAATACAGAGACAGATGCTCACATCTAATCATTCGACTGAGGCCTGGGATCCAAATGGAGGAGTTAGAGAAAAGACTGAAGAAGCTAAAAGGGTTTGCAACCCCATAGGAAGTATAGTAATATCTAACAACCAGATACTATAGAACTTCAAGGGACTAAACTGCCAACCAACGAGAACATATGAAGCAAGCCATGGCTCCAGCTGCATGTGTACCAGAGGATGGCCTTGTCCGGCATCAATAGGAGAAGCCCTTGGTCCCGTTAAATCAAGATGTCTATGTTTAGTGGAATGCCAGGGCGGTGAGGTGGTTTGCAATGGGTGGGTAGGATGGAGTTGATGGGAGGGTAGGAAAGCACCCTCCTAAAAGCAGGGATACAGGGAATGAGAAAGGGGAATTTTGAAGGGAAAACCAGGAAGGGGGAACACATTTGAAATGTAAACGTTATAAAAATAATTAAAAAATAAAAATAAACAACCCTCAATTTTATTTTTTAAACAAGAAAAATGTAAATCGTCACCACCACCACCACTACCATTATCATCATCTAAAGTACTTTGTAAGTTAACAAATCTCAACTTTGAACTTCTGAAAACTGACTATTTGAAATTTATTCTAAGCTGTAGCCCATAATATCAAAATTTTAAAATTACTAACCTAATTTTAAAAATTATCATTACTATTTCTGGGAAACTAAGCATTTGCATGAGGCTTTATATTATCTCAATATAGATATATTTTGTAATTTAGCAATCCTAAAATCCACAAAATCAGAACTGCGAGGATTATGACAAGGTTTAGGTGCTTTTAAAATACAGGTCTATTTTTAGATACACAGAGATTGCAAGCTATGGTGGTGGGATGAAAATGTTGATATCTGGAGGTGTTCTTTAAAAGTGGACAGTTTGCTTCAAATGTTTAAACAGTATATTTGATCCATATCACCTTGCAGCATTCCCCACAACAAATGTCAAAACTACAGGAAAACTATGGTATTTGTTTATCTCTTCCACACTCACCCATGTACTTAACTCTCTGGTCAATACAATGTATACTTTCATCCCTACCTTGACTTCTGTTTACTGCCTGCCTTTAATACATCAGACAGTTCTTTCCTTTCACTTCCTTCATCTGTAGCACATTTATAGTATTGTTGCTCTATAATTACTATTGGCCTAAAATCACAAGTTACTATTTTGTTTTCTTTAGTATAAATGGCTTTTCTTCTCATAATTCGATGTAGATTCTAATACAGAATTGCTATTGATTTCAGGCTACTTTCCGATTTATACTTCTGAACTCTCGCTCCCTACTCAGTTCTTATCAGGCCACCCGTAAATGTTTATAGTTATTCCGTTTCTCATTTTAACTCAGTCTCATCAAGAGGTTGTGATCTAAATAAGAATGAAATTCAGCTTATGTTTTCCAATCTTACTCCATAGTACTTTTACAACCATATTGTTCAAATGTGTCCTATAAAAGGGGTGGCTTACCTTTTAGATATTTTCAGTTTGTCAAAAATATTAATCAAAAAATACTGCAAAGTGAACTCTAAATAACTGGGATTTTATTAGCATACTGTGTAATAAGCACTTCAGTAATAATGACCTAAATTGTGTTGCAGGGGAAAATTTACAATGTGCATTTTCAGGATGGATTTTGTTCCTGTTTAGCCCCTTACTCCCTTTCCTGTTTCCTTTCTTCACAGTTCTTGCAAAGGCCAGTGTGTTATTTTAAATTATAAAATAAAAGGTACTTCTATTTATTTTATTTGATTTTCTTATAATGTACTCATTGCCTTTGGGCCTTTGAGCCAATGAACAAAATAGAAATCCAATGTTTTAAACAAGAACAATTTGTTTGTAGTGGGAAAGGCTGGCCCTGTCCTGTCCTTTATGGGTGCTGTATGTAGAAGGTGGACATTCTAAAGCTATACAGATGTGGAATCATAGTGCTTATTCTAATTTTAAACCTAAATAAAGACAACTATACTTATTCTGACAAATCTACTTCTTAATATAATGAAGAAAAGTATTTCGTGTTTATTTTTTTTTTTTTTTTGGTTCTTTTTTTCGGAGCTGGGGACCGAACCCAGGGCCTTGCGCTTCCTAGGTAAGGGCTCGTGTTTATTTTATTATACAAGAACACACACACCATTTCATTCAAACCAAAAATATTAAGCCCTGATTTATCTTTAAACTGAGTAAACTTTAAACATGAGATAATTCATGTAGAGTCCATTATTTAGGTATATTTTATGACAATTCTGTGGTTATACGTAGATCTACACTAAAAAAAGAAGTGGAAAAGTACATATAAAACAAAATATGTAAGCCAATTCCTGGACATAAACAATATATGTAAGTGAATTCCTGGATATGAAGGTTAGGTTTGAATGCCAAGCTTGTGAGTTTCTTCAGTAAGACTTAGCTAAGAATAGTTCTTTAATGAAACAAGAAATATTTAGACGCTATCACTTTTAGTCTCTACAATTTATGTCAAACACACTTAGTTCTTTCAGTGTCTTGTGTAGAATCTTCCGTCTCCATTTCTACATGTAGTGTGGAATGTTATTTCTTGCTTCATGATTTTTTCTACTTAAATCTATCAGCATTTCTTGTAGGGTCTATTGTTATATCCTTCCTCTCGCCATCTTTCTTGTCCTTCACTCTGTATGACTGTGTTTTGTGTTACTGATGTGTAAAAAATTGCTTAAGAATCAAAAATTATAGTTTGATTTTCTTTATTATAGATGATTTTTCATTATAGTTAACAGTTTACTGAATGTTATTGCCTTCATGGTTTCATATTCCATAGTTTTCTTGTTCTGATAGATCTTGGTATGCAGTTTCCAAATAATTCTTCTTCCTGGAGGCATAGACTACCCTTCTATAGTGCTTAAACCTTCTGCTGTCTTTTAAGTTTTGTCAAAATCTTCTTTCACAAGTCATACTTCCTTTCTCTTCTAGTCAACCAGGTTGGCTCTTATTCTCCTTGGAGTTTCGGTTTTCTCTTTATTCTTGTTGTCCTTGTATTTGAAATGTTCTCCAGTTGCTTAGCAAAGAACTTTGTAAATTTTGGAGTTTGTAAATAATTTAAAGAACATATAAAGAGTTTTTAATGGAATGACACAACAAAATAGCACAGAAGTAAAGGAATGCCAAGATCTTTCACATATTGGGTGCATATAAGTGTTGCTTAACTGTTTCTTCTGAGACTGAAATATTCTATTCTGCAGGAACACTTTACATAGGAAGGTGAACAACTTGAAATAGTGCTAGGAAATGAAATGGACCAGAATCCTCTCTGACACCACACTTACCCCTTCCTTATCCCAACCCCACCCAGTAAGCTGTAAAAGCTGTAAAGAAAACTTTCAGACAAGAGAAGTTACAAAGAAGCTGTTGGTAGCAAGAAAAATCCAGCTGAGCTACCTGGTAAAGACTTAGACCAGTCAAGGCACCTAGAGAAGACATTCTTCAGCCTGTTAAACTGCCTGAAGTTTGCATAGTGTGCTCCATGTACCCAGCAGTTCACTAAACCGGGTAACACAAGCCATTGCAATCTCTGAAAATACAGAAAGTAGAAAAATCAAGGAGCGAAACACTCACCCAATAAACACTAACCCAGTTACCAGTACCTAAACCTATTATCATCCCCAACTCCAAGCTAAAGGTGTCATTTGGTAATGAACACTACTCAAGTCATTTCTTCTCCTGTAAATAAACACTCACTCATATTCTGTAAGTAATTCCAATAAAACTTAATTTGAACTTTGATGGTATCCAGACTTTGGTTTGTGAATAGACAAATGTTTTGCTTCTTTCCTGGAAGATTTTTGTCATAAAACAATAAGGCAGAAAGCTTACTCATATATTTATCTCATATATATATATATATGTATATATGAGATAAACTTACTGATAGCTGGTTACCAGTGATTTGGAGCTTAAAAGGGTTTTCTCACATGGCAAGCAGTGAAAACAGTAGTTAAGCTGATATGATGGGGCACCTGTGGATTGTCCAATATCACTGGATTGGTGAATAAGACTTATTCCTGGTTACCTGAAACTTGGAAGTAGAGTGATTTGAACAGGTGCAAAGTAGTTTTGGAACATTGGACCTAGAAAAATCAGTTGTTTCCTGTGTAAACATCAGTAAGTTGTTTTAAAAAGAGGTCACTATCATCTTCCAGCCAGAAAACATTTTGTGAATTGTAATCAGATGACACTCCTTCACAAGGCATATATTTTCTCTGAGAAGGAATGAATACATCTATGCTACTTTAGCACTCAGTGAATAATTTGACATTGGACTTTAGTATATAATTATGCAATCTCCAACAGAACAGATTTGTCTGATGTAGAGTGGATTCTCTTTTGTGAGCTTCCTATAATTCACCCTGTTTCAGTCCTCTTTTCCATTCAATTGATATGTTGGAAATGCGACAACACCACCAATGAAATTCTCCAGTTTGCTTTTGCTTACTTCATCCTCTCTGTGCAGAGGACCTCTTTTTCTATTCTCTTATCACCTGTAAACAATCAGCATTCTGCAGAGTTTTGATCTCAGGCAATTTTAATTACTTTGGCAAGACAAAAGATGGTTTCTAATTCTATTACCAGGAGGTGTCTAACTGCTAATTTTGCTGGATTGCACCATCATATTTTCTTGGAAGGAATTGCTTCCTTACCACCATCCCACACCTTCCGCCCAACCTCCAACCATATTTCATTTTTATTTTGATTCTGCCAAATGCTGGAATGCTGCTAATGTTTGTGAATTTTTTAATATTGACCCAAAATAGGTATTTGTTGTCTATGCTATATTTGTTGATTTCCTACTCAAAGTAAAACAGTGCTGAAAAGCTCAACAAAAACAACTATCAACAGCTTTCTTTCCTTAATTTACTCTGTGTTTCATTTGTTGTCCTGTATGACATGATTTTACAGTTCTAATTTATATTGTACTTTTTAGTGATTACATAAAACATACCATGATGTTGTAGGATCTTTTGGTGCCCTGAAACTGGATTTAAAGAGAAATGTGGACCACCATGTAGGTTGTGGGAATGGAACACAGCACCACAGTAAGTATAAGCATGCTTAACTGCTGAGCCATCTTTCCATCCTCTGATTTTTTTTAAAACATTAGCACACTATTAGTATATTTTAATAAATATGAGGCTTAAATGAGAGGAGCTTTTAACATTTTTTCCATTTATCATCTTGTTTCGAAAATAACCAGAAAATGGGAAGATTCAGCATTTTTAAAAATATATTTTAAGTAATGTATTACATTTCAGAGACATAAATACTTCAGGCAATATGATTTGAGAAAAAAATTTATAATAGATGATGATAAAGTATTGACTAAGATAAAATTCATTCTCTCAACATAGATAACTATGAAAACTGCAAGAGAAAAATAATTTTTAAATTTGAATAACAAGCACATGGAGCTGAAATGCCCTGAGAGAATAGAATAGGAAGGTAACTATCATGCCATTTTCCTGCTAGTAGACACCTGAAGACCAAGAATTGTGAGTCAGAATTCCATTGAATCACAGTAAATTGAAGATTTACTTCCTAGATTGAAGGCATAGGAATTCGAGTTTAAAACACATCGATGCAGAAAAGGTACAACCAAAGAAAGACCCTTTTGTTTGTCCAGCTAAATAAAATAAAATGGCAGTCACCTACGGAAACTGAGATGAGAAATACCATGTGTAATAACAAGCTTTCATTAAAGATTTAAATAAAAAAATTAGGAAATTTTAAGATATGACAGAAGAGTAGTAATAATCAGATTCAAAGAGAAAAGAGTTGGCACACATTGTAGAAACTGGAATTCATATATCTAGGAAACATAAAACAGCTCCAAGCAAGAGACTCATAAAAAAAAATCTATGTTGACACAAAATAATCAAGCTGTTTAAATCAGATATACAGAAAAAACCTAAACCACCCAAAGAAAGACATACATACGTAAACTGATAACCTTGGGAACATAACATAGGCTTCTGATTTCCCGCATAAGTAAAAGTTATAGAGTGGTACCTGCCTCCTTCTACTATATCCTACCAATAAAAATGACAAAAATTGATGTGATTCAGTCTGATTACTTTTTCTGCAACCTTGCCTTCCTATAGCCTTCCCAAGTCTGAGGATCAGCTTCCATCACTAAGCAGTGTACCCTACAAGCTGGTAAGTGCTTTGCTACAATTCTCTCTCTTTCTCTCTCTCTCTGTCTGTCTCTCTCTCTCTCTTTCTCTCTCTCTCTCTGTCTCTCTCTCTTCTCTCTCTCTCTTTCTGTCTCTCTCTCTGTCTCTACACACACACACACACACACACACACACACACACACACACACACACACCAAAATATCAAATCTAGCTTTGATCGCTCACTCTTATAATGAGGGCTTTGCATCCTAACCATCTCCGCCATTTCCAATCCACATGGAGATCTTCAGTTGTGCAGCCTTTGTGTCTGTTATGACTGATGAGTTCCTAAAAACATCACCTTCCAATGCCTGTTGCAGTCTCCAAGATTAATTCTGGCCATGGAGCCTGTGCACTGGACATATTTTGATGGGTACCCTAGAACAAGTTCAAATGCACCATGTTTACACTACTAGGCATAGCCTAGTTAGCATGCTGAAGGAAAAAGAATATCTTGAACAATTGGGAAAAGTATAATAAAACTCAGTCTATGTCATCATCCTGCACAAAAATCAACTCCAAATTTATGAAAAATCATAATGTGAAATCTGAAATACTAAAACTACTGGAAAAAAAAAAAAACATAAGTACGGCTCCACAAGGTATAGGTGTAGAACTTTCTGAATAGGACTCTTATTTACAGGGCCAAATTTTGACAAATGAGACTTCATAAAACCAAAGTTCCGTACAGCAGTAAAAGTTTTGTACAACAGTAAAAACTCAATCAGTACAGTGAAGAGAAGATTTACAGAGCTAAAAATAATCTTTGCCAACTATATATTATGTGACAGATAATTGCTATGAAAAATGTACAAAGAGCTCAAAAAATAAAGAATAAAACTAACAACCCACTTAAAACTGGACTATGAATCTGATTTGGATGGGTTCTTACAATAAGAAAAATAATTGTTGAATGAATATCTTCAGAAGTGTTGAACAACCCTATTTGCAATTTGTGAAATGAAAACAAATGCTGGTGAGGATGTGCAGAAAGAAGAATTATTCAGTGTTGAGACTGAAAACTAGTAAAATGACTCTGTAAAATTGTATTGGGAATTCTCAATAAGTTTGCAATAAGAATACTATAAAGCCTGGGTATTCAACTCTTCAGAATATGACCAAAGGATAGAGTACTCAATTCAAATGATGCTTGATCAAACACATTCATTGTTACTCTAGTCACAATGGCTACGAAATGGAAACAACTAAATAGCACTTCAGCTAATGAATCAATAATAAAAATATGTTACATACAGGGAAATATTCTTTCAATGTGAAAAATAAGGAAATACTAATCTGTTCAGATGAATGGAACTGGAAAATATTTCACAGAGTAAAAAAAAAAAAAAAAAAAAAAAGACCCAGAAAGAGAAACACTATATATTTGTGAACTACAAGAATGACTGAATCAATAAGTTATCACCAATGGTACAATAGAACTACTCTTCCCTTTCTCGAACCAACAACATTTTAACTGGACTTAAGGCCAAATTAATGAGAGTGAATCCATGCCTGGTTCCATAAACATACTGACTCTATGTGGTCGGTTAAGCAACAGATGCTAGAAAAGAACCTATTACTTCCATTTTGCTCAGCTAACACAATTTCTGATTTTCTTAATTCTTACCCTTATATACAGTCAGGTATAGATTGAACTCATCATCAAAGCAGATTCATTTTATAACATAGGGAAACAGCTATCAAGATTCAGCACTGGTTAAAACAAAGAGACTCAGTAATATTATGTGCCAACCACTAATCGATATTTGTGTTAAGCAACCCCTACACCCAAGGCACAAGGAGCATCACTAAAGGGAAAAGGTAGATTGTAAAAATCATAGAAATATTATGCTCACTATTAGTTATTGTCTCCTACATAGACCAAGGAAAATGCACCCAGCAACTTTCAAAGTATGGTTATACAAAGTAGAATGGCACAATGACGTCACTTGACATATTGATGTAGAAAATTCCACAAGGACCTATTCTTAGTCAAAGAGCTATCTATGGCAATGGCTGGTGAGAGAAAAAATCATTTGTTCATACATTAGCTCTCACAGATTTTCTGTTCCCAATTAAGCAACCCTAGAAAAATGTACATGCAAACAATGTTAAGTGAAATCAATAGTTCATTTATGCATACACACAAATATACAGATGTTCTTGGATATATGTATATGTAACTTTAGTATTTTAAATATAAGATGTCATGAAAAGAGATGAGGTTGCTGGAAAAGTGTTGCAGATTCAGTGCTCAGGTATAATGTGCTCAAAATATAAATTAAAATGGTGAGAACTTAGAGAATATGCAGAATAAAAATACAAACAATACAAATTTATTCTAATATGATTTAAAGGTGTTTGTGATTAATAAAATGAGATTAATAGAAATCCCGTGGGAGGGAGAGCTAAACCTTCAGAGAGGCAGACACGCCTGGGAAACCAGAAGAGACTACACTCTGCACACATCTCGGATGCCAGAGGAAAACACCAAACGCAATCTGGAAGCTTGGTGCACTGAAGCTCCTGGAAACGGCGGCGCAGATCTCCCTGGTTGCTGCCACCGCAGAGAGCTCGAGGGCAGCACCCAGCAAGAGAACTTGAGCCTCGGGACCACAGGTAAGACCAACTTTTCTGCTGAAAGTGACCTGCCTGGTCACTCAAGACACAGGCCCACAGGAACAGCTGAAGACCTGTAGAGAGGAAAAACTACACGCCCGAAAACAGAACACTCTGTCCCCATAACTGGCTGAAAGAAAACAGGAAAACAGGTCTACAGCACTCCTGACACACATGCTTATAGGACAGTCTAGCCACTGTCAGAAATAGCAGAACAAAGTAACACTAGAGATAATCTGATGGCGAGAGGCAAGCGCAGGAACCCAAGCAACAGAAACCAAGACTACATGGCACCATCGGAGCCCAATTCTCCCATCAAAACAAACATGGAATATCCAAACACACCAGAAAAGCAAGATCTAGTTTCAAAATCATATTTGATCATGATGCTGGAGGACTTCAAGAAAGAAGTGAAGAACTCCCTTAGAGAACAAGTAGAAGACTACAGAGAGGAATCGCAAAAAATCCCTGAAAGAATTCCAGGAAATCATAAATAAACAAGTAGAAGCCCATAGAGAGGAGTCACAAAAATCCCTGAAAGAATTCCAGAAAACACAATCAAACAGTTGAAGAAATTAAAAATGGAAATAGAAGCAATCAAGAAAGAACACATGGAAACAACCCTGGATATAGAAAACCAAAAGAAGAGACAAGGAACTGTAGATACGAGCTTCACCAACAGAATACAAGAGATGGAAGAGAGAATCTCAGGAGCAGAAGATTCCATAGAAATCATTGACTCAACTGTCAAAGATAATGTAAAGTGGAAAAAGCTACTGGTCCAAAACATACAGGAAATCCAGGACTCAATGAGAAGATCAAACCTAAGGATAATAGGTATAGAAGAGAGTGAAGACTCCCAGCTCAAAGGACCAGTAAATATCTTCAACAACATCATAGAAGAAAACTTCCCTAACCTAAAAAAAGAGATACCCATAGGCATACAAGAAGCCTACAGAACTCCAAATAGATTGGACCAGAAAAGAAACACCTCCCGTCACATAATAGTCAAAACACCAAACGCACAAAATAACGAAAGAATATTAAAAGCAGTAAGAGAAAAAGGTCAAGTAACATATAAAGGCATACCTATCAGAATCACACCAGACTTTTTGCCAGAAACTATGAAGGCCAGAAGATCCTGGACTGATGTCATACAGATCTTAAGAGAACACAAATGCCAGCCCAGGTTACTGTATCCCGCAAAACTCTCAATTAACATAGATGGAGAAACCAAGATATTCCATGACAAAACCAAATTTAAACAATATCTTCCTACAAATCCAGCACTACAAAGGATAATAAATGGTAAAGCCCAACATAAGGAGGCAATCTATACCCTAGAAGAAGCAAGAAACTAATCGTCTTGGCAACAAAACAAAGAGAAGAAAAGCACACAAACATAACCTCACATCCAAATATGAATATAACAGGAAGCAAAAATCACTATTCCTTAATATCTCTCAATATCAATTTCCTCAACTCCCCAATAAAAAGACATAGATTAACAAGCTGGATATGCAACCAGGACCCTGCATTCTGCTGCCTACAGGAAACACACCTCAGAGACAAAGACAGACTACCTCAGAGTGAAAAGCTGGAAAACAACTTTCCAAGCAAATGGTCGGAAGAAGCAAGCTGGAGTAGCCATTCTAATATCAAATAAAATCAATTTTCAACTAAAAGTCATCAAAAAAGATAAGGAAGGACACTTCATATTCATCAAAGGAAAAATCCACCAAGATGAACTCTCAATCCTAAATATCTATGCCCCAAATACAAGGGCACCTACATACGTAAAAGAAACCTTACTAAAGCTCAAAACACACGTTGCACCTCACACAATAATAATAGGAGATTTCAACACCCCACTCTCATCAATAGACAGATCATGGAAACAGAAATTAAACAGAGATGTAGACAGACTAAGATTAGTCATGAGCCAAATGGACTTAACAGATACTTATAGAACATTCTATCCTAAAGCAAAAGGATATACCTTCTTCTCAGCTCCTCATGGTACTTTCTCCAAAATTGACCATATAATTGGTCAAAAAACGGGCCTCAACAGGTATAGAAAGATAGAAATAATCCCATGCGTGCTATTGGACCACCACAGCCTAAAACTGGTCTTTGATAACAATAAGGGAAGAATGCCCACATATACGTGGAAATTGAACAATGCTCTACTCAATGATAACCTGGCCAAGGAAGAAATAAAGAAAGAAATTAAAAACTTTTTAGAATTTAATGAAAATGAAAGTACAACATACCCAAACTTATTGGACAAAGCTGTTCTAAGAGGAAAACTCATAGCGCTGAGTGCCTGCAGAAAGAAACAGGAAAGAGCATATGTCAGCAGCATGACAGCACACCTAAAAGCTCTAGAGCAAAAAGAAGCAAATACACCCAGGAGGAGTAGAAGGCAGGAAATAATCAAACTCAGAGCTGAAATCAACCAAGTAGAAACAAAAAAGACCATAGAAAGATCAACAGAACCAAAAGTTGGTTCTTAGAGAAAATCAACAAGATAGATTAACCCTTAGCCAGATTAACGAGAGGACACAGAGACTGTGTCCAAATTAACAAAATCAGAAATGAAAAGGGAGACATAACTACAGATTCAGAGGAAATTCAAAAAATCATCAGATCTTACTATAAAAGCCTATATTCAACAAAATTTAAAAATCTACAGGAAATGGACAATTTCCTAGAACGATACCAGGTACCGAAGTTAAATCAGGAACGGATAAACCAGTTAAACAACCCCATAACTCCTAAGGAAATAGAAACAGTCATTAAAGGTCTCCCAACCAAAAAGAGCCCATGTCCAGACGGGTTTAGTGCAGAATTCTATCAGACCTTCATAGAAGACCTCATACCAATATCATCCAAACTATTCCACAAAATTGAAACAGATGGAGCGCTACCGAATTCCTTCTATGAAGCCACAATTACTCTTATACCTAAACCACACAAAGGCCCAACAAAGAAAGAGAACTTCAGACCAATTTCCCTTATGAATATCGACGCAAAAATACTCAATAAAATTCTGGCAAACCGAATCCAAGAGCACATCAAAACAATCATTCACCATGACCAAGTAGGCTTCCTCCCAGGCATGCAGGGATGTTTTAATATACAGAAAACCATCAACGTGATCCATTATATAAACAAACTGAAAGAACAAATCCACATGATCATTTCATTAGATGCTGAGAAAGCATTTGACAAAATTCAACACTCCTTCATGATAAAAGTCCTGGAAAGAATAGGAATTCAAGGCCCATACCTAAACATAGTAAAAGCCATATACAGCAAACCAGTTGCTAACATTAAACTAAATGGAGAGAAACTTGAAACAATCCCACTAAAATCAGGGACTAGACAAGGCTGCCCACTCTCTCCCTACTTATTCAATATAGTTCTTGAAGTTCTAGCCAGAGCAATCAGACAACAAAAAGACGTCAAGGGGATACAGATCGGAAAAGAAGAAGTCAAAATATCACTATTTGCAGATGATATGATAGTTTATTTAAGTGATCCCAAAAGTTCCACCAGAGAACTACTAAAGCTGATAAACAACTTCAGCAAAGTGGCTGGGTATAAAATTAACTCAAATAAATCAGTAGCCTTCCTCTACACAAATGAGAAACAAGCCGAGAAAGAAATTAGGGAAACGATACCCTTCATAATAGACCCAAATAATATAAAGTACCTCTGTGTGACTTTAACCAAGCAAGTAAAAGATTTGTAAAATAAGAACCTCAAGACTCTGAAGTCAGAAATTGTAGAAGACCTCAGAAGATGGAAAGATCTCCCATGCTCATGGATTGGCAGGATTAATATAGTAAAAATGGCCATTTTACCAAAAGCGATCTACAGATTCAATGCAATCCCCATGAAAATACCAATCCAATTCTTCAAAGAGTTAGACAGAACAATTTGCAAATTCATCTGGAATAACAAAAAACCCAGGATAGCTAAAACTATCCTCAACAATAAAAGGACTTCAGGGGGAATCACTATCCCTGAACTCAAGCACTATTACAGAGCAATAGTGATAAAAACTGCATGGTATTGGTACAGAGACAGACAGATAGACCAATGGAATAGAATTGAAGACCCAGAAATAAACCCAAACACCTATGGTCACTTGATTTTTGACAAAGGAGCCAAAACCATCCAATGGAAAAAAGATAGCATTTTCAGCAAATGGTGCTGGTTCAACTGGAGGTCACCATGTACAAGAATGCAGATCGATCGATGCTTATCACCCTGTACAAAGCTTAAGTCCAAGTGGATCAAGGACCTCCACATCAAACCAGATACACTCAAACTAATAGAAGAAAAACTAGGGAAGCATCTGGAACACATGGGCACTGGAAAAAATTTCCTGAACAAAAAGCCAATGGCTTATGCTCTAAGATCAAGAATCGACAAATGGGATCTCATAAAACTACAAAGCTTCTGTAAGGCAAAGGACACTGTGGTTAGGACAAAACGGCAACCAACAGATTGGGAAAAGATCTTTAGCAATCCTACAACAGATAGAGGCCTTATATCCAAAATATTCAAAGAACTCAAGAAGTTAGACCGCAGGGAGACAAATAACCCTATCAAAAATTGGGGTTCAGAGCTAAACAAACAATTTACAGCTGAGGAATGCTGAATGGCTGAGAAACACCTAAAGAAATGTTCAACATCTTTAGTTATAAGGAAAATGCAAATCAAAACAACCCTGAGATTTCACCTCACACCAGTGAGAATGGCTAAGATCAAAAACTCAGGTGACAGCAAATGCTGGCGAGGATGCAGAGAAAGAGGTACACTCCTCCATTGTTGGTGGGGTTTCAGACTGGGACGACCATTCTGGAAATCAGTCTGGAGGTTCCTCAGAAAATTGGACATTGAGCTGCCTGAGGATCCAGCTATACCTCTCTTGGACATATACCCAAAAGATGCCCCAACATATTAAAAAGACACGGCCTCCACTATGTTCATCGTAGACTTATTTATAATAGCCAGAAGCTGGAAAGAACCCAGATGCCCTTCAACAGAGGAATGGATACAGAAAATGTGGTACATCTACACAATGGAATATTACTCAGCTATCAAAAACAATATCTTTATGAAATTCGTTGGCAAATGGTTGGAACTGGAAAATATCATCCTGAGTGAGCTAACCCAATCACAGAAAGACATACATGGTATGCACTCATTGATAAGTGGCTATTAGCCCAAATGCTTGAATTACCCTAGATCCCTAGAACAAACGAAACTCAAGACGGATGATCAAAATGTGAATGCTTCACTCCTTCTTTAAATGAGGAAAAAGAATACCCTTGGCAGGGAAGGGAGAGGCAAAGATTAAAACAGAGACTGAAGGAACACCCATTCAGAGCCTGCCCCACATATGACCCATACATATACAGCCACCCAATTAGAGAAGATGGACGAAGCAAAGAAGTGCAGGCCTACAGGAACCGGATGTAGATCGCTCCTGAAAGACACAGCCAGAATACAGCAAATACAGAGGCGAATGCCAGCAGCAAACCACTGAACTGAGAATAGGCCCCCGTTGAAGGAATCAGAGAAAGAACTGGAAGAGCTTGAAGGGGCTCGAGACCCCAAAAGTACAACAATGCCAAGCAACCAGAGCTTCCAGGGACTAAGCCACTACCTAAAGACTATACATGGACTGACCCTGGACTCTGATCTCATAGGTAGCAATGAATATCCTAGTAAGAGCACCAGTGGAAGGGGAAGCCCAGGGTCCTGCTAAGACTGAACCCCCAGTGAACTAGGCTGTTGGGGGGAGGGCAGCAATGGGGTAGGGTTGGGAGGGGAACACCCATAAGGAAGGGGAGGTTGGAGGGTGATGTTTGCCAGGAAATTGGGAAAGGGAATAACACTTGAAATGTATATAAGATATACTCAAGTTAATAATAATAAAAAATGAGATTAATATAAAAATATGATACTCCAAAATCATGACATAAATATCAGTAAATATCTAAAAATTTTTATGGGGAAAAAGTAAATCTTCTTTCTTTATAAAAAAAAAGCAAATTATAATTAGGAAAGCATTTGTTGTAAGAACTCACAATAATTTTTTTCCATAAAATATTTATTTTCTATCAGAACTGATCATACAACAGAGCAAAACCAAACAAGTTTGACATTATCTTGTAGAACACAGATGATTGTTTTTTATAATTTCAATTAAATATTGTGTGTCATAATAGAAATTTAAAAACTAATATAGCTTGCCTAAGATACCATTGTTGGGTGTTATGTGTATCTTCAGGTTTCAAATGTTTCTTGAGTGATGGCAGAATGGATAAAACAATTCTCTGATCCAGATAATTGATTTGTCCAACTAAAAACAAATAAAGAACTCTCTCTATATGCTTGTGTATAAATACACATAGCTAGAAAATTGACCAGGTTGTGATTTTATCCTCTTAAAGGGCAATGTAAAGGATAATCTCAGGAAGAGGATTGTCATTTGCAACTATTAACTGAATATACATTTTCATGGATGCTGCCCATGAAAATTGATTATTAAACAAGCATCATGCTTATATTTGTTAGAATATGTGGTGCAACCCTGGACAAATCACCCCAGTCGCAGGGAGTGAGTTTTTAATGGCAGTGTGAGAGGGGAGAAGAAAAGGGCTGAAGGCCTGGGAGATGAGACTTTTATCCAGGTTGTAACACATGTGATATATGAGCAAAGGGATGTGTGGCATGCGTCATGGCAAAGAACACAGGAATGGTGCTGTCGCCAAGAGATGACGTGTATTGTCACTGAGCCTGGGAGCTGGTTATGAAGAGCATCTGGCTGTCCACAGATGCACATGATGCTAACAATACTTTCTTTTTCTTATCATAAAGAGGGGAGAAAAGGGCCAGGGGAGCAATGCTGAGACAGGAATAGTGGTGTTAGATTTCTAAAGGTGCTTCCTGCTGTCTAGGAGCATCATCAATTTTGGGGAGAAGCTGAGCCATCTAGGCTCATTCAATAATCATTCACATCAGGCACTGTAGACAGTGGTTGGTAATCCTGTAAAAGGTACTGATTGTTAGGTTAGACATTTTTTCTTTCTTTCTTTCTTTTTTTTTTTTTTTTTTTTGGTTTGGTCATTGGAAGAATGTGGACACAAGGTTAATGAGGCAGGAAGCAAAGAGAAAAGCCACCAACTCTCCCCCCCCTAAAAAGAATGAGAAGGGGCATTAGGAAAGGCATAATTCATTTCTATATATAGCTTTTGAAAATCCAGGAATTAGAGGCCTCACACTGTTCCTGATTATAGTTACTGGATGTTTTTCTCACTATCCCAAAGTCATTGACAAACAGACACATTCTTCTTAAAGGAAAGGGCAAAAACCATCTTGTTTTGTTCTTTTCTTTTATTGGATATTTTCTTTATTTACATTTGAAATGTTATTCCCTTTTCTGGTTTTCCGTCTGGAACCAACCTATCCCATGTACCCTCTACCTGCTTCTATGAGGGTACTCCACAACCTACCCACCAAATCCCTCCCACCTGCCTGCCCTGACATTCCTCCTACACTGAGGCATTGAGCCTTCACAGGACCAAGGGCCTCTCCTCTAATTAATGGCTGATAAGGCGATCCTCTGCTTCTTACATCTATCTCTGTATTTATTAGGCTCTGGCAGAGCCTTGCAGGAGACAGCTATATCAGACTCCTGTAAGCATGCATTTCTTGGCATCCCAGAAAGTGTCTGAATTTGGTGACTGTATATGGAATGGATCTCCAGATGGGGCAGTCTCTTTCCTTCAATCTCTGCTCCATACTTTGCCTCTGTATTTCTCCTATGAGTATTTTGTTCTTCCTTCTAAGGCCCGAAGCATCCATACTTTGGTCTTCCTTCTTCTTGAGCTTCATGTGGTCTGTGAATTGTATCTTGGGGATTCCAAGCTTTTGGGCTAATATCTACTTACCAGTGAGTGCATACCATGTCTGTTCTTTTAGGATTGGGTTAGCTCATTCAGGGCGATATTTTCTAGCCCCATCCATTTGCCTAAGAATTTCAAGAAGTCATTATTTTTAATAGCTGAGCAGTATTCCATTATATAAATGTACCACAATTTCTGTATCCATTCCTCTGTTGGAGGACATCTGGGTTCTTTCCAGCTTCTGGCTATTATACATAAGGCTGCTATGAACATAGTGGAGCATGTTATATGATGTTATATGTTGGAGCATCTTTTGGGTATATGTCCAGGAGTGATACAGCTGGCATTACTTTGTCCAATTTTCTGAGAAACCTCCAGACTGATTTCCAGAGTGGTTGTACCAGCTGGCGGTACCACCAACAATGGAGGAGTGTTCCTCTTTCTCCACATCCTCACCAACATCTGCTGTCACCTGACTTTTTGATTTTAGTTTTTCTGACTGGTATGAGGCGAAATGTCAGCATTGTTTTGATTTGCATTTCCCTGATTACTAAGAGTGTTGAACATTTCTTTAGGTGCTTCTTGGCCATTCGACATTCCTCAGCTCAGAATTCTTTGTTTAGTTCTGTACCCCATTTTAGTAGACTTACTTGATTCTCTTGAGTCTAACTTCTTGAGTTCTTTGTAAATATTGTATATTAGCCCTCTATTGGATGTAGGATTGGTAAAGAATTTTTCCCAATCTGTTGTTGGTCATTTTGTCCTACTGACTGTGTCCTTTGCCTTACAGAAGCTTTGCAATTTTAGGAGGTCCCATTTGTCTATTGTTGATCTTAGAGCATAAGTCATTAGTTGTAAGTACATCTAGTCCCAGTCAATTCTAAAACACCAATACTTTCAGGGAGTCAATACATCTTCGGAGGGAGAACTTGTTTTGCATCACCTCCTGAAGATCATTGTCAACCAGGGAAGAGAACTGTGCACATAAAATTAACAAGGTAATCAGCCCTGCCATTCCAGTATGAACACCTATAGCAAACAGGAATGGCACATTTTGAACTGCTCTCTTTTTATGTTGTATGGATATTGTGTCTAAAACATAGATTGGTAGAGCCTATTTTGTGAATTGATCGTAATTCAGGGGGAGAAAAAAAGAACACCAAAGCACAAACTCCTGAGCAGCTTTCGGGTAGATAATTATATACTTGAGTGTCAAAGAGAATTAACATGTTCTGGACTGTCGAGCACTGTGACAGTAGTGAGGTATCAAGGTTTATGGTTCTTTATGTTGCTTTCTAAGGAGCTTAGTGTTCCTACAGAATGTGTCCTGGATGCCTTATCAGTCTGCCATCCCATAAAGAGTGACAGAGAAAAGGTATGGAGACTTGCCAGAGTCATGGCAGCTGTTGATAGGTAAGGTAATGTGTCATGGCAGGGTCAGTAGAGAAGCTGTACATGGCAATTGTGAGTTAGTTCCAGGGAGTACACATAGCCAGCAATCTTTAATGAGACCAAGTTGGGCAACTTAAGGAATTGGTAGGCTGAGGCTGGGGTCTGAAGCAGAAGGTAAAAGATAGGTTAGTACCATTTATAAGTGGGGATGTCAATGAAGAAAGGAACTTAAAGGAGTGTTTGATTACTTATATTTTTCTGATTGCTAGAGGTTGGAGAATTGAGACATATTTTCTCTGGTTCTGAATAGTATTTTCTGGGGACACAGAGAGAGATTTACAGTATAGCTTGCTAATAATGCCTGTTTCCTACCTGGGATTCCATGCATCTAGAACATAGAAGAGGGTATTATGTTGTTGACAGAAGAAGTGATTAGAGCATGATTCTAACATATGTATCTGGCAAGACCAATATGTGCAGTCCCCATATTTATCTGGCCATTTTTTACAACCATCTTTTGTTTGGTCTAACGGGAAGCAAATAAATGGATCATAATACTTGTATAAAATGTTGGGTATAGGGATGACAGAAATTTGGACTGACTCCTGGCATTTGGCTATGGAGCATTTTCCTGACCCTATTTGGAAAGACTGCTTACTGTCAGTGGGGGTTTCTTGAACCTTAAACTTCCAGGTATAAGGACTACCCTGGATGCAAATGAACACCAGGGGGAGGAGCAGGAGCCCATATCTAATCCAGTGGTGTTGAGTGCAGCTGCCAGAGTTGAGTTTCATTTTTCTGTGAATGGGGACAAGGTAGTTGGTCTCAATATCTTCTGGAGCTTAAGAGAGCAGGGTGCTATTGGGTTTGATGTGTATGAAGATGAATCATTTTGAGATAGACGTGTTAAAGGTTTGAGGTTAGAGGTAGACACAATGGGAGAGTCCTTTGTGTTTAGAAGCTGTGGGAGTTATGAGAATTACCTTGAAGGGACCCTGTAATTTCTAGAGAGAGGTAAGTGGCTAATGATATGTAGTGGAGAGAAGAACCTAGTCTCCAATGCTGATAGGGAATGGCAGGGCAGAGTGTGTAGCCATGATAGATGGTGGTCACCTAAGTTCCATAGGAGAGGGTAGAGGTGGCAAAGTAATGGGGTAATTAGGTGATCCAGAAGGGGAGAGCATTCAGGTGAATGAACAGGAGTTAGGACTTTAAAAGGTGAGATAAAAAGAGGACACTTGGGTAGAAATCATAGCCTAAAACAGCCAGAGGTAGGAGGTTTACCCAATTGAGGTAAAGTTCATGTGAGAGTTTAGCAAGAGTGAGTTTTAAGGAGTGGTTAGCTTTTCCTATCTTTTCAGGAGAATGAGGGCTATGGGGATATTAAAATATCAGGGCATGTGGAGGGCTTTAGACTTTGAAAAACATGGGGCATGAATTCAAAACCATTGTCTGTCTGGAGGGAGCCTGGGTCTCCAAATTGGAGAATGATCTCTCAGAGGAGAAGATCAGAGTCTATCTGAGACCTTTCGTTGATGGTAGGTAGTGTGTCCAACAACCCTAAAAGGTGTCCACCAAGACCAAGAGGTACTTGGCACGTTTGACAGTGGGCATGTTGGTTAAGTCAACTTCTAAGTTTGTTCCAGGAAGTAAACCTCTAGTCTTGTGTGTAGAAACAGTAGTGCTTCAATACCTAGAGTTGGAGTCTTATATTTGACAGATTTTGCTAGAGTCAGTGATATATTTTGTAAGACAGAGACATAAGTCCTTAGGAGTAGGCTGTATATGGGTTTAATAAAACATTGGCTGTTAGGATGAAGACATGCTGAAGATAGAATGGAGTTTAATGAGTATTAGGGCATAAGAGAGGAGATGTGTGTTATAGTTTAAGAATATCCTGTGGTGGATGAGAAAAATCTAGAACCTCTAGGGCTGCAACTCTAGCTGCCTTGTCAGCTTGGTTGTTTCCTTTGGAGACAATAAAGTCATCTGTCTGGTGAGACCTGCAGTGGAGAATTCCAATAGCTGTGGGGAGATGGGAGGCTTTTAGCATGGACATAATTTGGTTTTCATTAGTTACTGGTCCTCCTTTTGTCATAAGTAACCTGTGCTCCTTCCAGATAGCAGCACGGGACAGGGGGATATGAAAGCATATTTGGAATCTCTATAGATGTTTTCGAATCATCCATGTACCAGTTGAAAGGCACAGATATTAGGTCATCCTGTTGATTGTTGGTATTGGTAGGGAGGGCCTGTGCCTCAACTACCTTTATGTCTGACCCTATAGCATAGCCAGCTCTTCTGGTTCCTTCAGTAAAAAGGAGCTGCCTTCTGTATACCACGTATAGATTGTCTGGGGCAACGTACCTTCCTATATGTGTGAAGAATTGGGTAATAGTTCCTCTAAAGTTTCAGTGGTTAGTATTTGGTTGTGGAAAAAAGATTGGAATTATTAAGAAGTGGGCATATTGGAAAGTACATGTGGAGTCTTCTATGAATGCTACATGAAGGAAAAGAACCCTAGAGAGAGGTGGAATTTGTGAGCCTTAATAGGTTAGGAGCTGTGACAGGTTATGGGAAGAGAAGAGAAGAGAAGAGAAGAGAAGAGAAGAGAAGAGAAGAGAGGAGAGGAGAGGAGAGGAGAGGAGAGGAGAGGAGAGGAGAGGAGAAGAGAAGAGAAGAGAAGAGAAGAGAAGAGAAGAGAAGAGAAGAGAAGAGAAAAGAAGAGGTGTGACAGGTGACCCAAAGGTGACAGGCGGACTCTTGAATAAGGAGTTCAGCAGCTGCTAAAATTAGTATACCAGGTGCTCATCTCTGCATTGTTAGATCTAGTTGTTTTTTTGTTTGGTTTTGTTTTTTGATAAGTATGCTACAGGTGCAAAAGAGGGTCCCAGTTGGTGGCCTAGGACTCCAAAGGCAAATCCCTCCTCTTTGGCTAAATGGAGAAGGGACAGGTCAGGTCAGGAGATCAGTAAGCTGTACGATCTAAAAGAAAGCCTGTTGGAGTGTGTAAAAGCTTGGTAACAGGATTGAGTAGAATTTCGTGGGTAGGACCTAATGTGACTTTATAAGGGGTGGAAAAAGAGGATAAAGTAAGCAACCCAAGAACATTAAAAAAAAAAAAACCTGTCTATTCCTAGAGTGGTAAAATCTATTCCTTTATAGAGGGAACTTTTAGAGACTGAATTAGTTTCTTTCTATCTAAGGTAATGGCCTTGTTGGTTGGAGTAATTCTTAGTCCCAAATGGGTGACCTTAGGAGTGGACGGTTGTACTTTAGAAAGTGAGATTCTGTAGCTTTAACTGGGCAGGAAATTTAGAAGAACCTGAAGTATGTTAGCTTGGCTAATTTAGAGAAAGAGACTGCAAAGAATATCGTCTATGTAACGAACAATCTTAGATTTATGGAGGGACAGAGAAAGTCAGAAGCCAGAGTCTGGACAAATAGATATGGGCTGTCCCAGAATCCCTGAAATAGAGCAGTCCAGGTGAATTGGGTAGAAAAGTGAGGTTTAGGGTCAGTTCATGTAAAGGTCAATATGTTCTGGGATTGGGCGTCTGGAGGGATAGAGAAGAACACATCCTTTGAGATCTAGAACTGAGAAATGAGAAATTCCCAAGGGGATAGTGGAAAAAAGTGTGTAAGAATTAACCACAACAGGATGGAGAGGAACCATTGCAGAATTAATGAGCCTGAGATCTTGAACCAGAAAATTGGTTCCATTAGGTTTCTGAACTGCTAGTATAGGTATGTTAAAGGGGGGAGGGGACAGAGAAGATTTTTTCATTAGGAGGTCAAAGATGATAGGCTTAAATCCCCTGAGGCTCTGGAGAGAAAGAAGATATTGAGCTTGAGTGATGTACATTATAAGGCTCTGAAATGGGATGACAGCAGGGTGTTTAAAAACGGAAGGGTTCTGAATGTCCCAGACTTGGGGTGTCTACCTTAGAGGCTGGCAAAGGAAGCAACATGTTATTGTTAGGTGTGTGGCAAGAAGGACTAGGAGAGGGACTACTGGAGAAATTGGGTTTAGACAAATGGGGGAAACAGAAGAAGTAGTGGCTCCCAGGTTAGCTAGAAGATCCCTTCCCAATAAGGTGACTGGATATATTGGCATTACTAAAAAGGAATGGCTGAGAGAAATACCCCTAAAATGCAAATAAGTGGTAGGGTATAGTGAGATTGATAAGGTTGTCCCCCTACCCTGATGATAAGAAACAAGAAGAGATGGGCCCCAATACTCCTTCAGGATGGATGAAGTGTCTCCAGTGTTCAAGATGAAGGAGATGGGCTTCCCAGATACCATGATGACTCCATGGGGCTCCCTAGGGTAATAGAAGTGATTGGATCAAGTGATATCAGACCACTTAAGTCATCCATGGCCAAGCCTAGGATCAAGTAGAAGGTATCCTGGGAATGATGTCCCTCTGTCCTATGGGTCACGAAGGCAATCAACATTCCAATGTTCCTCCTGAGGGCATTTTGGGCATGGCCGAGATGGCTTGCCAGGGTTAGAGCAAACCTTCACCCAATGACCTTGCTGACTACATTTGTAGCAGGGACCTGGTGGTACCAGAGGTTTAGAAGGTCAGGAAGTTCATGCAGTGGCTGGGGATAGTCTTATAACCTTTGCCAGCATATGGTACTTTTGTCTGATGCTGTTTTCATCTTTCTGATTGTACAATTTAAAGGCCAGCAGCAAAACTTCTGCTTGCGGAGTTAGGGGACCACTCTCTAATCACCTAAGTTTGGCCTTAAAGTTGGGGTAGCTTTGGAAAAAGAAGTAGATCATTAGGAGTTGCTTATCTTCTGGGTTTTCAAGGACTAAATTAAGTATATTGTTATAAGGCCTTTGTAAGGCACTCTAAAGTTGAGACAGGATTTTTGTTTATCATTGATGACCTCTTGGAGTTTTTCAAAATTTACTGCTTTTAGTGCAGCCCTATAGAGATCAGCCAGGAGATAGGTTGAAAATCTGTCTCTGGCTAGAATATTACATGGAGATTTATAATTCCACTGAGGACTCTTGTCAGGTATTGTCTTAGACCCGATCAGATATGCTGAGTCTGTCTGATGAATCTCATCTGCATGTATCTGAGCCTGTTCCCAAACTCTCCTGTGCTCATTAGGGAGTAAATTATTACTGAGAATAATATGCATATCATGGAAACTCAAGGTATAATATTGAATGATATATTGAAATTCTTTAATAAAGACAGAAGGGTTGTTGGTGTAAGATCTCAGTCCTTTTTTTATATCTGAAAGAGTTCATTTAGTAAGGAAGGGTCATGTGTTCTAATTAGACCATCCACCCTAGCAACTTCCATAAAGGAAGGACTCGCACTGGGTTAGGCAAGGCAGGGGAAGAAACCTGACTGCAGGTTTAGAGTGAATGGTGAGAGGGCTGAAAGTACGTGCCAGCATGGGATGACTAGAACAGCCTGTAGCTGGCACAGGAAATGAGGCATTTGGAGAAATTGAGCAAGGAGATTCTGGGGAAGTCTGGTGATAAGAGGAAGCTGAGGAGGCTGCAGTAGTAGGAGGGTTGTAGAGGCAGTTTGGCAGTGGTAATATGTAGGTTCATTATCTGGATCAAGAATAGTAGAATTTTCATCTGGCTGAAATTTCATAGCTAGAAGGGATTGAGTTGGGGAACAAGAAGAGAAAAGGGAGGGTTTGGACCAAAGATAGGTATAAAAGCTCGGATATAGAAGACATTCTTCCATTTACCAGACTGCTGGTAGTATGTATGAAGATCCTTTAGAATGGTCTGATCAAAAGTGTCCTTTCTCAGCTACTCGGAGTCCTTATCTGGTGGGTACTGAGTCCAGATCTGATTCTAAATGTGTATAAGTTTGGATATCTCATTAAATCAGTCACTAGTTTTAGAGGTTTGATATTTTTTCAGGAGGCATCTCAGTGGGGAGCCTGGAGGTACAGTCAACCTGAGATACCTTTGGGTATTATTAAAGTATTCTTACTGGCATCCTGAGAACAAATTAATAACGATAGATTAATCTTACTCTGGCATCCCAATGGTAGTAGATCAATGAAATATTGGAACAACTAGCCAAGTATAGACTTACCAAACTGTCTTGTGGAAGCTAGTTGCTGAGAGCTGTGGACCTAACACCTGAACTGTAGGACCAGGGTCCAAGGGGGGACAATTTACCAGCAGTGTAGCACTAGGAAGAATTTGAGAGAGAAAAAAAATAACTGCTTTCTGGACAGCAAGAGGGAGAGGGTCCCTCTAAAGGGAGAAGTTCTAAAATGAAGAGTCAGTTACAAGGCTGGTAATAAAGACTGTGGATAAATCTGTCCCTTAGACTGGTAGAGGGTGGCTTGTCCACTCCTGGGACCAGGAGCCCTGTCCTCCAACTTGGATAGAAAGTTTACCAATTTGCTGGTGTTTGTATGAAGTTTTAGCAATCTAGTGGCTGGAAAATGAGCCTAGGGAGCAGGAGGACCTGTAGGGATGTTGTTTGGGACTGTGAGGCTTAACCTGTGTGGCTGTTCCCACTTCATATGGTGGGGTCACGCCACTAGGTGGCAGGCTCCATGCCTTACAGTGGCCGGGACTCCTGTGAATGAGTGTCAGCACCGATTTTAAGAGTATGCAATCAGTGGGCTGGAGAGATGGCTCAGCCGTTAAAGGCTAGGCTCACAACCAAAAATATAAGAGTATGCAATCATGGATAAATCAACCAAGCTACAGGTCTCAAGTGGAAAGTTTTATTGGCAGAGGCTTGGCCTTTGCAGGGGTCAAGAGTTAAGAGTGAAGAAGAAGAGCAGGGATGCAGCATAGGGGATGAGTCTTGACTCATGAATCACAGGCACAAAGGGGTGCCATGATAATGGACACAGGAGCTTTGCTGTTGCCTACAGATGATGTGTCTCCTTGCTGGGTCCAGGAGTTGCTTCTGACTATCCATGGATGCACTGATGCTAACAATATTAATTTCCAAATAAATCTGCACCCTTCCAGAATAAATTTTTGGTTACAAATTCTTCCTGATCAGGCTAAGGCCGAAAAGTGGTATTGAAAAAGACTCTGAAGATACAATGAATTGCAATTCCCAAAGTTGTTGTGAGTCTAGTGATTATTCTAAACTGCTGCACTTCTAGTACTGAACAAAATGTTAAAAGCTAGTTCAATAATGTTATAAGAATATTTATATGGGGCTGGAAGATGTTTCCAAAAAGTTTATAGGTATCTGTTCTTTCTGAGAACCAGAGTTCACTTTCCAGCACCTGGATCAAATGACTCGCACTCTCTGTAACTTCAGCTACAGAGGATTTGACCCCTTTTCCAGGCTTCAAGTACCACAACACATATGATATATCTTCACAGACACACAGAAACACACACACACACACACACACACACACACTCACACACACTACAATAAAATAATGTGAGTATGAAATAGTTGAAATGGGAGTGTCCTTTGCCTTACAAAAAGAAGCTTTTTCATTTTTATGAGGTCTCATTTATTAATTGTTCACCTTAGAGCCTGAGCCATTTGGCTATTCAGGAAAATTTCTCCCATGCCAGTGTGTTCAAGGCTATTTCTCACTTTCTCTTTTATTAAATTCAGTGTATCTGGTTTTATGTAGAAGACCTTCATCCACTTGTACTTGAGCTTTGTACAAGGAGATAAGTATGGAACAGTTTCCATTCTTCTACGTGCAGACTGCCAGTTATACCAGCACCATTTGTTGAAGAAACTTTTTCTTAATCCACAGTATGACTTTGGCTTCTTTGTCAAAGATCAAGTGTCCATAAGCATGTGGGTTTATTTCTGGGTCTTCAAATTTATTTCATCGATTGACCTGTCTGTCTCTCTACCAATACCTTGTGTGTTTTATCACTATTGTTCTCTAATAGAATTTGAGGTCAGGGATGGTGACTTCTCCAGAAGTTCTTTTATTGTTGAGAATTGTTTCACTATCCTGATGTTTTTATTTTTCCACATGAAGTTTAAAATCATTCTTTCCATGTCTGTGAAAAATTGTGCTGGAATTTTGATGGGGATTGCTTTGAAATTGTAGATGGTTTTGGTAAGATGGCCATTTTTACTATGTTATTTTTACTGATCCAGGAGCATGTGTACTGGGCAATTTTTCCCTCTTGATAAGCCATGGGTGCTGGTGGCCTTGGTATTTGTTCAGCCCTGGAGGAGATGGGGAGTGAGACAGCTCAAAGGACAGCACTACATAACCTTAGCTAAATGGAGCATGGTCCTTTATTTTTCCATCTTCTAAGTTTTTCTTTGAATTTTTCAGGGACTTGAAGTTCTTGTCATACAGATCGCTCACTTGTTTGGTTAGAGTTACTTCAAGATATTTTATATTATTTGTAAATTTTGAGAAGAATTTTTTCCTTAATTTATTTCGCAGCCCATTTATCATTTGTTTAAAGGAAGGTAACTGATTTGTTTGAGTTGATTAGCCCAAACCACTCAGATCTCCCAGAGATTAAGCCACCAACTGAAGAACATACATGGGCTGGTTCATGGCTTTTGGTACATGTGTAACAGAAGACTCCCTTCTCTGGAATTAGTGGATGAGAATGTGATTAATGTAGAAACTTGATGCTCCATGGGATTCTGGTGCTGGTGGGTTGGAGATGGGTAGGTGTGTGGGGGAGCACCCTCTCAGAAGCAAAGAGAAGGACAGATGGGGTGAAGAACTCAGAGAGAGGGGACCAGGTAAGGGGGTAACATTTGAAATATAAAAAAATAAAATAATTCAATACTGAAATGAATAAATTTATTCCAAATTTGGACAAAAATTAACATATGTGTTAACTTGATAAACAAAACATTTTGAGTATCTTACAGTTCAGTGTAATTGCTAACATATTCAAAAAATGAAGTGTATGTATCTGTGAATTTATGTAGATGAAATATGTTCTTAACACTATCACACATGGTATATGTGAGACAGATGAGCAGAAAGTGTTGGGATTTATAGGATTCTCTCTCTTTCTCTCTCTCTCTCTCTCTCTCTCTCTCTCTCTCTCTCTCTCTCTCTCTTGCTCACGCTTAGAGATTTGCAAAGCATGACAAATGTATTTGTGGTGGAGAACAAAAGTCATAAAGCATGAAATGCCAAAACAGCAAAAGAAAGGATTTTCCCCTTTTTTTCAAGTGTAACTGCTTTAGGAATTAAAAAACAAAAGCATGCTATCAATAATATTGGCAGGCACGGTCTGTCTTCTTATAAGAAAGTTTACTATTCACTTAGACATGCCAAGCTCCTCACTCTGTATAGTCAAGAAAATAGTTACTTTTTGTTCATGAACATACACTTATTATACATTAGCAAAAGTCACACACTTGTCATCTAGAATCTTTACACTTTGTTGTGTCATGCATTGTACCCTGTTAAACATATTTGGCCATAAAAGGAGTTTGATATTGAAATGAACCTTACATTAATAATGTATTGTTTGGTTTCATTTGAACAGACAAATCTCAGACCTGTGTTGTAATGTATAATCTATGATTTTTTATAATATTATTTTAAGGTTACTACTGTATCTTGTTTTCTAATGTCCTGTTTTAAAGAAATCGTAAATATACACTCAATGCCAATGTAAGATTGACACCCTTTAAACCACGGATCCTTTGTATAGGAGGATGGCTTACCAAAAAGCTAAATCATGCCAGCTTTGTTCTTCAGGTAGATTTACTTTCAGAAATATTTAAGGTCAAATTCACTCCTCAGTCCTTTATCAAACTCCTCCCAGATTAATCCCCATATTTCTAACATCCTCCCAGCTTTGTGATTGTTCTTATTGTTTCCATTTCCTTATTCACTAAGTTCATTTTCTGCTTTCTGTTTATGTATGAGTACTTCTACTGGCACATTATGAGCACACACTAGGGGCATCATTCTAAGAAAACAAAAAACGAAACAAAAGAAAACAAAATAAAACAACACAAAATAAAACCTTCATCTTCCAGTAGCTGTCAGTTATCAATAACCAGGACACGGGGATTATTAGCCATTCCATGTTACATCTTTGAATGTTAGCCAACTTGGTCAATAAAGGCAGGTATGATATTCTCAAAAAATGAATAATATATTGCATTAAAATAATACATAATGACAGTAATAATCAAGTGACAAAAAAACATTTTTTCCTGGGAAGATATAAATCTTTGCCAATAAATATAAGAAAATATTATCTGCATCACTAATCAGTGGGCCACTCTAAGACAAAACCACAGTGACATTCCATTTCAGACAAGTGAGAATAGCAAAACTGTAGTGGTTAGATTGAGAATGGTTCCTATAGACTCTTTTTTTTTATTATTATTAACTTGAGTATTTCTTATATACATTTCGAGTGTTATTCCCTTTCCCGGTTTCCCAGAAAACATCCCCCCTCCCCTTCTTTATGGGCATTCCCCTCCCCATTCAACCCCCCAACAATCTAGTTCACTGGGGGTTCAGTCTTAGCAGGACCTAGGGCTTCCCCTTCCACTGGTGCTCTTACTAGGATATTCATTGCTACCTATGGGGTCAGAGTCCAGGGTCAGTCCATGTATAGTCTTTAGGTAGTGGCTTAGTCCCTGGAAGCTCTGGTTGCTTGGCATTGTTGTACATATGGGGTCTTGAGCCCCTTCAAGCTCTTCCAGTTCTTTCTCTGATTCCTTCAACGGTGGTCCTATTCTCAATCCAGTGGTTTGCTGCTGGCATACGCCTCTGTATTTACTGTATTCTGGCTGTGTCTCTCGGGAGAGATCTACATCCGGCTCCTGTCAGCCTGAACTTCTTTGCTTCATCCATCTTGTCTAATTGGATGACTGTATATGCATGGACCACATGTGGGGCAGGCTCTGAATGGGTGTTCCTTCTGTATCTCTTTTAATCTTTGCCTCTCTATTCCCTCCCAAGGGTATTTTTGTTCCCCTTTTAAGAAGGAGTGAAGCATTCACATTTTGATCATCCTTCTTGAGTTTCATTTATTCTAGGAATCTAGGGTAATTCAAGCATTTGGGCTAATAGCCACTTATCAATGAGTGCATACCATGTGTGTTTTTCTGTGATTGGGTTACCTCACTCAGTATGATATTTTCCAGTTCCAACCATTTGCCAACGAATTTCATAAAGTCATTGTTTTTGATAGCTGAGTAATATTCCATTGTGTAGATGTACCACATTTCTGTATCCATTCCTCTGTTGAAGGGCATCTGGGTTCTTTCCAGCTTCTGGGTATTATAAATAAGGCTGCGATGAACATAGTGGAGCACCTGTCTTTTTTATATGTTAGGGCATCTATTGGATATATGCCCAAGAGAGGTATAGCTGGATCCTCAGGCAGTTCAATGTCCAATTTTCTGAGGAACCTCCAGACTGACTTCCAGAATGGTTGTACCAGTCTGCAATCCCACCAACAATGGAGGAGTGTTCCTCTTTTTCCGCATCCTTGCCAGCATCTGCTGTCACCTGAGTTTTTGATCTTAGCCATTCTCACTGGTGTGAGGTGAAATCTCAGGGTTGTTTTGATTTGCATTTCCCTTATAACTAAAGATGTTGAACATTTCTTTAGGTGTTTCTCAGCCATTCGGCATTCCTCAGCTGTAAATTCTTTGTTTAGCTCTGAACCCCATTTTTTAATAGGGTTATTTGTCTCCCTGCGGTCTAACTTCTTGAGTTCTTTGTATATTTTGGATATAAGGCCTCTATCTGTTGTAGGATTGGTAAAGATCTTTTCCCAATCTGTTGGTTGCCGTTTTTTCCTAACCACAGTGTCCTTTGCCTTACAGAAGCTTTGCAGTTTTATGAGATCCCATTTGTTGATTCTTGATCTTAGAGCATAAGCCATTGGTGTTTTGTTCAGGAAATTTTTTCCAGTGCCCATGTGTTCCAGATTCTTCCTTAGTTTTTCTTCTGTTAGTTTGAGTGTATCTGGTTTGATGTGGAGGTCCTTGATCCACTTGGACTTAAGCTTTGTACAGGGTGATAAGCATGGATAGATCTGCATTCTTCTACATGTTGACCTCCAGTTGAACCAGCACCATTTGCTGAAAATGCTATCTTTTTTCCATTGGATGGATTTAGCTCCTTTGTCAAAAATCAAGTGACCATAGGTGTGTGGGTTCATTTCTGGGTCTTCAATTCTATTCCATTGGTCTATCTGTCTGTCTCTGTACCAATACCATGCAGTTTTTATCACTATTGCTCTGTAATAGTGCTTGAGTTCAGGGATAGTGATTCCCCCTGAAGTCCTTTTATTGTTGAGGATAGTTTTAGCTATCCTGGGTTTTTTGTTATTCCAGATGAATTTGCAAATTGTTCTGTCTAACTCTTTGAAGAATTGGATTGGTATTTTCATGGGGATTGCATTGAATCTGTAGATCGCTTTTGGTAAAATGGCCATTTTTACTATATTAATCCTGCCAATCCATGAGCATGGGAGATCTTTCCATCTTCTGAGGTCTTCTACAATTTCTTTCTTCAGAGTCTTGACGTTCTTATTGTACAAATCTTTTACTTGCTTGGTTAAAGTCTCACCAAGGTACTTTATATTATTTGGGTCTATTATGAAGGGTATCGTTTCCCTAATTTCTTTCTCTGCTTGTTTCTCTTTTGTGTAGAGGAAGCCTACTGATTTATTTGAGTTAATTTTATACCCAGCCACTTTGCTGAAGTTGTTTATCAGCTTTGGTAGTTCTCTGGTGGAACTTTTGGGATCACTTAAATAAACTATCATATCATCTGCAAATAGTGATATTTTGACTTCTTCTTTTCCGATCTGTATCCCTTTGACCTCCTTTTGTTGTCTGATTGCTCTGGCTAGAATTTCAAGAACTATATTGAATAAGTAGGGAGAGAGTGAACAGCCTTGTCTAGTCCCTGATTTTAGTGGGATTGCTTCAAGTTTCTCTCCATTTAGTTTAATGTTCGCACCTGGTTTGCTGTATATGGCTTTTACTATGTTTATGTATGGGCCTTGATGTCGCACGCCCAATGTCCCGCCAGCAAGAACGATGCTCGGCAACAGGATTCTTCTGCGAGCAAGCCTTTACTGTGTTACAGCTCTTCTTAGTGTTACAGCTCTTCTCAGTGTTACAGCTCTCTTGAACAGGGACTTCGAGCAGCAAAGTTGCTCGACTTATATACACAACAGTATGCTAATTATCTCTCAGGGATTGGTGGGGCATGGATCACCCCACTACTTGTCCTCCAGGGATTGGAGGAGAATGAATCACCTCATTAGCATATTAACGGTCAACTGACACCTGGTATATAAACCGCACATGTGCAGTACTGCTGTTCACCACTAGAGGGAGCCCTAGCAAGGGGACAATCCTGCACATGAGCAGTAAGTCGTTTATATCCAGACAAGGCTGGATGTCGGCGCCATCTTTGTTTCGCCGCGCTGCTCTCTACATCTCCCCCTTTCTTGTTTAATAAAATGACTGGTCTAGATCTGGGTGTCACGTCAATCTCGTCATTGCTCCTGTCTTATGTCATTCCTTACGATGACTCGGCCTTACCCATCGCTGGGTCACCCTATCGCCACCGGGCCCCATGTCTTAGGTTGGTCCAAGTTCGAGGAAATTTGCCCGTCCCTGGATACAATGACTCCACATGACTGTGACAAAAATGATCTAGGGCGAACTCTTGATCTTTCAAAGAGGCCATCCATATGTTGGGAGAAGCACCCTTTTTAATGGTGGTCATAGCCTGGTAAACCACCACCTTGTGTCTGGCACGTTCTCTTTTTAAACGGCCAATAAGCCAGAGACCTACTCCGCAACCCAGGAGGACAATAGCTCCCTGGGACAAACATGCCCGCCCACTCCTTAAAAAGGGAGAAAGCATTGATAACCCATGAGGTAAAGTCTTCAACTGTGATGGGGTCCAGCCTAGTGCTGTTGAAGACAGCAATCTGCATCAGCAATTGTCTTGATAGTTGCTCTGCTTTCATGGACCAGTTTCCTTTCAGATAATTCGAGATTTCTTTGCTCTGTTTAAAATGCTGAGAAAAGTTAGCTCGCAAAGGAATAATGCATAAACCTCTAGGGGAGGAAACACAAGACAGCTGTGTCATATGTTACAGTGCTTCAATTTGTTCTTGAACTAAATCTATCCTTTGATTGGCTAATAGAAGGCCAGATGCCAAATGGGTATTAAATTCTTTTTGTATCTCTAGCGCCACTGCAGTTCTTTATACAATCTGATTGACAGTCTTAGCTGTCTGTATTTGATTGGTCATAGTGATTTCAGCTGTGGTAGCTGCGGCAGCAGACAGCACAATGGCTGAAATTATGGCTGCCGTAATTCCAAAATCTCTTTTGGCTCTCAGCAAATTAAGAATAGGAAAGCTATCTGGGTTTGCCTCCACTGGGATTGGCACAAAGGAGGGAATCTTAACTATCACTGCGGTGTCATTGGTGCCATCCCAGCATTCAGCTAAATAGCAGACTAGATCAGAGCTATTACAATTTAAAGCACCACTGCTTACATTAGTGCTTATCAGAAAAAAGGTGATCTAGCACATACTGAAGTACTAGTGGCAATATTATTTGCCAAGAGGTTATTGAATATTGGTCAACCTGGTATCATTGTTTCTGGTAGCTGAAACATTATACAGCACGAAGTTCTCTCCCATCAACCTAGCAAATGGGGTCAGGCATGTATATGCCCCTTGCTCATTGAACAGCATCCATTGAAACCAAGGCCAGAGATTATGCTTGCCAGTCTTATTCTCAAACCAGTAGAATTTCTATGAACTGTCATGGGTACTGGCCAGGATCTGGCAATAGCCCACAGAGTAAGCGAATTAACCTGTATTACCATTCCCAGTAGTAATAGTAGGGTTCGAAGTCTCATCTTCAGGAAGAGCAGAAGGCAATTTTCGAGTCAAACGCTCAGGTACCCAAATTGGATTTTCTTGATTCTGCAGAAAAACACAAATCGCTCCCCTAGATCTCGAAATCACGGGATCTGGGCCACGCCATTCATCAGTTAAGACATCCTTCCACTTTACTTCTGCATTAGTTATAGGTGTAGTAGTAGCATGGCGATCCGCAGCAGAGGGGCCATGCACATCCAAAATTAAGAAATTTAGAGTAAAAAGAGCTAAAGAAAGTTGTTCTTTTGGTGTTTGGCTGCTGGCAATTCCCTCTTTTTGTTTTTGTATAAGCTCTTTTAAGGTACGATGTACCCTTTCCACAATTCCTTGACCTTGGGGATTGTATGGCAATCCTGTAGTATGTTTGACCTGCATTGTCTGGCAAAATGCCTGAAAGGACTTTGCAGTGTAGGCAGGCCCGTTGTCTGCCTTGAGACTATCAGGCTTTCCCCAGGCTGCCCATGCCTCTAAGCAATGGCTAATGGCGTTACAAGCCTTTTCACCAGTCATCAGAGTAGCGTGTATAATACCTGAACAGGTATCAACAGAAACATGAGCATATTTTAAATTTTACCAGTTTTATGTCAACTTTCTGTTATCAATGTTACATTTTTTTTAAACCATATCCAATAACTTAAAAGCCAATAGTCCATAACCAAGGCATGTAGAGAATATTCATACATTTAAAACCAATCAGAAAACAAAATTGAAGTGGCTACACATATCTTAGCTACAGGTACAAGGCTCCAAGGGCCGATTGAAACTGCTTTTTTAAGAGAAGCACCTTGTCACTTGCTAAATCTCCCTGAGACCAGGAATCCAAGTAGGCACACTCAAGTTTATCTTTTTGTTTGATTCTCCTGAATAAATTTTCAGGTGGTCTACCTCTATCAAATCTGATCAGTATGACTCTGTGAGGTTTCCAGAGCCTAATCACATACGTAGCAATAGCCTCAACTTGAGCCACAACAAAAGCTGCACTGACCCCATTTTTTATCTCTACCTTCTCTCTGTTCCGTTTACCTCCTTTTCTTTTCTTTTTTTCTTTCGAGACCTTTTGTCCCTCTGACATACTTTCTTGTTGCTCTGCAAGGTCCCTCTGACCTGTCCTAACAGCTTCCTCACATCGTTTATCCTCTAAGCAGGCAGGGACCATTTGCCACAGAGGTTTTGGTCCTGGCTTAAGCTTGCTCTCTGTGGCTTCTCTATCCCACACAAAGAAAAAAAGAAACAAAATTACCAGCCTTGCCCACATAGGATCCATAACTTTCGGTTTCTTCACAATGGCTCTCCACCTAGGCCCATATCTTTCTTCCTCATATATGGCTGCCTCTTCCTCTAATTCCTCCTCCTCGCACTCTGACAACTCTTGCTCAGAGTCACTGCCAGTCAGTTTTAAGGCTTCTAATTCTTTTAATGGATACAAAGTATCCTCTCCGGATGACTTGTACTTCGTCCTCCGGGGCACACTTATTTTTTCCTCCAGCAGCATTTCTTCCGCCTTTTGTATCTCTTTCACTTTTGTTTTAGTAACCTTTTCCTTTTTTGCCCGCTCCTAATTTCTCACTCCGCTCCGTTTCTGACATGCTCTCTTCCAAAAAGGGGCATGCCTCTCGAAACTTACCTTTTAATTTACCTTCTCACAGTTCTGAATCCTCTTCAGCACACTGAAGGGTCCCCTCGGCACCGGTGATGTTGGTTCCCGGGTTTCAGCACCACTTGTCGCGCGCCTAATGTCCCACCAGTAAGAACGATGCGAGGCAACAGGATTCTTCTGCGAACAAGCCTTTACTGTGTTACAGCAGCTCTTCTTAGTGTTACAGCTCTTCTCAGTGTTACAGCTCTCTTAGTGTTACAGCTCTCTTGAACAGGGACCCCGAGCAGCAAAATCGCTCGGCTTATATAGACAACAGTATGCTAATTATCTCTCAGGGATTGGTGGGGCTTGGATCACCCCACTACTTGTCCTCCAGGGATTGGCGGAGAATGAATCACCTCATTAGCATATTAATGGTCAACTGACACCTGGTGCATAAACCGCACGTGTGCAGTACCGCTCTTCACCACTAGAGGGAGCCCTAGCAAGGGGACAATCCTGCACATGCGCAGTAAGTCGTTTATATCCAGACAAGGCTGGATATCGGCGCCATCTTTGTTTCGCCGCGCCGCTCTCTACACCTTGAATTCCTATTCTTTCCAGGACTTTTATCATGAAGGGGTGTTGAATTTTGTCAAATGCTTTCTCAGCATCTAATGAAATGATCATGTGGTTTTCCTATAGACTCTTATTATGTAAGCTTCATTCTCAGTGAAACTGTTTGGGAAGAATTATGAGGTGTAGTCTTGCTTGAGTAGGTGTAGCTCTAGTTCTTTGGGGTTTCATAAGCTCATGACAGGTCCAGTCAGGTCTTCTGTGTCTTCTTGCAATTTACAAATTGTGAGATACTAACTGCTTCTCAAGCACCATGCTTGACTGCGTGTGTGCTGCCCAGGCTCCTAGTATGCCATGTATTTACTCTCTGAAACTGTAATAAAGCATCCAATTAAATGCTTTCTTTTACGTATTGCCTTGGTTATGCAGATTTACCATAGAAATTGTAACCATAAAACAAATGTGAATGAGGAAATTGTCACAAAGATTCACCCATAGAAAATCTATGTGCAAATAAAGGGTTGCAAAACAGAAACAAATCCCTACTTTCATAAATTCCTTAGAAGGTTAGCCAATCACAAGAAATCAGCACTAAATACATATATTCAAAATTAAATGATTCCAGCATGTTGTATACATATCCATCCACATCCGAACATATAAGAAATCATTTAATTTGGTCTCTCATTGTTCCAAAGGATTAGAGCATGGCAGCAGAGATGATGCTGACACAGTACCTGAAAACTTACCACTATTCTATACACACACACACACACACACACACACACACACACACACACTGAGGGGGAGTAGACTAAGAGAGCTAAGTGGATTTGGCATAGTATTTTGACATCTCAATGCCTAGTCACAGCAGCACTCCTCCTTCAACAAATCCACACCTCATGCTCCCTCTCAAACAGTTCCACAAACTGGGGTGCAAGCATTTAAATCTATGGATTTTTTGAAGACGATGTTCATCAAATCACTTCAGCCCAGTCTTCTGGCCCCTACGATAGGCATATCATAGGCAAATCATAATACAAAATACATTCAGTTTGACATCAATGCCCCCTGCACAGTCACAATCTGAACAGTTTAAAACCTCAATTCTGAGATTCAAGGAAATCTAATTTCAATACCCTATAGACTTTAAATCATATTACATATATTTAACATAGAATGGCATAGAACATACATTATCATCCCAAAAGGGAGAAAGTGGAGCATTGTGAAAAACATACTCGACAAAGTAAGACTGAAACCCAACAGGTAAACTCCAAATCATATAACTTCATGTCCAATATTAAAAGGATCAAATGGTTTCATTATTATAACTTTAGTTACTTTGGCTGGTTCTATTCTCTGTGGACAGACCTTCTTCTGCTTTGTCATCTCCAATACATTTGGCTCTCCAATGCATTTCAACCATCACTTTCGCAACTCTACACTGTGGCCTTTCTGGGTCTCTATTCAAGGACATTCCCAACATGCATGTGGTTTGGGTGATTCTCCTTAATCTCTGAGGAAAAATTGTACAATCCCTTTGCTCCTGTGTCTTCCATGATTCAAAAACTGGAATTATGTGCCCAATGCTACTAGGTTTTCCTTGCTTGGATTGAAACCTGACACTCTCCTTCAACTGTATTTACCTCAGCACTAATGTGGTGCAGCATTTTAAAAACAGATAATCCCTTAGGTTTGTTATTTAACAAGTTGCAGTGTTAGCTGGGTGGATTTTCAGGCTGAGGGCACCAGTCCCTTTATAATTCTCTTTATTTCTCTCAGCATAAAACAAGGCTCCAATATTACATTTTATGGTTCTCATTTACATATTATTTATACATTCAGATTATATGTTTTGTATTTCTTTTGAATTATTTTGTATTCATTTTCTCTTTCCCATTGTGAATCCATACAAGAGTGGTCACTAATAATCAGAAAATGGAGTCAACATTTAAATTTCTGGGGAGATGCCTAGGGTGACCCCACTTTCTCAGAGTAGAAGAGGATGAAGGGTGGGGATAATGGACTCTGCAATGGGGGAAAACAGAAGGGGAACAGTGATTGAAATGTAAATAAATATTTAATTTTTTTAAAAAATGAAAGTAACCTGAATCTCTTCAAGTTAGACTTCAAAAGATTTTTAGGACAAGGAGAAAAGAAACTTTATTTTCCAAAATATCCAAAGAATGGTCTTTAGCTTAGTTGCTTATATTGTTTCTCTCTGGAATCACTCAATCAAGTCCAGAGAAGCCAAATCTTTTAAGTTCAGACTCCATTTTAGAGAACCTGACACTCAGGTAAACTATCAAGCTGTTACCTAGCATTAGCTTCCAAGTTGCCCACAAGCAAAACCCAAGTCTAGCTCCAGTCCCTAGGCTAATGCCCAACAAGACCAGCCTTTCCAGGTTACATTCTCAACAACACCAGTGTCTTCAGGTTATTCCCCTAACAAACCTGTGCCCCCCACCAGTTTACAATTTTATCCCCTGCCTAATGACCACCAATGCAGAGGAGAGCAGAAATTAAGTTTATAACAAAACTCCTGGCACCAGACAATCATGTTAAAGACCAAAGTAGCTTTCCAATTAGATGCTTGCACTTACCCTCTACCGCCGGCTTGCTGCTTACTATAAAGTCTTGCCCCAATAGATATTTGGGGCTTCCCCACCACCAAATTTGTCCTAGAGATAGCAGTGTGGTGGGGGCCCTGAACTAGCTTGAATAGAAATAAAGACCCTGATGTGAGTTGCATCAGATTGGCTCCTGTCTATTTTTTGTTGGAGGGGGATCACTATATTTCCTTGGCACTATAGTCCCAATTATCCAAGATTCTAAATCTGCAATCCTCTAAAAAAACAGCATGGTCATATATCCCTGGTACCAATTTCTGTATTTTACCTTTCCATTTTGTGTGTGTGTGTGTGTGGTGTGTGTGTGTGTGTGTGTGTGTGTGTGTGTGTGTGTGTGTGTGTAGTGTGGTGTGTGTGTTATATTTCTAATTCTGTAAAGACATAGCATAACAAGAAAACAAGGCAATTAATTTTTGGGTACATTATTCCAGATGTTTACAGTTTATGATCATGAAAATAAGTAGCATGGTAACAGGCAGGCAGGCTTGATATTGGAGCACTAGCCAAGAAATTTCATCTGTTACACATACAGGACGCAGGGGGAAGGGGGACGAGGAGGGAGAGGGGAAGAGGGAGTATGAGTGAGATATGTAATCACACTGTAATATAAGAAGTAAAATGTTAAAAGTATATGAAAATGACAATGGTATTCAGCCTTATTCTACATACTAAAATTATCAATATAATTGAATTTCATAGCTGTGGAGTGAAAAATAATATGTTTGAGAAATTTGTATTTCAAAGAAGGAAATGTAATGTGCAGGAAGTTGCTAATGGAAGTAAGAATTAGTACATTTACCCTACAGGATAAATCATAAAAGCATTTAATTGCGAAGATTTACATTATTCAAAACTTGATCAATTTATACATTCAGTTTTTATCTACAGTCATTCTTTTATGTATTAGAATATTTTCTTTTCTTTCACTCTTTATTTTTTATTTGCATTTCAAATGTTACCCCTTTCCCAGTTTCCCCTTCAGAAACACTCTATCCCACCTACCCTCCCTCTTCTAATGTGGGGGTGCTCCACCACCCACCCACACAATGTTCCCACCTCCCCAACTTGGCATTCTGCTACAATGGGAAATCAAGCCTTCACAGGACCAAGGGCCTCTCCCATTAATGCCCGACAGGACCATCCTCTGCTACATATTAGGCTGGAGACATGGGTCCATGTGTATTCTCTCTATGTTAGTTTAGTCGCTGGGTGTTCTGTAGGGTCTGGTTGGTTGACATTTCCTGTTGGTTTACAAACCTGTTCAGCTCCTTCAATCCTTTCTCTAACTCCTTCATTTCCAATGGGGACCCTGTTCTCAGTACAAATTTTGGCTGTGAGTATCCTCCTCTGTATTTGTCAGGGTCTGGCATAGCTTCTCAGGAGTCAGCTATATCAGGCTCCTATCAGCATGCACTTCTTAGCATCCCCAAAAGTGTCTGGGTTTAGTGAATGTATATTGGAGGAATCTCCATGTGTGGCAGTCTCTGGATGGCCTTTTCTAGAGTCTATGCTCCCCACTTTGTCTCCATTTTTCCTCCTATGAGTGATTTGTCCTCCTTTCTAAGGACTGAAGCATCCATACTTTGTTCTTCGTTTTCCTTTAGTTTCATGTGGTCTGTGGATTGTATATTTGATATTCTGAGCATTTGGTCTAATATACACATATCAGTGAGTGCATATCATGTACGTTCTTTTGTGACTGGGTTACCTCACTCAAGATGGTATTTTCTAGTTCCATCCATTTGCCTAAGGATTTCATGTAGTCATTTTTTTAAATATCTGAGTAGTACTCTACTGTGTAAATGTACTGCATTTTCTGTATCCATTCCTCTGTTGAAGAACATCTGAGTTCTTTCCAGCTTCTGGTTATTATGATAGTTGACCATGTGTCCTTGTTATGTTGGCACATCTTTTAGGTATATGCCCAGGAGTGGTACACCAGGGTGTACTGGTAGTACTATGTCCAATTTTCTGAAGAACCTCCAGACTGACTTCCAGAATGGCTGTACAAGCTTGCAATTCCACCAAAAATATGAGTGTTCCCCTTTCTCCAAATCATTCCCAGCATATACCTTCACCTGAGTTTTTGATCATACCAACACTGACTGGTATGAGGTGGAATCTCAGGGTTGTTTTAATTTGCCTGATGACTAAGTATCCTGAACATTTTTCAGGAGCTTCTTGGCCATTCAACATTCCTCAGTTGAGAATTCTTTATTTAGCTCTGTACCCCATTTTTAGTAGGGTTATTTGATTCTCTGGAGTCTATCTTCTTGAGTTCTTTGTATAGTGGATATTGTTCATCTATCAGTATTGGTGAAATTTTCTCCCTGTTATTTGCATTTTTGTTTTATTGATAGTGTCCTTTGCCTTACAGAAGCTTTGCAATTTTACTAGGTACCATTTGTAGATTATTGAGTATAAGCCATTGGTGTTCTGTTCAGAAAAAATTTCATGTCTGTCCATGTGACTTTCTCTTCTATTAGTTTCAGTGTACCTATTTTTATGTGGTGGTGTTTGATCCACTTGAACTTGAGATTTGTGCAAGGAGATAAGAATGGATGGATTTGCATTCTTCTGCTTACTGACCTCCAGTTGAACCAGCACCATTTGTTGAAGATGCTGTCTTTTCCAACTGGACAGTATTAGCTCCTTTGTCAAAAATCAAGTGACCATAAGTATGTGCATTCATTTCTGGGTCTTCAATTCTATGCCACTTATCTACCTAACTGTCTCCATACCAATACCATACAACTTTTATCAATATTCCTCTGTAATACAGCTTGAATTTAGGGATTATGATTTCCCCAGAATTTCTTTTATTGTTAAGAATAATTTGCACTATCCTAGGGCTTTTGTTATTCCAAATTAATTTTCCAATTGTTCTTTCTAACTCTATGAAGAATTCAGTTGAAATGTTGGTGGACATTACATTTAATCTGCATATTGCTTTGGCCAAGTTGGACATTTTTACTGTATTAAACCTGCCAATCCATGAGCATGGGAGAATTTTCCATCTTCTGAGACTTTCTTCAATTTCTTTGTTCAGAGACTTGAAGTTCTTGTCATATAGATATTTCACTTGCTTGGTTAGAGGCACAGTAAGATATTTTATGTTATTTCTGACTATTGTGAAGGGTATCAATTCCCTAATTACTTTCTTATCTTGTTTATCCTTTCAGTAGAGAAATACTACTGATTTATAAGAGTTAATTTTATATCCAGCCACTTTGCTGAAGTTTATCAAGTTCTCTGATGGAATTTTTGAGGTCACATAATTATACTATCATATCACCTGCACATGGTGATATTTTTCCTTTCTCTTTTCCAATTTGTATTCCTTTTACTTCCTTTAGTTGTCTAATTGCTCTGGCTAAGACTTCCGGTATTATGTCAGATATGCAGGGAGAGATTGGTCAGCCTGTTATAGTCCCTGATTTTAGAGACATTGCTTCAAGTCTCTCTCCATTTATTTTGATGTTGGCTACTTGTTTGCTGTGTATTGCTTTTGTATGTTTAGTTATGGGCCTTGAATTCCTGATCATTAAAATATTTTTACCATGAAGGGGTGTTGAATTTTGTCAAATGCTTTCTCAGCACCTAATGAGACGATCTTGTAGTTTTGCCTTTGAGTTTGTTTATATAGTGGATTACATCATTGAAGAATTTCCATATATTGAACCATCCCTGCATCCCTGGGATGTAGCCTTACTGGACCATGATGAGTGATGATTTTGATATGCTCTTGTATCTGATTTGTAAGACTTTTATTTGATTATTTTTGCATCGATATCCATAAGGGAAATTGGTCTGAAGTTCTCTGTGTTTGTTGGGTCTTTATGTGGCTTAGGTATAATCATAATTGTGGGTTCATAAAATGAATTGGGTAGTTTTCCTTCTGTTCCTAATTTTTTAATTTTTGAAGAATATTGTCATTATGTCTTCTTTGAAGGTCTGATAGAATTCTGCAGGAAACCCATCACCCATCTTGTCCTTTTTGTTTGTTTGTTTGTTTGTTTTTGGTTGGTAGACTTTTAATTTCTGATAGGGGTTATGGGTTTGTGTGGATTGTTTATCTGACTTGATTTAACTTCAGTAAATTTTATACATCTAGAAATTGTTCATTGCATCAATATTTTCCAGTTTTATTGAGTATATGCTTTTGTAACAGTATTTAATAATTTCTTGAATTTCAGGGTCTGTTGTTTTATCTATATTTTCATTTCTGACTTAAATACTGTTTCTATGCCTTCTGGTTAGTCTAGCTAAGAGTTTATCAATATTGTTGATTTTCTCAAAGAACCAGCTTCTTGTTTTGTTGATTCTTTGTATAGTCCTTTTTGTTGCTACGTTGTTGATTTCAGCTCTGAGTTTGAGTATTTTCTGCTGTCTACTCCTCTTGGGTATTTTTGCTTATTGTTGTTCTAGAGCTTACATGTGTGCTATATCACTGCTAGTGTATTCTCTCTCCAGTTTCTTTTTGGAGGCACTCAGAGTTATCAATTTTTCTTTTAGCACTGCTTTTATTATGCTCCATAAGTTTTGGTATGTTGTGTCTTTATTTTAATTTAATTCTTAAAAGTCTTTCGTTTCTTTCTTTATTTCTTCTTTGATGAAGTTATCATTGAGTAGAGCTTTGTTCAGCTTCCACATGTATCTAGCCATTCTGTTGTTTTTGTTGTTTAAGACCAGCTTTATTCTGGAGTGATCTTATAGGATACATGGAATTATTTCAATCTTTCTTGTATCCGCTGAGGCCTGTTTTGTGACCAAGTTATATGGTCAGTTTTGAGGAAGGTATCATGAGGTGCTGAGAAGAAGGTATATTCTTTTGTTTTAGGATGAATTGTTCTACAGATATCTGTTAAATCCATTTGGTTCATAACTTATATTACTTTCACTATGTCTTTGTTTAGTTTTGGTTTCATGATCTGTCCATTGCTGAGAGTGGGGTGTTGGAGTCTCCATTATAATTATATGAGGTGAAATGTGTGATTTGAGCTTTAGTAAGTTTCTTTTATGACTATGAGGTCCCTTGCATTTGAAGCATAGATGTTGAAAATTGAGAGTTCATCTTTGCAGATTTTGCTTTTGACGAGTATGAAGTGTTCTTGCTTTTTTTTTTAATAACTTTTGGTTGAAAGTCAATTTTATTTGATGTTAGAATTGCTACTACAGGTTGTTTCTTGGGATTATTTGCTTGGAAAAATTTTTTCAGTCATTTACTCTGATATAATGTCTGTCTTTGTCACTGAGGTGCTTTTCTTTTATGCAGCAAAATGCTGGGTCCTGTTTACATATCCAGTTTGTTTATGTCTTTGTATTGGGGAATGGAGTCCATTGATATTGAGATATTAAAGAAAAGTGATTATTGTTTCCTGTTATTTTTTGTTAGAGGTGGAATTTTGTTTGTGTAACTATCTTCCTTTGGGTTGTTGAAAGATTACTTTCTTACTTTTTCTAGGGTGTAGTTTCCCTCCTTGTGTTGGTGTTTTCCAACTATTTTCCCTTGTTGGGCTGGATTTGGGGAAAGACATTGTATAAATTTGGTTTTGTCACAGAATGTCTTGTTTTCTCCATCTATGGTAATTGAGAGTTTTGTTGAGTTCAGTACCCTGCAGTGCCATTTGTGTTCTCTTAGGTTCTGTATGACAGCTGCCCAGTATCTTCTGGCTTTCATAGTCTCTGGTGAGAAGTCTGGTATAATTCTGATAGGTCTGCTTTTATATGTTTCTTGATCCTTTTTCCTTGCTGCTTTTAATATCTTTCTTTGTTTTGTGCATTTGGTGTTTTCACTATTATGTGACAGAAGTATTTTATTTTCTTGTCTAGTCTATTTGGAGTTCTATAGGCCTCTTGTATGTTCATGGGCATCTCCTTCTTTAGGTTAGGGAAGTTGTGTTATATAACTTTGATGAAGATGTTTACTGTTCCTTTAAGGTGTAAATTTTCACTCTCTTCTATACCTATTATCTTTTGGTTTGGTCTCATTGTGTCCTGGATTTCCTGAATATTTTGGGTTAGGAGTTTTTTGCATTTTGCCTTTTCTTTGTCCTTTCAATGTTTTCTATGGTAATTTCTGCACCTGAGATCCTCTTTTCTTTCTCTTGTTTTCTCTTGGTGATGCTTTTATCTATGACTCCTGATCTCTTTCCTAGGTTTTCTATCTCCAGTGTTGTCTCCCTTTGAGATTTCTTTATTGTTCCTATTTCCATGTTTAGATCCTGGATGGTTTTGTTCAATTCCTTCACCTGTTTGTTTGTGTTTTCCTGTAATTCTCGAAAGGAATTTTTGTTTCCTCTTTAAGGGCTACTACATCTTTGCCTGTGTTCTCCTTTATATTTAAGATAGTTATTTATATCCTCCCAAAATTCCTCTATCATCATCATTAGATGTGATTTTAAATTGCAATCTTGCCCTTCTGGTGTGATGCATTATAACTATCCCTTTCAGTTCCTTTACCAGGTAAACAGAAGCACAGGTCCCAGGATAAGCTGTTACTTCTATGCTCAGAAAACTATTTTTTCCTGAATATTCTATGTAGATTCTGAGCTGAAAAGCACCAAAACCCTGGAAATTTGTGCAGTAGATGAACATAGTTTGTGAGCTCAAACCTATAGAACACTGTGTTTTAAGAGAAATGCGGACATAGCCTGACTGTTTCTGAGAAATCCTTAGCTCCTAAAGTACACCCTGTGGATAACCTGCCTTGGAGCTGCAAGTGTTGGAGAGGAAATATTGCTTTGTTTTACCTTTTGCTCCTAGCTAATTTTTACTCATTTATCATATGAATAAAACATGAATATGTTTTTTTGACTGAGCTTTACTACTACAATAGAGTTTATGCATAAAACAGGAATAAAAAAGAGGAAACTGTGGTGGCTATTCTTGTGAACTTGACTATCCAGGAATTAATTAAATTTCAAGTTGCCTTATATAACTTCAAGTAATAGTTTTCGTGCATTAAATCATTTGAAGTGGGAAGACACACTTTCAGTCAGTATATTTTGAGATGATAAGATATACCTGGAATCCAGATGCATTGTGGTAGGAATGTCCACATTTAATCTATAGACATAAATAACTTTAATTTACCTGATATAATTTCCATCTACAAGGTTTACTGTTGAATAAGCTCACACTTTCTGGTTATTTTTGAACTCTGGCTGGCTGTTTCAACTTAGCTATTCTGGGTCAAAATTCTCTTCAAGTTGACTAACTCAATCTGTCTTCTCTCAGCTTCTGACCACATTCCTCTGCTTCACCTCAAGCTAAGTCAGGCAATTTGTTCTAATCTTCTTACTCCTTTCTAGTCTCTAACTTCAACTACCTCTGCTGACCTGCACTGAACCATGTGAACTCAATAATGAACACAACTCTATTCCACTGCACTCATTGCCGTGATTCCCAACTTACTGATGAACTGACTGAGCTCTTTTTCCTTGTGCTGCTGATAAATGGCATTTCTCCCGAGAGTTGAGCATATTCAATCTCTGACTCATTATTTCAACTCTTTCTCTGATTTGTATTCCTGTCAATTAGATGTCATTGGTATTAAAAGTATGTTCTAAAGGATTCTATGCAGAGGGATTAAAGGTGTAGAATAAGGATGTTTCTGCAATTCAGCTGGATCACACAGACCTAGAAGGGATTTGGATGTGATGAGAGGACCCAATTTGCTGGATTAACATTCCACTACATTAATCAGGACCACTCAAATGAAATAAGTCCATATAAAAGTACAGAAGAAGAAAGCTCTTTAACTCTTTGCCTGCTTGGTCTCCTATTTGTTGGCAAGTACATCACTGTTATTAGAGTATATTTCTTCATGAGTCTGGCATATACTAAAGACCAGTTGAGATGTTCAGTCTCAAGGACTGAAAAGTCTTGATATTTAAAACTTCTCTTATTAGAAAATTATTGTTTGACTATCTGGAACACAGTGTATAAACAAACAAATTAACTTTTTATATATTTATATTCATTATGGTCACCTAGTAAATCCATTACTCATTATCTGTAATAAATTATGGTATATTTTAAGATGAATATAATTTATTGTTTAAAATATTAAGATTTATATGTACATAGCTTCTTTGCTAAAAATATTTAAAATGTCTCCAAAATATTAAAATAAATAAACAAGAATAACATTACTAATAATTTTTCTATAATATTTTGAATTTGGTAGGATCCTTGCTAGTTTTATGTCAACTTGATACAAACCAGAATCATATCATGAAGGAAATTTCAATTTAAAAAGATGCCTCAGTACGATCTAGCTAGAAGGTACTTTCTTAATTACTAGTTAATGGTGGAGTTAAGGTACAGTCCAATGTAGGTCATCTATCTCTGGACTGGGGTTCTTGAGTTCTATGAGAATGTGGCCTATAAAAGCCAGAGAAAGCAAACAAATAAGCAGCACCCCATATGATCTCTTCATCAGCTCCTGTTTCTATTTCTCTGCCATATTTGAGTTTCTGTCCTGGCTTTCTTATATGATGGACAGTGATTTGGAAATAAACCATTTCCTCCACAGCTTACTTTTTGGTTATGATATTTTATCACAGCAAAAGAATCCTTAACTAAGATATTTCATATGTTAATATTTATTGACTGAGTGATTATTTCTCTTATGGTAACAATTCTCCCCAAAGGAACTATCTATCTATCTATCTATCTATCTATCTATCTATCTATCTATAAAACAAAGTTGTAGGCATGTAAAACATTATTTTGTGTTGTTGACTGGGGAAGTACCAAAGACTCTCAAAACTATAGAGCCTATTGCTGTAATCCTTTGTTGGCACCCAAAATATTAAGATAAATCCTTATTACTAAAGGTATTATTTACTACAATATTAGTTATGAATCACATTGAATTTAACCTAAAAGCCTTCTCTTCAAAGATAAGCTTCCATCATAATTAAAGTGTTTTTCAAGCTACCAAAGGACAAAAGCATTTTATAGCTCTATGTATATATGATTCCTACGAATCAAAACAATGATGAGTATGTCAAAATATCCCTAAAATTGCAAGAGTGGCACACTTATTTTGGTAGAATGAACCAACAAATTGTACTTGAGGCTTAGTCAAGGGAAAGCATGCCTGGAAATATAAACTGACACAACACCCTGTGACTTACAAGATTTTAGATCTGAGCAAATCCTGTTATAGTCACATTCCAAAATAGAATAATTTTTAACTGCATTAAAAATACTTATCTTTGTATCCATATGCAAGCATAGCTCTCATTGTTCATCAAAAATGAAAATCATTACATAAATCACAATTAGTCAAACAGAAAATATGACTGTGTACCAAAAGCCATTGACACACCTATAATACAACCTCTAAGTCTCTAGGGACATCATGAAAGAGGGAGTACAAAGATTGTTAGAGCCAGAGGAACCAAGAAGTCTGCTGTAAGTTTCTGTCCTCTTGCTAGGAGATAGAAACTACACCCATGCAATTTCAAGAATATGGCTACTTAAACCTTTATCTGAACAATGACAACACTAGTTGGCATTCTGCATTGGTTCAGGGAATTTGCATGTAACAACTCCCCTCAATGAAGAACAATAGAGTAGTAAAAATGGCCAAGAGTAGCAGAATTAGTGTTCTTAAGGGATGGACATGCACATCCTAAATACTTATGTAATACAAAATTATCAGTTCTTCTCTAAAACACATATGAACAAGCAACCTTAACCCACCAAACAGGCAAGTTGCATATATGTCTTCTAAGCAGGTTACTAATAAAATGGCCAACTAAATTCTATTTATGTTATTTAACCACTGTTTTAGTCCAGTGTTTTGAAATCTGCCCTCTCCAAAGGTTATGTTAGATTATTCACAGTCAAGCTTAGGCAGTGACGGAAACCACTGCAAACAGAAAGCTAGTGAAGATATAGTTTAATAAATTGGCCATGTTCCAGTTACTGAAAGCAGCAGCCCTTGGCTGCTTTAGCCACATTTAGCTTTGATTTTAGAAGCAAAATTAGAAGAAAGGGACTATGAAATTAACATCCATCAATAAGGAAAGTCATTAAAGCCAAGCAAACAAAAGGGCTATCTCTGTATAAAGTCCCAGAGAGGCCATTATATGAAAGGTGTTATGGAATCATTCTCAGAGATTAAGGAAAGATACAGTGGCCACATGTGTGGCAGGGGTGTGTACATAGAGACCAAGAGAGACCATTTTGTGAAGCTGTGAATGTAATGCCTAAATTGCCTTAGAGACCCCAAAAGGTTAGAGGGTCCAAAGCCATGTGATTCCACCCAAGAAAAGCTGCTAAGTAGGAGTGGAACAAGCCTAAGAGGGAAGAAAAATGTGTTACAGTCAACAAACCTGAAAGAAGTGGGAGATTTGAAGAGTGGATAGACAATACACATGGAGACGTAGAGTTCAAGTTTGCCCAGCTAGTTGTTGGTGTTGCTTTGGTCTAGTCTTTCCTCACTGTACTCCTTTTCATGTGTTTTGGAATGGTAATGGATATTCTGCATGATATATTGGAAGTATGTGAAATATGTGACCTTTTGAATTTGGAATAAATGTATTTTGCATTATGACATACTTACAAGCCCATGGAGGCCATGGAGTGGAATTTGGTAGTTTGAACGTAATTGGGTCCAATAGGCCCATACTAAGTGTCACTATTAGGAAATATGGCATTGTTAAAGTAGTTGTAGCCTTCATGTCCAGCTGTGCGGTGATAGGCTTTGAGGGCTCCTATGCTTGACATATACCCAATGTAGCACTCAGTCCCCTTCTGCTGCCTTTGTATCAAGATGTAGAGTTCTCAGCTTATTCTCCAACATCTTGTCAGGGTAGATGCTACTATGCCTCCCACCGTGATGATAATGGACTAAATATCTGAAACTTTTATTCAGCTCCAATTAAATGTTTTTCTTTATAAGAGGTGTCTTAGTCATAGTGAGTCTTCTCAGCAACAAAACCCTAGGTAAAAAAGTTGATAATTGCTAACAATATTAGGTGATTTTCTTCAACATGGACTAACATTTTTAGTAAATTGTTAAATTTTACTGATTAAAATGACAGAGATGTCATTTGCTCATTGTTGACATAAATGACTAAATTCATTTTACCTTCTGTCATATACACAATTTTCAACATAACATATAGTAGATATAAGGCAATGTGACTTTCAATAAATGGAGCAATGAATCATAGATTTCTGCATCCTAGGAAATCAATAACATTATTAGTTTTTATCTTAAGACTTTATTTTAATTAGAAGGAATGTATTTTTCAGTCTTTATTAAATCAGAGTTACAGAAATACAAATGAGAGAACTCTATGCCTTCAACATGGTGAAATTCCTTTTTATGTTTTGTTGAGATAATACGTGACAAAGTCTGCATACTATGAAATGTCTATCATATACAAATATACAACGGAAAAGTTAATGCATTGCTTCATATAATATCAAACTCTAAAAGTTACATACTGAATATTTTAAAAAAGTTAGTAGTCTGGCATTGTATCTTAATTAACCTATATATGCATCTTGATACTGTGATATTGACATAAGAGTGACTATTTTATCCATATTTTAAAGTGACAAGATGGAAATACCATGGATTATATAACTAAGAACTGGCAAGTTAAAGCTTCAAACCCTCTCAGTTTGTAGACAATTTTATTCTTCACCTAAGTACTTAGCTTAAATATACCTTATCAAAGACACACTTATACAGAAAACATCTTTCTTCCTATTTCCTTGTGTTTGATATCATAATAGTCCAATTCACAGCTGAATCTTCTGAGAAAATGGAGAACAAAAATTAGTAGATATTAATTTTCATTCTCTGAAATTCAAATAAAACTATGCATATCAAGTTCTCCACTATATGAGTGGGAAGGCCAACATGAGGTGATAAATACAGATTTCCACTGGCAAGTAAACTAACTCTTTACTCTTAACCCTATGATTGCCTGGTATATATAAAAATGGAGGACTAATGACCATATAGAGAAACTAGGGGATAGGGCGATAATCTGTGAATGAATATGTAAAAAGTAATCTGTGATCTTTTATTCAAATAAACATTTGGTAAATCTATTTCAATGAAGAATCTATTTTATTCAAATAAACATTTGGTAAATCTATTTCACCTTGATGTTTGTCACATAAGACAGTCTCCTGGCTTCAAAATCAATCATCTTTCTCAAAAACTCATACAAAAAAAGTGTTTAATTATAATTACAAGAAATTCTCAGTGGGTCTTTGCAATAAATTAATCATGATCTTCTTTGAAGCAGAATATAGGAGTAAATGAACATTGTTACAAATGGCAAGAGACTCCTAATATTTTTTATTATTTTCAAAATGAGAAAAGTAAGCCTTCAGTTTTAATACATGCATCAGAATGTCAATACTTAATTATACACTCCCTTCTAGAAAGCAGTAAAGTGGACACATATAAACATCTTTCAAGAAAAGTCAATAGATCTAATGTCAAAGACAATGAAATTTCAATGCATGATCTCTTTCATCTTTCCAATAGAATTGCCCCCAAAGATGTCTCCTTAAAGAGAAAGCGCACATTGTTAGGAAAACTTTTCAAAGTCATATAATCATTAAATAAATAAAAATATTAAAAATCTATGAAAGTTAGATACAGCCTACAAATGGAATAAAACTCCAAGTATTATTTATTTTACTGACCTTTACTTTAAACTTTCAAAGGATCTTAAGGAGAACACTAATATTTATCTACTGCATTTCGCTTCTCTCTATTTGTTTTGGTAACCTTTCACTTTATGTTTTTATTTTCTCTGCCTTCCTTTTTCCTTTCTATTACATACTTTATTTTTGCTATAATTTTGATTTTAAGCTAAAATAAAACCATCATTTTTTTCTATTCATTTCCTCTTTACAACCTCTTTTATGCAGTAGTATTTTCTCTCAACACTTCTCAAATTATAGGTTAATATCGTTATGCAACTGAAGACAGACACAGGATAAAGTGAGGCTTGTCATTAGACGAGAAGGACGGGAGGGGGAACAGAGGTTTTAGAAGGAAGAGAAAGGCAGAATGGAGGGAAAGCCAATATGGAGGCAGATGTAAACGCTGCTCACCATGCATCTCCACATAGATACAGGTTGTTATGATTATTTCTAAAGGGATGGATTTCTATAAGTCAATTTATCTTATCTAGGTGGGCTGTTTATATTTTTATCAATTGATTGTGAGTTTATTGTATGATTTATTGGATTGAGAATTTAACATACAAATCTGATTTTTGGGTTGCAATTTGTTGAATCTTGATTTTACTGGGTAGCTGGAACCAGAGAGTTCATGAGTAGTAGAAAGTCCCCAGGAGAGATATTAATCAGATGTAAGTTATGGTTAGCTTCATATGGCCCCACATATGCCAGAACTAACTCTAGGGACCACAGTGGCAAGGAACCACACTTGAATGGCCCACAGACTACCTGGATCAGAGAGTACTTGGGGGCAGTGTAGAGCTACGGATATAAAAGTATCCTGCAGTGTCATGCAGCCCCACAGGTGCCGGTGCTATTGCAGGTTAAAAGGTTCTCAGAGAGTACTTGTGGGCAGAGTGGAATCACTAAGATTAAAGTACCCAGCTAGACTGGGTTAAAAGGTTAAGTAATTTTTAATATTTACCACCACATCAAACTTGTTTCTTTTCCTTTAATCCTCATTGTTATGTATATATAGATGTATATAGATGTAAGGATAGATGGCTGAGTTTGTTTAGTGTTGCTTGTATATATTTTCTTTTAAGACTGATCAGTTGGAATTAAGTAACCATTTAAGTGCTCATTCCTGGAGATAACTAATTGCTCCTCTCTCAGAAGCCCTTAGTTGTCTTTAATTTTTCCAGAGGTGGGCTTCTGTGAAATTTACCCCATTTAGAACAGAAGAGCTATTGGTGTGGTCATTGTTAAATTTTATTTTGGCAGCCATGTTGTTGAGTTACCCTGGATGTGACTTCATTCATATTTCTAGGAGACACAATTTCACTGCAGATTTTTTGGTTCTCTGGATATTACAAACTTTCTGTTCCATGTTTGTCATGTTCCCCAAGATTTGCTACAGAAATTGTGTTATAAATGTTATCTGCATTTTGACCAGTTGTGATTTTCTGAAATAGTTTTGCCTGATACAAAGATTATTTTCTTCCATGATGAATGAGAGTTATACTTGTCTATAGGCATAAAGTAAAGTATTAGGTTACACTTAGCAACTATAGTAGTGTAGTAAAGTGACAGTAGACCCTCTTCTAAGATACATGACCTAGTTAGCACAAAAAGTTAGGTAGTTTTCTTGTACCAGACATCTTTTTCCTCCTTTTAAGAGGATCTTTACATTAAATAGACAGCTTTAGTTTATTGCCAAGTTATGAGTGACATTTCTTTCTTTTAGGAATATTTTGCCACGATTGTTATTTTGATTTATAGGCATAATAAGATCTAGAGAGAAGTATGATTGCCTCTTCCTTTGCTATCTTGTACAGCGTCTTCTGGTACTTCACCTAGGAATCAAGAAGGACACTGTTAGGTTATATATTCTTTAGGCAACTATATTACTGAGGCAAGGAAACCAAACATTTCGTTTTTTCTTTTGGAAGATACTTATTATTTAAAAACACATGTATTCATGAATATCTGTGGCTAGCCATGAATATACAAGAGAGTACTGGTGCCTTTGGAGGCCTGAGGCATCAGATTATTCCTGGACTTGGAGTTATTAATATTTGTGAGCCAGCTATGTAGATGGTGGGATCTTAGATCCTCTAGAGGAATATGTCATGGTTTTGTTTCTTTGTTTGTTTTGTTTTTTTTTCAGAAGCTGAGTCATCTCTCCAGCTCCTACTCTCTTTTTCTCATTCTGTCTATAACTACTTATTTATTTACCAATGTGGCTATCATCTCTTTGTGTGTATGTTCATCCATACTGCTCCTTACCTATAGTCTATTCATTTATGATAACTTCCCTATTGCCTGATGTGAGAAATATAGGAAGAGAAATTCTTGAGTGTTTGATGAATGAATTACTATTCTGGGCATATCTGCAAGTATAATAATGTTTCAAAATAGAATAGAATGTTATTTATGGAACTGAGATTTTGAAAACAGTTTTAGAGTTTATGCAATGTATTTTGATACATTAATCTGGATATACATTTACCATAAAAGAAAATATTAAATGCAATGTCAAATACCTATCATTAAAACCAATTGTGTTTAACTTCATACTTATAAGGAAAAACTTGAGTTGTATAAATAAAATCAAAAACAAATATCATTTGTGTTTGCTTTTGTAATGCAATTTTGTGTTTCATTTGTTTGGTGTGGGGGTTAGAGAAAAAGAAGGCTAAAATACTTTTCTAGACAAGTACAAAGCCTTCACATTTCATGAAAATGACTCCACAATGCCCCAGTGGCAAAATGTCAACAAGATGACTTCATGTACTGGCATGAGGGGCTGTAGTGTTCCACCCAGGCTCCCTACAGACTGTTACTACACACAGGGAGTAGGGGTGGGGACACACCTGGTCTCCTTAACACCAGGTTCTAGTGATGTCACTAAATCATCTAAAGGGAAACGGGTGTGAGGAAGAGGAAGCTTGTGTTTTCTAAACTATGCTGTAGGTGAGTTCTCAGAGGTGACACTGAGCAACCGTGTACAAATCTCTTTTCAAAAGATGGTTTCACCCTTCGTTTCATACAATGGATACATTCCAGAAAACATACCAGCCCATATTAGAATTACTTGGCCACTATGGAGAAAGAGAACTCTGACCCTGAGGTTCATACATGAGCACACACATAAGCCAGCACACATTAGGGATCATCTTTGCCTACTGTAAATCACTTTATTTTTAGGTGAACATGCTCACTGGGTGGGTAGACAGCTGACTCATACTCTGGTGATTTTCAGGAAAGTACCTTTTTAATAACTTACCATAAGCTAGAGAGACAGAAAGGGTGGGCACAGTTATTCACTTCTGACAGATGGGGAAAGTGGAGCCCTGTGCTGCAGGCTCAGCTGGCCAATGATGAAATCAAGACTGGACAGTAACCATGCCTGTCTGACTCCCATCAAGACTCTATGGAAGCATGCACTGGACTGGGGGTGTCTTTCTCTGACCAACATGATGGTGTGGCCTACGGAAAGCATTTTTGCTACTGTCACTAAAATCCCTACTATGGGCTGACAGCACTAGTCATGTTAGAACCAACAAGCTTAAACCAATGGCCCCAAGTATTTTTTATAACTCCCACAGGCTACTTATAAGCTGGAGAGATGACTCAGCCATTAAAGGCTAGGCTCACAACCAAAATTATAAGATAAGTTTAATTTTTAAGTCAGTAGACTAAATAAACCAGTTCCTACTACTTAGTTCTTAGTTCATAAAGGCTGAACTCAATAAAAAGTAATCCGCCAAATAATAATAAGAGTTCCTCCTCCTGGCTTGTATCATCTGAGCCACAGGTATTGCTTTGTTTCCTTGCACTCAGACTCACACTCATCAGTTCTTTTTGACTCAGAATTAGCGGTTTTTAGAGAGTTACCCTGTGACATCTTGGTCTGAGACCCTTCAGACTCAGACTAGCATTGTTACAAGCTTTTAGACTTCGTAAATTACATTCTGTCAAAGAAATTAGCAAAATTAAACAAAATATGTTGCTTTAAAATACTCACTTATTATAGTTTTGGGGAAATATCAGTGTTCTTGGATAGCTGATATTAGAGTGGAACCTGTTCTTAAATGGCAACTTCATGTTCTTTCCTCCTTTACAAGAAAGACTAAAATACACTTATGATTTTTTGTCCAGCCTTGTTTATATGGATATTTGTCTCTATTTTGAGAGTTCCTGCATGATGAGCTAATCAACACCCCAGTATTATGACATTAGGAAATAAAGTTGTTAGGGGTAACCAGCATTCAAACCATAGACGCTTCATAATCATGTAAGCCAGATGTTTGGTATATCTTTCTATGCATACAAACATCCTAATCATTTTCTTGTTTCTTGAGAGAGTCTTTTCAAAACAGATTTTCTCTTTAGAAAACTGGATGAAAGAACAGTATCTTAAGGATACATTTTTTGAATAGTTCCTATGGGTTTTGGAACTGATTCTCTTATTGGGTTTGATTTTAAGAGGCTAATAACCATGTTTCAGGTACCAGAGAAAGATCCGTTTGTCCATGACATGATCTACATAATATGTTTTAACATTTTTGTTAAAATGCTCAATATGATGAAGCCTACCTACAACCTTTAATGTTGTAAATAAAACATGGATTTAAATAATGAAATCAGTGGTGAACATATCCATGTCAAATGCTCCTCGAAGGGCCTGAAAACTCCCATGTCTGCTGTAGAGGTACTTATCCCTATTATTAACATGATTTAAGATTCTTAAAATATCACCAAGAACTGAATACTGTAATGGCATGAATTATAATGCAAGTAAAAGCCATAGTATTATAGTGTACCTACTATTTAGAAGAGGGTTTTGTAGAAGAAGGATCCTAAAAAGGAGGCAGATTTATATAGAAAAACTCAAATAGACTTGGTAACATTGAAATTCTTTGTTATGAACAATGTTTCTGGCCAGTAGAAGATGTCTCCTCATCTTCATTGATAAAGCACTAGAAGTTCCCATTTAAAGAGGTCAAACCTGCATTTTCTATGCAAATTCTAATAGTTTCCTCTACGTCAATCACCATGCAAGTCAGTGATGAACTTTTGAGATACACTCTTCATATTCCTCTTTTCTGCAATAATATAAGTATAAATACTAGGATCTATTTAGGGAAAAATCTATTTTGCTAGTAGGTCTATAGATAGGAACCTGAGAAACATGTTTTTAATGGTAAAAAGGGTGATAAATTATAGACAATGTAACACAAAGTTGAATTAGGCCAAATTTAGTAAATGAATTAATCACACTCACACCTTAATTTGCAATGTCTTACAGTTCAAATAATATGTAAGCACCCAACCAGTCAACTTTTTAGTCATGTGGGACATAGATCTCAACGTAGCCTAGAGTGGGTATCCTGGAAACCGGAAACTTCCTAATTTGGATACAAAAGAACTGAAATTTTTAGGAAAATTGAAATATTAGAGTAGATGTGTTTAAGATCCCTTCAAATATCAAACAGAGCTCTGAAAGATGTATCTTCTTTTGTAGCAGTGAGTAGTAGCTATGTGGAGAATACCATCATTCCTAAAGACTTTATGATTGTTCCTTCAAGCAGTTCAGACATTACGGCACGGACTATGGAAATATTGGCATTATGGTGAGATGGATGCCCATAAGAGATGTTTCATATTCAGCATCAACACAGACCCCATTCTTTTGATGGACAAAAGTGTCAACAAATATAATTAGTTTAATTCCTACATGCAGATGATACTGCCTGTCTGCTTGTATCCTTACAGCATTGCTTTTAGATCTATGTTTGCCAAATATTTCTAGGACAGGTGAATAGACATTTTCCACAAGAATCACAAAAATAAAGAATTACAGCTTCTGGATAGTTTCTATAAAAGCAAGCCTGCTTAAAAAACAGAAATCCTAGAAAAAATTATTGCAAAAAGATGCCTTCTTTTTCATCCATAGGAATCAACCCATTCTATGAGGTTGATTACATTTTATGATTCAAGTTGGTATGTCTACTCTATATGAATCTCTAACCCACTAGCCATTGGAATCTGTGAAACTATGTAATTGACATCCCTGTTACTAGATTAGTGAGTGCACATTTTGAAGCTCAGGGAACATAGTTGAAAATAATTAGAAATATTGTAGGAGCCAAAGGACCAGGAAGTGTGTTGCAAGATGGTGTTTTCTAGATATGACTTGGAAGCTACACCCATAAAATCTAAACAATATTGCTGCTTGAGCAATACTTAAACAAGGAAAACTTCTGGTAAAATCCACCATGGATTGGGCGAATTCCATGAGTATCTACTCTGAGACAAACAACTACAGACAGTTAACTATAGCTGAGAAAAGAATTAGTTTTCCCCAATGATGAACCCCTTAATTGGTTATTCAATATTACATAAAGAAAACAAACTCAAATTTGAGATGAAGTAGGTGAGAGACATAGGAACTAGTAGATTATTGAAGAAAAATTGTGTTTTATTTAAATGAAATAAAATAATATTTTTATTCATTGAGAATTTTATATGGTATATTTTGATCACATTCATTCCCCTCTCCTGATTTTTTGAGTTTTTATAAAAAATCTTTGAAAGTTTCTTTTCTGAACATAATCTGTGTTCAGAAAAAAGCCTGGTTTTCAACTTAGGTCCTAAAGTTCTTCTCCTAAGACATAGTATCTGAAATTCTTAGATAAAATATTCTCCGACACTAATTTCATTTCATTACGTACAAAATATAGGCTGAAATTCACCTACATCTAAGTTGTTGAATACATAGCATTGAATATCAGATCTCTATAAAGCTTGCTTTCACAATCAATCACTGTTACCTTATTTCACATTCAGAGCTGTGGCAGGATCTTCCCCTAATAAAGAAATATTATAAAGGACCAATCACCAGTCGAGTAAGTTTGACATTCAGGAAAGGAAGAGGAAGGCAGGAGAAGGAGGTTATATTTTGGGTGGTGGAAGGAAGAGAGACAGACAGAATGTTTAAAACTAGAGGTTTGAGTGGAGCCTGGTGGATCCATCACGAATTTTAACAGATTAGTTTTCAAAATTAGGATGTTAGGTTATGAGCATGGTGATTGGGTCATCTGTTGGTTTTCATTGGTTATATTATGTTTTTACATTTCAAATGTTATGCCCCTCTGACTTTCCCCTCCACAAGCCCTCCATCCCCTCCTCCCTCCCTCTGCCTCTATGAGGAGGCTCCTAGAACCGCCCACTCACTCCTGTCTCAGCGGCCTAGCTTTCTCCTATCCTTGGCCATCAAGCCTCTACAGGACCAAGCGAGTTCTCTCCCAGTGATGCCAAATAAGGCAATCTTCTGCTACATATCCAGTTGGAGCCATGGGCACCCACTGTGTACTCTTTGGTTGGTAGTTTAGTCTGGTAGCTTTAGCGGGTCTGGTTGGTTGATACTGTTGTTCTTCCTATGAGGTTGCAAACTCCTTCAGTTCCTAAAGTCCTTGTCCTAACTTCCCCATTAGGGTCCCCGTGTTCAGTCCACTGTTTGGCTGTGTACATCCTCATCTGTATCTGTATCTGTCAGAGCCTCTCAGGGGACAGGTATACTGAGTTTCTGTCAGTAAGGACTTCTTGGCAACAGCAATAGTGTCTGAGTTTGGTGTGAGGAGATTGGATGGATCCCTAGGTGGGGGCAGTCCCTGGATGGCCTTACTTTGAGTTTCTGCTCTACTCTTTGTCCCAGACTTTCCTTTTGACAGGAGGTATTCTGGATTAATATTTTTGAGGTTGGTAGGTAGCCCCATCCTTCAAACTAAGGATTGTGTGGTGTTCTCCTCACATGGTGACTCATGTCTGTTTCTTAGAGAACGGCACAGCAGAGCATGGAATCCAGCCATGGGAATTTGAAAGCATGGGGCATGTGTGGGGCAGCCCACAATGGAAATTTAGTGAGACAGGAGGAAAGAGCCATACTTAAAGGGAACGAATGTGGTCTCGGCCTGTCTGCCAGGCTGGAGACAGGCAGAGGTGTTCTGCTGGTGCTAGACGGCATCGTTTGGGATGTCTTTTATATATTTCATATAACACAGAATTGCTTTGTTTTTGTTTTTGTTTTTGTTTTCATTTTTGTCCCTTCAGTTAGAATAGATTTTTTTGATACAATATATCATGATTACAGTTTCTTTTCCCTTTACTTCTCCCAGTTTCTGCAAACATCTCCTCCCACCCACCGCCACTCCCTTTCTGTCTCTTATTAGAAAATAACAGGATTCTAAAAGACAACAAAGAATGACAAAATAAAATATAATAAAGTAAAACAAAACCCACCACACTGAAACTGAAAGAAGCAAACTAACATAAGGAAAAAGTTCTAGAGAAGGTACAAGAACTGGGGGACTCACTCATACATACATTCGTTAGCCACATAATAATACCAAACTGAAAACTGTAATATATATGCAGAGGACCTGCAGCAGACCATGGGAGTTCTTCAGTCACGGTGACTTAATATGAACATTGCCAATTGACAATTGACTTAGAGGGCTGCTATCTCCTTGTTCTCTCTTACCTCTTCCGGCTCTTAAGTCTTTCTGCCTCTGACTTTGCCAGGCTCCCTGAGCTCCAAAGGACAGAATTTAATGGAGACATCCTGTTTAATGCTATATGTTCAAGTTCTCTCTCTCTCTCTCTCTCTCTCTCTCTCTCTCTCTCTCTCTCTCTCTCTTTCTTTCTCTTATCGCTGGCTGTGGATCTATTTATTTTTCCATCTGTTGCTGGAGGAAGCTTTTCTAATAATGGGCATAATAGAATATCATAAGGAGACATTTTATCAATACTTTTTTTTTTTTTTTACTTTTTGTATCTGGCTCTACCCTAAGTCTCTAGAATAGCCTCTGGTTCTTGGTCATTCAATTTGTCAGGTATTGGCTCTGTTTTATGGCTTGGTACTTAAGTCAAATAAGACAGTGGTTGGTTACTCCCACAAAGTTTGTACCACCACAGCCCTAGCATATTTTCAGATAAAGCACCACTATACATAAAGACGTGGGGCTGTGTTGGTATTTATGTTCTCCTTTAGACAGCCCTCAGACTACCTTTTCATACCAAACACACTAGAATGTAGGAGTGAGGGATGGCTTAGCAGTAAACATCACTGAGTGCTCTTCCAAAAGGCCCAGCCTCAATTCCCAGCACCCACATAGCAGCTCATAAATGTTTGTAGTTCTACTTGCAGGGAATCTGGCACTTGTACACAAATATGCATGCAGACTATGTTTTTTTTTATTAACTTGAGTATTTCTTATATACATTTCAAGTGTTATTCCCTTTCCCGGTATCCGGGCAAACATCCCCCTCCCCCCTCCCCTTCCTTATGGGTGTTCCCCTCCCAACCCTCCCCCCATTGCCGCCCTCCCCCCACCAGTCTAGTTCACTGGGGGTTCAGTCTTAGCAGGACCCAGGGCTTCCCCTTCCACTGGTGCTCTTACTAGGATATGCATTGCTACCTATGAGGTCAGAGTCCAGGGTCAGTCCATGTATAGTCTTTGGGTAGGGGCTTAGTCCCTGGAAGCTCTGGTTGCTTGGCATTGTTGTACATATGGAGTCTCGAGCCCCTTCAAGCTCTTCCAGTTCTTTCTCTGATTCCTTCAACGGGGGTCCTATTCTCAGTTCAGTGGTTTGCTGCTGGCATTCGCCTCTGTATTTGCTGTATTCTGGCTGTGTCTCTTAGGAGCGATCTACATCCGGTTCCTGTCGGTCTGCATTTCTTTGCTTCATCCATCTTGTCTAATTGGGTGGCTATATATGTATGGGCCACATGTGGGGCAGACTCTGAATGGGTGTTCCTTCAGTCTCTGTTTTAATCTTTGCCTCTCTCTTCCCTGCCAAGGGTATTCTTGTTCCCCTTTTAAAGAAGGAGTGAAGCATTCACATTTTGATCATCCGTCTTGAGTTTCATTTGCTCTAGGCATCTAGGGTAATTCAAGCATTTGGGCTAATAGCCACTTATCAATGAGTGCATACCATGTATGTCTTTCTGTGATTGGGTTAGCTCACTCAGGATGATGTTTTCCAGTTCCAACCATTTGCCTACGAATTTCATAAAGTCGTTGTTTTTGATAGCTGAGTAATATTCCATTGTGTAGATGTACCACATTTTCTGTATCCATTCCTCTGTTGAAGGGCATCTGGGTTCTTTCCAGCTTCTGGCTATTATAAATAAGGCTGCAATGAACATAGTGGAGCACGTGTCTTTTTTATATGTTGGGGCATCTTTTGGGTATATGCCCAAGAGAGGTATAGCTGGATCCTCAGGCAGTTCAATGTCCAATTTTCTGAGGAACCTCCAGACTGATTTCCAGAATGGTTGTACCAGTTTGCAATCCCACCAACAATGGAGGAGTGTTCCTCTTCCTCCACATCCTCGCCAGCATATGCTGTCACCTGAGTTTTTGATCTTAGCCATTCTCACTGGTGTGAGGTGAAATCTCAGGGTTGTTTTGATTTGCATTTCCCTTATGACTAAAGATGTTGAACATTTCTTTAGGTGTTTCTCAGCCATTCGGCATTCCTCAGCTGTGAATTCTTTGTTTAGCTCTGAACCCCATTTTTTAATAGGGTTATTTGTTTCCCTGTGGTCTAACTTCTTGAGTTCTTTGTATATTTTGGATATAAGGCCTCTATCTGTTGTAGGATTGGTAAAGATCTTTTCCCAATCTGTTGGTTGCCGTTTTGTCCTAACCACAGTGTCCTTTGCCTTACAGAAGCTTTGTAGTTTTATGAGATCCCAAATGTCGATTCTTGATCTTAGAGCGTAAGCCATTGGTGTTTTGTTTAGGAAATTTTTTCCAGTGCCCATGTGTTCCAGATGCTTCCCTAGTTTTTCTTCTATTAGTTTGAGTGTGTCTGGTTTGATGTGAAGGTCCTTGATCCACTTGGACTTAAGCTTTGTACAGGGTGATAAGCATGGATCGATCTGCATTCTTCTACATGTTGCCCTCCAGTTGAACCAGCACCATTTGCTGAAAATGCTATCTTTTTTCCATTGGATGGTTTTGGCTCCTTTGTCAAAAATCAAGTGACCATAGGTGTGTGGGTTCATTTCTGGGTCTTCAATTCTATTCCATTGGTCTATCTGTCTGTCTCTGTACCAATACCATGCAGTTTTTATCACTATTGCTCTGTAATACTGCTTGAGTTCAGGGATAGTGATTCCCCCTGAAGTCCTTTTATTGTTGAGAATAGCTTTAGCTATCCTGGGTTTTTTGTTATTCCAGATGAATTTGCAAATTGTTCTGTCTAACTCTTTGAAGAATTGGATTGGTATTTTGATGGGGATTGCAAAGCAATGTACAGACTATGTTTTAACTTCAGAAAATAACTAATAATTTCACAACCTTTCATCTATTACATTGTCACCTAATGAAGTTTATTAATATTGATCCTAATTCTCTATTAAAAGTTCAGATGTCAGACAATTTCATTTGAAATCTTATTATCTTTAATATCCTGACCCCCCTCTCTCTCTCTCTCTCTGTGTGTGTGTGTGTGTGTGTTTGTGTGTGTGTGTGTGTGTGTGTACATACATCATGATATACAGTGGTATATACAGGATATTGAAAAGGCATGTTGTATTACTCTTTTGTGTTCAAAATTCACGTACTTTACAAATAGATACAAATTATACCCTAGAAACACTTTAATTGTGTTAGGGTCCAAGAGTTGTTCAAAAACCACATGAACACTGATCTTAATCAGACAGGGATAGCTTATTGAATGCTCATCCTAGACTGATAGATCAGGGCCGTAGTTCAGAATGCAGAGGCCGAATCTACAATTTTTCTGTGTCAGCTTATGAAGTTCGACACCATGAAACCCACAGTGTGGTTATGTGAAAACGCTGGAAGTGTTACCCTGGTGGATGGACCTGACTCAAGACACTTTAGATATTAATGTCCATAATGACCTTTAATTCATCCTACATGAAGCATATAGTTGTGGGACTTCCTAAGAGTAACAAACCTCATAACATACAGAACATAACAGGGCAGGTGGTCAGCAAGACCCTGCTCTGTGTCATGTTATTTTTTTGTGTTAGTGACGGGAAGGCAAATTACAGAATTATTATTAAATAGCCAGCTGGCATGGAACAAAATAGCTACAGCTATGCTAGAGGGGCAGCTGCAACAACTGAACCCTTCAGATTCCTCCATTGTAATAATAAAGACAAGACAGGTTAGTTTCTACAGGGTGCTGTACTGAAGGAGTTAAAAGTGTGCTGTCAGAAGTTTTACTGTGTAAATGTTATTGGCTTCAGTACCAGAAACCTAGAACACTATGAAAGACAAGTGCATTGGGTTTGGTTCCAGAGTACAAGGGTCTCAAATGTCCTATCCCTCTCAACTGTCCCTTCTGGTTTTAATCTATGAACAGAGCATTGTCAAAATTTGTTTAATAATGTTGGGAGTTTAAGTCCTTTCACCTCAGACCATCTAGATAATTCATTTCAATGCAGTGAATATCTAGGCAACTTTAGTCAATTTAAAAAATATTTTTAGGGTGTATTATTTATACTAAAATGCAAGATACTGTTTTTAGAATGTCATTGTTTACTATTATTTTGTCTTCCCAAGAGAAAAATCCAGTGACAACTGAAAGGCACCAGTCCTGTTCTAGCATGTCTAGTTCCTCACTTGATGAAGATGCTGATGAGGGATAAAGGCCAAGAAATCCATATATCAAATTTTCCTTCTCATCTAGAAATGGAGGATGCTCTTTACAAAAATCAAATGTCAGAGCTGTGCTCTAGATCTCTGCAAGTCAGGTCCGCAGTGTGCACTTGCACACTGTACTGGCTGGTTTTGTGTGTCAGTTTGACACAAGCTGGAATTATCACAGAAAAGGAGCCTCAGTTGAAGAAACGCCTTCATGAGACCCAGCTGTAAGGCATTTTCTCAATTAGTGATCAAAGGGGAGGACCCAGTCCATTGTGGGTGGTGCCATCCCTGGGCTGGTGGTCTTGGCTTCTATAAGAAAGCAATGTGAGCAAGCCAGGGGAAGCAAGCCAATAGGTAACACCCCTCCATAGCCTCTGCACCAGCTCCTGCTTCCTGACCTTCTTGAGTTCCAGTCCTGACTTCCTATGGTGATGAAACAGCAATGTGGACATAAGCTGAATAAACCCTTCCCTCCCCAACTTGCTTCTTGGTCATGACGTTTGTTCAGGAATAGAAACCCTGACTAAGACACACACTTAAGCAAAAATTGTCTGCCTAGCCAAATGTCTAAAAGAGATTAATGGTATCCGTTTATTCTGAATAAATCTATCTTGGAGACATGTCTTGAATTGTTTGTCTAGTTATACACTTCTTGAAAGGTCCTGGAATAAGCATAAAAAAGATTAGGTATTCCTTAAAGGTAATTATCTTCAGTCAATGATAATTCATCAATGACTAGATTGATTGGGCATGTGTCTTGAACTCATCCTGAAGTACACAAAAGTTAACATTAAATTAGCTTTCTTTTTTTCCCTAGTTCATAAGCTTTCTGGATGTTTGACCAGGCTCAGATAAGGAATATTTTGATAAAAATTCAAATATTTCCATTCTAACTAGTAATTAAAACAATAGTAAAGCTATCTGTGGATATTGACTTAACTCTGTCATATTTCTCTATCATTTAAGAATACAAAACTAAATCTATTTGTAATTTCTTAATTCTCTCATGAACAATATTTTAACTCTTGCAAACTTTTATTTCATCAATTTTGATTACAAGCATATAATTTTTACATGTATATTGAATTATATTATTTTTATTGATATGTACACATGCATAAAAATGTATTACTCAATATAAACTATTGAGTGCAAATAATGTATGTATGTTTTCAGGGCTGACTAATTGACACTATCCAACAATAGCTGTGCTCATCCCTGGGGAGGATCACCTCACCAACCCCCAGGTTTTTTCAGTTGCTTGTAATTATTTGTAGGTTTGAGGTCTCCATGCCCTTCCCCCCCCATACAATTTGGCTAGTTGTTGGTGTTTTTGTTCAGCTCACATTTAGGCAGTCATGTTGGCAAGTGTTTACTTACATGTTCTGATCTTCCTTGAATACCCCAGTTTAATGAGTATTTCAGAGAAGCTATTTCTATTCACTTAGGAGTCTTCCTGATAGGCTTTTCTTTGTAGCACCAATGCTCTTTATAAACAGATATGGTTGGATTTGATATGAGTCTCTATTCTACAATTATACTAAAGTTATTTTGAGTTGGATCCAAATCTCCCTTCATCATTTTACCAATGATTGCACAATACTGTTAAGAGCTGAACCGATTTAAGTATAGCTTTTCATTTCTTCACTTCAATCAAGAAATGAGAGGTTTTCACTTCAAAGTACATATTATGTTCAAATTTTTCTAACAAAGTGATGATTTAAGTTCAAATTCACAATGGAACCTAGGCTGCATAGATCAAAAATTGGGGGATATTTGTAAACTGTTCACTTGTCACTATTGGATCTTCACCACTAGAAAGAATATAATGTGTAAACTCTGGGTTTATTTAGTTCATACAGTAGCAAGTGAATGGAAAACACAAGAATTGAATAGGGCCTACTTCTTAAACAGAAGGTGATATAAATAATGTTATTTGCAGGTCTATTTTCTGGACTGATTGCTTGACACTGGACAACCAATAATTGTGCTCTTCCCTTGGAAGAACTGCTCCACCTTTTCCTAACTTTAGTCAGTTTCCTGAACCATTATGTAGTGACCCCACTTGGCATCATGTAACTGAACGTTAGTATCTCAAAAGATTTTGAAACTGTAAAAACATTCTATTCATGAAACCACAAAAATTAATTTAATGTAAAATGTGTAAAGAATCAAATTTTCTGGCACGTTTATCTGTGACACATCATATAATCCACTCTAGTCTTGGTTCTACACAATGACACATCAATCTGTTAGACCTAAAACAATTCACCACAGATGTATAATCATTCTATGTTTTGATTTTTGCAATGGTTTCATTGTATCTAATTGTTTTCTCTTACAGAAACTTGATCGATTGTCTTTTCCTGCTATCACTCAGTACAATGCATATATCAAGTTCATTTATATTAGATTGTATTACATTGCCTGTTTATGTTTTAATTGCTGTTTGGGATGATGTTTATGTTTTGTAAAATTATTAGTCAATGATAATTTTCCTGGGGTTAGGACAGAATTTCCCACAATATATAAAATAACTATATATGCTTCTAAAATTTTGTATGATATAGTGATGTTAAATAACAGTCTCAATATTGATAGTTACAAAATTACAATATTGACGAACTCTGAAGCTTAGCACAGGTACTCTGAATCCCACAGCATCAAAAATTTAGCCAATATCTAATTTCTGTGTAAAAATAAATAAGCCCATTTATGGACAGAAATTCTTTTATCTTTAATTATTGGTAAAGTATATTTGGCAAATAATTATTACAAAATAAATTCCATAATTTATTTTTCTATGTCTATTTTATATAAAACCTACATAATCTAATTCATATAAAATTTTGGGTTAAAAGAAATAATAAATAGAAAATCTTTAATATGACCGAAGACAGATGCCTAACAATTATTTGCTACATTGATTCTGGTCTCAGGTCATGTGACAAATTTACTCTTGGTAACACAATACTCAGAAAATTTATTTGCCCTGCTACTATGAATTCCTGATTTTGGATAAATCCAAACCTATTTGTTCATTGATATGCCAGTCTTATGTCTGGATAAATATTGGTTTCTTAAATTTTGCTTTTTCTAAGTGGTAAACAAATGGTTTTATAGGCCTGTCATTAGAATCATTTTTATTATTCATCTATGAGTATAGTTATGTGTTTTACTCTTCCATGTTTCAAAACTAAAATTTATGCTGATTTTAAATGCAAAATTACTTCAATAATCTTCACAGTTAATACTATCCCTTGCTAGAAAGTATTGTAGAATGAAATGCATTAGAGTCTTATGTTTTCATCCTACTGTATTTTACTGTACTTTACTCCAGTTCCATCAATACTCTTCAGGTCTATGAGAATCTAAAATTCTATTTGGCAATAACCACTAGGCTTGTAATGCTAATGACAGAAATGATCATTTTCTGTACATAATGTAAACAGTTTATTTATTTCAAACTTTTTGAGACAGGTTGCAAAATCATTTTAGAATTTTGTAAAAGAAACTGGTCATGGAGGCTCTGACTGGTAACACCAGTATGTGAGTAGTTAAGGCCAGAGGACCATCCTGACTTCAAGGTCACCCTGAATTACAAACTAAGTTCAAGGTCAGCAAAGGCTATACAGTGATGTTAATATTAATGGATATCAGAAGAAAACAGCACATAAATGAACAGAAGACTATGTTATTCTTGACCCTGTCAAGTCTTAAGTAGAATTTCTGCTGTAAAGAAAAGTTGTCATTGTTGCTAAGACTCTTCCTTTTTATGAACCCAAAAATATTCAAGAACCATTTTAAGAAGCTAAACTTAGGTACAACTATATTTTGCCACTGTAAGAACACAATAAATCTCAAATTAATTGAATTGAAATAATTTTATGATATATTTACACGTTTCAAATCTACATTTCCTTAATAGATAAGTGAATATAAACTCCGAATTCAGTGTTTTCACGTAAAGTATATTTTTGTCTAAATTTTATTCCTATCTAGAAACATGAGTCATGCCTCTGCTAATATCATATAGTATCTATAGAATAAGTAGATTAATATTTAAGAAAACTCATAACAACTTTATGAAAAGTATATATCTTAGATGTGGCATTATCTCGCCTTTCTTCCTGTTTATTCAACCCGAGCAAGTGACTGGTACACATGATAAATTTTTCTTAATTAAATAATATGAAATAGTAAAACCTAACTTTAATCTGAATCTTTAGAAATAGGAAGATCCTTTCTTAATTTTTGCTACATGTTCTGGTGGAAGCCTATATAAAGGACATGAGAGAAGGGAGCTTTTGCCCTTTGCCTGCTCTTCCTCATTCTTGTTGGCAAGTCCATTCCTTCAGCGGCATTAGAGCCTACTTCTTTGGGATTTATGTGTACAGTGGTACAGTGAAGACCAACTAAGACATCCAGACTCATGGACTGAAGAACTACTGGATTTTTGGACTTGCCTTTTGTAAACTCCCATTATACTAGCTGGACCACTCTTGTAAGCCACTCTAGTAAGTTTCCTTTCTATATATGTATAGATTAATATGATCAGTTCTGTTCCTGTACAGAAGCCCGACTAACACACTTCACTGAGTCTGTCATAGAAAATAATCTCTACTATCTCGTGTATAACAGCTGTCAGACAACAAGAGTATTTAAATCTAATTATTGAGACATGGTTTAATTTATTTAATTGTAGATGGGATTTTTCTACCAGGTTATGTTTTATTTGTTGGTGTTAGTAATGCTTACACTCTATACTTTAGGATGTCATAAAATATTTTTTCATTGCAATAAAATCTAGAACATATTTTTTTACAATATCTTCTCTGAGTCTCCTAGACTAGGGCTGATAGGGTACCATATTAATCTATGTTTTGAATAAGGACCAGAAATAATTCTAAGTATTTTCAAATAGTTATTTTGACATTCTATAGAATATATTTACTTTAGAAAATAATTATTTCTACTTTTGGGGAGTCATCAACAAATAATTTAGTTCCTCCTTTTCTACAGAAATATGACAACTTGATTTTTTCCTGCCTTCTACAAATGATATGCATTTGTATGTGTTATGTTCAAGGAAATTTAGGTGTGAATTGTGTACAGTTTGATGGTTAAACCTACGTCTGTCTCCAACCTGATCTGGCTGCTTTCTAGTTTACAATGGAGTTAGGAATTTCTGACATCATACCCTGTCATCAATGGATTGAAACAAGAGCAAAAATGACCAGATCTTCCTAAAGTAGTTTCTGACAAGTATTTTTCTAACTGTTCATAAATAATATGTTTACTACTTCATTAAAAATTGTATTTTTACTGACTGTATTTAATACATATTGTTTCAGCTGGATTCCATTGCACAGATCACAGTCAAGGATTGCTTTGTATAGCATTTATATATTGATTAGAGAGAAAACTGTTGAATTTATCCTTTGTTAATATAAATGTTGAAAGCCTATCGTCTATGGGGCTTAGTGCCCTACATATTTTGAAGGAAACCTAGTACTTCTCTTCACTTGGCTCAACTAAGGTTTCCTTATTAATTGTGCTCAGCCCTCCATTTGGGAGTCAAGTTAACTGAACATTAGAACTTTTGACCAAAAAAAACAATATTTTTGTGATTTAAAAAGTTTTATGTCAGACAATTTTGTGAGACTATTAATTCAAAAAGCAAGTAGGAGGGAATAGCATTAAGCAAGAATTAGTTTTTTGTAGTATTTGGAAGTGACAATAGTTCTCATCTAACTTAGAACTTCATGAATGAAAATCAAGTCTCTAAAGAAAGAAACCTTAGAAGATGTCAGAAGATGGAAAGATCTCCCATGCTCATGGATTATCAGGGTTATATAGTAAAAATGCCATCTCACTGAAAGTAATGTACAGATTCAGTGCAATCCCCATCAGACTTACAACTCAAGTCTTCATAGAGTTAGAAAGCACAAATTGAAAATTCATTTGGAATAACAAAAAACCCAGGATAGTGAAAAATTCTGGGGGAATCACCATCCCTGACCTCATGCATCATATTATTACAGAGATAGGCAGGTAAATCGATGGAATATAATTGAAGACCCAGAAATGAACCCACACAGCTATGGTCACTTGATCTTTCACAAAGGAGCTAAAACAATCCACTGGAAAAAATATAGTCTTTTCAACAAATGGTGTTTGTTCAACTGGAGGTCAGCATGTAGAAGAAGGCAAATCGATCCATTCTTATAGCCTTCAACAAAGCTAGAGTCCAAGTGGATCATGGACCTCCACATAAAACCAGATACACTCAAACTAATAGAAGCAAATGTGTGAAACAGCTTCGAACACATGGGCACTGGGAAAAATTTCCTGAACAGAACACCAATGACTTAAGATCAAGAATCGACCTAAAGACTATATATGGACTGACCCTGGACTCTGACCCCATAGGTAGCAATGAATATCCTAGTAAGAGCACCAGTGGAAGGGGAAGCCCTGGGTCCTGCTAAGACTGAACCCCCAGTGAACTAGTCTATGGGGGGAGGGCGGCAATGGGGGGAGGGTTGGGAGGGGTTATAAGAAATACTCAAGTTAATAAAAAAAAAAAAGAATCGACAACTGGGACCTCATAAAAGTGCATTGCTTCTGTAAGGCAAAGGACACTGTCATTAGGATAAAATGGCAACCAAAAGATTTGGAAAAGATCTTTATGAATTCTACATTTGATAGAGGACTAATATCCAATATATACAAGAAACTCATGAAGTTAGACTCTGGAGAATCAAATAACCCAATTAAAAATGGGGTACAATGCTAAACAAAGAAGTCTCATTTGAGGAATATGGAATGGCTGAAAAGTACCTAAAGAAATGTTTAACATCCTTAGTCATCAGTGAAATGCAAATCAAAAACAAAACAAAACAAACAAAAAACCAACCTGAGATTGAAACCTTACACCAGTCAAAGTGACGAAGATCAAAAACTCAGGTGACAACAGATGCTGGTGAGGATGTGGAGAAAAAGGAACACTCCTTCATTGTTGGTGGGGTTGCAAGCAGATACAACCACTCCGGAAACCAATCTGGTGGTTCCTCACAAAATTGGACATAGTACTACCTGAGGACCCAGCTATACTACTCCTGGTATCCCAAAAGATGCTCCAACATATAACACAGACACATGCTCCATTATGTTCATAGCTGCCTTAATTATGATATCCAGAAGCTGGAAAGATCCCAGAAGTGCTTCAACAGGAGAATGGATACAGAAACAGAAAATGTGGTACATTTACACAATGAGGTACTCTTCAGCTATTAAAAACAATGACTTCATGAAATTTATAGGCAAATGGATGGGACTAGAAAATATAATCCTGAGTGAGGTATCAAAATTACAAAATATCACACATGGTATGCTCTCACTCATAAGTTCATATTAGCCTAAAATCTTGGAATACCCAAGAAACAATTTACAGATCATATGAAGCTCAAGAAGAAGGATAACCAAAGCATGAGTACTTCAGTCTTTCCTAGAACTAGGGACAAAAATATTTGTAAAAGATATAAAGACAAACTTTGGAGCAGATACTGAAGGAATGGCCATTTATAGCCTACCCCACATGAGGGTTCAACCCATATACATACAGTCAGCAAACCCAGACAATATTGCTGATGCCAAGAAGTGCATGCTGACATGAGCCCAATATTGCAGAGAAAGGACTGAAAGAGCTGAAGAGGCTTGAGACCCCATATGAACAACAATGCCAACCAACCAGAGCTTCCAGGGACTAAGCCACTACTGAAACACTATACATGGATTGAACCTGGGCTCCAACTGCATAGGTAGCAATAAATAGCCTAGTAAGGGCACCAGTGGAAGGGGAAAACCTTGGTCCTGCCAAGTCTGGACCCCCAGTGAACGGGATTCTTGGGGGAAGGGCGGTAATGGGGGAAGAATTGGGAGGGGAACACCCATATAGATTGGGGGAAGGGGTTAGGGTGATGTTGGCATGGAAACCGGGAAAGGTAATAACATTTGAAATGTAAATAAATACCCAATTTAATAAAGATGAAACAAAAAGGGAGTCCCAGTAAATTTCTATGTATATAACTAAAAATGCATTGTAAATTTTCAGGTTTTAATATGAACATTGATGTGTAAATAATTTCTTTTGAAAATATTCAATAAATTATGGGAATTTACAAAGTTTGTAAGAAGAAAAAAAAGGTTTTGGTTTCTCAGTCACTCATCCAAAATGTATGCAAATAACTCCTCAACATGAGAAATTAATAAGTTGTACTTAAAAATGTTCGTACTCTTGAGATTCAACTGTCAGCCTGAAACAGACTTGAGTCACCTAATAATAAAGCTCAGTTGAGAAACTCTAAATTTTATTGTTGTTGACATGTTGGGGTGGGGCAATTGTTTTGATTACCAATTGCTATAGGAAAGCCCAAATTACTGTGGGAGACACCTTTGTGTAGGTGGTTCTGGTCTGTACCAGATGGCTGACTAAGTTTAAGACCAGGATTGAGATAAAAAGTTGTGTTCTTCCATGTTCCCTGCTTCAAATCCCTGCCTGAATTCCTGCCCTGATATTCTCCCATGATGGACTTTATTGTATAAACTGAAATATATATCTTTCTTTACTAAAATGTCTTGAACACCCTGGGGTCATGCATTCTACAGCATGCATATACTGCTGTTGACAACATAACATGACAGGGACTGCCAAGAGTAGGCCAGGATGGAGACATTCCCAGAAGCCTGAGGCAGCTCTTTGTAAAGTAGGGTGTTGTCTGAGACCCTGAGAAGCAGGAGACACATCCCTCCAGGGGACCTGCCATCTAAAATAAGAGGCTGCCTGCAGTAGGCCTGGATGGAGACATCTCAGTAGCCCGCAGCAGCTCTTTGTAAAAACTGGCTGTTCCCATTTCTCCTAACCTTAGCCCTGGACAATGGCTGTATAGATTTCATTTGTGCATAACTGCCTTTCAGTTGGCCTTGGTGTGCATAATTATTCTATTATATCTGACTTTTCTCCTTCTTTCCTTCTGCTCTGTTGAATTCTGTGAAACTAGATGTTCCTTGATATTATGATTCTTAAACAATTGGAAATTGAGGCATAGGGTCACAGCACAGCACAGCCCTAATGGCCCAGGTACATGCTGTGTGTTCTCATCTTGGAAACAGTGTAATAACTGCACAATGTTTTTTCCAGATTAATACTTGACTTGCAAAGGAACTTTAAAGAAATTATTAGAAAATGAATTAGAGCCAACATTGGAATCTTAAGAAAGGAAAAAGTTATTAAAGTTAGAAAATAAGTTTTACATAACATTTGAGAGTGGTTCCTGGATAAGGAAGTATAGAATATATAAAATTATATACTAGTAAGACTAAGTCAAAATACTAGAACTCTTGTGAGAGTCATTGTGTGCAAGGAACAGAAAGCTAGCGGAACCACTGAGTTAAGGGTTAACTTGATTCTTTCTGGCCACTTCCTGGCAGCTTTGCCTATGTCTTTTATCATTAGAGCTTCACAGGAAAATGCAAGTAGCTGACCTCAGAGCTTTGAGCTCTGAAGTATAATAAGTTAAAAGTTAAAGTTTAACTAATGATAAGTTTACAATTATTATTATTTTGGCCACAAGCCTGGGAATAGGGGAAGTTTGAAACCTTGGGGAACAATTATAATTCTTAGTTCTTTGTGGGATATAGTTATTCTTTTGAATTTGATTTGGCAATGATTATACAATGTGTTTTTTCTACCTACTTTTGAATTATCAATAAAAGACTGGGGCAAGAGAAAGACTGGAGAGAATGAGAGAGAACATGTTAAGAGTGAATGAGAGATAGCATATGAAGAGAGCTTGAGAGAGAGAATGTGAAGAGTGAATGAGAGAGTGCGTGAGGCAGTGAATGAGAGCGCAAGTTTGAGAACAAATGTGAGAGTGAGTGAGAGAGCATGAGAAGAACATGTGAAGAGTGAGTGAAGAGAGAATGTGAAGAGTGAGTGAAGAAAGAATATGAGGTATGTATGAAGAGTGTGTGTGAGAATGAAAGGGTAATGAATAGAGGTGTGCATGAGTGTGGGTGTTTGAGAAAAGAAAAGCACAGTGGAGAAAAGCATAGTGCACAAGAGAATGCAGAATGTGTGCAATCTCAAGCTGAGAAGGAGAGAGAAGCCTTGAAATTGCCTGTCAGTTTGTAGCCAGAGTAGTCTGTGTATACTTATGCGCCTTCCAGATATCCCTGCTTCCAGTTGAGAACTCCAATCCTGTGTTGAGGCTAGACCCCGGCAACATACAGTTAAAAAAAAGACAACTCGGTGAAATTTATTCACTTATTTCATTTTCTAATGAGTACTGAAAATGGAATTCAGGTTTGCAGGCTTACGGGGCAAGTGGCTTTCTCTGATGAATCATTTTACTAGTCCTTCATGCTTAAATAAACAGAAGTATTAAAGAGTCTCTTCAGAGGATGATACTTAAATTTCCAGTAGGTATATATTATTACCTATTACACTCAATATTGTTAATCAACACCAAACACAGAGATGTAATTTAAAACCCTTGCATTATGTTTTTGTGTATTACTTCATTACATAATTAATAGGTAAATATGTTCATATACTTATCTAGTAATCCCCCAACCTTTTACCTTGGGAGACAACAATATTGTTTACAAAGTTCATATGTAAGTGTAGCACAACAGAGAAATAAAATTAAATTAATATCAAAAAACTCTAGTACATTTTTTCTTGTGTGGGACCTAACAACATGCCAGGAAATTTGGTCAGGAAGAGCAGGTCGAGACCTGGAGACTTTGTGAGCACACAGCTAAGGCTTAGGTGACTCCCAGCTCCCTGCCAGACTCCTGACTTGGAACATGTGCCAGGCTTCTCAGAAAAAAAAAGAGATATGAGCACAGGTTCATATGAGCACAAAGGTTCAAGACTTCCACGCTAAGGAGGTACCTAGAAGCCTGGAGGGCTTAGTCAATAATCTTTCCTTCCCAGACATTACTCACTAAAGATATTTAATCTTATGTCCCTCCCTTAGATGCATCCACTTTCTACCATGGCCATAAATAATTCAGAACCATGGATTGTCTCTTTTCATCATCTGCTATGGGGAGCCATGGAGAAGGCCTTTGCCTACAGAACTGCAGCCAAATCTCCCATAAAAGGCCTCTCTGCCACAATTGGCACCTGCTGCCCATCAAGCTGAAGACTCTCAGTTGGGGGACACAGCTGGAGCTCCCTTTCCCCACCACTTCAGGGCTAGAGCCAGCCTGCCGACCCCCACTCCATTCTCAGCTCTTCCAGGACTCCCAGCAGCACCTAGATGTCCAAGAGCTTGAGAAGCTGACAGCCCCAGCCTTGATGTGTGCCCAGGGTCTCTCAAGTGAGCTCAGGCCTTCCCAAGTCTCAGACTGAGCTTTCTCACTTCTGGAGCCTTGTCCTGGTGCTTCCCTACAGCTCATATTGCCCTGGCAGAGGAGTGGGGTAAGGGCAATCAAACTCCCCAAGTCTCACCTCCTCAAATTGCCGTGGAGATATGCAACCCACAAACCTACATTCTTGCTTTCTTATTATATTTCTTCTTTGACAATTTCATATATACATGTAATGAATACTGGTTACTCTTCTCTCCTGTCATCTCTAATCTCCATTTCATTCCTCGTATACTCCCTCTCTTCCCTACATTTTTTTCATGCAATTCTTTCTTCGTTTCCTGACACCTGGGCTCACTGTGTGACAATAATTGTGGAGATAATCACTAGAGTCTGTTGAGTTCTTTAATTGATGCAGAATGAAAGGCAATGACTTTTCCTCTGGAGGCCATCCCTCTGTGGTCAATAGTTCAGGAATGAGAGGTAGAAACATATAAGCATCTCCTCCATCAATGACTGACTGTTGATAGGGTCAGTCTACTGTAGGTTCAGTCCCTATAACCCTAGCTAGTATGGACTTATAATTGCAATATTTGTATCATACTGAAAGGTCATCTTTTCACAATCCTGTTTTCTAAAGTCCAGTGATTATATTTTCCCAGTCTCCTCTCCTCAATTCTTCCTCAAAGCCTTATAGGGGTGTTATAAATGTCATGCTGCAGGCTGGGTCCTCAGCTACCCTTGTGTTTAGCACTCTGGGGCAATCATTCATGTCGGCACTCACCACTGTTCCCTTATGAGAGAAGCTTCTCTGAGGCACAGTAGAGTTGTTTCTATGAGCATACACAGATATCTAGAAGGCAGTTTTATGCTAATTTGATTTACTTGAACAACAGTGGCAAGTTCTCTCCTTGGGCCTATGATTTTCTCAGGAACCTGTTGTTAACTGAGTTACAGTACCAGGAATGGACTATCTCTTGAGGAGAAGGCCTGCAATACAAGCAGAAGCCATCAATTTGTTGCCATAACAGTCATAATATTTTAAATAAGGTTAAGATTTTGTGTGGTGGCAAACTCATAGCTACTCTTGGGCACCTGTGACTCCTGGGCTGTGGGGTTGAATATACCATTTTAAATCCTAGAGAAATCACTAGAACTAGAAATATCTGGAATAAATTGACGTATTTTATTTATATTAATATGTTGTACTATATCCAAGTTACAAATTGCTTGATAAATCTTACCTATTTCAGATAATTAAAATCAAGAGAAATATTTCTGGAAAGTTATGCTCTAAGTGTTAAAGTTGGTTAGCATGTAAATGAGTGAAGTCTGGAATTTTTAGGACAAACTTTTGTCATTGGGGAGAACATAGCATACACTAATATTTGTTTTCAGGGATCTTTTGGAAGTATTTGAACAATAACATCTACTTTTAAGGTTGAAATTAAGTGAGGAGAATTTTGAATTTTTACTTTACAAATACACATACATTAATCTGAAAGAGAAATGATACTCCAACTGTCCTTGCTTCTGGGTGAATATGTGTTTTTACAACAAAGAACATGCCTCCAGCTCTGTCAAAATTGTCATATCTATGAATTTTTGATCTGGATTTCATAATGAAGTAACATGTAAGATGTAAGAAGTGGGAAAGACATCTTCTAAATGGCTGTATGGTAAATGTTTAAAATGATGGATGGCAAAGCAAGTAAATGGAGTCAGGCATGTCTGTTCTAATCACAGGGTAGGAAACGCTGTTCTTTTGCCTTAGAGCCAACTGCTTCTGCTGTCCCTCCGTGAGAAGCTCCTGATGAGCACAATCCATTATGCAGGAAATCGGGATGAGTCCATGACATCAATTAGATAGGAGATATAAAAGAAATTATTCATCTTTTTATATAAAACAGCAAAACTTCTTACTTTGAAAAACTACTATAATTTTATTTGCTTTCTCTTGACTAGAATCATCTGCATGGAAATACAAACCGTCAAAGTGAAATCATCAAAACCCGAGAGCGCAACAGCTGAATAACTAAAAACTCAATTTAAAATTATTTCATGGTGGTTTGTTACCCTGCCTGCTACTGTTCAGTATAAGGGGAGACAGCAAGAGAATGTGCTGAATGCATGGTGTTTTAAAAATAGACTCATATTTATTTATGTTAAGGATGTTGTTGAACTCAAAGTCTACAAAATCTATTAGATAAAAAAACTTCACTTGAAGAGCTTGTTATGAAAACATAAGGCATCAATCACACATGCACATGCATTATTAATGTGACAAATTCATAATGTTACTCAGCCTTCTGAAACTTCAGTAATGAATGATTCTAAAACATTGAATGTGTAAATTGAAAATGTGTTTTCTTTCTTTTGTACAAACAGATAATTTGAAAACTTGATACTGATAAGAATCTTAGCAATATACCAGAAAATTACTCACTGTTACAGCTCTTTTGTTAAAGTATACTAAAATGTTAAATTCTATTGTTACAGTCTTAAAAATCAGTGGTGTAATATAATACCCATAGTCTTTTAATATTTTACCTAATAGAAAAATGTGTTTTATTTTGAGCATATATATACATACACCCATATTAACTGAATTTATATACCAGGCATAGAAAATATGCACAGAGGTGTCAACTTTTAAAAATAGTTTTGCCGGAAAGGAATACATCACATTAAAATGCTATTGAAATATAAGAATAATCAATTCATTAAACATGGTAATAGGAAGTCATTTTTCTTTTCAGCCATTTTGTTTTGTTCATAAGAAATCCAGTCTTTAATTTAATTGAAGACACATTATGTTTATTTCATGGAAACAATTTATAAAGTAAATGCATTGCTTATTTATAAATATTGTGACATGACATGTTCAAAGCATTTTATACAGGCTAACAGCACATCTAATATGGCCCTTGTATTGTTTATTTTGCTCGCAGAAGTAAATGTCAACAATGCATTACTAAACTAATTAGCATTGAAAGAACTGCATTTCTTACCCTGGAAATGTCAAGACTATCGAATCCTATAATTCACTTTTAGATGCTGAAAAATACAGCTATACTGAAGTTAAGCCACATATATCCCCCAGTTAAAGTAGCAGAATGATAATGTATAGATTTTTTTAATCCATTGTGCAGATCTGGAAATAAGTAGATAATGATGATTCCTGTGCAAAATTTCAGGTGGAAGCAGAATAACAGCAAACACAGAAAGCCAAAGAACCAAGTATAAGAATCCCACTTTATACTTTCTGATTGAAAATATGTAATGTGATCAATGTTATATCATAAAGCAAAGATGAATCATGATTAATAAATAGCATGAATTTGGCTTGCATATTCTGGTATTGGTTTGCAGTGTTTTGGAAGGAGAATGAAAGTAATCATTAATGTGAGCAAGAATGGGTCACTTATTAAAACTGGCATACACTGCAAGCAATTATGTTCAAATGTCAACCTAAGATTCAAAGACAGAGGGAAACAAAGAGCATGTGGGAAACAGTGAGCTTGTGAACAGATGAAGGGTCCAGAGAACAAGGGTGTGACTCAAGTCTCTTATTAGGCCTTGCAGGTGTTCATGCCATCAAAAATATTAGAAAATGTCTTTACCCAGGGTGTTATTTTTCTGGCTTTGTCTCTCAAAGTTACTGAATATTAAGAAAATGTCATATCTAATATGGCCCTTGTATTGTTTATTTTGCTCACAGAAGTAAATGTCAACAATGCATTACTAACCTAATTAGTATGCATGATTAGTATTCTGCGTATGTGGCAGAATTTCCCTCTGTCACTTACTTTCTTACTTGTGCAGAAGTTGTACATCACGACCATGATGTAATTCCATTTTTATGTTTGGGCTTTTGTTTCTTGGCCTGTGAGGGGTCAGACCTTCTCAAAACCACTTCTTTTACTAATATATTAAAATGTTTCTCTTTCACTGTCGGGATAAATACTCATCCTATGTTTTTGGTTTGTAGTTTCTTGTCTTCTGCTTTCTCTCATCCAGTTTGACATGACTTTTGTGCAAAATGAAAGATGAAGGTCAGGTTTAAGTATTCTTCAACTGGACATATTATTTTTCCAGCACAATTTGGGCATTGGTTATTCTTTCTCAATAAATATGTTTGGTTTATTTGCTAGGAATGTTTCATCCAGCAAACCATGGAGTTTACATGTAGGATTTCATTCTCTCTCAATGACCCATGGATTTGTTTTATGCCAGCATCATGCCACTTTTGGTCCCCATGGATCTGTAGCATTTTTTTTAATTTAGGCATTGTAATGCTTCTAGCTATGTTTTATTAAGTATTTCTCTCACTGCTCACACATGTTTGCTCTTTCATAAGAACTTAAGAATTCTTCTCTGTCATAAAGCTAAGGATAAAAATTGCAATCTCATTAAAAATTTCGGGCGAGTTCCAGCAATTACCTATTTAGACTTTTATGTAATTTCTTATTTTTCTGCATTAATATTTCTCTTCTCTAAAAAGAATCTTAAAAATAATTGAGAGATATTACCAATTCAGAGAGGAGATGGCTTCCCTGTGACTCTAATTCTCAAATATTCTGTAAAAACGTCTCACACTACATCTATGAGACTGAGTCCTTGAGCAATAACTTATGTTCTAATTTACTAAAGTAAGTGACTGAAAATAGTAATGAATAAACAAAATGAACTTTACAAATAACAAAGTAATATTTGGTCCTGGAGAAATGGCTTAAGTGTTATGATCACTGGCAGTTCTTCCGTAGGACTTGAGTTCAGGTTCTTGTACCCACCACCTATGGTAGTGGCTAACGAATGTCTGTAGCTCAGATCCATGGATCCAATAGTTTATTCCATTCCTTACAGGCAATGCCATATGCATAATTATTTTAATTCATAATTTATTTTTTAAAAAATAATGTGATTGTGTGTAGATGTGGCCTCTGAGTAACAGTGCTCACAGAGGTCAGTAGAGGGCAACAAATCCTCTTGAAATGGTACCTCAGAGCCTCAGGGAGAGCAGTATAGATTCTTAGCAGTCCCTCCTGCCTAGAAAGTTTGAATCTTTTAAAAACTTAAATATATATATATATATATACATGTATATATATAGATATAGTGTGTATGTGTGTGTTGTTCTTTGAATTCTAGCAAAATAAATGCTAGTCTTATTCATCAATATGCACATTTATTCACCTTTCCTTATGACTTCGTTGGCAATAACAGATGTAGAATAATTCACTTTATACAATGATACTTGGATTGGATTATTGTATAGGAGCAAGAGACACAATCTGTTTGAAAACTATTTTGAGACAATTTAGTGGTGTTTTTTACCCAAAAGATAACAAAATTATAGCCTTAGAAGAAGCAGAAGAGTGCCACATCAGAGTAGGTATGATAAAGCATTTTGCTTGAGGATGTGACCTCATCTAAGTTTCAATTATGTAGGTAGGCATCCTCCTTTGAAATATATAAAACAAAACAAAACCAAGCAAGGAAAACATTTGTTATTACGGACAGCCACAGAACTTTCAAAGATATTGTGTTGATCTATGCATTATTATTTTGACAGTAATGAAGGACCTGACTGGTTTTGATGCCAATATTTGCAACATATTGCAGCATAGCAAAAATGTTGAATTAAAGACGACTAATTTGGACTTGGAATCACTGGTTAAAAGAAAAATAGAAAATAGTGAGACAAATGTTATTTTCAGGAGAGAAAAAGTTGTTCTAAGACATGGGAAAGATGAGAAGAAAAGGTAAACTAAAATAATAATAATAAAACTCCACCAAATCAGAACTGAAATCATTGGAGATAGGAAACATAATATTTCTCTCATATGCAGAGTCTTAGGAAGAGAAGAGAAACTCAAAAGTGCTAGGAGGATTTAGGGAATCTGAAAGAGACCATCAGGAAATTGGGGTAGGAGTGAGTAGTGGGGACTTAAAAAAAACAAACAAACAAACAATGACAAAAAATAAAACAAAACCCAAAGCTCCTTATCAACATGTATGGAAGTAGCACAAGAAGACCTGCCATTTTATTACTACATCCAGTATTAGAAAATAGTGGTAAATAGATTCTAAATCTGTTCTTTTGTAAACTTTAAGAGAACCACATGACATGTAAGTGACAGTCAAAAATGCAAGTGCATGTGTTGCCTCCAAATTTCTCTAGAAGCAGAATGCAGGAACAGATTCACTTCACTGGAAGCCTCACTTAATCTTTCTTTACCTCCAAATATAGGAAAAACTTCTTAATATTCCAGTCTCAAAAATTTAATAAACTCTCAAGGTTCATTTAGTGATTTAATGATGAGGCAGCTCCCAGAATTCTCATGTGGCTCTCTGTCTTCACCACCAGAAAATGACAGTAAAGTTGGTGAAATGCATTCAGATGCAATTCAGAAGACTGTAATGTTATAACTAACATGTCTGATATTCATGCTTTTTATGAAGCCATGGGATGACCCTACATTCCACTGCTATAAAGTGAGAAGAGCTTGTGGTCCAAATTAATTTGAGCAGATATCAACCTAGTGCTCCTCATAGCCTATGTACTTTGACATTTTCCTGTTGGGATATGAGAACCCTAGAAGCACAGAGAGTAGAGTCATTTGGTATTTCAGAAAACAATTAAACATCATCTAGTTAAAAGTTCTGGGTGATTCTTTGTAGGCAAAGTACTGCAATTAGCATTTAACTAATTCAATGTTAGAAACCATTTCCCTAGGATTAACAGTGATTCATCCTCACATGCTGTGATTTTAATCAAAGAGGTAAAGGGTATATAGTACAGGATGGAACAATGATGTCTAGTTACCATCTCATTCTTAAAGTTTGCTGCCAGTGTTTGCTTGCATGTTTAAAAGGTGTAGAGAGAAAAGTGGTATGGTGCTTATTTGATACTTAATGAGATTGTAAATGAAGGATTAGTGGTAGTACTAACAGATGATATTTTTGGAAATATTGCCAGCCTTTATTATTTTCCAACTTCCAAAATATCTGCACAATAATGCACCTCATTAATGAATGGTACCGCCATTGAAACCTACAAGCCATTATTAACCAAAGCGACATGCACAGTGTAGAAACACTTACACTCATCACTGCAGATATTAATTAACTGCAAAATAAGTTCCCTATTGTCAAGATATCCCTGACGATAACCTGTATTTTATTAAGGAGAAATTATTTTTAATAGACAATAGACAGAAGAATCATAATACAGTTTGCAACAGAAGCTAGTCAAATTTTCTTCTCCCAAATTGCCTCACCAAGAACATAGTAAATATGATAACACGAAGTCTTTATTTTTACTCTCAGCCTCTATTAAAATGGTTTGATTGCCCCGTGTCCATTTCTACATGACAGATAATATCCTTCCCTTTTTTGCCTTTCCCATCTATTATGTTCTTTATAGAAAATCTAAAATGAGACATTTCCTGAAAGCCTGCAGAGAGAGAAGACTGAATAGGATGCTGAAAGGGAGTATAGAGACCAGGATAAAAGCCAGTTATTAAATTTGTGAACTCCATCAGAAGACAAGAAAATAAACTGTACCGCTGGCTGGAAGAGTAGTGGAGTATGACATTTCATTTTTATGCAGGTCTCAGCATGATCGAAGGAACACATTGAAGAACACTGTAAAAAAGCAGTTAGTGTATTCATTCAGTGCCAGCATGGCTCCGCTGCTGCTCTTTGGTTGAGCCCTTTCTGTGTCTTTGTGGAACAGTAGTTCAGAGTTTCATAGAAATGAGATCAGACCCACTGTCAGCCCTTTGTGAATTCTCATGACAAGGTTGAAAACCCATTCTATGAAACACCACGAGATGCAGCTCCAGGTGTGCCTGAAATTCTCCCACACTTTCTTTTCTCTCAAAGTATGAACTCCCCCACATCACCACTTCTCCCTCACACCAGGTACCTACCCACAGATCTTTAGCTTCAGTGTATGTAGTGCTATTTTTTGAATCCTAGACATTTTATCATATATTATTTAAATTATTAAATATTATTAGTTAATGAAAGTAATTTTACAATTTCTTATTCTCCTCACGTTGTGATATATCAGCCAAATAGGTATGACATAAGTAGATTTTTGACTTACATATTTGAAAAAGGGAGAGTAATTCTAGAAAACTGACTGATGGAATCGTCTAGGTGTAGGACCTGGAGGAAGCCCTGATTGAGCACATTCCAGACTAAATGTGATGTTTACATGGGCACAGCAACATCAAGGACCCCAGGGTCTCAGGCTCATGAAAGTAAAGTTCCCTTCACAGCTCTGTTGAGGCTCAGAGAAAGGAAAGGGAAAACCTCTTCCTGGGTTTCATGTGTGGATGTTCACAGTGTGAGCAGAAAATATCCACCATAACTTTCTTCATTGGGTTGTTTGTAGCTGACAACTGCTCTCTTACAGAGACTGTTCCTACGTAGTTTAGCTAAGTTTGTCTCCTTTACCTACATATACCTTAAACACCGCCTCCTTGGTTATTTGTTCACAATAACGCTGCCTGCTTGTTGGTTGGATATAATTATCCCATCTTTCTCTTCAACTCTATATTGTAAACATGCTGAACTTCCAGTGTGCTGAGGGTTTTCCAGACAAGAATCTAGACCACTTAATCCCAGCTTTCTGTCAGTACATCTGTTTGTCTTTCTGATATACTCAATGCCCTAGTCAGGCCTACTACGTAGAGCTTTCATATGAACCCAGCATCTAGGCAAATATGTCTGACACCTTGCAAACTATTAAGTCTTTCATCCCAAAGACTAGTAGAGTACTGGATGTGTGAAGTCCCTCCTCTGTAAACGTAAATTTTATTCACCAGGTGTAAATAGCATCTCAGAAACTTTCTACTGAATACAGTTCTTTCTGAACTCTGACTGGCTGATCCAACTCAGCTGTTGAGGCTTAAAGTCCTCTCCAAACTGCATGATTCAATCTGACTTCTCTCAGCTTCTCACTGAATTGCTCTGGTTGGCCTTAACCTAACCTCTGACAATATGTTCTAATTGGGGGCCGCCTTCTCATTCTCTGGCTTCAATAGCCTCTGCTGACCTGCACTGAATTTCAAAAATGAAATTCATGAACTGTATCAACTCAACTGTCATGAACTGCCTAATAAATTCAACCCCACTGCACTGACTGTACTCTCTGAAATGATTCAACTTCACTCAACTTGACTGACTGAACTGAATTCAATGGGGAACTCAATTGAATTGCACTAAACTGACCTCCACTCATGGACTGGAACTGACTCCCAACTAACTCCCAACTCTCCCTGTACTCCTCTTAAATTGCTTCTCTTTCCTCTGCTGTTCTTGTGAGACGTGGGTATATTCTATATTGACAAATCATTGTGTGATTCGTCACTCTGTCCATCAATTAGATGCCATTGTTTGGGGTTAAAAGTGTGTATTAAGGCTATGTCTGTATTCCAGGCAGAGGAATTAAAAGTGTGTGGTATGTCTGCATTCCAGCGAGATCACACAGACTTAGAAGGTCTTTGGATGTGATCAGAATAACCGTGTTGCTAGATTAAAAGTACCTATGATATTGTCTTCTCCATCTCCCTTTCCTCTCTTCTCACTTTCTTCCTCTGGCATACCCTATACCATAGAATTCTCTCCAAATCTCCTCCGCAGTCCACCTTTCATACACCCACTTCTTCCAACTAAATTCACTCTCCTTATTCCAACTGCAACCCATGATAAATATGATGATTTGTATTTAGCCTTGTCCATGTAGTCTGAAAACATCCTGTATGTTCCGAAAAATTTAAACTGAACCCTTCAGAACTTTTAATTTACAGATCCAATTTGTAGAAATCAGAGATAGATCTATTTTTACTTATAAGAGAAATCATCCACATATAATAGCAATTCTTTTAAGTCTATATCTTTGTTTGCCCTTACTACACAAAATTGCAGCTTTCTTTGAAAGTTCCAAATAAATTATGTTAAGGTTTATACACATAATATTGACTCGAATAAGTCATTACTGAAAAGGAACATTACTTGGAAATCATTGGTTTACTATCAGTTTGGGATACCTTTTTCAAAAATATTTTCTCTATCATCCTAATTTAATATCTATCAACACAAAAAAAGCACCATCTGCTTACACTGCCTGTATCAACAGCTGTGTTAAACTTCTTTATGTAATACTAACTTCAACTACCTTCTCTCTTGGCAAGGCCTCAAATTTTTCTGAGTACCTGAGCATCCCTAAAATACTAGACCCACTTTTAAAAAATCTCTTTTAGTTGGCGTTGGAATTCTTTCATGGGTTGGTTGACGTTATATCATTTAACTTTTTTATTTGGATGGCATAGACATTCAAACAAGTTCATATAGGGTGTTTTTATTTAACTTCTTCTTAACTCTTTGTGAATTTTGGATCATACTCCCTAATGCAACTCATCTCCCAATTCCCTTGTACTTTCATTGAAGAAGATGTAGTGTGTCACAGTGTGTTCCACAGTATATTACACTTCTCTGTCCACATTTCTTTGCTTGCATATGTTCATTGCAATGAGTCACTGATCAGGATTAAGGCCTCCGACTTCTGTTATACTACAAGCACAGGATTCTTAGCTTGACTCCTTTCATATATTCTATTGTCCTATGCTATGGAGACCCTGTAGCTTTGAATCTGTAGGATGGACCCCTTCATTCTCTCTAGCAGTTTCAGGATAGGGTAGATGTTGGTTGGGCCAAGTCAACTGCCTGGAGTTGGGCCTGGGTGGTATCTGAGATGGTAAGCACACAAGCATCCCCACACTCACACCACCAGAGCCCTGCCCCAGCTAGCTTACTCAATGCTGCAAGATGGCAAGGGGAAGAGCCAGCTTTCATGTCCGTGGGCCAGATCACGTGTTACCTACACCATCCAGGCCACCTCTATTTTGCTGGGGAAAGACGGGGTCTACTCGCCAGCTCTCATGACCTCAGGGTCAACACTTCTGCTTGCCATAGGTAGTAAGGGGCAAGGGGGGTAGTGGAGGGGCATATATGTTATTTTAAAAAATGAAAATATGAGAGCTGGGACTTTTTAGTAGTATTGAAATAGAGATAAACCCACTTCATTTTAGTCTCTTTTGTTTTCTCTATCACCATTTTCCATTAATGTGAGGACAAACTTTATAAATGATATTATTTCGTCTGTGAATACTTTAGGGTGTATTTGTATGTAATGGTATATTTTGAAACAGCACATAATAAAGTTATAACTAATTTTTAATATTAACTTATTTTATGAAACAAAAGAGATTATAATCACATACATACATATTGAGAATAATAATGTAAGGAGATTATCTATGATTATCCAATAACAAATTTAAATATATATGCTTTATGAAAAACTTACTAACTAGATCAAGTTCTAGAAACTTGTCAATTTTGTGGTTTTAGTGTCTTGTTTTTTAATAATAGATCACATATCAAGAAATTAGTACTCATTTTTAAAGTATATACCATAAACATATTGCAGTGATATTCAATAAAATGCATATAGTATACACAGTAGAGAGAGGCCAAAAACTTTATGCACTGACTATCAAAATATTTTGCACTTGCTTGCTTCCTTCTTTCCTCCTTTTAATGAACAGGCTTTCACAGTATACAGCATTTTCCAAGTTCATAAAAATCATTATTTAGAAAATATATTATTATTCTACTTTCAAATGTATTGAGTGTTTTTAAATTACAGGAATACTAGATATTTCTTGTGAGAATTTCCTTTTATGATAATAGCATAAAATACTGCATTTTATCTGACTACCATAGATAAAAGCTCAGTATCAACAGCAAAAAACAAAGAAAGAATACCAAACCATGAAAGCTAAACAAATCACTGCTGAATGAATATTGGGGTTAGCAATAAATCAAACAAGTAAATTAAGACACTTTAGATATAGCATACCCCAGCCTATGTGATACACTGAAGCATATTTTAAGAGTTCAGAGACCTAAACACCTACATCATACATTTCTAAGAAATTTTATTAGAATAACTTAGTGGCATACATGAAAGCTCTAGAAAAACAAGAAGAAATAACACCCAAAACAGTAGAGAGCAAGAAATAATTAAACTCAGGGCTGAAATTAATGAAATAGAAACAAACATAGACAAATACAAAGAATACTTGAGATGAAGAATTGGTCCTTTGACAAAATAGTAGAGTACATTGATGGAATTCCATATATTGACCCACCCCTGCATCCCTGAGATGAAGCCTACTTGATCATGCTGGATGATTGTTTTGATTTTTTTCTTGGATTCCATTTGGAAGAATTTTGTTGAGTATTTTTGTGTCAATATTCATAAAGGAAATTGGTCTGAAGTTCTCTTTCTTTGTTGGGTGGTTATGTGGTTTAGGTATAAACATAATTGTGGCTTTGTAGAAGGAATTGGGTAGTGCTCTGTCTGTTTCTATTTTGTGGAATAGTTTCAAAAGTATTGATATTAGGTCTTCTATGAAGGTCTGATAGAATTCTGCACTAAATCAATCCGGTCCTGGGCTCTTTTGGTTGGGAGCATTTTAATAATTACTTCTATATCTTATGAATTATGGGGTGTTTTGATGGTTCATCTGTTCCTGATTTAACTTTGGTACCTAATATTTGTCTAGAAACTTGTTCATTTTCTCCAAATTTTCCAGTTTTGTTAAATATAGGCTTTAGTAGTAGTTTCTGATGATTTTTGAATATCCGCAGATTCTGTTACTATGTCTCCCATTTCATTTCTGATTTTGTTAATTTCAATACACTCTCTGTGCCCTCTGGTTAGTCTAAGGGTTTATCTATCTTCTTGATTTTCTCACAAAACCAGCTCCTGTTTTTGGTGATTCTCTCTATACTCCTTTTTGTTTCTACTTGGTCTATTTCAGCCCTGAATTTGATTACTTCCTGCATTCTACTTCTCTTGAATGTAGTTGCTTCTTTTTGTTCTAGAGCTTTTAGGTGTGCAGTCAAGCTGCTATTGTTACACTCTCCTATTTCGTTTTGGAGGTACTCAGAACTATGAATTTTCCTCTTAGCACTACTTTAATTGTTTCTCATAAGTTTGTATATGTTGTGCATTTAATTCTAAAACATAATTTCTTTCTTTATTCCTTCCTTGACCAAGTTATCATTGAGTAGCGCATTATTCAACTTGTATATATATGTGGGCCTTCTGTTGATTTTGTTGTTATTGAAGGCCAGCCTTAATTTGTGGTGATTTGATAGGTTGTATGGGATTATTTATATCTTCCTGTATCTGTTGAGGGCTGACTGTTTTGTCGTGAATTTTATGGTCAATTTTGGAGAAGGTACCTTGAAGGGCTGAGAAGAGTTTATATCCTTTCATTTAGGATGAAATGTTCTATAAATATCTCTTAAGTCCATTTGGTTCATAACTTCTGTTAGTTTCTCTATGTCTCTGTTTAATTTCTGTTTCCATGATCTGTCCATTGATGAAAGTGTGGTATTGTAATCTTCTATTATTGTGTGAGGTGCAATGTGTTCTTCGAGCTTTAGTAAGGTTTCTTTTATGAATGTAGGTGCCCTTGTATTTGGAGCACAGATATTTAGCATTAAGAGTTCATCTTGGTGGATTCTTCCTTTGATGAATATGAAGTGTGCTTCCACATCTTTTTTTTATAAGTTTTGGTTGAAAAATCTATTTTATTCGTTACTAGAATGGCAACTCTAGCTTTTTTCTTAAGATCATTTGCTTGGAAAGCCTTTTTCCAGCCTTTTACTCTGAGGCAGTGTCTGTCTTAGTCTCAGAGGTTTGTTTCCTGTATGCAGCAAAATGCTGGGTCCTTTTTACATATCCAGTCTCTTAGTCTATATCTTTTTATTGGAAGATTGAGTCCATTGATGTTAAGAAACATTAAGGAATAGTGATCGTTGCTTCCTGTTATTTTTGTTGTTAGAGGTGGAATTATGCTTATGTGTCTCCTTTTGGTTTTGTTGCAAGGAGATTAATTTCTAGATTTTTCTAGGTGTAGTTTCCCTCCTTGTGTTGGCATTTTCCATTTATTGTCCCTTATAGGGCTGGATTTATAGAGGGATATTGTGTAAATTTGTTTTTCTAATGGAATATCTTGGTTTCTCCAGCTATCTTAACTGAGAGTTATGCTGGATATAGTAGCCTGGACTAGCATTTGTGTTCTCTTAAGGTGTGTATGATATCTGCTCAGGATTTTTTAGCTTTCATTGTCTCTGGTGAGAAGTCTCGTGTAATTCTGATGGCTCTGCCTTTATATGTTACTTGAATTTTTCCCTTACTGCTTTTAATATTGTTTCTTTGTTTTGTGTATTTGGTGTTTTGACTATTATTTGAGGGGAGGAATTTCTTTTCTGGACCAATCTATTTGGAGTTTTGTATGTTTCTTGTATGTTTATTGACATTTCTTTCTTCAGATTAGGGAAGTTTTCTTCTATAATTTTCTTGAAGATATTCACTGGCCCTTTAATTTGTGAATCTTCACTCCCCTTTTTACCTACGAACCTTAGGTTTGATCTTCTCATTGTGTCCTGGATTTCCTGAATATTTTGGGTTAGGAGGTTTTTGCATTTTCCCTTATCTTTGATGGTTGTGACAATGTTTTCTGTGGTATTTTCTGCACCTGACATTCTCTCTTTTATCTCTTGTATTCTGTTGGTGATGGTTGCATCTATTTCTCCTGATCTCTTCCCTAGGTTTTCTATCTCCAGGGTTGTCTCTCTTTGTGCTTTCTTTATTGCTTCTATTTCCATTTTTGAATCTGGATGGTTTTGTTCAATTCCTTCACCTGTTTTGTTGTGTTTTCCTATAATTCTTTACGGGAGTTTTGTGTTTCTTCTGTAAGGACTTCTACTTGTTCACTTGTGTTGTTCTGTATTTCTTTAAGGGAGTTATTTATGTCCTTCTTAAAGTCCTCCATCATCATCATAAAATGTGATTTTAATTCTAAATCTTGCTTTTCTGCTGTGTTTATTTATCCAATATTTGCTTTGGTGGGAGAACTGGGCTCTAATGATGCCAAATAGTCTTGGTTTCTGTTGCTTAGGTTCCTGTGCTTGCCTTTCACCATCAGGTTGTCTCTGGTGTTAGTTCGTCTTGTTGTCTCTGACAGTGTCTTGACTTTCCTGTAGGCTTGTGTGTCCACACTCCTGTGGACCTGGTTTCTTTCAGCAGGTTCTGAGAACAGAGCAGTCTGTTCTTAGGTGTCTTGGTGACTGGCTTTCAGCTATAGGCGCAGGCAAAAACCTGAAGGTTCCTTCCCCTGACTAGTCCTTGGTCCCCATACCTATGGGGCAAAAATGCCACTAGGTGATTTCTTCTTGAGTGAGGAATGTGGGCAGAAAGTAGTTGTCTCCTATGAGTTCTCAGGTGTGTCCACACTTCTGAGGGGCCTGCTCTCTCCCCCAAGGGACTTGAGTGCAGAGAGCTGTGTAGCTGGTTCGGTTCAGTTCAGTTCCGGGCATAGGAAGAAACCTGCAGGTTCCTGCTGATGACTGCTCCTATATTCCTGTATCCAGAGGCACTATGCAGTTTGCCCTTGGGCCAAGGATGTGGGCTGAATTTGGCAGAACTGGGGACGGTCTTGTGGTCTCCAGATTGTCTGCACTTCTGGGAGTTCAGCTTTCTCCCCCCACAGGATTTGGGTGTACGGAGTTGTGAGATACGTTCAGTTCAGTTCCAGGCACAGCCTGAAACTGGAAGTGTCCTGTCATGGAGGACTTCTGCCTTTGTGTGTTCTGAGTCCCTCAGGCAAGGCACCTGGAGCAGAAAAGTTAGTCTTACCCCTGCTTTCAGGTGTGTAGGCACTCCTGGCAACTAGCTTTCAGCTCTTGGTACAGTCAGAAACTAGAAGGGTCCTGTCCCTGACTGCTCCTTGGTCCCTGTGCCCAGGGGGCACAAATGGCGCTAGGTTATTTCCTCTTGGGTCAGGAATGTGGGCAGAAATAGTTGTCTCCTCTGAGTTCTCAGGAGTGTCCGCACTTCTGAGGCTTCAGCTCTCTCTCCCATGGCATTTGGGTGGAGGGAGCTGTGTGACTGGTTCAGTTCAGTTTAGGGAACAGGCAGAAACCAGCAGGTTCCTGCCGCTGACTGCTCCTATATTCCTGTATCCAGAGGCACTATCAAGTTTCCTCTTGGGCCAGGAATGTGAGCAGAAATGGACAGATGTGGGGTTGGGGATTTAGCTCAGTGGTAGAGCGCTTGCCTAGGAAGCGCAAGGCCCTGGGTTCGGTCCCCAGCTCCGAAAAAAAAAAGAACCAAAAAAAAAAAAAAAAAAAAAAGAAATGGACAGATGTGGTGATCTGCCCTGTGGTCTCAGAATTGTTCACACTTCTGGGAGTTCAGTTCTCTCCCCACCCTGAACTTGTATCTTGAAATTAAAGTAGTAATCATTTTTATCCAAAAGAATAATATAATAAAGATTAATAATAATAATCTCAGTTCCTCTTTTCTAACATGTAAACTTAGAGTAAACTTTCTTTGCCAGAACATTAGGTCATCAGAATCTTTAATATAGTAAAGCTCATATTCATCGGGCAGTTGTAGTAGATATCCAGAGAGCTTACCTTCATGTTATATGTAATAGACACACATATATATATTCCCTTAATTCGGAAGCAGCTAAAAAATGACAGGAATTTGAATACTTATCATGTAGGAATGCTTTAGAATATAATATACGCCTTTCTCATTTATAGAATTATTGTCTGTAATACCAGAATATATAATTTCCCAAATAATGTTAATTGAAGAAAATCATAGTTTTGTTTTCTTACTTACCTTTCATCTTCTAAAAGGAAGGAAAAATTCAGCAGCAATAATAAGAATTAAACATTAAAAATATTGAGATGTTTTCTAACAAGAATCTACTGAAACAAAAATTATGGATAAGACACTTGAATTTAATTAATGAAGGAGAAAATTCTCTAGTATTTTACCTGGGAATAAAAGAATTAAATATTATTCAGTATTCCTAGGCTTTCACAATAAAATGTAGGATATTCATTTGTAGACAGTTTGTCACTTTTTCCATTATGAGTCAATGAACTCTCTGAAATAATTTTCTATCGCTTTGATCAGATTCAGACATTAAATTTTGTGATCTATAAATATCCTTCTACATGACGATACCAGAGTTAATATCTTGATAAAAGTTTTGTCACTTAACCTCTGATAGTGTACCACAATGAAAAGACATAGGATTACTTTATTCCTGGGCTACACTCATAACTGAGAGGTGAAAGGTCTTGAATTCTATTTTCAATCCTTTGAAATATCTACTGGCCTAATGCATTTTTCATTTTAAATGTCCCCAAAGATATAACATGTTTCTGTGCTTCTAATATTTATTTATTTTTTCAAATAAAATTCTCTTTGAGAAGAGTTTTACATTTAGTTTGGAGCCTCTGATACATGGAATGGACAATATATTTGCAAGGCTTTTCTGCTGGGAAATATCCTCTTTCACCCCATGCTCTTGGACCCAATACAAAACCATGAACCCAAGAGCCATTATTCTATGTCTTTAAAAATCCATTTGTGGGGGAGGGGTTGAATCCATTTAGAAACAATTGCTCCATTCAAAGTTCATCGCTTTGCTCTATCAGAAATTGCTGGAAATGTAATTTTGCAGCAAGTATTTCATTTATTTTCTTGGAATAGATTGAGGAAATATAAAGTCAATGATTAGATAAAGGCAATGAGACCGGTTCAGAACGGGTCAGAACGGAAAAGACTGGATTAGACCAGTTCAGACTGGTTCAGACCGGACCAGAGCAGTTCAGACTGGATCAGACGGGACCAGACCAGTTCAGTCCGGTTCAGACCAGTTCAGACCGGAACAGACCGGAATAGACCGGAATATAGCAATAATCATATGAGGTAGTTTCTGAACACGATTGTATCTTGAACAATTTCTTCATGATATCCTTTTGTATGCACTTTAATGACTGAAAAAAAATTGCAGGCATATTTAATGCTTAGAAAGAGCTGAATAAATTCATATAAAATTATTCACAGAGAAGAAAATTTTCTTGAATTTTTCACAAAATATAAAAAATATTCTGTATTTACTAATTTGTCAAAAAACTAGCAATCTCTTTAACATCTATAGACTAGATATTTAAATATTTGGACATTTTCCATTGTACATATTCCATATATGTATACCAAAATAAAATCCACAACCAAATAGAAATCTCATCTAAAAAGGTTCTTTGTGAAAACTCTATCACATAAACTTTGGCACTGCTGGCCTGAATCTCCACCTGACCACCATGTAAATACAGATCATAATGCTCATAGATAAGGTTCATCATTCCTCTCTCAAAGGACAGTATATTATGGATTTTAACCAAAGGGTATTTATAAATTGGGTCTTATTACCTTGTTATTTAACATGTGTTGGGCACTTCAATATATCTAGACTATGCCCACTATGTACATAACAAACTGAGAAATCTTCAACTCTGTACAACCGGTAGACTAAAATTGTTAATTTCAGTTTCTTTTTAACATCTGGTAAGAGTTATTTTGTGTTATTCATCCAAGGATGTGATGAATTTTAGAGAAACTTTCAGTTACTGACATAAAAGTATTTATTTCGCATATTTACATGAAGTTCTGTGTAGACATCTATTAGCTCTGTTTTGTTTGTGATGATGTTTAATCCCAGTATCACTGATTCCTTTTTTGGTTTTGGATGACTTGTCTATTGTAGAAAGTAGATTAAGTAGAATATTGAAGTCATCCACTATTTTTATGTGAGTTAATATTATATTATTTTTATTCATTTCGTATAGCTGAATTGATGCTTAGACATTACTTAAATTTTGTTTAACTTAACCTGTTTTTCAGAGCTCTTTTTAGATTACTTGTTAACCTCTCTAAGATCTTAGCATAATTATTCATTTAAAATGCAAGTTATTGAATAAAATATGATTATATATTTTTATAACAGGCAGACATTTAATACAAAAATATTAAATAAATAAAGTGATTCAAGGGGCAAGTGATATTATTTTTATTGAAATTTAATTAAAAATTTAACATAAAAAAGAAAAATTTTATTTGAAGAAATGCTTTTAGTTGTCAATATCTTTGCTATCATAAAGAATATATAATTTTAGCAAACCACGTTATTTACGTATGACACTCAAATATGGATTTTTATTAATAAATTTTCCTTAAGGGATATTCAGAAAGTATATTTCAAATATATAGGAAATAATTTCTCCCTGCCTTGCTGAATTGCTAACTGAATTCAGAGTCATAGTTGTGTTTGTTTTAGCAGATCTTAATTTATTAAAAGTTAAATTATTTACAAGCTTACACATTTACATAAAATGCATTCACAGGCTACATTTCAAAATATGCGATTTACCTGTTTCCAATCCTGTCTTTAAGTGGTTTCATTGAATTTATGTGTCAATTGTTTTAGATATTTGAACTTATAAGCTAATACATTACCTAGTTTTAGATTAAAATATATCAAAAGAGTTGATCTTTTGGTGAACTTTCCAAAAGAATCTCTCCTTTTAAGCTACTCATGCAGTTTGCATGTGGGGATCAGGCATACTTTAAGACCTATTCTTTAAGATGATGAAGCCATAAAACTTGGTTAGAAGATGCCTTTTTAATGATCTTGAGACCCAACTTCCAGAAATGGGATTTATTGACTCCAAAGGTAATATTTTGTTTTGTTTCATATAGCCAAATTTGTATGCAAAGGCATATTATTTTGAATTGCTATGAGTAAGATAGAAACATATGGTACCGTTTTCTGGTTTATTCTTTAAAAGGTGTCAACTGTCATCTGTTTCAAAAGACAAAGTGTGATATTTCATGTTACTAACAATTGTCATAGTTATTGATTAGAGAAGTTTCTGTATATTGTTTATATATCCTATCCATTATATCATTTATTAGTGTACAAAGAATCATGTTACAATCAGATTAAAGTTTTCAATTTTTTTTTGTTGTTCTGTGTGACATTCCTTTCGCATCTTCTAATGTCATCTTTCCACTTTTAGGTCACATATGACTTTTTGTCAGTCTTTTATCTTCAACATCTCTTGCTACCCTCACCTGGTCTCCTATATATTTTCATCATTTATTCCTACTCTTAAAAATACTTATTTACATATTTACAGTGATTAAAAGTTAGGACCCATACGTATGTGAAAAGAGCCAATTGTTGTCTTTCTAAGGAACAGTCACCTTATTTAATGCATTCTTTCCCATTCCATCCATTTAACACCAAGTTCATAGTTGCACTCTTTGTAAGAACTAGGTAAAATTCCATGGATGCCACATTTTAATTATCTATTCATCTGTCAATAGACACCTAGCTCTAGGCTGGTTCTGCTTCCTTGCAACAGTGAACATGGATGTCCATGCATCTCTGTAATAGGATGTAAAGACACTTGGTTACATGCCCAAGAATGATGTAGCTAAGCCATATGGGATTTCTATTTTTATTTTTCCAGAAATATTTATTTCAGGGGACAATGGGATCTATAAATAACTGGAAAATAAATAAATAAATTAATTAATTAATAAACTGAAAACCTAAAACTTTTAGTCTGTAGGAGGATTGATGTACAGACATTTCTCTCATAAAAATAATCAAATATTTAATAAGTAATTTTAAAGTACTCAACATCCTTAGCTTTCAGAAAATTGCCAATTAATTTTGACGTTCCTTCATACCCTAGTCAGAATTACTAAAATTAAGAAATCAAATGACAAATGCCGGTAAGCCCATCAGTAAAGAAAGATACTTAGTTATCACTGGTAGAAGTAGAAATTGACATTTCCTCTATAGAAATCAATATGACTATCAATATATCTTTTGGTAAGTGGTACATATTTTCATAACATATTTCATAGTATGAGACAGTTAATATGTAAACATTAATATGAATATAATTTTACTTTTATTTTCTATTTTTATCCCTATAGTAGTATATTTACATACATAATTATATATAATTGAAATATTTGATAATGTATTTTTGTTTCAATAGATCATATAAATTGTATAATGAGTTATCTACTAAGTGGTAAGGAGTAGTAGCTCAAATATAGAGCCAAACATAATCAAAAATGAATTAGAGATTCCTGGTTTTGTAATAAAAATACAATGACTTGTCTGGAAGAACATTATAGGTATAGATGAAGAAAATTCTGGGATTTCTTAACATTCACATGCATCTGCACTGTTATGATTTTTTATGGTTATATCAGTTTTATCTGATATCACTATAGATGCTTATAATGTATTCAAATTATTCTCTACAGTCACGCTCTTTTATTTTTTTTCGTTTTTCTTTTTTTTTTCTTAGATATATTTCTTTACTTACATTTCAAATATTATTGCCTTTCCCAGTTTCCTGTCCATAAGACCTCATCCCCTTCCCCTCCCAGATACGGGTATTCCCCCCATTGATCCCTCTTACTGCCACCGCCCATGTACCCCTGGACTGGGGGTCCAACCTTGGCAGGACCAAGGGCTTCCCCTCTCACTGGTGCCCAACAAGACTATTCTCTACTACATATGCAGTTGGAGCCCTGGGTCAGTTCATGTATAGTCTTTCAGTAGTGGTTTAGTCCCTGGAAATTCTGGTTAGTTGCCATTGTTGTGCTTTTGGGGTTGCAAGCTCCTTCAACTCTTCCAATATTTCTTCTTATTCCCCCCAATGGGGTCCTCTTCTCAGGTAGGTGGTTTGCTGCTAGCATTGACCTCTGTATTTGACATGATCTGGATGTGTCTCTCAGGAGAGATCTATATCCGGTCCCTTTCAGCATGCATTTTTTAGCTTCATCAATTTTATCTAATTATGGTGGCTGTATATATATGGGCCACATTAGGGGCAGGCCCTTAATGTCTGTTCCTGCAGTATCTGCTCCAAACTTTGCTTCCATATCCCCTGCTATGGATATTTTTCCCCTATTAAGAAGGAGTGGGAACATCTGCCTTTTGGTCATCCTTCTTCTTGAGGTTTCTGTGGTCAGTGGGATATTTGATAATGTATTTTGGTATGATAATATATCAAGTGTATTTTACTGTGATTGAGTAACCACACTCAGGATGATATTTTCTAGTTCCATCCTTTTGCCTATGAATTTAATAAAGGCATTGTTTTTGATAGCTGAGTAGTATTCCATTGGATAGATGTACCATGTTTTTTGAATCAATTCCTCTGTTGAAGAGCATCTGGGTTCTTTCCAGCTTCTGGCTATTATAAATAAGGCTGGTATGAACATAGTGGAGCACGTGTCACTGTTTTATGTTGGAGCATCTTTTGGTATATGCCCAGGAGAGGTATATCTGGGTCCTCAGGCAGTTCAATGTCCAATTTTCTGAGGAACCTCCAGACTGATTTCCAGAGCTGTTGGACCAGTTTGCAATCTCATCAAAAATAGATGAGTGTTCCTCTTTCTCCACATCCTCACCAGCATCTGCTGTCACCTGAGTTTTTTTTTTTTTTATCTTAACCATTCTGACTGGTGTGAGATGGAATGTCAGGGTTGTTTTGATTTACATTTCCCTGATTACTAAGGATGTTGAACATTTCTTAAGGTGCTTTGTGGCCATTAGATAATCCTCAGCTGAGAATGTTTTGTTTAGCTCTGTACCCCATTTTTAATAGGGTTATTTGGCTCTCTGGAGTAACTTTTTGAGTTCTTTGTATATTTTGGATATTAGCCCTCTTTAAAATATAGGATTGGTAAGGATCTTTTCCCAATCTGTTGGTTGCTGTTTTGTCTAAATGATAGTGTCCTTTGCCTTACAGAAGCTTTGCAGTTTTATGAGGTCCCATTTGTTGATTCTTGATCTTAGAGCAAAAGCCATTGGTGTTTTGTTTAGGAAATTTTCCCCAGTGCTCATACATTTCAGACTCTTCCCCACTTTTTTCTTCTATTAGTTTGAGTGTATCTGATTTGGTGTGAAGGTCCTTCATCCACTTGGACTTAAGCTTTGTTCACGGAATCACTCTCTTTTAAATCCCTTTCATCCCTACCAAGTCTCTTCCTCCAATACTCATTGCTATTAATCTTTCTCCTGGATTCACTAAACCCAGTTTGGTTTTCTAACTCATTTAGTATGAGCAGGGCATCATCACATTTTACTCATGATCTCTATCATCTGCTACTATCTGTCTTCAAATTGTGATTCATAGGATTATGTTTGAAGGCAACAAAGAGAATAATATAAGTGCTTTTCATAACCTATAACAAATAATTCACATAAAAGTTTCCACAAACTCTAAAACAGTGTTACAAGCAATCCTCTGTCTTCAGTTGTTTTCTTACATCTCTACCATACCATAGACACATAAGCATAAAGACGAAGCAACACAGGAAGAAACAGGAAAGTGAAAACCAACTGGAGAAATCAGAGCCTCAAAAACACTCCTAAGTAAAGGAGATCAATGACATTTCTGAAAGTCATATGTTCTCCAAGTCCTGGGCACCCAGATGCTGATGTTCTTTAGGTGACTTAGGTACTGCCTAGTATGACCAAGTCTCTCTCTCCCTCACTGCAGACCTTCATAAAGGAGAGAGTCCTTGCATGTCTAAACTATTTATTCATGCTGGAAAAAGATCCTTAAACCTTACTTAGGATGTCTGAAATTAAAAACTTTTACAGTAAGGGTAACCTTCGGGGACAATCTAAATATGCCATAGCATTCAGAAATCTAGACTCTCTGCTACTCGTTATCATGGTCCTTATGAGTTGTCAGGGTCATATGCTTCCAGACAGGAACCTGGCTAGGAGTTGATTCAAATGTGTACTGTTCTCAATTATGAGATTTCCATGGTTCCTTAACCTCCTTGAACTTCTTTTTTTTCTGGTGATAGAGTTCCACTTGCCCCACAATACTTGCCTAATCACTTCAAAGAACTAGCATAAGACAGAAGCCAGGAGCCAACTTTTCTTGTGCAGTATATTTTTGGACTTATCTCTCAATGATAATGCCATGTTTTTATTCTATCATGTGCATACCAATCACTTTGGGATGATGTTTAAGGCAATTTCTATTTCAGTACTAGTGAGAGACTTGAGAGTTGGCTTTGCATGGGATGCTACTGATGCTGCTTGTCTTGCAAATTACATGAAGACATTACCCACTGCTAAATTTTGTGGGAAATTATTTTGTATTAGTCCTTATGCAAAAATATTTTAGCTGGTGTTCTCAGAATTTTAAGTAATAGTATAAACCTGTCAACACTTTTGACATTTGATATAGAAGCCTGTTAAAGCCCTGTGTTTAACCTTTCATTGAAAGGACGCTTCTATTTTTAAATAAAGTGAGTGTTTTCATAGTAAAATCTATGAAAGCAATCTAAGGAGCAGGGAAGGTCTATAAACAATGGTAAAAGAAACTTTCTTTACTGAGAGCAAATTCTCCTTTCTAGTATCAAGTAAAACTTGAGATACTGAATTTTAGCACACTGTAAAATAAATTCTGAAATTTAAGTTGTACATTTGGCTTAGAGATTTGAGTCTTTTTATGCGTTTTGTTTTGGCTTAAACAAATCTGCTGTCATTTTGCAAAGAGAAACAGAGACAAATGGCTCCAACAGACCTTCTCTGCATTTCAGTACACTGCCATAAAACAGACTTGATGAAATTAAGCATGCAGCAAGATGGAAAATTTTGCTGGCGTTATCGCAGTACTTATTATAGACATATTGCACTACATTCAGATAAACTGCAGGGAAACTAACACTATCACACTGTGGATGGATTTCATCTGCACTATTTATACTGGCTGCTTTTGTTTCATTGTTTTCCTCTGTTTTGTATGATTACCATACACAGTAGAAATTCACAGCAGAACACACCATTGATTTTTCTCTATCATTTGCAAAGCATTAACAAGGACTTATGTAAACATTTTTAATGAAGATAGTTTTCCTTTTAATGAATGTATAGGTTAGGAGATAAAAGGTTTCATATGATGAAAAATAAATATGTGCAAAATATATTTGCCTTGGCATTAAACTATGATCTTCATAGGGAAATTTAATTTATTCATCCCCGGATTCTTAGATCCATGTGTAAGCATCTATGAAAAAAATTACTTAGGAATGCATTGCTGGATCACATGATAATATGAAAAACTCACATTTTATATATTTATTCTGTATTCAGGTACATTAGTTTGAGTAGAATGTAAGCCTGATTACAGGAGGTCACAGTAGTGATGAGGGAAATATAATCAGGTGCATGATTTTGTTATTATAAAATAAGTGATGAAAATATTGAAAAGGTCAAACTCTAAATTATTTGTTAATTTCACAAAAATATGAAATCAGCATTGGAAATTGAGAAAATATGATGTCATTTTCACAATATCTAATGTAAATATATATATGTATATATGCACACATGCACAGGTCTAGAAAAATTTAAACTGTTCTTTTAGCCATTTCCTCAAACATTGTGTTTACTCCTAGTCAATTTAACCATTTTTCTCATTTCTCAATGATTGATAACCATAAAAGGATAACATTTCATTTGTTTCACAGTGGGATCTTAATATGTGTAATGTCTATCTACCTATACTCTGCAACCATACAACTTCAAAATTGACCATGCATTTTATCATAATATAGCTGGCATAGACTGGGGTAATATCAGAAGAGAAAACTGGTAGTAGTATATATTTTAACATTTATAATTAAAAGTAAGGGACTGGATTTTTACCTTTGTGAGAGAGCACATACAGCATGTCTAGCATGTCAGAAAATGAGATTGATGTAAAACACTAAAACCATTAAAACTAAATTTAAAACATGCCATTTATTCAGGAGAGATTAATACCATGACTGTTCTTCTAGAGAACCTGGGTTCAGTTCTCAGTACACATATGGTGACACACATCTATCTGTAGTTCTAGGTCCAAAAGTCTGGTGCCCTCTAATATATAGATAAACATGCAGGGATAACTCTCATAATCATGATGTAATACATATTTTTATAAAAATCCATTTATACATATAGCTCATGTAACTGAAATGTTGATTTAAAAAGTAGTCAACAAATGACCACAGAATACAGTCTAAATATTTGCACTATGAATGTATTTATCAGTGCTGAAAAACTTAATTTACCCCAAACCTCCATTATGTGATCCATTGATTCTTTCTCAAACTCCACTACAGGGTTAAAATTAAATTTTGTGCAAAAAAAATTGTCTATCATTGAAAATTGATTGCTCCGGCAGAACACCAATAGCACAGGCACTAAAATTCAAAATTAATAAGTGGAACCACATGACACTGAAAAGCTTCTGTAAGGCAAGGAACACTGTCACAAAGCACAAGTCTAAAGAATGGGCAAAGACTTTTTATCAATTCCATTACCACTAGAAAGTTAATATTTAAACTAGATTCAAATATATTTTAAAATATATCTCAGTTAAAATATAACTGCATATCAAAAGAACCAATAATCCAAGGTACTCAGAGGCATAAGATAGAAAAACATACTAGGAGGAAATCCAGGAGACGATTGCTAATGATACTCTGCTATGCTCATAGACCAAAGCCTAGCATTATTACCATCACAGACACTTCACCTAGCAACTGATGGGAGCAGATGCAGAGACACACAGCCAAATATAAGGAGGTGTTGAAGGAATTCTGTCGAAATCATAGGGACATACAATATGAAAGAATAATATATATATATATAATATATATATATATATATTCATTCAAGGAAAGAAAGAGAAGACAAAGAAAGAAACAGAGACATAAAGAAGGCACCTCAAAAGATTGATTGTTTTAGTATCACTAGTTGCAGTGAAATGATTAGGTAGACATCTGTTATTTTGGAGAATTTGTCAAATATACATATGATTACACAGGATTATAAATATGCTATCTCTCTTTATATCTCTACCTCATCAGAAAACTAAGGTTTTCTGTTAATTAGGCAATACCACAGAGAGAAAGGTAACTGAGAAATGTTGACAATTATTTGTTATATATACACTAGAATCTATTCTTAGATCATGGGTTATTTGTTTGTTTGTTTGTTTGTTTGTTTGTTTAGATATAGAGTCTTGTTATACAGCTATGGAAAGCCTGGGATTTGGGTATGTAGGACCCACTATCCTGAAACTGATCATGATCCTTCCATTTCTGCCTCAGAAAAACTGGACATAGAGACATGTTTCATTATGCCCAAGGTACCAGGTCCTATCTTAAGTCAGGTTTTACCCTGTATTACTAGACTACTTTAAGTATTGACTCAGAAACTCTTTCTTAGTTGAAGCAAGTTACTTATACTTTTAGTGTAAGGTAAACTAAATTTTATTTTTAAAACAAATTTCACCATTATTCATAGTTTACTCCAGAATGACGATATTTTTAAAGATACATGCTTAAAACGGAAAATTTTAGCCAATTTAAAACAAGGAAAAGAAGATGTTATAGAAAAAACATAGCAGTAAAGAAATAGTTTTTAAGATCTTGAGTTTTTTGTAGTCTCACATGCTCATCAATTAAAATGAAAATTAATTGTGTCTCTGGAAAATGCAAAACTTACTCATTTAGTTATGAAAACAAGAAATATATACATGGGAACAAGATAAGCAATTTCAGGAGAAGAAATAAACTGAGAAAGAAATGAGAACTACTAGAGCTTCACTTTGCAATTCCATCAGGTATTTGAAAGATTAACCATTTGTAATATTCCCAGCACTTCTTCAAAGCATTAAAAACAGGGATTTTGAAGTTAGTGAAAAGGATGTATCTGAAATCAATATGATAACCACACTGAAGAGGGCAATACTAAAAAAAGTACTTGGATAATTTCAAAACACTTTTGAGACCACCAATTTAAGGATAAAGAAAATTGTAAATAAGTGGACTTTCCATTTTACATTTGATTTTATCCTATCAGAGGACACCCATGCTAGGCTCCTATCCGCAAGTATACACAGTCAGTATGAGGGCCCCAGACCTCTTGAGCTAGATCACAATTTGAGCCTATCACTGGATCTATTTTCACTCATGCTGTTCTCCATTTTTGTCCCGGCAAAGGGACAATTCTGTGTCAGAGCTTTTGATTGTGGGATGGTAACCACATCCCTCCATTTAATGTCCTGTCTCTGCAGTGGAGGTAGACTCTGAAAGTTTCTCCTCACCATTGCAGAGGACTTTATCCCTTTGAGTCTTGAGAGGCTCCACATCCCAGGTCTCTGGTACATTCTAGAGGGTCCCTCCACCTCCTACCTCCCAATGTTGCTTGTTTCCATTCTTTCTCCTGGCCCTCAGGGCTTCAGTCCTGTTTTCCCCCTCCCAATACATGATCATACACTCCCTTCCCCAGCCTGTCACCTCTCCTACCCAGGTCCCATCTCCCTGTACCAGCATGACTGTTTTCTTCTCCCTCCCTAGTGGGATTGAAGCATCCTCACTTGGATCTTTCCGGTTGTTAGACTTCTGAAGTCCTGTGGGTTGTGTCCTGGATATAATGTATTCTTAACTAATAACCACTTATTAGTGAGTACATAACATTCACGCCCTTTCGCATCTGAGTTATCTCACACAGGATGATAATTTCTAGTTCCAGCTATTTGTCTGCAAAACTCATGATGTCCTTTTTTTTGTTTTGTTTTTAAATTTTTTACTTACCTTTACACTTCAGATTGTTTTCCCCTTCTGGGCTATCCTCCAAGGGGTCTGCATCCCGCGTACTTCCTCCCCTCCTCCATCCCTCTTCTCTCTCTCAGTCTCCACAATGATGTCCCCATCCCCCACCCCACCAATTCTCCAAATTCCCGGGGCCTCCAAACTTTTTAGGGTTAGGTGCATCTTTTCTTACTGAATCCAGAACCTGAAGTCCTCTGCTGTATAAGTATAGGGGATCTCATATCAGCTGGCATATGCTGTCTGGTTGGTGACCCAGTGTCTGAGAGATCTCCTGGGTCCAGGTTAATTGAAACTGTTGCTCATCTCACAGGGTTGCCCTCCTCCTCAGCTTCCTCCATCTTTTATTAATTCAACAGAGGAGTCAGCAGCTTCTGCTCACTGGTTGGGTGCACACATCAGCATCAGACTCTTTCAGCTGCTGGTTCGGGCTTTTGGAGGGCAGACATGATAGGTCCCTTTTTGTGAACTCCCCATAGCCTCAGTAATGGTGTTAGGTCCTGGGGCCTCCCTTTGTCCTGGATCCCACCTTCTTTTCCTTAGGCTCCTCTCCATTTCCATCCCTGCATTTCTTCTAGACAGAATTATGGGTTAGAGTTTTGACTGTCGGATAGCAACCTTATTCCTTACTTGATGTCCTGTCCTTCTACTAGAGCCAGGCTCAAAAATGTCCTGCTCCCCACTGTAGGCCATTTCATTTACAGTCCCCCACTTAGAGCCCTGAGAGTCTCTTACCTCCCAGGTCTCCAGTACATACTTTTTTTTCATGTTTATTAAGTTGGGTATTTCTTATTTACATTTCAAATGTTATTCCCTTTCCTGATTTCCTATTCATCAGCCCGCAAATGCCTAACCTCCCCTTCTATATGGGTGTTTCCTTCCCCATTCATACCACCTTACTGTCCCCCAACAATCCCCTACACTGGGGGTTCAACATTGGCAGGACCAAGTGCTTCCCCTTCCACTGGTGCCCCAACAAGGCTATTCTCTGCTACATATGCAGTTGGAGCCATGGGTCAGTCCATGTATAGTCTTTAGATAGTGGTTTAGTCCCTGGAAGCTCTGTTTGGTTGGTATTGTTGTTCTTATGGGGTTGCAAGACCCTTCAGCTCTTTCAATCCTTTCTCTAACCCTCCGACGGGGGTCCTGATCTCAGTTCAGTGGTTTGCTACTAGCATTCGACTCTGTATTTAATATGTTCTGGCTATGTCTCTCAGGAGAGATTTATATAGGTTCTGGTCAGCATGCATTTCTTAGTTTCATCCATCTTATCTAGTTTTGGTTCCTCTATGTATATGGGCCCCATGTGAGGCAGGCTCTCAATGGCCGTTCCTTCAGTCTCTGCTCTAAACTTTGCTTCCCTATCCCCTCTTATAAATATTTTTGTTCCTCTTTTAAAGAAGGAATGAAACATCCACATTTTGGTCTATGCATTGCATCTTGGGTAATTCAAACATTTGGGCTAATATCCACTTATCAATGAGTACATACAATGTGTGTTTTTCTGTGATCAGGTTACCTCCCGCAGGATGATATTTTCTAGTTTCATCCATTTGTCTATGAATTTCATGAAGTCATTGTTTTTGATAGCTGAGTAGTATTCCATTGTGTAGATGTACCACATTTTCTGTATCCATTCTTCTGTTGAAGGGCATCTGGGTTTTATTTTTACAGCTTTTGGCTATTACAAATAAGCCTGCTATGAACATAGTGGAGCATGTGTCTTTGTGGTATGTTGGAACATCTTTTGGGTATATGCCTAGGAGAGGTACAGCTGCAATGTCCAATTTTCTGAAGAACTTCCAGACTGATTTCCAGAGAGGTTGTATCAAGTTGCAATCCCACCAACAATGGAGGAGTGTTCCTCTTTCTCCTCATCCTCGCCAGCATCTGCTGTCCCCTGAGTTTTGATCTTAGCCATTCTTACTTGTGTGAGGTGGAATCTCAGGGTTGTTTTGATTTGCATTTCCCTGATTAAAAAGAATATTGAACATTTCTTCAATATTCGTCAGCTGTAAATTCTTTGTTTATCTTTGTCCCCCATTTTTATTTGGCTCTCCGGAGTTTAACTTTGTGAGTTCTTCATATATTTTGGATATTATACCTCTTTCGGATATTGGGTTGGTAAAGATCACTTCCCAATCTGTTGGTTGCCCTTTTGTCCTAACCACAGTGTCCTTTGCCTTACAGAAGCTTTGCAGTTTTATGAGGTTCCATTAATTGATTCTTGATCTTAGAGCATAAGCCATTGGTGTTCTGTTCAGGAAATTGTCCCCAGTGCCATGAGTTTGAGACTCTTCCCCATCTTTTCTTCTATTAGTTAGAGTGTATCTAGTTTGATATGGCGGTCCATGATCCACTTGGAAGTAAGTATAAGGCTATAAAAATGGATCGATTTGCATTCTTCTACATGCGACCTCCAGTTGAATGAGCAAAATTTGTTGAAAATGCTATCTTTTCCTCATTGGATGGTTTTGGCACCTTCGTCAAAATTCAAATGATCATAGGTGTATGGGTTCATTTCTGGGTCTTCAATTCTATTCCACTGATCTATCTGCCTGTTTCTGTCCAAATACCATACAGTTTTTATGACTATTGCTCTGTAATACTGCTTGAGGTCAGGGGTGGTGATTCCCCCAGAAGTCCCTTTATTGTTGAGGATAATTTTAGCTATCCTGCGTTTTTTGTTATTTCAAATGAATTTGCAAATTGATCTTACTAACTCTATGAAGAATTGGATTGGAATTTTGATGGGGATTGCATTGAATCTGTATATTGCTTTTGGTAAAATGGCCATTTTTACTATATTAATCCTGCCAATCCATGAGCATGGAAGATCTTTCTATCTTCTGAGATCTTTAATTTCATTCTTCAGAGGCCTTATTATACAGATCTTTCACTTGCTTGGTGAAAGTCACACTGACGTATTTTATATTATTTGGTACTATAATGACTGGTGTTCTTTCCAAACTTACTTTCTCAGTCTCTTTATCTTTTGTGTAGAGGAAGGCTACTGATTTGCTTGAGTTAATTTTATACCCAGCCACTTTGCTGAAGTTGTTTATCAGGATTAGAAGTTCTCTGTTGGAATTTTTGGGGTCACTTAAGTATAATATCATATCACCTGCAAATAGTGATACTTTGATTCTTCCTTTCCAATTTGAATCCTTTTGATCTCCTTTTGTTGTCTGATTGCTCTGACTAGGATTTAGAGAACTATAATGAATAATTAGGGAGAGAGTGAGCAGCCTTATTTAGTCCCTCATTTTAGTGGGATTGCTTCAAGTTTCTCTCCATTTAGTTTGATGTTAGCTACTGGTTTGTTGTATATGTCTTTTACTATGTTTATACATGGGCCTTGAATTCCTGTTCTTTTTAGGAATTTTATCATGAAGGGGTGTTGAATTTTGTCAAATGCTTTCTCAACATCTAATGAAATAATCATGTGGTCTTATCTTTGAGTTTGTTTATGTAGTGGGTTACATTGATGGTTTTCCGTATATTGAACCATTCCTGCATACCTGGGATGGAGCCTACTAGATCATGATGGATGATCGTTTTGATGTGTTCTTGGATTCAGTTTGCAAGAATTTTACTGAGTTTTTTGTGTCAATATTCGTAAGGGAAATTGGTCTGAAGTTCTCTTTTATTGTTGGGCCTTTATGTGGTTTAGGTTTAAGAGTAATTGTGGCTTGATAGAAGGAATTCGGTAGTGCTCCCTCTGTTTTAATTTTGTGGAAGAGTTTGGACGGTATTGGTATGAGGTCTTCTATGAAGTTCTGATAGAATTCTGCATTAAACCCATCTGGACATGGGCTCTTTTTGGTTGGGAGACTTTTAATCACTGCTTCTATTTCTTTAGGAGTTATGGGGTTGTTTAAAAGGTTTATTTGTTCCTGATTTGGCTGGTTTTTGTCTAGAAAATTGTCCATTTCCTCCAGATTTTCAAGTTTTGTTGAATATAAGCATTTGTAGTAGGATGTGACGATTTTTTTTAATTTCCTCAGATTCTGTTGCTATGTCTCCCTTTTCATTTCTGATTTTGTTAATTTGGACACACACTCTGTGACCTCTGGTTAGTCTGGCTAAGGGTTTATCTATCTTGTTGATTTTCTCAAAGAACCAACTTTTGGTTGTCTTGATTTTTTGTATAGTTCTTTTTGTTTCAACTTGGTTGATTTCAGCCCTAAGTTTCATTATTGCCTGCCTTCTACTCCTCTAGTGTGTATTTCCTTCTTTTTTCTTCCAGAGTTTTTAGGTGTACTGTCAAGATGCTGATGTATGCTTTCTCCTCTTTGTTTCTGCAGGCACTCAGAATTATAAGTTTTCCTCATAGCATAGCTTTCATTGTATTCCACAAGTTTGGGCATGTTTTACTTTCATTTTCATTACATTCTAAGAAATCTTTAATTTCTTTCTTCATTTCTTCCTTGACTAAGGTATCACTTAATAGATCATTGTTCAACTTCCATGTATATGTGGCCATCCTTTCTTTATAGTTGTTATTGCAGAACAACCTTAGTCAATGGCGGTGTGATGGGATCCATTGTATTATTTCTATCTTTCTGTATCTGTTAAGGCCTGTTTTGTGACTAATTATATGGTCAATTTTGGAGAAGGTACCATGAGATTGTGAGAAGAAGGTTTATCCTTTTCTTTTAGGATAGAATGTTCTATAAATATCCGTTAAGTACATTTGGTTCATAACTTCTGTTAGTCTGTCTATGTCTTTGCTTGATTTCTGTTTCCATTAACTGTCCATTGATGAGAGTGGGGTGTTGAAAACTCCTACTATTATTATGTGAGGTACAATGTGTTCTTTGAGCTTTAGTAAGGTTTCTTTTATGAATGTAGGTGCCCTAGTATTTGGAGCATAGATATTTAGGATTGAGAATTCATGTCAGTGGATTTTTCTTTTGATGAATATGAAGTGTCCTTCCGTATCTTTTTGGATGACTTTTAGAATATTAGATATTAGAATGGCTACTCCAGCTTGCTTCATCGGACCCTATATTTGGAAAATGGTTTTCCAGCCCTGTACTCTGAGGTAGTGTCTGTCTTTGTCTCTGAGGTGTGTTTCCTGTAGGCAGCAAAATGCTGGGTCCTCCTTATGTATCCAGTCTGTTATCTGTGTCTTTTTATTGTGGAATTGAATCTATTGATGTGGAGAGATATTAAGAAATAGTGATTGTTACTTCCTGTTATTTTCCTATTTTGAGGTAGGATTACATTTGTGTGCTTCTCTACTTTTGGTTTTGTTGCAAGGAGATTACTTTCTTGCTTTTTGCAGGGTGTAGTTTCCCTCATAATGTTAAGTTTTTCCATTTATTATCCTTCCTAGGTCGGGATTTGTAGAAAGATATTCTGTAAATTTTGTTTTGTCATGGAACATTTTGGTTTCTCCCTCAATGTTAATTGATAGTTTTTCTGTATGTAGTAGCCTGGCATTTGTGTTCTCTTAGGGTCTGTATGACATCGGTCCAGGATCTTTTGGCTTTCATAGTCTCTGGTGAGAAGTCAGTGTAATTCTGATAGGTCTCCCTTTATATGTTACTTGACCTTTTTCTCTTACTGCTTTTAATATTCTTTCTTTTTTGTGTGCATTTGGTGTTTTGACTATTATGTGACAGGGAGAATTTCTCTTCTGGTGCAATCTATTTGGAGTAGGCTTCTTATATGTTTAAGGGCATCTCTCTCTCTCTCTCTCTTTTTTTTTTTTTTAGTTAGTTAGTTAGGGATGTTTTCTTCTATGATTTTGTTGAAGATATTTACTGGGCCTTTAAGTTGGGAATCTTCACTCTCTTCTATACCTATGATCCTTAGGTTTGATCTTCTCATTGTGTCCTGGATTTCCTGTATGTTTTGGGCTAAGAGCTTTTTGAAGTTTACATTATCTTTGACAGTTGTGTAGATGTTTTCTATTGTATCTTCTGCTCCTGAGATTCTCTCTTCTATCTTTTGTATTCTGTTTGTCATGCTCACGTCTATGATTCTTGATCTCTTCTCTAGGTTTTCTATCTCTAAGATTGTCTCCTTTTGTGTTTTTCTTTATTGTTTCTTTCTCCATTTTTAACTCCTGGTTGGTTGTGTTCATTTTCTTCTCTTGTTGTGTTTTCCTGTAGTTCTTAAGGGATTTTTGTGTTTCCTCTTTAAGGGCTTCTACTTATTTTTGTTGTCTTGTATTTCTTTAAGGGTGTTATTTATATCTTTCTTAAAGTTCTCCATCATTATCAGAAAATGTGATTTTTAAATCTAAATCTTGCTTTTCTGCTATGGTTGGATATCCACTGTTTGCTTTGGTGGAAGAACTGGGCTCTGATGATGCCAAGTAGCCTTGGCTTCTGTTGCTTGGGTTTCTGTGCTTGCCTCTTACCATCAGGTTGTCTCTGGTGTTTGCTTGTCTTGCTGTTTCTGATGGTGGCATGTCCCTCCTGTGGGCGTGTGTGTCAGCACTCCTGTAGACCTGTTTTCCTGTTTTATTTCAGCCAGTTGTAGAAGCATAGTGTTCTGCCGTTAGGCATGTAGTCACTCTTGTTGGCTGGTTTTCAGTTCTAGGTGAGGGCAGCAACAGGAAGGCTCCTGCCCCTACTGCTCCTAAGTCTCTGTGCACAGGGGCCACAGATGGCACAGGGCTTTTTCCTCTTGAGTCTGGAATGTGGGTAGAGAGTAATCTGCTCTGATTTCTCAGGACTGTCTGCACTTCTGAGGGTCTAGGTCCCTGCCCTTCCCCAAAGGATTTGGGTGCAGGGAGCTGTTTGTCTGATTCAGTGCAGATCTGCGCACATATTTGGACCTTGGGTCTCCTGCAGCTGACTGCTCCTATATTCCTGTGTTCAGAGGAACTATGCAGTTTCCTCTTGTGCCAGGGATATGGGCAAAGTTTGGCAGAACTGGCATTCTGTCTTGCCTGCAGTCTCAGAATTGCCCTCACTTATGGGTGTTCAGTTCTCTCTCTCACAGGACTTGGGAGCTGGGAGCTGTGGGTCAGGATCGGAGAAGTTCTTGCCACAGTCAGAAGCTGAAAATGCCCAGTCCCAGAGGAATTCTGCCTTTGTTTATCCTGAGTCCACCAGTCAGGTCACGTGGAGCAGAAAAGCTGACCTTACCTCTGCTCTCAGGCATGTAGTCACTTTTGGCAGCTGGCATTCAGCCTCTCTAGTACTTTCTAGAGGGTTCTCCCAACCTCCTTTCTCTGGAGGTAGCCTGTTTTTATTCTTTCTGCTGCTCCTCAGGGCTTCCATCCTTTTCTCCCACCCAATATCAGATCATGTTTCCCTCTTTCTCCATACCTATCCCCTTCCCTTCCCTGTGCCACCCTCCCCCGCTTTGTGGTTGCTTTCTTCTTCTTCCCAAGTGGAACTGAGGTGTCCTCATTTGGGCCCTTCAGTTTATTGAACTTTTTGAGTCCTTTGGACTGTATCTTGGGTTTTCTGTACATTTTCTGAGGGGGGGATAATTCCTGAGAACATACCATGCATTTCTTTTGGGACTGAGTTGCCTCCCTCAGGATGATATTTTATAGTTCCATCCATTTGCCTGCAAAACTCAGGATGTCCTCATTCTTAATAGCTGAGTAGTATTCCATTGTGTAAGTGAACCACATTTTCTTTATCCATTCTTCTGTCCTGGGACATCTGGGTTGTTTCCAGCTTCTGATTATTACAAAAAGTCTGCTATGAACATAGTGCAACATGTGTTCCTGTGGCATGATGGGGCATCTTTTGGGTATATTCTTCGATTTCTTTCTTGAGAGATTTGAAGTTATTATCATGCTGATCTTTCACTTGTTTGGTATCTGTGGCTCTTGTGAAGGAAGTTGTTTCCCTAAATTCTTTCTCAACCTGTTTATCATTTTTATAAAGGAAGGTTACTGATTTATTCGAGTTAATTTTATATCTGGCCATTTGCTGAAGCTATTTATCAGATAGAGAAGTTCTCTGGTAGAAATTTTGGGGTCGCTTATGTATATGACCTTATCATCGACAAATAGTGCTACCTTTAAATCTTCTTAGCTAATTTTTATGCAATTGATCTCTTTTTGTTGTTCTAGCTAGCACTTCGGGTGCTATACTGAATAATAGGAAGAATGGGCATCTTTGTCTTTTCCCTGATTTTAGTGGAATTTCTTCAAGTATATCTCCATTTAACTTGATATTGACTGTTGGTTTGCAGTAAATTATTTTTATTATATTTAGGTAAGGGACTTGAATTCCTGATCTCTCTAATACTTTTAACATTAAGGGGTGCTATATTTTGTCAAATGTTTCTTCTGCATTTAAGGAGATGATAATGTGATTTTTATCCTTTGAGTGTGTTTACATGGTAGATTACATTAATGGCATTTGACCCAACCTTGTATCCATGGGATGAAGCCTGCTTGATCATGGGGGATGATGGTTTCGATGTGTTCTTTAATGCAGTTTGCAAGAATTTTCTTGAGTATTTTTCATCAAATTTGATTAGCAAGATTCTTCTGAAGTTGTCTTTTTGGTAGGGTCCTTGAGTGGTTTAGGAATCAGAGTAATTTTGGCATCATAGAATGAATTATGTAGTGTTCCTTCTGTTCTATTTTATGTAATAGTCTGGACATTATTGGGATTTTGTCTTCCATGAAGATCTGATAGAATTGTGAACTAAAGCCATAGGGTCCTGTGCTTTATTGGTTGGGAGACTTTTAATGACTGCTTCTTTTACTTTTAATGTTAAAGCCACCATATTATTTTCTGTTCTTTTTTTTTCCCCCATCTTTATTAACTTGAGTATTTCTTATTTACATTTCAATTGTTATTCCACTTCCTGGCTTCCGGGCCAACACTCCCTCCCCTTCTGTATGGGTGTTCCCCTCCCCACCCTCCCCCCATTACCGCCCTCCCCCGAACAATCACATTCACTGGGGGTTCAGTCTTGGCAGGACCAAGGGCTTCCATTCCACTGGTGCTCTTACTAGGGTATTCATTGCTATGTATGTAGTTGGAGCCCAGGGTCAATCCATATATAGTCTTTGGGTAGTGGCTTACTCCCTGGAAGTTCTGGTTGGTTGGGATTGTTGTTCATATGGGGTCTCAAGCCCCTTCAAGCTCCTTCAGTCCTTTCTAAGATTCCTTCAACGGGGGTCCCATTCTCAGTTCAGTGGTTTAATGATGGCATTCGCCTATGTATTTGCTGTATTCTGGCTGTGTCTCTCAGGAGAGAACTACATCCGGTTCCTGTAGGCCTACACTTCTTTTCTTCATCTAATCTAGTTTGGTGGCTGTTTATGTATAGGCCACAGGTGGGGCAGGCTCTGAATGGGTGTTCCTTCTGCCTCTGTTCTAAACTTTGCCTCCCTATTCCCTGCCAAGTGTATTCTTGTTCCCCTGTTAAAGAAGGAGTGAAACATTCACATTTTGGTCATTGTTCTTGAGTTTCATGTATTCTGTGCATCTAGGATAATTCAGCCATTTGGGCTAATATCCACTCATCAAAGAGTGCATAACATGTGTATTTTTCTCTGGTTGGGACGATATCTTCCAGTTCCATCCAATTGCCTATGAATTTCATAAAGTCATTTTTTTGATACCTGAGTAGTATTCCATTGTGTAGGTGTACCACATATTCTGTATCTATTCCTCTGTTAAAGGGCAGCTGGGTTCTTTCCAGCTTCTAGCTAATATAAATAAGGCTGCTATGAACATAGTGGACCATGTGTCTTTGTTATATGTTGGGGCATCTTTTGGGTATACGCCCAAGAGAGGTATAGCTGGGTCCTCAGGTAGTTCAATGTCCAATTTTCTGAGGAACCTCCAGACTGATTTCCAGAATAGTTGTACCAGTCTGCAATCCCACCAAAAATGGAGGAGTGTTCCTCTTTCTCCACATCCTCACCAGCATTTGCTGTCACCTGAGTTTTTGATCTTAGCCATTCTCACTGGTGTGAGGTAAAATCTCAGGGTTGTTTTGATTTGCATTTCCCTTGTGACTAAAGGTGTTGAACATTTCTTTAGGTGTTTCTCAGCCATTCAGCATTCCTCAGCTGTGAATTCTTTGTTTAGCTGTGAACCCTCTTTTTAATAGGGTTATTTGTCTCCCTGCAGTCTAACTTCTTGAGTTTGTTTGGTTTTTTTTTTTTTGTTTGTTTGTTTTTGTTTTTTTTTATATATATATTTTGGATATAAGCCCTCTATCAGTTGGAGGATTGGTAAAGATCTTTTCCAAATCTGTTGGTTGTCGTTTTGTCCTAACAACACCGTCCTTTGCCTTACAGAAGCTTTGCAGTTTTATGAGATCCCATTTGTCGATTTTTTATCTTAGAGCATAAGCCACTGGTGTTTTGTTCAGGAAACTTCCTCCAGTGCTCATGTGTTCGAGATGCTTTCCCACTTTTTCTTCTACTAGTTTGAGTGTATCTGGTTTGATATGGAGGTCCTTGATCCACTTGGACTTAAGCTTTCTTCTACATTCTGACCTCTTCTCATCTGCATTCTTCTACATGCTGACCTCCAGTTGAACCAGCACCATTTGCTGACAATGCTATGTTTTTCCCATTGGATGGTTTTGGCTCCTTTGTCAAAAATCAAGTGCCCATAGGTGTGTGGGTTCATTTCTGGGTCTTCAATTCTATTCCTTTGGTCTATCTCTCTGTCTCTGTACCAATATCATGCAGTTTTTATCACTATTGCTCAGTAATACTGCTTGAGTTCAGGGATAGTGATTCCCCTGGAAGTCATTTTATTGTTGAGGATAGTTTTAGCTATCCTGGGTTTTTTGTTATTCCAGATGAACTTGGAAATTGTTCTGTCTAGCTCTCTGAAGAATTTGGTTAGTATTTTGATGGGGATTGCTTTGAATCTGTAGATTGCTTCTGGTAAAATGGCCATTTGTATTTTTGCTTCGATGTTTGTAAGCTAGATTGGTCTGAAGTTCTCTTTCTTTGTTTTTTTTTTTGTTGTTGTTGTTGTTTTATGTTTTTGTTTTTGGACTAGTTATAAATATAATTGTGACTTCATAGAAGGGATTGGGTAATGTTCCTTCTGTTTTTATTTGATGGAATAGTTTGAAGAGTATTGGTATTAAGTCTTCTTTCAAGGCAAATTAGATTCCTGCACTAAATTTATGTGGCCCTTTTTTGGTGGGGAGACTTTTAATGACTGCTTCTGTTTCTTTAGGTGTTTTGTGTAGAGGGCCGCAATAACATTCGCCACCACAAGACGGCGCTGGCTCCCACTGCGCCCCACCTGGAAAGCCAGGATAGCTTTCGCCATTACAAGATGGCACTGGCCTCCACCGCACCAGCCGACTTCCTTTCAGGAAGTTAACTGTGTGCGCATGTGCAAGAGTGCCTTCGTGCCAGGTCTTTGCCCACTCCGGGGCGTGCCTAATGAGATCATGGGTAAGCGACCAATCAGGTGTGGATGTGCCACGCTAAGGGTGTATATAAGCCATGCCATGCCAGTGCGCGGGGCCTCTCCTTAAGATTCAATAAAAGTTTTAGCTGTAGCAAGGATTCATATGTCCCCGCGTGTTTTCTTGCTGGCGAGACAGCGCGGGACATTTGGTGCCGAGAACCCGGGAAGCCACGCCATCGCCAGGTGCCGAGAGGTCCCTCCTTATGCAGAGAGAATCCAGAAGCTACAGGACACGGGTAGGCCCTGAGAGACAATGTTTATCCTTGATCTGTTCCACCTCACTCCCTTGCTAGATGTGGCGGAAGCCTCTATTATTGTTTTGGCAGCCCTCGGGTTTTTTCTATTGGCCTTTGAGTTTCTAGCTACTGTCAGGCAGCGTCAGAGGTCGCATGGGAGCCGCCCAGCTGTAACAGCAAAGCAAAGAGCACAGGAGGAGGGGCAAGGCGGCGTGTCAGAAACAGAGTTGGATACAAAATTAAAGAGCTCAAGGAAAGACAAGCAGACAGTCCCCTCCAATGCAGAGGCGAGAGATTGGGAAAAAACGCCTCAGGAGAGAAAAAGGGAGGAGATAAAAGGAACACAGTATTTTGGGAGAAAAATTTTGTCTTTGTGCTTGTAAAAGGTGTGATTAGGCCTTGGAAGTTTCACAGAGTCATACCGATCAGACTTGATAGAGGTAGACCGCCTGAAAATTTATTCAGGAGAATCAAACAAAAGGACATCTCAATGCCCATGCACAGCTTGATGGAGTTAATGTAATTGGGTTGTGAGTAAAAATATTTAGGACTGTGTTTCACTTCCATACCATTTATGAATGTCAGTCGTGCTGCTCAGATATCCCGTAATATATCTCAGTATCTTACAGGAATTGGGTTTCAACATGTTGATGGACTAGTCCAGGAATTGAGACAATCCATCGTCCATATCAACTCCACTCGAGAGGATAGTCACCGTGAAAGTGGTGGGAAAGAGAAAATCCTACCTCTCTGCTGACACCATCAGGTTTTTTCCCTCTTTGTCTATTGTCTGTCCTTGGTGCACCAAGCTATCCCCATGTCTGTCAGTTTATGTCTGTGGTTCTTGCTTCTCGTTGTTTAAATGTTTTATGTTTCATGTTCAAAAGAAATAAATGGTAAAAACTTTATCTGCTGGTCGTTCACACCTTGACTTGGTTTTAACTCACTTCAAGAAGGGAACAATAAATAAAAAGCAGTTTCAATTGGGTTTTAGAGCCTACATCTGTAGCTAGAAGCCTAAGTCCTCTGAGCAAGCTCCCCAGGGGGTGGCTAAATGTTTATACTAGCCGATCCTAAGGCACCAGGAGCTTCACAGCTTCTATGGTAATAAAAGTGATGGCTGTCAATCTTAGAAAATCTTTGACTGTGATCATTAGACTCAACAGGTGACAAGGTGCTTCTCTTCAAATCATAGCTAAAAAGGTAAAAATGTTGTTTGGTCTAAATATTAAAGATATGTGTAGCCACTTCAACTTTGTTTCTCATTGGTTTTAAATGTATAAATATGCTCTACTTGCCTTGGTTATGGACTATTGGCTTTCAAGTTATTGGATATGGTTAAAAAGTTATAATATTGGTAACAGAAAGTTGACATAAAGCTGGTAATTTGGATTGAGTCATTCTAGACAACATGTGGCATGAGCCAACCTAGGGAAACAGGTCTAAATTGAGATAATATTTTTATGGAACTCTTATTCTAGAAACCAGGCTTCTAAAAGAATTAAGACAATGTCTCTTTGTTGAGGTACTGGAGACTACACCATCGTGTGTTCATATGTAGGAATTGGCAGTCAAATTTTGTACTAGATTGTTGGAGGTTGAGTTTTGCTTTCCAAAGTTGTGGTTTGCCCTGAAGTTATCTGTATTTTGATGCTAATTCCACTGCCCCAAGAACAGCTGCCTAGTCAGTACTCAGAACTCAGGTGACTTTCCAAAATTGTGGCTGTGCTCTGGTGTTACAAGGAGAACTTAAAGATTGTGATTAAGGATTGCCAGTGTTACATTGACTAACTTATTTATAATTGAGAAAAAAATCAAACAGGTAGAGATTGTTACAAGATTAATGAAGGATTGATGAGGTTTTAGAACTTGTGAGAGCATTACAGCCAGTTTCCTTCCTCCAACTGCCATTTCAAGACAGATTTAGAGGATTGTTTTTATGCAATTTGTTACGTCCTGGCAATTGTGAGTCTTCATTTCGTGAGCTTGCTTATAATTTTAGAGAGCCCATAAAGTGATATCATTAAGAATGGCTAACAGCCTTATATTATGTAATTTTGTTGCTTCTTCAATGTAAGGAGTTAGAACTTTGAATCTTTCAGTGTATACGGAAATTTTTACTACAAACCTTTGCTCTCAAAATGATCTTTAATATTTGGAGAGTAGCTGTTAGACTACTCCAGAAAAGAATATTTGAAACTAATTTTAAGCTTCTAAGGATATGTTAATTGGCTAAGTACCTCACCTTACCAGAGGACTTAAGCCTTTGCTATTCACACTAGAGGTAAAGCTTCAGTTGTGTTAATACAAAATTGTAGGTGAGAGTCAGGGAAGTATTTTAAAAAAGAAACCTGGTAAAACATATCTTATTCCAAACAACAGTTAATTGGTTATTACAAAATACTGATATTTGGCCTATTACATATACAAATTTTTCAGGCAACATTGATAATTTTACTCTTTACATGCTTTTGTACTTCCTGTATATTTGTGCATACAACCCATAGGAAACGCGCTTACTGTATTTATAGGTGGTTCATCTAATGAAAAGGCTACATGTATGATTAGATCACTTGTTTATTCTCGAGTTTCTGCTGCTTCAACACAGATTATTAAATTACGTGCTATAGCTACCGTTTTTAAAAATGTTAAAAAATCAAGCTTTCAATTCACATACTGATAGCCAATGTGTGGCTTGTGGTTTACAATTGATTTCAATTACTTAATGCTTTATTAGAGGCAGGTTTTCTGCTTGAAATCAGTGAGTGATTTCAGTGTGAATTGTCTGACAACTCACTGTTCTTACAGTGCTCTGGCTCAAACATCTAAACAAAACCATAGAACCAGCTCTTTAAAAATGGTAATGGAGTTAATATGAAAAGAAGAAGACTCCATTTGCTTACTTTAAAGTCTCAGCCTCACCCTGCCAGCTCAGGGATTTCTAGTAAGACTGAAATTGGACAATATTTACAGGATTTGACATTTCTAATTAATGCTTATGTTTAGGTAAATAAAGTTTGTGAGGTGCTAGAGAAATGGCTTAGTGGTTAAGAACACTAAGTACTGTTCCTTTATAGGACATTTAAGAACTCAAACTGGATCGCCTGGACCCTTTAGCAAGGGAGGACAATGATACCAGGCATTTATAGGCTTTACATAGGAACAATTAGTCAAAAAAAATCTCATTCTTTATATATCCAAAACAGTAATGCTGGAGACAATAATTTGGTATACAAGTCAATTTATAAATACAAGTGCTCAGTGTCCTCAATTTAACCCTCGAGGACTTACCTTAATAAATAATATCTTTACTGTATCTTAATAAATAAAAAGGGGGAGTTATCCCTGTATGCTAAATAATGCTCCTTTTATTTCAATTTTAAAATTTGGATGCCAAAGTTTATGGCACCCTACAACTAGGCATACTTCTGCCTAGGTGAAATAGAAAGATCCACATATTGACATGATCCTGTTCAGATATTTTATATGGGGAAGAGGGAATCTTTGTGTTTTTTCTACAGGATGCTACAAGAGTGTGCCAGCTGCCTGAGTGGCGGGTGAGACTTGCTGATCCTGGGAGCATGAAGATTCAGCTCTCCTGGTTCAGGTCCCTGGAGTCATTCCTCTGCCCTGAGAGGAAGATGGAAGATTCCCCCTCATCGTTTGTCATCACAGAGATTTTGCCATTGCTGTAGTCAGTGTTACCGCTGCGTGTGTCCTGTCCCATTGTGGCCTGCTCTCTGACCCTCTGTGCACTGCTGCTTGCAGGAGAAGACTGGACTCCAGCCATTGCTGCCCCCCTCATTTCCCTGGTGACTCTTGCTGCCTTAACTTGTCATTTTACAGACTGTATCTTCACAGGAATGCGTGAAGCTGCTGTGGACTGGGGAACTCTGTCCTGGTTATACAGGTCTCAGACATGGTTCCATTGCCTGCTGGTTGTTCCAGAGATCCTGAACTGTCCTGTAAAATACCTTGACACTTTCACTGCTATTGTAGCAGCCATTACTGCTGCAGACATTGTGTCTGCAGTGTCTGGAGTTATCCTCCCCCAGTCTATTGTTAGACAAGCACAGTGGGTGAACTTTCTGGAGTAGTTGCTAACAATTGGGAATTCTAAAATTTTATTATAGGAGCGGCTTGACTACGGCCCTTGGTGGTAACAGCTGAGGTGAACCAGATGAGGTGCCCACTACTTAACGGGAGTGGCTCTGTTTGGTGCATCCCTATGCTGTGGATTAGTGTTCATGCTATGGTTGGTTTGCAAACTCAGATCTGAACAGAAACGTGACAAGGCTGTTATCACTCAAGGACCTGTGACCATTGTACAAGGGGCCTCACCTGGAATTTGGTTATCTATCTTCTAAAATTAGTCGGTATCTGAATTCTCTGCTCTTGCACCCCATGGATCTGTGGATCCATTGCACTGGGATGAGAGAGACTCAATGATCCTTTGATCAGCCCTTCCACATCACTGAGGTTTCCTCATTGCACGCGATAGGGTGATCATGACTTTTGTAAATAAAATAATAAGGGGGAGATGTAGAGGGCTGCAATAACATTCGCCACCACAAGACGGCGCTGGCTCCCACTGCGCCCCACCTGGAAAGCCAGGATAGGTTTCGCCATTACAAGATGGCGTTGGCCTCCACCACGCCAGCCGACTTCCTTTCAGGAAGTTAACTGTGTGTGCATGTGCAAGAGTGCCTTCGTGCCAGGTCTTTGCCCACTCCGGGGCGTGCCTAATGAGATCATGGGTAAGCGACCAATCAGGTGTGGATGTGCCACGCTAGGGTGTATATAAGCCGCGCCATGCCGGCGCTCGGGGCCTCTCCTTAAGATTCAATAAAAGTTTTAGCTGTAGCAAGGATTCGTATGTCCCTGCGTGTTTTCTTGCTGGCGAGACAGCGCGGGACAGTTTTGAACTATTTAGATTGTTTATTTGTTCCTGTTTTATTGTAGCGGTTATTCTTTGGCTGGTTTCTTTCTTGGCCACATCTCAGTTGAGAATGGAAAGACTGCATAGAGTGGAACTTTCAGTTTTTCCTTTCCACTTGGTATCTCTTTGATCTCCTTTGGTTGTCTTATAACTCTATATAGAACATCAAGATGAATATTCCTTGGATAAATAAAGAGTGTACAACCTTGTCATGTTCCAGAATTTAATGGGATTTCTTTCCATTCATATTTTACTAGAGGCTTACTGTCAGTTTTCTTTAGTATGTTTAGTAAGGTTCCTGTATCCCTAATCTGTCCAGAACTTTCATCATGTTTGAATGTCAGATTTTCAGGAAGGCTGTTTGAGCATCTATTTGAGTGATCATGGATTTTAAAGAAATTCTTTCAATTTGTTTATATGGTGGATTACATTGACTAATTTTCATATGTTGAACCATCCCTATATTCCTTGAATAAACCCTACTTCGTAATGGCAGATATCCTTCTTAATATGCCTATAGATTCATTTTATGAACATTTTATTGAATATTCTTGCTTCAAGTTTCATAACAAAATTTGGTCTGTAATTCTCTTTTTATCTTGAATGTTTGTGTGGTTTTGATTTCAGGGTGACTGTGGCCTAATAAAATCAATGTGATAATAGTTACTTTGTTCATATGTTAAGGAACAATTTGATAAATACTGGTCTTTTTCTCTTCACTAAACCTAATGTAGAAAAAGTAATATATATTAAATACATTATTTTCTGAGAAAACTCATTTTTCTTCAAACATGAATAATATTTTTAATGTTTCAAATATAAATTTAAAATGTGCACTTTATAATTGCAAATACTTTTAATTGTTTAAATCCATTGGAGATCCCAATAATAGATACATGGATATAATATGTAATAATCAAATCAATGTAATCAGCATGTTATCTTATTAAACTTCTTTTAATCTGTTGTTGCTGTAGTAACACACACACACGAAAATAAGTATAAAAAACCCTTAAACATATTTTAAGAAATGTATTTTGTAATTAATCAGTATATAATAGATTTATTATAAACTGTAGATTTGGTTATAAATATTAGTTGAGTAATGTATAATCCAGGATATAATTGTGCCTATTATATTAATATAACACAAATCTTTTGAGATTTATGCATTAAGTTTAAGTTTTATATTATAATTTATATATGATGAAAATTATAACATCAAGGATATTTAGAAAGGAAGAATGGTGTAGCTAAATAATATCTTAGGAAAATTTCATGTTATAAATTCCATATAGGTTTGTGATATATTAGTATTTAATTTAAAGCATTATATTTATTATTTATTTGTTGTCATAATTATATAGTTTGTTTTTTCAACATTAACCTATAATATGTACAAATCTAGGAATATTTTATTTATTTAATGTAAAATTAATATTTTCTGTAATGTCTGCAATTCTATAATACATGCTAATACTTCAAGACTGTTTCCTTAAATTTTCCTGAACTTAGAGTTTGTCATTTTTATTCTTATAACATGTACATAATAATTCACATGTATTAAATAAAATCAATAAGATACATAAACCAGGAGTGGTTGCTCATGTCTTTAATCCCAGTACTCAATTGTCAAGGGCATGATGAATTCTGTGTATTTGTATTTGTTTTGTGTAGTTAGTTTCAGGTCAGCTAAGAAAAAAAATCTTATTGCAAGGAGAAAAACAACAAAAAATAATTAATTTAAGTTAATAATGTCCTTATACATAAAATAAAGAGAGCTCTATTTACAAGTTAAATTATATACAATATTCTTATGTAGAGAAAAGCTTTCATCTATATTGGCTTTTCTTAAATGTATACATTCAGTACTTTTGAATAAGTTATATGTTGGTTAATAAATTTTATTTACCTTAAGTTGAAACATCATGCTGAGGCAAAGTAAGAGGCTTTCAAAACCTCAAGAAACTTTTAAAAACTAAAAGGTTCACAGAGGGGACTTTGTATTTACAGGAGGATGAAATCTTCCATCCCCAAGATTCCCTTTTCTGCACTATAATGTTTCCAAAACCTCTATTCCACATGCCCTTCCAACTCTCCACTGCCAAGGAGAACGTGGCACTTCAATTCTTGTGACTGAAGGAAAACCTTCTCCTTTACAGGTGGACTTCTCTTATCATATCCAGATTGCCTCAGTCAACCCTCATCTAAAGTTTATTAGTCCAATGTAACAGACAATGCCATGACCATTGGGAAACTAAGATAGCTTGCTACTCTTAAAATAGATGCCAAGATAAAGAAGTCTGATGGCTCATGAAAAAAACTGGATTACACATTACTCAATAAAGTAGGGTCCCCCATCGATGAGACCATGCTGCTGTACCAATCATCGCTATTTTGATGAAACAACTGATACAGATGATAAACATTTTTTATGTTGTATTGTAGTTTGCAAACCTCTTTTTGAGTTTTTAATCTCCTTACTGTCGCATTCCAAACTGATACTTGCTTGTAAGAGACAATGGAGGATCAACATCTGTAAGCTTCACTAAGTTGTATTAATACCAGAATGACTTCAAACAGGAGAGTATTAAGTATTAACTAAAAACTGAAATAAGGAATTGTGTGTGTTTGTGTGTTTGTGTGTGAGTGTGTGTGTATGTGTGTGTGTGTGTGTGTGTGTGTGTGTGTGTGTGTGTGTGTGTTGTTCGGGAGAAAATTTCAGGATGTACAATATTGTTTTTGCTAATCTCAATAATACATTGGTTTATTTCATCATGACCGGGAGGCTGGTGTTACCCAAATCATAAAGCCTATTGCTACCGCTATTATTTCCATGCAGAAATACATAGTATAGTCCTAATGCTGAAGACACTGGACTTTAATAGGAGGAAATGGGGAAATTTTCTGAGAACTAAACATAAAGGTTCCTAGTTACTAGCTGGCTTTCATGGTGCCAAAATGTAAAGTACAAACTTCTGTTGGATAATTTTGAACTACAGCCCTCAGGAGTTATCAATGTTGCATGCTATAATTTTAACATGCAAGTCCTGTACTTGTTCGTGTGATAGTAGCTTTATTGTTGCATATAAAAGCAACTATTTTCCAACTGTAGTTAATACCTCCTCCCACAGGAGAGAAGTCATATTTGAACTATCAGCCAAAGCTAAACTCTGTACTTAGGGGGGTCATCTAGCCCAAATAAAGAAACCGATAATGCTGTTTTATTAAGAAATGTGTCTGCTTATCAAATTTTATTTCAAAAATTTGTTTTTAAATCAACTTACTGCTACTGGCCACTTTTATGAAGAGCAGCTTCTTGTAGTAGGCAATAGTTATTTGGAATCTCTTGACTAGATAAGCTACTAGGACAAATTTACTACTTAAGTGGAATAGTCACCAATGGCGAACCATAATTATGAGAAACTAACTAGACATATATACCACTCCCAATTGTGTGTGGGAATGTTACAGAAATGACTTCAGAGTTTTCTTTAATACTGTGGACCCTGGTAAGTTAAACACACTCCACTCATTGCCGTACAAATAAGAATATTTGAACAGTACAAATAGGTCTTTTGGGTGACCAAAAGAAAGGATAGAGTTGATTGAATGGGGAAAAAAGGGTCTGGAAAGTGATGGGGGGTAGAATGAATATGGCCAAAACACTTGAGAAAATTCCCAAAGATTTAGTTTTAAGGAGAGAGAGAGAGAGAGAGAGAGAGAGAGAGAGAGAGAGAGAGAGAGAGAGAGAAAGAGAGACAGAGACAGAGACAGAGACAGAGAGACAGACAGAGACAGAGAGACAGACAGAAAGAGAGCTACAGAGAGAGACAGACACAGAGACACAGAGACAGACAGAGACAAAGGGGGAGGGAGAGAGGGAGGGAGGTAGAGAGAGACAGAGACAGAGAAACAGAGAGACAGAGAGACAGAGAAACAGAGATTGAGAGTTGTAGGAAAAGTACACTCTTGAACTGTTATTTTCTCTAAATATGATAGAAAGAAGCCCATGTGATTCAAGAAACTCAGAATGTCTAAGATTGCTAAGATTATAAAAGCAGTAAACAAATACAAGGGTGAGAGGAAATGTTTTGGTGGCTCTACCTATAACTGTGGTGGCAACTCCACAATGAGTAGCTACCACCTGTTCTGGAATTGACTTTGTGGTGACTTATCTGCCAAGAGTAACCACTCTTGCTTTTATAAGTAACCACTCATTCACAGTCCCACAAGGACACCTAATACTCTTAATGCTAACCAAGCCAGTATTGGGTGAAATCATTTTGGTGGTCTGCCTTCATGCTTTAACTGGAAAAAAAAATAGATGTTTGATAACATCCTCTGTATGCTGTGAAAAGTCATATAAAAAAGAACTGTAATCTTAATATGTTGAAGCAAAAGGAGTTTACTTTCTTTCTATAGAGCATGTTCCTTTAAGGTTGCACGAGGTTCTGTTGGACCTTTCCTTAAGCACTTTCATTTCTAGCACACAACCTTAAGTAATAATCGTCAACAATTACTTATAACTAGGAAGGCAGATGTTTACAATACATTGTAAACATAATTCATAGTGGCCTTTTATGCATTGGCTATATCTGTTGTGGCTAGATTCCATTAGAAAGAAAAAATAGTAATATAATCAAAGCCTCTAGTAAATAAATAGTAACATACCTTCTTTTCACAATACAATTGTTACAAATAATAAGTATATTTTATGAACATATAGCTGGCTTACAAGGGAGAGAATAGTACTTGGTTAGGATAGTTTGAAATCATTAAATTCAACACATATTGCATTAAAACCTAGAAAAACTTGGGTCTTAAAACAGTCTTTTCTATATGGAGATACTTTGCTTGGATAGCATGAAGCATTTTAATATTTTAAATGTACTAACAGGATTTTCTGTATCAGAAGTCTATGCATATTCTGTAATATTCTGAATATTTATTTTATGGATATGTGTGGCTGTGTGTGTTTTATCTATGGTTATTTTATCTGTAAAACTTATAAAATCTCTTTTACTTTAGAGAAGTTTACAATATAAAACTTTACACCAGAAAATATCAGGTTAAGACAAAAGTTCATTTATCCTTATAATATAATAAATATGCATGATGCATCTTGGTTATTTCTTGTCAGAGAAATTACCTGTTAGCAATTTAAAGGAAAGTGAAAGATTTACAATAAGGGACACTCATGTCTTACTTCTTTATATCAGCTTTCCATAAGTTTTTCTACATTACTATATTACAAACATTTTCTTATTGTCAAGGGAAAAAAAAGATATACTAACTAGAAGAGAGTTGAGAAACTCAGAGATTTGCAGTAATTGAATTTTGTGCCACTACTGGCCTTTTAGAAAGTCATTTACCAGGTGAGAAAGTCATTTCTATTATATGTTATTACAATGCCTTTGAGATTCATTTACATAGAATTCTTGACACTATTATTACCTCTTCATCTTGATAGTAAAAATGGTTCATTGTTCAAGATAGGCATGCAGAAATGAGTATTTATAATTGTGGCCTTTGCAGAGTTCATCATCTTTCCCCATGTATATTATTACCCCACTCTTTAGAAGTATATGGCTCTATTTAAATGTGTTTGCTAATATAGTTTTATCTCCTTTTTTTTAGTTCAAAGTTCTAGAAATTACAAAATAATGGATATAGCTGAGTTTGTACTTCATGAAGTTTCTTGGCCACATTTCTACTGCTGTGAAAAAAATGACAAAGACAATTTATAAAAGAAGGAATTTAATTGATGACTTGCTTACAGTTTCCACATGTTAGTTCTTAATTATTATGGTAGGGAGTATCATGGTATAGGGGTAGTAGGTAAGAGCTCATATTTGATGATAAGCAAAAGGTAAGAGAGAAAGAGAGAGAGAGAGAGAGAGAGAGAGAGAGAGAGAGAGAGAGAGAGAGAAATTGGAATAGTAGTATTTTTGAAAACACAAAGCTCACCCACAGTGACATAAATCCCCCAACAAAGTCACACCTCCTAATCTTCCCAAAATATTCCACAAACACTCAAATATATGAATTTCTTTTGATTATTCTCATTAAAACTACCATAAACAGCAAACCAACTGATATAGCAAATATTTAATAATATAGAATGCTACCATTTTACATCCAAAGGCAGTTTATCTTTGGATATTACATTTAAAATATATATTTTATTTCAAACTATATTACATTAATTCTACAGTAAATATCTCCTCATTGTGAGAATGTTTCCAACCACAAATGTTAAAATGCTTCTATAGTTGTCTATTCATACAGAGAGGAATCAGGCTTCTCAAACCTTAGTTAACAAACATAAATGTTTAATGCAAAAATAGTGTTTAATGTCATGGATCACAATCTTCCAAATATTGTGGTTAACTCTATTTGCACTTTTAGGTTATATAACAGATACATTGTGGGAGGTCACTTAGCCTTCCAGTAGATATTCTCAAATAGATTGGGGATCTCTGGAATTATGTACAATTTCTGCTGGAACTGTGTTGTGCAATGTAGAAAAAATCCCTTCTGTCCATTTGTGGTCACTTGTAATATCTAATTAAGACCTTCAGTTCTCATACAGAAAGAAAAAAAATCCTCTTGTCAGCCTTCCGCAAGCCCTAGGAAGTAGATTATGGTGACTCCTCTCATGTTTAATTTCCCTATAGTTTAAAGAACTGACCAAACAGATTTTAAAATACATTATTTCTGAAATTTGTAATGCAAATTTAGCATTTTAGAAATTCAAGATAAATTCTGTATGGCTTCGAGGTTCTTTGCATGAGTCAGATGAATTAATTCTTTACTATTGACATAGTTTCCTTTATTTTGCTTTACTGACTATAAATGGGCATGTATAAAAATTTTGTAGAAATGTCCAGACAGCGTTAGTCCAAACCACTGATTCCTATAAACTTGCTGAGCTAAAAAAAAGTATTCATCACAAGTAACTTGACTCATGAACTTTCCAGTTTTTGTTTATCATTATTCCGTAACTGAAAATGGACTCAGAATTCAGTAAACCTGATACTTCCAATATTTACCATTATCTTCCAAATTATTCAAATGGATATATTATTTCCAACTAATATTGAACTATTCTGTATTTTAATGGAGAAAATAGTTTCCATACCACCAATTTCAACTACAGGAGTAAAGAGCACACTTATAAATTCTGCTTTGCTTAATTTTATAATGATAGTTGTGGGATCCTAAATCTTTAGACAGCTCACTTGCACAACTCAAGTCAGTATTTAAATCAACACAAAGGACATAGGGAAAATCATCGAATTTTTTAGGACATTATTGGCTAAGTTGGGGTTCTGATTAATGTTTTGTCACAGCAATGAATAGAGAGAAAATGATGATAAAATCTGTGTGAAATGAGTAATTATTTAATACTTATTTTATGCAACATTTGTTTGGATTATGACTATTTACCATCTAAAATTATGTAATAACAGGCCTAAAATGCGTCTGATTACTCAAATTCTTCCATTATTTAGGTTCAAAAGCAAAATTTCCTGTCAAAGAAATGATTATTCTAGAAATACGAAGGTCATAAAACTCCACTCAATCAAAGTCAAAGCAAAGGCAGACTTAGTGTGGCAGCTGATGGTCTTATGGAAAAATGTACAGAGCAAGACGGAAGGGAGAACTGTGACCACTGTGGGAGAAGGGCAGATAGTTCCCATAGTAACAAAGAACAATGTTCTTTCAGGCAAAAAAGATCCTATTTTGAATGTGATGTTGAAAATTTAAAATTTTTTAAAGTGCTTTAAAGTTGAACAAGGCTTCTTATACAACAAGTCATAGCTGCAGGAGTTAACTGACTTATCAATTCTTTTATGTGGTTATTATACTTTTTAATTCTGCTATTAGGTTGTATGTCTATAAAATGACACACAGTAGCATTTCCCACTGTAACATTGTTAATATGTCACATGTGCCTCATAATATCTTACATGTACATATCAAGTACATTTCTGAAAATCATGAGAGCAACATACTTAAAATTGGGGAAAGTGGTAGATATCTGTAAGTGTAGTTTGCTTAATCCCAAATACAATTAATTACAAAAAGGAATATCTGAATTATCACTCATTTAAAAAGGCACACATATGTACAACAATGCCAAGCAACCAGAGCTTCCAGGGACTAAGCCACTACCTAAAGACTATACATGGACTGACCCTGGACTCTGACCCCATAGGTAGCAATGAATATCCTAGTAAGAGCACCAGTGGAAGGGGAAGCCCTGGGTCCTGCTAAGACTGAACCCCCAGTGAACTAGACTGTTGGGGGGAGGGCGACAATGGGGGGAGGGTGGGGAGGGGAACACCCATAAGGAAAGGGAGGGGGGAGGGGGATGTTTGCCCGGAAACCGGGAAAGGGAATAACACTTGAAATGTATATAAGAAATACTCAAGTTAATAAAAAAAAATAATTACCACAACAAATGCCTTGTGCATAGGAATTGCTCAATAAATATTTGATGAATGAAAAAAAAGGCACACATTATACATTAGATGTATATTTACCTTCAAGACAAAAGTAATGTTTAAAATTACACAAGCAAATCAACATATTCTCAGATATTTTGAGTTAATAATCTTTCAAATATCACCAAATCTGAGAAAATTAACATAGATGTTTCACCATCTTAAACATTTTAATTAGAGTAAATGTAAAGAGAAAAAAGATGTGTCTTTCATTAAGTGCTCAGTTTATTTTACCAACATAAAATCAGTTATTTGATGATGCAATTACATCCTCATTATCCCTTCACAGACATACCTTGAATGAGAAAAAAGTGTGTAGATTAGGACTAAATATAACAATAGGTGTAGAAAGGAAATGCGTTTAATTTTAAAGATACAGAAAATATCCTATGTGACAATTTTATGCTTTAATTATATTTGAAGCTGAGTATATCATAGAAAAATGAGATAAAATAACAAACTTTCTCAGTACTATCAACTGGATGACTGGGAGAGAAAAAAATCATTATCTTTGTTATCATTCTCTGGTTAATTTATTGTTTTCATCCTTAAAGTAATATGTTCATTTCTTTTTTTTTTTTATTAACTTGAGTATTTCTTATATACATTTCGAGTGTTATTCCCTTTCCCGGTTTCCGGGAATATGTTCATTTCTATATGATATTCCAAGTTCTGATTGTTAGCATGATATATATATATATATGTATATATATATATATATAAAGAAATTGCATTGACACATTTATTTATATATTTACAAAAGCATCCTATGTGTGGTATTAGGTATATGGAATATGGAATGGAGTATCTTGGCTAATCAGAGTGGGAATGAGATTGAGTCAATGAACTTACTTTTGAAAAATAGTAATATGTGGAAAAACTGTCAATGAGGAATGGGATGTGGAGTTATCCTAAGCATTAAATCTGTATGGCATAGGTGAGGAAGCATAAAGTATTCTTTTATTTACATTTCAAATGTTATCCTCTTTCCCAGTTTCCCCTCCTCAACCCCCCTATCCCATCGCGCCTCCCCCTGCTTCTATGAGGGTGTTTCCCCATTACCCAACCAGGACTCACTCACTCCCTTCTGCCTCCCTGCCCTGACATTCTCCTATAGTTGGGGCATCAAGTCTTCACAGGACCAAGGGCCTTTCCTCCCATGCTATATAAGGCCATCCTCTGCTACTTATGCAGATGGATCCATGGGTCACTCTTTGGTTAGTGGATTACTCCGTGGGAGCTCTGGGTGTCTTGTTGGTTGATGTTGTTGTTCTTCCTGTGGGATTGCAAACCTCTTCAGCTCCTTCAGTCCTTTCCTTAACTCCTCCATTGTGGTTCCCATGCTCAATGCTCAGTCCAATGGTTGTCCATAAGCATTCACGTTTGTATTTGTCAGGCTCCAGCAGAGCATCTCAGGAGACAGCTATATCAGGCTCATGTCAGAAAGTATTTCTTGACATCAGCAATAGTATCTGGGTTTCGTGTCTGTATATGGGATGTATGCCAAGGTAGGGCAGTCTCTGAATGGTATTTCCTTCAGTTTCTGCTCCATATTTTGTACCTGTATATCCTTTAATGTGGAACAATTATGGGTTAAAATTTGGATATAAGTGGGTGGCCCAATCCCCCAACCTGGGGCCTTACCTAATCTCTGGATATGGTCTCTACGGGTTTTCTCTCCCATTTGATGGATATTTCAACTAATATCATCTCTATTGGGTCCTGGGAGCCTCTTGCTTTCCTGGCATCTGGGACTTTCTTGTGGCTACCCCAGTTCCCAATCCCCCATTGTTACACACCTCTGTTCAAATTCCTGACCCTCTGTATATCATCTCTGTCTCCTCCCATATCTGATCCTGCCTCCCTTTCCCCTCCCTCTCTTCTTTTGCCCTAAGTCCCTCCCACCCTCTACTACCTATGAATATTTTCTTCCCCCTTCTAAGAAGAACTGAAGCACCCACACTTTGGATTTCCTTATTCTTGAGTTTCATATGGTCTGTGAGTTGTATTGTGAGTATCCCAAGTTTTTTGCTTAATATCAACTCATCAGTGTGGACACAGTATGCATGTTGTTTTAAGTCTGGGTTACCTCACTCAGGATGATATTTTTTTTATCTTTATTAATTTGAGTATTTCTTATTTACATTTCGATTGTTATTCCCCTTCCCGGTTTCCGGGCCAACATCCTCCTAGCCCCTCCTCCTCCCCTTCTATATGGGTGTTCCCGTCCCCATCCTCCCCCCATTACCGCCCTCCCCCCAACAATCACATTCACTAGGTGTTCAGTCTTGGCAGGACCAAGGGCTTCCCCTTCCACTGGTGCTCTTATTAGGCTATTCATTGCTACCTATGTGGTTGGAGCCCAGGGTCAGTCCATGTATAGACTTTGGGTAGTGGCTTAGTCCCTGGAAGCTCTGGTTGGTTGGCATTGTTGTTCATATGGGGTCTCGAGCCCCTTCAAGCTCTTCCAGTCCTTTCTCTGATTCCTTCAACAGGGGTCCCGTTCTCAGTTCAGTGGTTTGCTGCTGGCATTCGCCTATGTATTTGCTGGGTTCTGGCTGTGTCTCTCAGGAGAGATCTACATCCGGTTCCTGTTGGCCTGCACTTCTTTGCTTCATCCATCTTATCTAATTGGGTGGCTGAATATGTATGGGCCACATGTGGGGCAGGTTCTGAATGGGTGTTCCTTCTGCCTCTGTTCTAAACTTTGCCTCCCTATTCCGTGCCAAGGGTATTCTTGTTCCCCTTTTAAGGAAGGAGTGAAGCATTCACATTTTGGTCATCCCTTTTGAGTTTCATGTGTTCTGTGCATCTAAGACAATTCAACCATTTGGGCTAATAGCCACGTATCAATGAGTGCATACCATGTGTGTTTTTCTGTGATTGGGTTACCTCACTCAGGATGATATTTTCCAGTTCGATTCATTTGCCTTTGAATTTCATAAAGTCATTTTTTGATAGGTGAGTAATATTCCATTGTGTAGATGTACCACATTTTCTGTATCCATTCCTCTGTTGAAGGGCGTCTGGGTTCTTTCCAGCTTCTGACTATTATAAATAAGGCTGGTATGAACATAGTGGAGTTTGTGTCCTTGTAATATTTTGGAACATCTTTTGGGTATATGCCCAGGAGTGGTGTAGTACGTTCTTAGGAAAGCCTTATTGTTTGATTCTGGGACCTCAGGTTAGATGGAGGTGACAGAGACCACATTATAAATAGACCTTTAAAAATATTTTATTGATTCATATTCCAGCCATTGTCCCCCTGTTTCCCCTCCCACAGTTCCTCATCCAATCCCTCCTCCCCTTTGCCCCTGAGAGGTGTCAAAGAGACCATTTTGCCCAGAAAGAGGAATGTTGAAAAGTACTACAAGAAGCAACAGTACTACCAGGTGATATGTTTAGAGTGCTCAAAGTCAAAGTCAGATACAACATTTCCCTACCAAAGAGTCTTACTTCACTTCCTACTTTCAGAGAGCACAGTAGACTACAAAATACAAACCTGAGAGTTTTGTCATAAATAAAAATTTCACACACACACACACACACACACACACACACACACAACACACACAACACCCAACACTGAAGTGACTTGATCCACTTAAAATGAAATAAAAGAGCAATTTAACTGAAGTAGTACAGGATGAGGGGAGTTTGTGACCTAAATCTTCTCTGAGTACTTTTTGTTCAAAATTATTTCAAAGTCTCTCCCCACTTTATCTCCTTCCTCCCATACCCAATTTGATGTCTTTTGCTCTCATCTCTACCCACTTAAAGAAACCTGTGGTTTATATACATTGTATGCAAAAAGAATCTATTTCGAGAAACAAAAATTAAAGAATTGCCAGATAGAGTATGAAAAAATAGTTCAATATCTCTGAGTACCTGTGATGGCTAGTATATGCTTGGGCCAGGGAGTGGCACTATTTGGAAGTGTGGCCCAGTTGGCAGTAGGTGTGTCACTGTAGGTTACACCCACATTAACACCTTCATTCTAGTTGCCTGAATTCCATCTTCTACAAGCAGCCTTCAGATGAAAAGGTGGACCTCTCCCCTCCTCCACATCCAAGCCTGTCTGCATGTTGCCATGCCCCTGCATTGATGATGATGGACTAAACTTCTGAACCTGAAAGCCAGGAAATCTCTAACTTAGAAAGTACCAATACAGGATCATGTGAAATTGTAAAGTTCTCTCTTGCTGAATACTGCCACACATGCATTTAGGTTAATTCTATACTCTCAAATAGATTAACTCATCTTTTAAAGTCACTGCATACATAAAGAATGGAAGCAAATTATTTGAAGAATGAATGAATATAAGAAAAAATAAAAGAATAAATGAGTCTCAATTTCCCTCAGAAGTATAATCAAGATAAACTTTAAACAGCAATAATGATCATATGTTTGAACTCCACAGTTTTTCACAGCAATTTTCACAGATATTTGACTTAGTATATTAAAACTTCCCTGTCAAGGACAATGAAAGGTTGTGCCACCAGTTATTTAAAGCATCACATACAAATTTGATGGAAAAAGATAAATAACTTGGTTGATGTTGACATAATGTTATTGATAACAGAAGATGTGGCATTGAGAAACACTTTCCTTCTAAGGAATTTAAGTGATCTCTTGGTCAGTAGATATTGGAATAATTTTTCAGAATCCCCCTCTGGCTGAGAATGCATTTGATGCCCACGTCTGGTTACCAGTAGTCTTTCAAACAACAATATCACACTATTATTAACTGTATCCTGTGGAAGATTAAGCAGAGAGGCCAGACATGGAACTAAAATGGCAAATGAAGAGTATTGCAAGCTAAATGGCTAATTAATCTCGATTTCTTTCTTTTGGTAGTAGGGAATAATTGAGTCCATATTTTTACAGTATGTTTTAAGTAGCAAAACAAAAAACAAAACAGAAACGTTTGGAAACGCTTGTATGACATTTTTAGAAAAAACATGCACACATGTCTATGTACTACAGGAAACAGTGGAAGATTTAAGTCAGAATACAAATGCCCCAGGAGATTCAGAGGTTTGTTGGGTTGGGTGTGGTGGTGACATATGTGGAGACACGGCAGTGGGAAAGAGGTATGGTATGTGGAACTTTGTTGGGGGGGATGTGGACTGGGAGGGGAATAAAATCTGGACTGTAAAAACAAATACACTTTAAAAAAATAAAAAAGTAAAAGCAAAATAAAACCAATGTCCAACTAGCTCAAACACTGACTTTTATTATTATAAGTTGAAGGACTGTGAGTAGAGAGCAGAAATGACCCAAAGGTGGCCATTTTACTGGCATGACTGTCAGCTCACCAGTATAGAAACCCATCTATAATGCACTAAACAACATACAGACAGCTCAGTAGGGAGGAAAGTGTCTTCTCCAGGTATGTCAGTTGTTCTGAGACTATTTAGGAAGCTCAGCAGAAATTTCATCTTCCAAGCAGGTCAACTTTCTAAGAGTGTCCCTCATCTCTCATTGTTAATCCACCTCTGGGAGGTGAAGAAAATGGAGTGTGTTTGGTCATTTTCAGGGAGCTCTGAAAGTTCTTGAATTGTAATTCTTTTATAATCCAGTTTTTCTGAGAATGGGATGTTTTTAATCTCCCTTCTGTGCTCTAATGAGCTTCCTGTCAATATGAAGATTTTTCTATAAGGAAACTCACTAAGTTAAACCATTGGCCTACATCAATGAGTCAAAAAAAAAAAGAGTTAAATTTTTCTGAGGTTGGAGCCAGAAAAATGCCCTAGCTACAAAGATTAGTTCTTGCATTTCCAGAAGATGCCAGTTCAGTTCCTGGCTCCCCTGTCTAATTGCTCAAAACAAAACTATCATCAACCGCAACTTCAGGGATCTGAAACCTTCATTTGATCTTTGAGTGACCTACACACATGTGCACACAAATACATAAATTAAAAAGAAATCTCTGAAGCCGAAGCACAAATTTCTCAATTTCAAAACCTTTTCAAACACACCATATTTTGAATATAGTTACCAATTACATAATAAATTTAACAGTTAAAAAATATGGCAAACCTGATTACATTTCTCTTATTCCCCTGTATTTGAAGTAAAATCATTAAGAGCTTTGATGTTACAAATAAGTTTGATGTGGGAAATTCCTAATTAATTAGAATCTCCTTTAAATCTCTGCATTTCCACATTTTTTATTCAAAAAGATGACCCAATTTTTTCAGATGGACTTAAAGTAGTATCCTAAGAAGAGAAACATAAAATTAGTTCAATGATATAAGTAATAGTTATGGTGCAATATACATGTAAATTTAATGTGATATTGTTAAGTAGATATTAAGTTATAATAAATATTAAAAAATATATCAATGAAATGCAATAAATCCTACCAGGTGAGTTATAGTTTTCATAGTTCATTCAGTGTAACCAGCATTTATAATTTCTATATAAATATAGAACATAAATGTTCACACATGAATTTTCCATATTATTCTCCTGGATAAAATTAGAAAATTGAAAACAAAATCCTTTGACTCCTAATTTATCCGATTATATTTGTACTGACACAATTTAAGTTAGTAAGAGCATTGGCCAAGATTTTAAATGCCAGTGGCTTTTATCATTTACTGTTTTACAAAGCACATGTCTTTTAATTTCATTTTTTACTTATATATTGCTAAATAAGATAATCCTTATACTTAAAGTGTTATCAAAGTTATGCAGAATATGCATTATTAATGCTACATGACATGAATTTGGGTATGTTATAATGTTAGTGTCATTTTTATATTTTGTCCCTATTTGAAAGGACTTCGGATAATTAACTGGAAGGATGTCCTGATTTGCCTAGTAGGTTTGAAATTCAGGTTCTTAGTCAACTTTCCTGCCTGTTTCTGGCCTAGTATAAGATAGTAAATCATTGTGGAGATAAATGACAGTGCAAACTTGTTCCTTCATAACGACAGAACAAAAAAGAGACAATGTTCTACCAACATTTTTTTCCAAGGCAATGACCTAAACTGACACATTCATGTTCTGTCTCTTAAAAATTCTACTATCTATTATCTACTCTCTACTATAAATTCTCCATGATACTATTCTGAAGATGCAGCTTTGAATACATTAGTATGTGGGAAATTTGAAGTATCCAAGGTATAGCAACATCTTTTTGTCGAGTGGTATGGTAGTTCAGAATGCCATATAACAGGTAAACAAAATTAGTTTAAAAATAGATTTTTTACTAATTCATAGATCAATATGATCAAGTAGGTCATAAAAAAAATCCTAAAACCCTAAATTGTGAGATTCAAAAAAATATATGAAATCTTATTCTCCCTCCTCAAATATTGTGTACTTTACTTTGGCTTTTAGATTCAGGGAAGTTGTCTTCTGTGATTAAATAATGATTCCTGACAATTCCCTGTTGATTGCTAATTACTTTAAAAGGTTGTAAACATGAAAATTATTATGTTTCAGTATGAAAAAATTTGAAGAAAATTGTCTTTCTTATTCTTTCAATTTTCTCCTTTTGTCTTACCCCTTTGAATGTTTCCTTCAGTCACCACATAGTCTCTTTTCCATTTCACGTTCTATGTAACCCATTTTATTCTCCACCTTGTCAGCATTCCATTTTTCATTTGATGATTTCCATGCTTGTCCCATAGTCTAGGTACTAACCTCCCACATTTAAATATATATATATATATATATATATATAATATATATATATATATATATATATAAAGAAGACAAGCTATGTTGTATATGAGACAGAACAAGCAAATTATGGGTTAACTCTTAATATTTTTCCCTTTAACCAATATATGTAAATTTTATGTTAATTTATAGATAAATAAATTCTGTTCCATGCATGCATTGCTTTTCATTAATCCTGTTTTGTGGATGTCTTTTTAGCATACTTTTACATTCACATTATTGAGAAAATTGAAATAATAATCATGGATCTCTGCAGTGGAATATAGAGTACTGTTATATTCCCAGTCCTATTAGTCAGATGGAAGTAATATTGTACATTTGGTTTTCTTCTTTTATTGTATACTTTTTATTTACATTTCAAATGTTATCCCCTTTCTGGGTATCCCCTCTGGAAATTCGTTATGACCCCCTGCTTCTATAGAGTGTTACTCTACCCATCCACTCACTCACTCCCACCTCCCCACAGTGATATTCATCTACTCTTGGACATTGAGCCTTGACATGACCAAGGGCCTCTTCTTCCATTAATGCCCTACAAGGCCATCTGCTGCTACATATAAGGCTGGAACCTTATTGGTCCATCCCTGTGTACTCATGGAATGGTGGTTTATTCCCTAGGAGCTCGGGGATCTGATTGGTTGATATTGTTGTTCTTCATACGCGGTTGCAAACCACTTGAGCTCCTTTCAGTCCTTTCTCAAACTCCTCCATTGGGCACCCCGTTCTCAGTTCAATGGTTGGCTGAAAGCATCTTCCTCTTTACTTTTCAAACACTGGCAGACTCTCTAGAGAGACAGCTATATCAGGCTCCTGGTAGCTTGCACTTCATGGCATTCTAAATGTTGTCAGGGATGATGGATCTATATGAGATGGAGTAGTAAATAGGTGGTGCAGTCCCTGGATGGAATTTCCTTTAGTATCTGCTCCACACTATGTCTCCATATTTCTTTCTGTGAGTATTTTAGTTCCTGCTTCCGACAGGAACAAAAGAATCCACACTTTGGTCATCCTTCTTCATGTGCTTCATGTGGTCTATGAATTGTATCTTGGGTATTTCGAGCTTTTGGACTAATATCCACTTATCAGTGAGTGTATACCATTTGTATTCTTTTTTTTTAATTGGGCTACCTCATTCAGGACTATATTTTCTACTTCCATCCATTTGCCTAAGAATTTCATGAAGTCTTTGTTTTTAATAGCAGAGCAGCACCCCATGTTTAAATGTACCACATTTTCTGTATCCATTCCTCTGTTGAGGGATATCTGGGTTCTTTATAGCTTCAGGCTATTATAAAGAAGGCTGCTATGAACATAATAGAGCATGTGTCTTTGTAATATGCTGGAGAATCTTTTGGGTATGTGCCCAGGAGTGGTATGGTTGGGTCCTCAGGTAGTAGTACTATGTCCCATTATCTGAGGAACCACCAGATAGATTTCGAGAGTAGTTGTACCAGCTTGTAAATCCCACCAAAACTGGAGGAGTGTTCCTCTTTCTCCACATCCTTGCCAGCATCTGTTGCCACCTGAGTTTTTGATCTTAGTCATTCTCATTGATGTGAGGTTGAATTTCAGGGTTGTTTTAATTTTACATTTCCCTGATAACTATGGATGTTGAACAGTTCTTTAGGTGATTCTTGGTCATTAGGTATTCTTCAGTTGAGAATTCTTTGTTTGGGTCTGTACTCCATTTTTAAAATGTTATTTGATTCTTTGGAGTTTAACTTTTGAGTTCTTTGTATATATTGGATATTAGCCCTCTATCACATATAGGATTAGTAAAGATCTTTTCCCAATCTCTTGGTTCCCCTTTGTTCTAATGTCAGTTTCCTTTGTTTTACAGACCTTTGCAATTTTATGAGGTCACATTTGTCTATTGTTGATCTTAGAGCATAAACTAATGGTGTTCTGTTTAGGAAATTTTCCATATGCTCATGGGAATTGAGACTCTTCCCCCCTTTCTCTTCTATTAGTTTTAATGTATCTGGTTTTATGTGCAGGTCCTTGATCCATTTGGACTTGAGCTTTGTACAAGGAGATAAGAATAGGTCAGTTTGCACTCTTCTACATGCTGACCTCCAGTTGAAATAGCGCCATTTGTTGAAAATGCTATCTTTTTTCCCCCATTGGATGGTCTTAGCTCCTTTGTCAAAGATCAAGTGACCACATGTGTGGAGATTTATTTCTGGTTCTTCAGTTCTATTCCATTGATCTACCTGCCTGTCTCTGTACCAATACCATAAAGATTTTTGTTTTGTTTTGTTTTGTGTTGTTTTTTTTTTAATCACTATTGCTCTGTAATACTGCTGGAGGCTAGGGATGGTAATTCCTTCAGAAGCTCTTTTATTGTTGAGAATAGTTTATGCTATCCTGGGCTTTTTGTTATTGCAAATGAATTTGCAAATTGCTCTTTCTAATTCTGTGAAGAATTAACTTGGAATTTCAGTGGGAATTATATTGAATTTTTAGATTGCTTTTGGCAAGATGGTCATTATATTAATATTATTAATATTAATATACTATATTAATCCTGCCTCTCCATGAGCATGGGAGATCTGGCCATCTTTTGAGACCTTCAAATTCTTTCTTCAAAGACTTTAAGTTCTTGTCATATAAATCTTTCACTGTCTTGGTTAGAGTCACACCGAGGTATTTTATGTTATTTCTGACTATTGTGAAGTGTGTCATTTGCCTAATTTCCTTCTCGGCCTGTTTATCTTTGAGTAGAGGAAGGCTACTGATTTGTTTGAGTTAATTTTATACCCATTCATTTATTTTGTTTGTCAAGTTTAGAATTCCTCTGGTGGAATTTTTGGGGTCATTTAATTATACTATTAAATCATCTGTAAATGGTTATATTTTAACTTCATCCTTTCCAAATTGTATCATCCCTTTGGCCTCTTTTGGTTGTCTAATTGTTCTGGCTAGGAATTTGAGTACTATATTGAATAGGTAGGCAGAGAGGGGGTAGCCTTGTCTAGTCCCTAATTTTAGTGGGATTGCTTCAATTTTCTCACCATTCAGTTTGATGTTGGCTAGTGGTTTGTTGCAGGCTGGTTTTACTATGTTTAGTTATGGTTCTGGTATTCTTGATGTTTCCAAAACTTTTACCATGAAGGGGTATTGAATTTTGTCAAATGCTTTCTCAGCATCTAATGACATGTTCATGTGGGATTTTTCTTTGAACTTGTTTATAGAAGGGGTTATATTGATGGATTTCCATATATTGAACCATCCCTATATCCCTGGGATGAAGCCTATTTGATCATGATGGATGATCGTTTTGATGTATTACTGGATTTGGTTTGCAAAAATTTTATTGAAAATTTTGACATTGATATTTATGAGGGAAATTGGTATAAGCTTCTCTTTCTTTGAAGGGTCTTTGTGTGGTTTGGGTATATGCTCAGTTGTGGCTTCATAGAATAAATAGGACAGTGTTTCTTCTGTTTTTGTTTTGTAGAATAATTCGGAGAAAATTGGTATTAGGTCTTCTAGGAAGGTTTGATAGAATTCTGCACTAAACCCATCTGATTCTGTGATTTTTTTGGTTGGGACTTTTAATGACTGCTTCTATTTCTTTAGTGGTTATGGGACTGTTTATATGGTTTACCTGATCCTGATTTAACTTTGGTACCTGGTATCTGTCCAGAAAATTGTCTATTTCATCCAGATTTTCAAGGTTTTTTTAAAGATTTATTCATTTATTATATATAAGTACACTGTAGCTGTCTTCAGATACACCAGAAGAGGGCATCAGATCTCTTTACAGATGGTTGTGAGCCACCATGTGGTTGCTGGGAATTGAAATCAGGACCTCTGGAAGAACAGTCGGTACTTTTAACTGCTGAGCCATCTCTCCAGCCCCTCAAGTTTTTTTTTTTTTTTAATATAGGTTTTTGTAGTAGGATCTGATAATTGTTTTAATTTCTGCAGATTCTGTTGTCCTTTTCACTTCTGATTTTGTTAATTTGGACACTGTCTCTGAGCCTTCTGATGAGTCTGGCTAAGGGTTTAGCTATTTTGTTGATTTTTCTCAAAGAACCAGCTCCTAGTTTTGTTGATTCTTTGTATAGTTCTTGTTGTTTTTACTTTGTTGATTTTAGCTTTATGTTTGATTATTTCCTGCTGTCTATTCCTCTTTGGTTTATTGACTTTATTTTTTTAAGGGAACTACTTATGTTCTCCTTCACATCCTAAAACATTATCATAAGATGTGATTTTAAATCAGAATCTTGCTTTTCTGGTGTGTTGGGGTATCCAGGTATTGCTCTGGTGGAGAGAGCTGGGTTCTGATGATGCCAAGTGGCCTTTGTTTCTGTTGCTTAGGTTCTTGCACTTGTCCTTTGCCATCTGTTAGCTTTCTATCTCTGATAGTGGTTTGTGACTCTTGTAATCCTGTGAGTCAGCACTCCTACTCTGCCATACTCTGCCAGTGGAGTATGAGTACAGAGATCTGTGACACAGAGTTAGCTCCTGGTACAGATGGAAACTGGAAGTTATTTTTTTTCAATTTTTGAGAAATCAGTATAATGGTTCCATAGGGGTAGCATCATTTTTTATTCCCTCTAGCAATGAATAAGATTTTCTTCTCTCCATATTCTTTGCACTGTTTGTTCTTAGCTTACTTGTTAGAAATAACTGTTATGAACATGGCAAGGTACAATCTGAAAAGAGATTGAATTTGCATCCCTCTGATAGCTAGGCATGTTGAACATTTGAAAAATGTTTATTGATTATTTTTGTTTGTTTTGAGAAATGTCTTTATTTTGTTAGTGTATTTGCTGATTTGTAATATTATTTTTCTTTATGTTGTTTTGGTACTGAATTTTTATAATTCTTTATATATTCTAGATAGTAATTGTCTCTAGGAAATGTATTATTAGCATATTTTAGACCCATTAAAACCCAGATTAATGAATGAGAAAACAGAACAATCTTCCTGTAAGTTTCCAAAGCAACAGACTAAATTCAAACCATACAAGGTATAAAAAGTATAGCTCTGTTAACTAATTAGTAGGTAACAGTCTTAAGCACTGTGGTAAGCCAAAACTTAACCATATATTACATCAAATCCTAGGGTCGCTGACTGTTGAAAATGAATCAAAGAGAAATTTATTACATAAGAATGGAGAATGAATAGTATTCACAAGAAGAGTAAGGTTTGGAAATTACTACATGATTTTATATATTTCATATATGCTTAATATATATTTGATACATATATGAAAATATTTATTGTGTTTTTATGTTCATACCATATGAATATATGTCTCTCTATCTCTATCTCTATCTCTATCTATATCTATAACTATATCTATCTTATCTATATCTAAAACATCTAACCTTTATCTATATCTATATAATCTATATCCAAATCATCTAATCTATATCCATATCCATATCCATATCTATAACTATATCTATATCTAAATCTAATCTCTCTAGATATATCTATGTATACATATACTATATCATTATCTATACCTATATCTCTATGTAATGTTTTCCAATACTGTAGGCATAATGTAGGGACTTACACACTTTAAAACTGAGCTGTATCCTATAACTTTAATCCTAATTTCTATAACTTTATATATGAGTCAAATACTTATCCTAAATTTTACACATACATAGACATGCACATTTATATGCATGTACTATTCAAGCAGTCCTATGGTAATGATATCTTCATACTTTTAGTATGGAAATAGCAGCACAGGGAATATGTCAAATATGAAATGGGTTTTCTGTTTGTATCTTCTTTCTGTGTGATAAATTACTAACATTTTCCAGAATAGTGGCATCCATAAGCACCAACCATAACTTATCAGATTTGAAGACTAATTTAAGAGCTCAGCAGAATAAAACTGAGTCCACACATCATGAAACCATATCTAATGGAAACAGTGAATGTCATAAAGCCAGCACAGGTATTTGACCGAGAGCCAACAAAGCTGAACCACGTGATGCAATCAGCATTTTGCTGACTTTTATTTTGGCCTTTGTCTCCATGCTTTGTTGCACTCTTTCAGGGCTTGTAATATTGTACGACTTGGATCGATGGGGGATTTCTTATGAATCATTTATGTCTTCTCTCAGGAATATTGCTTCTAAGTTTTCTCAGGAAAGCCTGAGCATATTTCCCTTTCTGCATTTAGTGAGATACCCTTATCTGACCCTACTTGAAAATTTCCCTAAGGCTCTGGAGGTTGTGACCCATAAAAAGGATGCCAGAAATCTGCTTATAACGCCCCAATGCTAGTTGATCACATGCTCCTGTACTTACTCAGTAACTAGATATTCAAACTAAACTTATAAAGGCAATAAAGTTTCAGTAGACTAGAGGAGTCAGTAGCACATAAGATTAACAGCCTCTTCCTTCCCTGTTCCCATTATATTTGAATGTGTGTATGTTTGTATATATGTAGTCATATGCATATGCACACACACATGCATATGAATATACATTATACATATACATACACATACAGACACATAAACAATCTTCCTGTAACTATAAAAAGTGACAGAAAAATATATTTCAGAAATCATTATGTAGCATATAAGATTATAGTATGAAATAATAAGGATGTAAGCATACAGTATACCCCTTGTGGAAAAGATACAGCAGCAACGTTAGATTGACTGGAGTTCACTCTGACCTACCTACAGGCTTATACTTATGGATCAAGAATGGTGTAGAAAATGATAATACAAAGTAGGCTAAGACTTCCCTTTCATAGAAAATTTGGTTGTGAATGGTCATTGTCATGCCATATGACCAAGGAACAAAAGGATACTAAGATAAGACATGTAAATAAATTCTACAAAATAATAAATTTTTAAGTTTATGAATAATATGATAAATTTATAAATAATTTATTTACAAATCTACAAAATTTATAAAATTTTAATTTTATAAATAAAATAATAAATGTATTATTCCAGAAACCAAATAATAACTGCAGCAGCTTTGGCCTAAGAAATTTTGGTGGTGGGGTTGCTGATCACAGTTGGCTCTCTGAACATTAAAAGTTAATAATATAGTTCTCAGGACATGGCAATTTTCCCAGGCTGGCTTGGAGATTTACTTTCTGTCTAGTGCCCTTGAAAAATGTAAGAATTTTAGAAGATAGGTTATAGAGTTGATGAGGAAAAATGGTTGTAAAAGAGAACTCTGTTTAGTAATGGTTTATCGATGTTGGTTAAAGTTAAAACCAATAGGAAGTTAAAACATGTGTCCAGGGACATAAATAATAGGACTTAGATTTTAGAACAATAGGAATCTATACCTGACTGCTAAGTATTGTTCAAATAAAGGAGCATTCTGATTGCTAGTCAGTCATGCCTCAAGATTCCTCTAAACTTTGTGCCTCCTCCTTAACCAGCTCCTTACCTCCTCTGTCATGCTCATCTTGAAAATTGTAAAGAAATCCTGCAAGGCTTTGTTTTGTTGTGATCAACATACTCCAGGTCTCCCAGGCTGCGATGTGTCCTCCTCCACAATCAGTGTCACAATGACACTTTGAATATTGGCTCTACTTTATATCTCTGACTTTGTCTGTGTCCCAGTTGAGAAAACTTTCTGCTTGTAATAAAATGTGGGCAATTATTTATTAATCTTCCAGCTTACTAGCTTGAAATCAACAAAGACTTGGAAACTCAATTACATCTTCAAAATCCTCTCATATGTTGTAGCTAAAGTTTCATTTAGGAATGATACATATTCTGCATATTTATTAAGTTTACTTTTCTCTTTAATTTCTATTTGTTTGTGCTTTGTGCATCTATACTAACACCCTCTTTGTTCACATCATCAGAAAATGAGCACAACACAGGTTTTGATTTTATCTGAATGATCTCAGGTATGAGAAGCTCATTTGTTTTTTTTTTTTTGTGTTTGGTTTTTGCTTTTTTTTTCCCATTTTCTTTTCATTGATTGAAATAGCATATACTCAGTATCAACAATATACAAGCTCCATGACTGACTGTGATATAAAAAATTCACTCATAAAAATACAGCAGCCCAAGGAAAACACACATTGGTTAAATGATCACATAGGATACAAAACAAAACATAAGGCTAAATTTGACTTTCCTGAGCTATATGTATAGTCATGTTTAGGACAAAATAAATAGAAACTCTTAAATAGGTCAATGATGACCAAGCCTGAAACAAAAATAAAATGTATTTTAAATAAGATAAGTTCAGACCTGGATATATTCCCAGCCAACTTCTCCCCTGATATTTCTTTTTTTTTCTTTTCTTTTATTGGATTTTTTTATTTACATTTCAAATGTTATCCCCTTTCTCAGTTTCCCCTCCATAAACCACCTATCTCCTTCTCCCTCCCTCTGCTTATATGAGAGTGTTCCTCCACCTGCCAACCCACTCAGGATGTATTCTTTGTGCTAACATCAGTGTTAATCAAAGCATTAAATGACAAATGGGAAGAACTCTTCCAAATTTGTTCAAGAAAGCCAGTATTATCCTGATGTCAAAACCAAATTAAAGACAATAAAACATAGTCAGTTCATTCAGTTTTCTCAGTGAACATATGTAAACAAACACAACCCTCAACTAACTCTCAAGAAAATACAATCAAAATTCTACCCTAAATCAGAAATATCATGCATCACCAGAATTCAATAGAAAAACAATGATAATCTAAGGTAATATATAAACAAAATCAAGGGAAAATATCAAATAAGTTTTTCCATTCATGAGAAGACAAATAACTTCTCATCATGGGGAATATTCTAAAGGACAAGAATAAAAGAAAGATACCTTAAGCTATATGTGACAAGTAGTCAACAGTATACCTAAATAAGAAAATTTGAAAGAATATATTAAAAACTCAAAAACAAAGCATATTTGTACATTATAGAATTACTCCTTTATATTAATGGTGCTTGACATTTTCAGATGGAGCAAGGAAACTGGTGAAAGTCAGGTGATCACTAAAGCAAAGAAGTCACATATCATCATTTGGACTCCACCCTAAAAGTAATAGACTGAAAGATTCTACCAGAAAGCATTTGGCTCCAATAAACACTTGGAGTAATGTAATCCAATATCAAAAAATAACCTCTACCTTGTCCACATTGCAAAAACTATGTCACTAAATAAATAACTTGGGGAAGTAATCTCACTTTCATTATCCTCAAAATAATAAAACCTGTAAGCATAAACCTAAATAATGATATTAAAAAACTTCTACAATGAAAATTGTAAAGCATTAAAGAAATTGGAGAAAAATATATTACCAGAAGAAACTAGACATACTACATAATCGCCAAGAAACTTCCAGTAATGTTCTTCATAGATACAGAGAAATTAAATCATGCTAAATAAAAAGAAACAAAAACGTTTTTAGCAATTGTTGTTGAAAAATTTATCACCATTTGTAGAAGATGAAACCTAGACCCATATGATACCCTCTGCAAAAATCAACTTGAAATACATTATATACTTTAATATATGCTTTAATAGATAAAATAATGGACTTTTGAAACTAATATTGGATAGTCTGGAAAAAAAAATATACAAAGATATAGGTATAGAGAATGGCCATCTGGAGCTTCAGCACCTCAGGTAGCAATGCTAAACTTGCCCAGCAGGGTTATATAGAATTAGGAAGCTTCTGTAACACAGTGGATACAATCTTTAGAATGAAGGGAGCCTACAGAATGATAAAAGTTCTTCCAATTATTCCTTCAACAAAGAATTAATATGCAGCATTTATATGAGCTAAAAATTAAACAACTAAAGAATAAATGATGCATTCTCTAATTAGGCAAACAAAGTTGGTGACTTTTTTTTTCAAATGAAAACATACTAATGACAAAAACAAAAACAACAACAAAAAATTGACCATATAAGATGTTTAAAAAGTTTAACCATCATGGTTAACTGCCAAAAAAACTACATTTGTAATTTCATTTCAGTCTGTCAGAATGTCTACCATTGACAAAATAAAAACAACAAATCCTTAGGATTTCATGAAAGGGAAACAAAGAATAATGTTAATGTTCATGCAAATTAGACCACTGACTATGGACATTTCTCAAAACATTAAAAGCATAACTTTGTATGCTGAAACCTGTTAGCTTTGGGTATATAACCAACCAAATGCTAACTATAGAGATGTCTGCATACTACATTGATATGTCATCTGCGGCACTGTTAAGGGATAAAAAAGAATTAAGTTTGCTACTTGTGGGAATGTGGTTGTAATTGGGGATGTTATGTGAAATAAGTCAAACTCGCCACTGCAGGTATCATGTTTTGTCTCTTATGTAGAATCCAGAGGGGATGCTGAAGTAGATGGGGTAACTACTGTCTAGGCAGAATGGAATAGAGAATAAGAAAGAATAATAAGGCTGTAAATATGACCAATTGTATGATATAATTATATATCAATGTCCAGAATAATGAGTTAATAATATTAAAATATTTAAGGAGTTATCAAGGGTAATACATTACTAGTCTTTATTTAACAGAATAGTCATTTTACACTTTTAGTTTTAAAACTCAAAAACATTTTTGTAAAAAAAAAATGTGTCTTGGATGCTCATGTTCACTGTTCAAAACCAATAATTCAAACCTGGTGCAGTAATTCTTTATCTTGTAGAAGTAAGAATGAGAACTTTATGGGCTTGACCTGACGTTGGGGGTGCACCTGACATTGGGGATGAAATGCGTTAAAATTTTTATTATTCTGTGGAAAACTATAGCTTAATTATTCTAGGGAAAATGAAACTCTAGGAAAAAATATTTCCCAGTCTGCTGATGCATAACTCATCTATGCTAGAAAACAATAGTAACATAAAAATTTCATACATCTAGGAAACATTTTGCTTTTATCACTTGTGAATACTGTGTAAATGACTATATAAATCCTTTTAAGTGTGAAACATTCTTAATGAACTATATTGTCATATTAGACTGATAGTATTTTCTCAAAGTGGCTTATCATAATTTTAAATGTTCTTCTTGTCTTCTTTATTTAATAACATGAATGTGGCAAAATGTTTAGTGCTATTTGGACATAATGTCATGATTTATAATAAAATATTCTCAACAACCTAGTGAATGCTGTACAAATAATAATTAAAGATGATACCAACTTATATTGAAATTCATAGTAAGAAACCATGCCCATGAATTAACATTATTAATGTAATAAAAGTCAAGGGTGTGGATTTGGAAGCAATTCTGATCATTATGAATAGAATAAATTCATGTATGTCTAATTGTCAAGTAAGTCCAAAAAGAATTCAGCAACAGAAAATGTGTGAGAAAGAATTGGCAACAGTATTTTAAGGTGTAATAAAGGACTGTTATTCGCATTTTCTTTACATCTAGACATGTGTCAACTTTATTTTCATATAAAAGATACGAAGCTCATAAAATATAAATGATTAATAATTTTATAGTTGCATATCTGACATCCTGACAGCTACATGTGGTAGCTGAGAACTCTATTTCTTTGCCAGCTAAAATATTAATATTACATTGACTGACTGTCTTTTCCATGGTCTATAAGGCCCAAGAGTTATTATGAAAGTCAGGATTTCCTCAGGGAATTTTTTTAGTTACTATAACCAGCAGGTAGTTTTTTGTGTGTTTGCTTTCTGAAGAATGGATAATTCTTGAAGAAAAGGTAGAAAAGTCCTAATAAATCACAGCTTTATGAAATATTCATTGCATATCTGTATTCTTCATAAGGCTTCTGTCAGGGAAATTAAAATAAAGATTTAAAAAATATCATTTAGTACCAGGATGACAAGACACATTATAAACCCAGAAAAGTTCAAGGTTATATCTAGAAAAGTTTTCAAAGAAATTTCTATTTGTCTTTCCAGAACATGAATGGAATACAGAAACTGAAGGAGTCTTTAATGTGGCCCAGTTTCTCTTTAGTTAAAAGAATTATCACTTTCAGCACTATGTTTATCAATGTATTCAGTGCTTAGCACTGTGGCTTTTCTGATCACAGATTATTAGCAAAGATATTCTTATGGGCAATGAAAGCTTCAGTGTAAGTCAACAGAAACATTCTGAACTGACTGCCCATCGTGGTCCACAGGTGCTGTTAAGAGAAGTTTTCGGAGTCTCACTTAATGGGTACTGAGTAGAATTAATATATTTAGTTTTTCTGTAATTGTCTTATCAACTACATATGAATATTATTAAGTGTATAGTTTATTTGGTTGTTTTGAATATTAAATAAATGACACAATGTACTAAGTTATAAAGGACAAATAGTCCCTGATAAAAGACAAAGTATGTAATCTTAGGTTAAACAATTATTATAAAGGACAAAAGATTTTAAAAATATTCACTGCACATGAATTTGAATAAATGCAGATTAAATGTGCCTCTACTACTTTTATGTACTTCAAACCCACTTTTAACTCTCATTTTTATAGGTGACATGACTCATGGTTTTGGGGCTTACAGAGATTACATGCCACAAACATATACCACTTGCCCTGTTTTGCTCTGAGATAATTTTGAATGCCTAATTTATGGCCCCAAGTTTCTGACTATGTGACATAGAACTCAGTAGTATGCTGTATGCTGCCCATTCAACTTTGTCCAGCTCACAGCTTAGGCCTTCCAGAAGATGTATAATGTTAAGAATGCAAAGCTTACATCTCAGAATCCATATCTGAGTAATTAATGACTGTATTACTTGCACTCCAGTTTAAATATCTCATGGGTAACCTACTGAGAAACACTTTATTTGGGTGGGGAAATTAATGGTGCAGACCATTTTATGCCTCTCCAATGTAAGGGTCTTTGAGAAATAAAAGGATAATGCTGACAGGCAAAGTAAGTTATGGTATCACACTGCTGGGACTATTTCAAAAAGTTCAGTATGCCAGCATCTTTTTATAATTGTTACCGAAGACTTAGAGGGAGCAGATAATTTTTCAAAGTATGAAACTTAAGATTGTAGATTTTATTAAACATCAAATTTGGCCAATATGTAAGTGGAATTCTCATCTTAGGAAAGGAGAAAATTTACATAAAGACAAGAGCCTGTAGCCATCTAGGACTTGGGGCATGGGGGTGATCTCTAGGTAGTCCCAGAGTCCTGGGGCTTCCAGGAATCAATGCAGTGACCTTATCCAAGATGCCTAGAATAGGGACACGGAACCTGAAGAGACCACCTCCTGCACCAGGCAGGACCCTCAGTGAAGGAATAAGGACACCAATCCACCCACAAAACCATTTATGTGATATAGATACACATGTACATGTATGTTTGAGAGGATAGATGTTGACAATGGTTGTTTTTGCAATTATCAACCTCCCTATGTTTTTGAGACATACCTCAAAGTAAACCTGATTCACACTAATTTAGCTTGACAATATAACCAGGAAGCTTGTTGAACTGTACTGTCTCCCGAAATGGAGTTGAAGACACATATTACTGCTACTAAGTTGTACATGGGTGCTCCATAATAAAACTCAGATCCTCCTGTCTGGTTGCCAAGCAATTCATGAGTTGAAGAACCTCCAAGCCTCTGGTCTTTTCTTTTCCCCTGGCAATACTTAGTGTAAGAAGGTGTAGTAATGTACAAGAAAGAATGTTAACCATAACAGGTTAACAAATCCTGCAAGGCTTTGTCTTGTTGTGATCAACATACTCCAGGTCTCCCAGACTGCCATATGTTCTCCACCATAATCCGTGTCACAATGACACTTTGAATATTGGCTCTACTTTATATCTCTGACTTTGTCTGTGTCCCAGTTGAGAAAACTTTCTGCTTGTAATCTTGTCCTGTTTAAAAGAAATGCAGGGAGAAAGATGAGCAGAGACTGAGGAAAGGCCAACCAATAGCCATCCCAACTTGAAACCCATCTCATGGGCACACACCAACTCCTGACACTATTAATGTCTCCCAGGAGGCTCTACCCAGCAGTTGACAGAAACACATAGAGATACTCACAGCTAAATATTGGAATGAGATCAGGAGTTGTGGGAAGAACTGAAGGTCTTAAAGGGGATAGGAACTCCACAGGAGTTCCAACAGACACAACTAACCTGGACTTAAGTGAGCCCTGAGAGACTGAGCCATCTGATATATTAGATCACAGCTCGTCCATACAGAACACAACAGGCAAGCACAATTCCATGGGGGAGAGGTTTATTGGAGGGTAAGGACAAAAGGGGGCGAGGAAGAAGAAGGAGAAGTAGAGGAGGAAGAGGAGAAAAGAAGAAAGGAGGAGGAGGACCAGGACAAGGAGGAGGACGAGGATGAGGACAAGGACAAGGAGGAGAGGAGGAGGGGAAAGAGGAGGGGGAGAGAAAGAAGGGGAAAGTCAGTGGGCTCTGCCTTCTATGTGGACTGTTATGTAACCGCACCCACTCTGTGCAGGTAATGGTAAACAGGTGGTCCAGGTTGGACACTGGGAATGTATGGTAACAGATACACAGGTCTTTTTGTAGTTGCCTAGGGGTGATGTCACCATCATCTCTGGACTCAGAGATGACCTGGGACCTTAAATCTAATTCCTGACTGTAAAGCCACTTCCTAATGCCAACACCACCAACCAAAGAACACATATAGGCTTCTAAGAGACACCTGGCACATATGTAGCAGACATGTAGTTCTGTCTCCATGTGTGTCCTCCAACAACAGGAGCAGAGGCTCTCCTTAAAGCTGTAGCCTGAGCATAGCATCCCTTACCCAAAACGTCTGCCTTGTCTGGAGTCAGTAGAAGCTGATGCACCTAATCTGGCAGATTCTTGATGTGGCAGGATGAAAGGATACCCAGAAGGGAGCATCCTTTCAGAGTAGAAGGTAAAAGGGATGGATGGAGAGATTCTGTGAGGGGAGGACTAGAAAGGTGACAGCACTGGACATGTAATTAATTAATTAAAGATGGGAGCCTGCATTTTGTGTGAGTTCTCCAAAGTAGCAGAGTATAGATGAAAGTTAGAAACATGGGTGATGCCAACAAAGCCCCTCCTTTATGTCCATCATAGCTTACAACAATGTTTAAAAATACCTACTACCACAAACTAATTCCAATTTTATCTACAAAGAATAGTGTTTGTGTCTGAAGAAAAATGTATTTGGTTTATGCTATTTCACCCTTTGTATTTGTCCATCAGTAGGTCTGAAGAAAGAAATGAATGATGCGGTATATCAGTTGGAGACAATAATCTAAAAATCAGGGGAAGTATAACTGAGTAAAATAAACATGAATGCCACAATTCCAAACTACCTTCACTATGCTAAGTAAACAAAAGTATTAAATTAGATGAAAAGCGAGGGCTCTAAGGCATACAATACAAAGACTATATTATTTATTTTAAGTACTATACAGCCCTCCCCATTCTTCATAGGACTCTATAACTTTTGAAAATTGATATGATAATTTTAAATTACCATGTAGAGATTGGGAATATAGAAATTGTATGTTTCTCTACTCAGCAGCACAAAAATAAAACAATAGGAAGATTACATATTTGTTACCTAGCACGTGAGTTCCACCATTTCCCATTACATAATTCTGAATGCATTTGCTTTGGCTCCATATTTAAATGGATGCCATAGAAATTATCATAAAAATTAGAAGAATGTAGTTTTAGAACTTTATTTCAACACTCATACCTGTTTCTCAAAGCTTCCAAGTGTTATAATTACAAGGAACTTTATGTTCTTTTTATGTATTCAAGACTTGCCATGCTACCTAAACAACATTATTGTTTCGTAGTGACTTTTCCCCACTGTGAGTAACTTAGTTTCAAAAATAAAGTTTTATTTAGAATATAATTTTATATCAATAAATTATGATTCGAAGTCTTGTTTCATATACTTTTACAGTGTTAGAGATTGAACTTAGAGTCATCTATACCCTAGACAAGCAGGCTACTGGTGAGCTACATACTCAGGCTATCTGGTTTGTTCTTAAAGCAGCATTTAGCAATTTAAATGGTAATAAAAATGAGATATTTTACAAAGATAAAATACAATTACTGTTCAATTTATTGTTCAATGTCTTTATTTTTCTTTAAATGAACATTCATTGTCAATAATAATAATAAAGTTATTTGGGTCATTTACCTATGCCATTTTGATTGAGTTGTTTTTATAACTCTAACCTATATGTAAATGTTGCTTGTAGTTTTACACTGTTGCTTTTCCTCCAGGAAGAGCCATGCTACAACCTCTCTCCCACCTTCCCTTAATTCTGCTGATAAAGGACACATAAACAGTTTCTTCCTTTTCAACTTGCCTTAGGACACAATTGATGGGTGTTACTCTCTTATGCCTGGAAAAGCATGCCCTTAATATTTTTATCTCTGCCCTGAACTGCAGTGGCAAGTCTCACCTAGCTCCTGCCAAACATCCCTTGCCACCAGACTGTAGCAGTGACCAGAGGCCCCAGCTCTTCTCAAGACCTTACATGGCTGCTGGCTTCTTATCCCTCCAAAGAACTGCAGAAAACCTTCCTCTCCTTCCTTGTGTCTGCTTTTCCCTCCTGGAAAGTCCCACATGTACCTTCTTCCCAGCAATTAACACCTAGTAGCTTTCTTTACTGGCAAACCAAGAACCATTTCGGTAACATGATCTTAGCATCAGAACTGCCATATATATATATATATATATATATATATATATATGTATGTATGTATGTATATATATATATATCACAAAAGGACATGTTTATTGTTTTCTCTTTGTGTGTATCTATTTTTGTCATATTGGACATATGCGTGTATATATTCATGTCCATATATATATATATATATATATATGATGTAGATACACATGTACGTGTATGTTTGAGAGGATAGATATTGACATCGGTTGCTTTTGCAATTATTAACCTCCTTATGTATTTGAGACATACCTCAAAATAAACCTGTTTCACACTAATTTAGCTTGACAATATAACCAGGAAGCTTGTTGAACTGTACTGTCTCCCGAAATGGAGTTGAAGACACATATTACTGCTACTAAGTTGTACATGGGTGCTCCATAATAAAACTCAGATCCTCCTGTCTGGTTGGCAAGCAATTCATGAGTTGAAGAATCTCCACGCCTCTGGTCTTTTTTTTTTCCCCCTGGCAATACTTAGTGTAAGAAGGTGTAGTAATGTACAAGAGAGAATGTTAACCATACTGGTTGTTTTCAAACACCTACAGACAAATTGATATTAGTTTAAGATGAAAGAAAAATATCTGAAATCTAGCATTTATAGAGATATGGTGAAGAAAAAATATAATTCCTCTTTGATACTCTAAAGCACAGAGCTGAAACCCTCTGTACATGAATAAATGGTTCGTTTGGAAAGAGTTTTAAGGCAGCTCAAAGGCTTTAGAGGAAAACAATCAAATGCCCTCACCTTAAAAGCTAAAGAGGGGACTTCATGGCAGCCTGCTTCTGCATGCTGAGAATATGCTGGGCTCAAATTCAGCTGACTGAGGTTTGGCGCATTCTATGATATGAGCTATGCTTTCATAGGTGTATTGCCCAGTTGTATCTGGACACATTCTTTCACTGTATTCATTCATTGCTCCTGCTCATATACAATAAATCTGTTCCCTGTTCCACCATGATCCCTCATCCTTGAAAGTAGGTGGGATAGAGATTTTCCACTTAGAGCTGTGTAGTCTTCATTCTCTGATTCTCTGTACCTTGATCAGTCACGGGCCCCCTGTAAATTGTCATCTGCTGCAAAAACAAGCTTCTGTGGTGAGTTTCCAGAGATGTGTTGATTGATCTATGCATTTAACAGTAAGTTATTAATGGTCAGTTATGTTTAAAAAAAAAGCAATGATAGCTAAAACATGTGCCAGTCAAATGTGTCTCTTTCTTTACATTCAATGTGACAAGGACATTAGCTGTTAAAATATCTAAAAATGCACTATAATGGATGGTGCATTCATAGAACCAAACATTCAACACATTGATTTTTGTTTTTTTTTCCCTCAGAATACTGACTTTATTAACATTCCTTACTGAAGACTTGTAGGTTTCACCTCTAATTTTATGAAAATGTGATAGGTCTGAGAGTCTTACAGTACAGACAATACACAAGTGCATGTACAAAAAATTCCTAGACATTACTGAAATTAAATTTTAGAGAATACACTTTTTTATAATATACTCTAGAGTTCTGCTTTGTGTATTTAAAGTAAATGGTTCGGAAAGAACAAGCAGCCAAATTTTTTCTTCTTAATTAATTAAAACTTAATTTTTAATTTGATTTATTAATTCATTTCTTGAAAGCATGCCTAGAGGTGAGTTTATTAATTGCTCAAAGTGAACAGATTTTTAATTTAAAACAAACTCCGACTTTGAAATGTCATTTATCAGTTATGATACCAAAATGGAGACATAATGGGGATCTTTTTATTTATTTATTTCTATGACTGTCAACCTTCTTTTTTTTAAAAAAAAGTATGTATGCTTTAAACATAAGAACAGATGGTACCCAATGAATGAGGTTCTAAACCCACTCTACAACACCTTCATCTCTCAAGTAGCCAAAGGCTACTTGCTGGTTTCTGCCTCTGTATGTCTGTTCTCCTCAGCTCCCAACTGAGAAAGTCAGCCTGAAACCATTTTTCTGCTTGAGATTTTATTATGAACCCATACCTGAGCTAGCAGCGTGGGTTCCAGTTGATTATTGCTCTAGATATGTGACTTCTCATTTATCTTCCCACAGATAAAAATGATTGCTTTTCAGCGGGATACATACAGATTATTCTGAAGGAAAGACTTAGTAACAAAAATAAACATACTACCCACTTAGGATTGAATGCATTCACCCATGCTAGAAACTTTTAAATTATGTTTAGCAGACCACATGACAGAAAGTGGAAGAGCAACTGAAGGGCACAGATGTGAGCTGCACACCCTGTCTGTTTAAATATCACTGGGATCAGCATCACTGAAATGTCTGTAGTTTGCCAGAGTGCATACCAGTTCCTGTGCATTTCTTCTGCAATTTTCTGCAAATGCAAAGTATTTATTTAATTAAACATAAAAGGGAACATAAAGAAACCTTTCTAAGATGAAAAATTAGTAAAATTGTTTAAGGACACTCAGTTGAAATGCTAGTGAAGGGTTTTTTAATAGATAATTCAAATGAAACACATATTGTAAAAACAAAGCTTTAAAAAATTTCAAAAGACAGGTTATAGAAAACCTTTGAAATTAATTTAAGCCATGTCTGCAGTTAAAGTGTGGTCTCAGTCTGCACTTTCTATAGCAGAATGTAACACTCACTTAGAAATTGCAATATGGTAATTCTATCACTTACAAAGAGTTCATATTTTTGTGTAACCAAAATCCAAAAGGTTTTTTCAAAAAATTTGAGTAGTCACTGTTAACATCCAAATTCTCTGTCAAATACATTCCTTCAACTGCTGTGAGACTTGCACCACGTCACTGAACCTGTGTTTTCAAAGTCAACTATTTCTAGTACTGCCAGTGCATTTACAATAAGACTAAGTCCTTTAGAATATACTTTGTCAGTGTTCTGATTTTTCTAATGGTATATGATTCATTATTGTGTTGATAGATAATCATTCTCGTCTAATAATTGTTTTGCAACTTTATTTAATGTCATTAGTCTGAGATGTACTCTGAGACAGCATTTGAGAGTGTTCAAAGAGATGTCATTTGATGTTATGGAGGGTATGCAAAATTGAATAATTTTATGGAACTCTATCTGTGGACACTATACTAAGTTTTACACATGACTTTTGTAGTTTCATGATGTGCCATTTAACAATTTTTGATATTGGAACCTGTGTAATTGGTGTTTTGCTCAGGAAATTGTATCCTGTATCAATGGATTTCGGTTATTTCCTACTTTCTCTTCTATAATATTTAGTGTATCCAGTTTTATGTAATATTTAGTATATCCAGTTTTATGTTAAAGTCATTGATTCACTTGGACTTGAGTTTTGTCCATGGTGATAAATATGGATCTATTTGCATTTTTCCACTTGCGGACATCCACTTAGACCAGCACCGTTTGTTGAAAATTCTTTCTGTTTTATTTGTCTTTATTTAAAAAGTCACATTATTTGTGACTATTGTGATTGTTGTTGTTTCCTTAATTTCTTTCTCAGCCCACTTATCAAGGAAGACTACTGATATATTTTAATTAATTTTGTATCTAGGCAGTTAGTCTAGGAAAGTCCTCTCTAGTAGAATTTTTGTGGTCTCTAATATAAACGATTGTATCATCTGCAAACAGCAATAGTTTGACTTTTTTCCTCTCCAGATTTTATCCCTTTTGTATCCCTTAGTTATCTTATTGCTCTGGCTGGAATTTCAAATATGATATTGAATAAATAGGGAATGTACATCCTTGTCCTTGATTTTAGAGAAGTTGCTTTATGTTTCAGTTTAGTTTGATGTGTTATTTGTTTACTGTGTATTGCTTTAATTATAGTTAGGCTAAGTACCTTATATCAGTTATCTATTTAAACTTTTAACATGAGGGGTTTTGGGTATTGTCAAAGTTTTTTTTTCACTATCTAACGAGACACTCATATGATTCTTTTTATTTCAGTTTGTTTATATAATTGATTACGTTGACAGATTTTCATATATTGAAGCATCCCTGCATCTCTGAGATGAAGCCTACTTGATCATGATGGATGATGTTTTCCATGTGTTCCTGGATTCGGTTTGAGAAAATTTTATTGAATATTTTTGATTCAATGTTCATAAGTGAAATTGGTCTGAAGTTTTCTTGCTTCCTTGAGTCTTTGGGTGATTTAGGTATAAGGGTGACTGTGGCTTCATTGAATAAGCTTGGCAGTGTTCCTTCTGTTTCTATTTTGTGGAATAATTAAAAGAGTATTGGTATTAGTTCTTCTTAGAAAGTCTAGTAGAATTCAGATTAAAAACCTTTAAACCTTTTTGGTTGGGTGTCTTTTGATGACTACTTCAATACTTCTATTTCTTTAGAGGTTATAGAGCTGTTAAATAGTTCACTTGATCACGATTAAGCTTTGGTAAGTGATATCTTGAGGGACCATGGAAGGCACCCTGGTTCCTGGTTGAGGAGGCTTGAGACCTCAGTGACCCTGAAGGGTCGATAGGTGTTTTGCCTGACTCCCAGGAAACCAAACCTATCACTACTAGCCCATAGCCCACCAGAAATATGTTGCCATCAGTAAGGGCAACGCCCCAATCCCCTCCACAGGTAGAGGATAGGTCACAGTATGCTCAAGTCAGATCTCCATTATAATGAGGTACCTAAAGGCCCAGAGGCTTATCCAATCACCTTCCCTTCCCAGACAATCTTCCCTGCAAAAGATATTTAATCTCAGGCCCACTCCTAGAAGTTGGGTACAGTTTTACTCATCCACTTTCTGCCATGACAAAGATGCCTTAAAACCACTGACTGTGTCTTTTCATTGGGATCGCCATAGGGAGCCACAGAGAAGGCCTTCACCTACAGAGCTGCCATCTAATTCTCTTGAAAAAAAGTCTCCCTGTGCTCCCAGACACACCTCCAGCACTAAGCCTGCACCCTTCTGCAGTCAAGTGAAGGACTATCTCCTATCTCTGCAGGACCAGTCAGAGCTTCCCCACTTTTCCCACTTGCGTGGCTCTTCAGGATGCAGGCCCCAGGACCACCAAGCCAGGTATGGCTGTGTTTCCTGCTCAGACCGCACTTTCCCACCCCTGGAGCCAGTGTCCTGCTGCTTCCTACAGCCTAATACCTGCCCAGTGGTGGTATTAGGTAAGCATGTTGAAACTTCTCTGTGTCCAGCCTCCCTGAGAGCCCCAGCCCTGTGTCGGAGTGGATGCTGGACCCCAACATAAACCCATAATATCTGTCTAGAAAATCATCAATTTCACTAAGATTTTCCAACTTTGTGGAGTACAAACTTTTTGACTAAAGACCTAATGATTCCTTGAATGTCCTCAATATCTACTATGTCTACCTTTTCATTTCTGGTTTTGTTTATTTGAATTTGTCTCTCTGTCTTTTGGTTAGTGTAGCTAAGAGTGTTTTGTTATTCTCATAGAACCAGCTCCTGGTTTTGCTGATTATTTGTTTTGTTTTCTTTGTTTCTAACTGATTTCATCCCTGATTTTGATTACTTCTTGCCATGTACTCCTCTTTGCTGCTGCTTCTTCCTCCTCCTCCTCCCCCTCTTCCTCCTCCTCCTCCTCCTATTCTTCCCCCTCTTCCTCCTCCTCCTCCTCCTCCTCTTCCTCTTCCTCTTCCTCTTCCTCTTCCTCTTCCTCTTCTTCTTCTTCTTCTTCTTCTTCTTCTTCTTCTTCTTCTTCTTCTTCTTCTTCTAGATTTCAGATGTATTTATAAATTTCTGGTATAAGAACTTTCTAATTTCCTTATGGAGGTACTTAGTGCTAAATACTTTCTTCTTAGCACTATTTTATTCTGTCCAATAAATTTGTATATGTTGTGCTTTTTCTGTGCTCAGTCAGGAAGCATTCCCAAGTCCCAAAGACCACCAAGGAGCTGATTCTGATGCAGTTAGCATTAGTGTATTTTTATTCAAGCTGGAGCTTGGGCTCACTGCTGACACTGACATAGCAGGGTTGGAGGATGAAGCTGAGCCCTCAGCAGAACAAGGTTTTAGAGGAAATGGTGAACAAGCCAGGGTTTCCAACCTGGTAAACATTTAATTGAATGGCTACTGTAAGCCATCATGTGGGTGCTCAGATGCAAAACCACGAACAATCACAAATAGTCTGAAAATATATCTGGAACTATCAGATGAGTTTTGATTGGTTCTTGCTAGAGAATAACTGGAGATGTATGGGCCAGAGATAAACTGTGGTGTTCTTCTTGGAAGTCCAGTGCAACATGGGTTGAACTACAGGTCAGGTTCTCAGGCTGGTCCTAAAAGGGAGTAAATCTGGCCTCTCACCTTCATGTTCACTGAATTCTAGAAATCAAAATCTCTTTCTTTATTTCTTCCCTGACCCAGGGACCTTAAAGTAGACAATGTTCAATTTTCATGAGAGTGTAGGCTTTTTGGTGTTTATGTTGTTGTTGTAGTTCAGCTTTTTAATTCATGGTGGTCCGATAAGATGCAAGACCAATTTTGATTTTCTTATATCTGGTGAAGCTTGCTTTGTGACCAACTATATGGTAAATTTGAGAGAAGAAAGTGCTGAGAAGATGGTATATTCTTCTGTGATGGTGTATTCTTTTTTCTTTAGTTGAAATACTCTATAAATGTCTTTTATATCCATTTGATTCAAAATGTCTATTAATTATATTATTTCTGCGTTCAGTTTGCAGTTTAATGAAGATGTTTCCAGCAAACTGCACAGCCCACTCCTGTTGGAACAGAGTCAGCTGAAGAAGAAAGAGAGCATACTGAGGTGGAAGAATAAGAAAAAGAGGCAAGGCTCTGGAGCAGCAACACTTGGGGGCCATCAAACTGATATATAAGGAAAAAAACAAAATAAACCAGCAACAACCAGACCCAGAGAACAGGAGGTAGGACAAGCAGCTTGGTCTATCACCATTTGTGCTCTGTGTCGCCTGTCTGCTCATCCACCCACATTTGCTTGTTACTATCAGCTTTCTAGTTTACACTAACAACCATCCACATACCTCATGTAAGGTGATTGTTCATTTCTCTGTCTATTCACAAGTATTCTGAGAAAATAGGTTTTGTGAGAAATCATATTACTGACAATTATACCCTGTTCCTTGCTTGAAACTGTAGGCCAATGAGGAAGACTTGCAAATAACATGTCATACATATACCTACATCTCTTGTTGGGTAGAATGATTGACTCAGAGCTTTGAGTGAGTCCTCATCTTGTGACTAATGTGTATGGCAGGGGTCATTACACATACATTACACGTGGGAAGCTGTTTGAAAGGAAAAGAGCCCAGTTTAGAGGTTTTGATTACTCCCTGGGCACATGTCACCTCATATTTATGAGCTAACTATGACACAGTAAAGAACATCTGTATTTGCACTGCAGACTTGATGAAACATGGCTTAGGCCACACACCCAAGGAAATATTAGATTGTGTCTCCTTCTCCATCATACTACCTAGAAGGAGTGTGGCTCTGGATATGCCTCAATTGCAATTCCTCAACATAGTATTTGATGATTTAGCACATGCTACCAGATGGGTAGACTAATCTGGCTGTTTCTACTGGCACATGTGCAGGATGAGGAGAGTATCATACCATGCCAGGCTAAACTTTCCATAAAACAGTGTATGACCTGAGTGTTTCTCTATTGGTCTTCCAAAGAGCTAAATATTTCCATTACTGAAAGAACACTGCCCTCCATTCTCAAAATCATTCGTTGGGTGGTAAAATCGCCAACTGAGTATCCTCATCCCTCCTTCTCTGTGATTTGGAAGGTAAATAGTGTTCCTAACCTGGAATGTGACTTAGTGGTAGAGTCATTGCCTGCCATGCACAATGCAGTGGTGTCAAATCAATCCTAGGGTATAAAGTGGAAAGGTATATTCTACAACAAAATATATGTCTCCATATAGACCTTTAACTCCTACAACCTCCAGCCTCAACACAGACCTCTCCATGAACTCCATTTATCATGTATTTGCACTAAGCCAGACATTGGATATTGGGGGAAAAGAATATGGACATTAAGAATAATGCACACACACACAAACACACACACGTGCACACACACACACACACAAAGAGAGAGAGAGAAACATAGATGATAGATAGATAACAAAAATACATATAAACAGCTTGTGAAATTGTATAGTTGAGGTGATGGTCTGGGAAGATATCCTCATGGATAAAGTTACTTGCTACAAAGGTTACACTGCAGAATTTCTTTGCTATGAACCACATGGTATAGAGAATCAATACTCCATATACTCTATTGATGATAATAATGTGCATGCACACGTGTGCCAAAGAACCCACCATAACATTTTAAAAGTGACACAGAAAGCCATTGTGAAAAACCATAAAGGAGACCTATAATCTTCTCTGTTACTAATGTCTTATGGCAACTTGATAGTAAACACTGAAATGACAGCTACTTTCTCAACATCCAGAAACCTGGCCGTGTCTATTCTCAGCAAGGATGTGGTATGCAACACCACCATGGAGAACACCAAGGACTCCACGTATTAACAAACACTCTGCAGTTCTTAAGCTGAGGCAAAGCTTCCTCTCATGAAGAAACAGCCTAAAACAGGGCCTAGTTTAGAGAGCACTTCTTAACTTTATCACTAAATAATTAGCAAGGTTTTTGCTTCAGCTCTCACACTACCAACTCAGTCCATTGGGATTCTTACTGTTCCCTCTTCACCTTGACTGTGAATCATCCAAGTTACCTGAGATGCCTCTCCATGATCCAGACATCCCACAAGCAATCTTAGGTTAAGAATATTCCTAGTGATAACTGCTGGCAAGAGATTCAAGGGCATAGGGTCCCTAGGTCTTATAGATCAAGAAACCCACCAGGAGCCTCCTGATACATCCTCCTTATAACAGAGTTCAGGGTATCATCCTTGACATTGCCTATTTGCCCTGTCTACAGAAAAACACTTCTGCCTATGTGACCAAAACCTGGAAACAGGCCCCTGAATTCACAGAAACAGATACTGTAAATAGATATGCAGAAAGAACTATGACTTGCTTTTGTTTTGATTCTATGTAAAATATGCTAGGCTTGAAATTGCAGACATCTACATTCTTCTGCCTAGAGAATGATAGAATTAAAGACAGCACTTCCTTCTGAGGTTCCCATTGGTATAAACATCAGAATGGAAACTGTCTCTGCTACATTTTTGAATCAAGTATTACTTTGCCAATATTTATAACACTGACATGTCACCCCTTTCCCCTTAGCTGCCATCAACAGAGAAGCCAAAAGAAGAACCATTGTAGATGACCTCCAACAATTCTTCTGTTCATTATACATTTTGGATATTAACCCATTGTCAAATATAGGGTTGGTGAAGATCTTTTTATTTTAATTTTTCTTGGATATTTTATATATTTTCATTTTAAATGTTATCCCTTTTTCATCCTCTCCTGTATCCTTCCCCTGTCCCCCCCCCCCCCGCTTCTATGAGGATGCTCCCACTCCCCCCTACCCACTCCAACCTCAATGCCCTGGCATTACCCTGCATTAGAGAAATGAGCCTTCACAGGACTAATGGCTGTAGATTTCTTTTGGAAAAATGGCATTTTTACTATATTAACCCTGCCAATCCATGAGCATGGGAGAGCTTTCCATCTTCAGACATCATCTTTGTTTCAAATTTGCAGGTAGATGAAGGTGTTTGTATCTGGATGGCCTGTGAGTTGTGAGAATGGAGTGTTAAAGCTGAAGTTTCCCACTATTAATCTATAGGTTGCTATCCTCTGGGTTGGACTTTTCCTTTAGTATTTTCTGTAGTGATGGATTTTTGGATTTGCCTTGAAATATTTTTGTATCTTCATCTATGGTGTTTGGGAGTTGTTTTTTGTTTTGTTTTGTTTGTTTGTTTGTTTGTTTTGAGGTTTCAAGAAATTTGTTCTTACCCTTCTAACTTTTAGAGTCTCTTTTAAGAAGTCTGGTGTAATTCTGATAGGTCTGCTCTTGTATGTTACATGGCCTTTTTTCCTTGCCACTTTTAATATTCTTCCTTGTTCCATAGATTTTGTGTTTTGATTATTATGTGGAAACAGGATTTTCTTTTCTGGTACAGTCTACTTGTTGTTCCATAAGTTTCTTGTATGTTTATAGGCATTTTTCTCTTTACGTTGAGAAAGTTCTATGATTTTTGATAATATTTTCTGGGCCTTAGAGCTAGGACTCTTCAACTTCTTCTATTCCTACTATTCTTAGGTATATTATGGTATCACAGATTTCTTGAATATTTTGGGTCAAGTCTTTTGATTCAACATTTTCTTTAACTGATGTATTAATTTCTTCTATTGTATCTTCTATGCCTGAGATTCTCTTGTCCATTTCTTGCATTCTCTTCCTGATGATTGGGTCTGTATTTTCTGTTCTCTTCCTTAGCTTTTGAAAGTCCAGGGTTTCCTCAGTTTCTGTTTTCTTTATTGTTTCTATTTCTACTTTCAGGTCTTGCGTAGTTTTATTTATGTCCTTCACCTCTTTAATTGTATTTTACTGTATATTTTTAAGGGATTTATTTGATTCCTCTTTAAAGACCTCTGCTTTATTTTATTTGCCTATATTTCTTTAAGGGATTGTTCATTTACTCTTTGAAGGCATCTATCATCTTTATAATATTGGATTTAAGATCTTTTTTTATGGTTCAGTAGTTGTGTTTTGTTATCTAGGACTTATTATACTTGTGTAACTATATTCTGATGTTGTCCTCTTGCCCTGAATCTTATTGATTTCATTCTTTTGAAGGCCTTTAGGTATTTGGACAGCTTTGGTCCCAGGATGTATGTATTGTAGTACTTATGGGGAAGGGGAGTGACTTAGATGGTTTTCATGTAGCAGGACTGAATTGGGTTCCCTATGTTGTATGTTTCCCAATCAGTGGGTCTCTATGTTTCAGGATCTGAAAGTCTGTATCATTCAAGATCCTCAGGTCTGAATAAGGTTGACAGATAGGCAGGGAACAATGGAGGTTCTCCTGAGCTAGCAGGATGCTCAGGGAAGCTTTGAGTGACCCAGAGGACTCATCAAGCAGGGAAGACCTTGTTCTGTGGAATTTAAAGGAATTTCTTCTCATTTCTTCTGTTACTAGATGCAATTTATTTATTTATTATTCCTGAAACAATATATTTTCAAATGTGTTTTGTCTATGCATAATACTAGTTTCTGCATTGTTATTCCCTTTATATCTAAATAGAATATTAGAATAGAATTTGTGCTAACAACATATCTTAATTAGAATTTAATGATAATCTTTTATGGATACAATATACAAGACTTCCCCTAAGATGTAGAAAAGTTGATATTCCAAGGAGGGTAGACCCTTTTACGGAAGGAATACTACATTCAGGATACAGCTTTAGGTAGAGCCTCTGCTCCAGTTGAGGCAAGGTCCACATGCAGAATGAGTTGCGGCTACGTATGTGCTGAGTGGCTTTATATGTTCTTTGGTTGATGGCACGGTATCTGATGACTTCCAGAAGTTTAAGTTAGTTGATTCTGTTTGTCCTCTTGTGTGGTTCCCATGCCATCCCAGTCTTCAAATCCTCCCCACAACTCTTCCAAGAGACCCCAACCACTCTAAGAATCAGAAACTTCATGCACTCAGTGATAAGTGGATATTAGTCCAAAAGGTCAGAATACCCAAGATAAAATTTGCAGACCACAAGAAGCTCAAGAAGAAGAAAGACCAAAATGTGGCTTCTTCAACACTTCTTGAAAGGAGGAAAAAAAATACTTACAAGAGGAAATATGGAGAAAAAGTGTGGAGAAGAGACTGAAGGAAAGGCCATCCAGAGACTGGCACACATGTGGATCCATCCCACATGCAGTGACCAAACCCTGTCACTACTGGGGATGCCAAAAGGTGCATGTTGACAGGAGCCTGATATAGCCATCATCTGAGAGACAGGTGCTCACAGCAAATCATTGAACTAAGAAATGTCTCCCCAATGGAGGAATTAGAGAAAGGACTGAATGAACTGAAGGGGTTTTCAACCTCATAGCAAAAACAGCAATATCAACCAACCAGATACCTCAGAGCTGCCAGGGAGTAAACCACCAACCAAAGTGAAAACATGGAGCTACCCATGGCTCCAGCTGCATATGTAGCAGAGGATAGTCTTGTCAGGCATCAATGGGAGGAGAGACTCTTGGTCTTGTGAAGGTGCAATGCCCCAGTGTAGGGGAATGCTAGTGTGGGAGGGAGTGGGTAGGTGGAATTGCCACATGAAAGAACACAAAATTCAATTTAGCTACAGCTAAGTAACATCAATTTTCTCAGTAGTTTCTTCTATTTTTTGACTCAAAAGCCAGATCACATGGCTGAAACTGCTGAGTTCTGCTGCTTGCTGGAGCTGGACCATGTATTCCTTGTTCTATTATATTATCACAAGCTTTGTGTTTTCCAACACCTTTACTGCCTAAATTTGGCTCATCAGGAACTTGTTCTTTAGGTTAACCTTGAACTCAGAGATCTTCATGGTTCTGTTTCCTGAATGCTGGGATCACAGGCATGTAACCCTACCCCTGGATTTTCTCTTAAAATCTTCTTCTCTAAACCCTCTCTCTCCTCTCTCTTCATGTTCCCTGGCTAGTACATTTTTGTTCACAGCATTCATCTTTCAACTTTCAATTTAGATGAAGCCTTTCTACTTTTATTATCTATACCTCTAAACACATGTAAAAAAGTTAGAAGCAAAGATCTTCATATGACAGAAACTATATGGTATTTATTCATTAGAGCTAGGTTACATTTGAAGGAAACTGGTATTGGTTCCAGACACCTCAAGACCAAGGTCTCAGCACAAAGGAGATTTATTTGCCTCAGAGGGACAAAGGAATGTGTGTAGGGGCAAACACAGGAGATAGAAGATGAATGTTTATGCTCGAGAAGGGGATGGGAACAAGGGAGATATGAATGGTATATTTGTCTCATGCAGACAAAGGTCTGCTTCTGGACAGAGTAGACACAGCAGTGGCACATAATAAAAAGGTAGTTTATAAAACTAAAAGGAAAATCCTGTGTTGAGATGAGGTGTTTAATTTCGATTGAGGATGTTAATTACATGAGCCAAATAGGGTTTTTTCTTGTTAGATTTCAATACTTTGGTAGCTACACCTTGGTAGCCAGCCTCAAGAAGAGGAGGAGGAGGAAGAAGGGGGCGGGATGATGATGATGAGGAGGAGGATGAGGAGAGGAGAGGAGGGGAGAAGAAGAAGAAGAAGAAGAAGAAGAAGAAGAAGAAGAAGAAGAAGAAGAAGAAGAAGAAGAAGAAGAAGAAGAAGAAGAAGAAGAAGTTGTTTAATAAATGACCAGAGCTTGATAGCTACCTTTAGGATATAATATAATGGTTTTTAGCAAAGAAGAGGGAATGGGGAATAAGAGCAAGACTTGCCATAGCCATATTTGCCATGTTCAGTGTGCGTAAAGTCCCTTCAATCTTCTAATACATTATTTTTAAGTGTCATCCATTTATCTGTATCACAATTTCTTCATAAATGAACATTTATAAACATTGTGTATATGTACTATATTTTCATTTTCTACTAACCAGTTTATGATGATTAAGTTGTTTTCTTTGAAGTGAGATATTTCTTTGTTTTGTAATATCATGAGAATTTCTGAGCACATTGGAAGTAAAATTATCCACAACCTGAAGTGTAAATGGAATCTTTAGATTAAATAACTGGGATTTCAGATTACTGTATAATTGTAGGAATCAAAGAACTGGTAAGATTTTAAGAGTTATTGTGATAAAAATCAAAAAATTGAATATAAGTGACGTATATAAGCAGAAATTTATAAACTCAAGAAATGTCTGAAGGAAATGCTATCAGTCAGAGAAAGACAATAAAAATAAGAAACTCTTTCATAACTTATTATCACATTGTGCATATTTTCTTTTGAAAAATTGAGTGATTAAAGACCAAGTAAAGGATATATCTTAAACTAAAATTTCAAGAATAAACAAGAAAAAATGAAACAAAACAAAGCAAAAGCAAAAATCCCGAAACAGAACATTGTAGAACTATTATTTTATAAGATCAATAAAATCTTCATAATTAGAACAGAAAGAAGCAGCAAGTAAGTATAATCAACCTAGTTGTCTGTCATCTGATGAATTAATTTTGAATACATGGTTCATATATTTATCAGTATGTTAGTCATTTATAAAGAAAAACAAAATTAAGAAATTTGTAGTTAAGTAAAAGGAACTTGGACAAATTATACATAGTGCATTTAACTGAATTGCCAAATCATATACTCCCATATATGTTTTCAATACACAAATGATTTTCTCACCCTCCTCCCTGGCACTTGCTTGCCACTAGTCTACCACACACTTGGGCCTTCCTATCATCAACATTTCTCCCCTCTACTTTTGTTTAACTTTATTGTACTATTCTCCCCTCCTTTAAAGAACTCACCTACTGATGATTTCTATTTCTGGTCCCACATGTACTTATCGAATATTTAAAGCTAAGACCAATATATGAGGGATATATTTGTTTGTTTCTTTGGCCAGGATAATGTTTGAGTGTATTTATGTGCTCATTAGTGCAGTTTCACATAGATGCCAAAGATATCAAATATTCTAAAGCTGGAGTACAGATCATTGTGGCACATACACTTGGACCCAAACATAGGACCTTGTGGTGATTTGAATAGGTATGAACTGGAAAGACTCATGTGTTTGAATGGTTGGCTCATATGGAATGTCTTTATTAGAAGATGTAGGCATGATGTAGTAAACGTAAGCTTATTGGGGAAGGTATGTCACTGCAGAGGCATGCTTTGATGTCTCCTATGCTCAGTCTACACCCAGTGTGGCACAAAGTCCACATCTACCCTTGTGTCAAGATATGGAACTCTCAGTTCCTTCTCCAGTTCCAGATATGTGTGAACACCACGATGCTTCCCACCATGATGATAATGGACCTAATCTCTGAAACTGTAAGACAGCCCCAATCAATTTTTTTAATTAAAAGTGTTTCTGTGGTCATGCAGTGTGTGACAACAAAGAAATCCTAAGACAGTTCTTTACATGAGCAGCAGGTGCTCTTAATTGTTCAGTCATCTTGTCAGCCCTTAGCGAAATTATCCTTAAGCTGACAAGGCAACTCTCTTTGGGTGAACTTTTATCCTTCCTTAAGATGCTTTTTAAGATATTGTAGGACAGACTTATTAGTAGTTACCCTGTATTCTGTATCAACATTCTACCATGCAAAATGGAATAGTCAACCACCTACTTCATTGGATCTCAGGCTTTTTCCACAGGAGGAAATGCATGCCAGGTCCTGTAAGTGTCATAAAAATCTAGGTGTGATGATTTGCATATGCTTTGCTTAGGGAGTGGCACTATTACAAGGTGTGGCCTTGTTGGAGAAAGTGTGTCACTGTGGGGCTGGTCTTGGAAACCCTCCTCCTAGCTGCCTGAGGATACTCAGTCTGTTCCTGGCTTCCTTCGAATGAAGATGTACAACTCAGCTCCTCCTGCACCATGCCTGCCTGGATGCTGCGATGCTGCGATGCTCCCATCATGACGATAATAGACTGAACCTCTGAACCTGTTGGCCAGCTGCAATTAAATATTGTCCTTTATAAAACTTACATTGGACACAGTGTCTGTTCACAGCAGTAAGACCCTAAGTAAGGCACCAGACATGTTTAGGTAAAACACAGGTACCATGGTATAAGCCTAGTGTTGTTTTACTCAATGATCATTTTATCAAACTATCTTCTTTTTTTTTTTTTTTTTTTTTGGTTCTTTTTTTCGGAGCTGGGGACCGAACCCAGGGCCTTGCGCTTCCTAGGCAAGCACTCTACCACTGAGCTAAATCCCCAACCCTCAAACTATCTTCTAAATAGTCATATGTATATCAATACATTTGTACTGTTTTCAGACCTTGTCAAAGAATTTTATTTCAGTGGATGATGGTTAATGCAGGATTCATAACTACTAAAGTACAGAGAATATGTGAGGAGCTTTTAATATTCATAAGAATTGGGATGTCTGTATCATCCTCTGCATTCCTCCAAGGCTCAGGTAACTCTGTAGAAAAGAAGGTAGAAGAAACTTAAGAGTCAGAGGATAGGGAGGAGTTTGGTGGAAAATATTTTCTGGATTGACAATGCTGGGGTATATATGAATTCACATTTGCTATAGTAAGCTGAACAGGACATCCACAAGATCAAGTCAATCAATAGTTCCAGTATGGATATAAAGGTGTCTCAGACTACACCCTTAAGTGAAGAGCTATTGGCATATGAAGTCAGCTGTGAGAAGGAAAGCCATTTTGGTTTGTGGGAATGCATCAGTGGATTGCTTATATCCAGGAGTATGATTGTACATCCATGATCATATACAATGTAGTAATTCTACTCATTGGGTCAACCAAATATATAAATAAGATACTTAAAAGAACAAATAAAACATAAGAGAAATCCTAAACATTAGTAGTCAATTATTTTAAAGCATAATACTTTGACTCTGCCATCATGGACTATCCCTCTTTCTGCTCCATACTTATGGAACAAACTGTGGATTCAGGAATCTCAGAGCAGATCAAATAAGTTGAATGTCAAAAATCACAAAGAGGTATGACACACATAAGCATCAGTAATTCCAAAGAAAAAATCTTGAGAAATTCCAGGAGGAAAAAAGCATCACCTATGGAGAAGTAATAGTTGTTGCTAAACAGGATAGCCAACCATCATGCAGAAGTGCTCAATAGATTTTTATTAAATAATTGCAAATTATAGTAATCTTATAATGCCTTTATATTCCATTTAGAATAATTCAATTCCATAAATTGGAGAGCCCAAATTCTAGCATGGGACAGATAACAATGGTTTTCACTGATGAAGGAAATTTCAAGGAAGACACCTTATCAGTCTTAAAATTTATGAGTTGTCTTTCCATGTGATTCAACTCTCATGTTCCTAGATATTTGTTCAATATTCAAAGATCAAAAGATTCAAAATATTTTCAGGTCCTGCCATGCACCTCTACACCTTAATTGTAGACCACTATGTAGGCAATCAGCTTTCCTGGCTGGTCCTTTCCCCCCAAATCATGGACACAAACATTAACATATCCATTGATATTGCTACAGTGTTGCTAGCACAGTCATTTCAGGAAAAAAAAGAAAAAGAAAATTCTCCAGGACATTATTGTTCTTATAATCTTTCCAAGACATCTGCAGTGTTTCCTTATCCATAGATGCAGTGAGAAATTATTGAGTAAAAGAAAACAAACATGGGCCATCCATACTTGTTCCTCCTCTTTTCTCTTCTTCTTCCTTCTTTTCTTTCTTCATGCTTTCTTCATTATCTACCCTTCTTTCATTCATCATTCCTTTTTTTTCATTCTCTTTTGATAGTGTCTAACTACCCAAGTTTCTGATATGGCTGCATCTCCCTTGACTAAAGAAGTTTCCAAATAATGAGAAATAGATCCCCAATTGTTCAGCTATTATTATCTAACGAAGCTTCAACTACCATGACTGGGTTACATCCAATTGATTTGTTGCACAAAGGAATCCCTTGTAAATCACCAAACACCCCAGGCTGTTGTTAAGACAAGAGTAGGTTGTTCTGCGAAAACTGACAGGAAGTCCCCATTGCTGAAAACTTTACCCACACAACTCATTGAACGTTGAGAGGCAGAGTTGGTGCATACATACAACTTTCACCACCATGTTCCAGTGTCGTCGGTTCAGGAAGGTATTCTGCAGGGTACTCAAAGAGAAATTTGAAGACCAACCCAACCACAAAAAACTTTACCTACATTCTCCCCCGCCTGTAAATTATGCTAGGGCAATGATGACACAACACTTGGAGAAATAGCAAACCAATGTCTGACTTGATCTAATGTCCACTTCACTAGCTGGAACCAATATATAACACTTCTTGGGTGACAGAGACCAAGAAACTCACAATCTCATGACAAACACTACTAGTCTAAAAATTTGTTACTAAAATTAACAATAAAATGACTCCTAAGATACTCATATATTGGTGCCTTATTGAGCAATCATCAGAGAGGTTTCCTCATATAACAGATGGGAACAGAGAACTCTATGGAAAACATTATGCAAGGAGACCTATCTTTCCTCATGCAGCAAAACTTATTATGGAATTGGAAGCCCATATGATCACAGTTATTTGGTGTGTATGAATCTATCTGTTACTGTTATAAGGCAATCATTTCAATATTTTTAAAATTTAGAACTCTAATTAGTTTAATTTAACACATTATATTCATCTATAAAATTATATTCTGTGGTGGACAAAAGACACCAGGAAAACAGAGCCCTGTAAATCCACTCACTAAAGATCATATGAACTCATAGAGATGAAGAAACAAGCATAGAAATTGTTTTGAAGATTTTTTTTAATTTTTAATTTTTTACACTCCAGATTTTATTTCCTTCCCCATCCACCCTCTGACAGTTTCACATCCCGTACCTCCTCTGAGCCAACCCCTGTCTCCAAGAGTATGTCCTAATCCCACCTACTGCATCAGACCTTTAAATTCCCTGTCTTGTTAGGGTTAGGTGCATCTTCTCTGATGAACCCAAACCCAGCAGTCCTCTGCTGTATGTGTGTTGGGTGTCTCATAGCAGCTGGTGTATGCTGCTTGGTTGGTGATTCAGTCTCTGACAGTTCTTGGGGGTCCAGATTAATTGAGACTGCTGGTCTTCTTACAGGGTTACCCTCCTCCTCATTTCCTCCAGCTTTTTCCTAATTCAATCACAGGGGTCAGCAGCTTCTGTCCATTGGTTAGGTGCAAATTTCTGCATCTGACTCTTTCAGCTGGTTGTTGAGTCTTTTGGAGAGCAGTCAGGTTAGGTCTCTTTTTGTGAGTGCTCCATAGCCTTAGTAATAGTGTCAGGCCTTGGGGCCTCATCTTGAGCTGGATCCCACTTTGGGCCTGTCGCTGGACCTGCCTTTCCTCAGGCTCCTCTCCATTTCCATCCCTGAAGTTCTTTCAAACAGAAACAATTATGGGTCAGAGTTTTGACTGTGGGATGGCAACGCAATCCCACTCTTGATTGATGTCCTGTCTTTCTTCTGGGGATGGACTCTACAAGTTCCCTCCCACTACTGTAGGGCATTCCATCTAGGGTCCCTTTATTTGTTTTTTTCTTTCTTTTTTTCATCTTTATTAACTTGAGTATTTCTTATTTACATTTCAATTGTTATTCCCCTTCCCGGTTTCCGGGCCTGAGAGTCTCTTACCTCCCAGGTCTTTGGTACATTCTGGAGGGTCATATCACCTCCTACCTCCAGATGTTCCCTGTTTCCATTCTTACTGTTGGCACTCAGGGCTTCAGTCCTTTTTCTCCCACCCAGATCATGTACCCCTCTCCCCCACTTCCTTTCTCCTTTCCCTTCAAACTTTCACTATTAAAAAAAAAGCTAGGTTTTACTAATTTCATACGTTTTTTCCATATTGTTCTTTTTTGTAAGACTGATGATACTTAAAATGTACAGTGAAAGATCTGAAGTTAGTGGATTCCAAATCTATATAATTCCTATTAACTTAGAAATATGAGTACATTGGTCACAACTTCCTTTCTTAATTCACATGCATCCAACTCGAATTTGACTTCTTTCCTAAAGGGTATGTATTCTTTTAGCTTAACTGTTATCCTTTTCCTGTTTCTACTACTCATATTGAAATACCAGGAAAAACATCTTTAGTATCTTCCCATGTTTTTCAACATTCCTGTAATAGGCAGTAATTTCTAGTTTTGAAAAATCCTATTATTTGATAAATATCTGTTTTCAGTTTTATTATTCCATTTCACTTTACTGAAAAGGTATTTATCTGAATTCTCATGAGCTCATGTACTTTTTTCAGTTATTTTGGATATATATATATATATATATATATATGTACATATATATATATATATATATGTCTTCTATATGCCTATTCTTATTCTATTTCTTAAAGATTTACATAGAATCCAAACTTTACAACTAGGCATAGATGGAACTATACTAACTCGACACAGATGAGATGAAGCTATCAGGATTTAGAGAACAGTTCCACATGTTCAAATGCTAAAAAATCTCCTTCTTGATAGAAAATATAGGTTTTGATATAAATGATTAGGCATGAAACTCCTTACAGGAAACATATGACACAAACCTGCTTCCATTTCCAGTTGAAGTTTAAGTATTGAAACAAGAAAGTCCTGGCTGGTGAAGTCCTGACTACACTGACAAATATCCCTGTCATGGCTATGCATGGCAATGTCCTTTAGTTTCCCTTGATGACACTAAATACCTAATCACATTGTGGATATCTGTCATGTAATTTATTTTGCTTTTCATGTTATTTTTGGAAAATATATAATTATTCAATTTATTTCTTAATTTTAAAATAATCAATCAACATTAAGGTTTATAAATGTTATGTTTGAATTTTGTCCATACGAAGATATGCTCAGATATTAAACATATTTCTTTGTACTCTTACTTGGAAATAGGGTTTTCGTTGTTGCTGTTTTGTTTGTTTGTTTTGGTATTTTTTACTGCTTTCGTCATAAACAAAAGCATGAACCACAGAATGGCACACACATATATTCTAAAAGGTTTGCAGCTGATGCCGCAGATAGGTAGTAAGTTTGTGAGTGTACATATCAAAACCAATGGCAATTATTGACCATTGCCAGTAACTAAATCTCAAACAAAATGCCTCCGAGGGATCCAGTCTGACCTTACTTTAATTTCATACCTCTAGCTTACAGAATTAAGAAAGAACAAATTTTTATTTGATTAAATCATGTGTTACAGCCTCTAGATTATTTCCTCTGATTCAGTAGTCAGAGAACACAATTTATCTACATATAAAGTAAAAGTAACATCTTTTATATTACTTTCAGTTTTAATTATTTTTTCTTATATTTCGTGGGTCTGATTTAGTATATAATAGATCTTACTAATCATATATATGATATGATTATATGTGATATATATCATATATATTTTCAGTTTTATTTCTAACATCCAATTAAAGGGTTTGATTTTGTTCATAAGCAGCGACTGCAGGCAATTGTCTTCATAAGCCACCAGTCATTCTTAAAATTTTAACTCCTCCCTGAGAACTTTGCTGGGGCTGGTTCCGTACACAACAGTGATTGCATGTGTGTATGTGAATGCACACGTGTCCTGCAAAAGCAACTAAGTTGTGAAAACACTCAGATTTTATTCATTCCAATACTTCAGGTGTTAGTAGTTCAGATTCTCTTTTCTGTGAGAAAATACTGAAATATATATAATATCAATATAATAATATCAATATAACCTAAAGGGACAAGGCAAATCAATCTGGTGGGAGAATCTAAATCCTTCCAGGGATCTGAATCCATAAAAAGAGTTACCAGTTGATAGGTAACAGCAGGGGATTAGAGACTGAAGCAGTTTACTGCAGGCTATGAGTGACTTGACCCCTTCATCCATCTGTCTTTTCAAATGAGAATGTTATGCTAATTAGCTGCGTAAATTGTTTCCTGATGACATTAATTTGGTGCCTTTTTGTCATTCTAGACTTTGACTTTCACTGTGATAAAAATATACTAAGGGACATTTCCAATTTAGATATTTCTGATCCTCCTGAATTCCAACACAGAAGCAGTGTGTTGAGGAAGGTGCATGAATAGCAAGACTAACTCATCCTGCATGTAGTTCTGCACAGCGACTTTGGCTTTCCATGTAATCATTCCCTTTAGCCTCTAAAGCAGCACATTAACACACTTGAAACGCTGCAACATAAGTCAAGGGGAACTTTTGGCAAATGCAATTTTCATTGCCCCATTTTCTTTGGAGAAAATCAAGACTCGAATACTAACATTGATAAGTAATGGAACAGATAGCCACAGTATGAAATCTTATTAGTAAACAAGAGCTGCATCTGAGAAAATATTGTCATTAAAAGCTATGTAGTAGTTAATTGAGTTTGATATGAAATTTAGTGCTGGAAAGTTAATGACTAATACAGCTATTTCACAGAGCTTGGTTACTGCAGGCTCCATAATGATCTCCTTTTGCTTCGGAGCAACAATGAAATTAACCTCTCTTTTGTCCTGCAGGTGTTATGTTCTGATAATGCATATCCTTTACAAGTTTGGGAAAATTATTTGCTTTGCATATAAATTAACACTGAAGCTGAGTCAATATTAGAATAATGAAAAATGTAGAAAACATTTTTATCCCAAAGGAATTGGAGATTTTTAATAAAATATATCAAATCCTGCATATTATTTCAAGAATATGGATTAAAATATTTATAATCCTCCAAAAAAAGAAACAAAGAGGAACAAAAAAAGGGGAAGGAACTGTATGTGGATTCACTAGTGTGTGTGTTTCTATGTATGTGTATGTATGAGAAAGAGAGAGACAGAGACAGAGTGAGAGACAGAGACAGAGAGACAGAGACAGAGAGGAACAGAGACAGATGCAGAGAGATGCACAGAGAGATTGTGAGTATTGTGTGACTGAGAGGAAGGAGAAATAATTTTAGAGGATACAATATCATTTTATTTTGTTTTCCTTAGGAAGAAAAAGCTAAGAACCAAGACATCTGTTTTCCATATAAAAAAAATTAAAATATATGTTCCAAATTAGCTTTTGTCCTTTGTTTTTCTTCTCTCCATTTCTCCAAGCTCCTCATTCCTCCAATACACATTTCCTCTCCCCCAGATACTGCCCCTCTTTGTTTCCTTTTCAGAAAAGAGTAGGTCACCAAGAGACAACAACAGGTCTCCAAGAGACAACAGCCGAACAAAAGAAAACAAACCAAACCAAACAAAACAAAACAAAGCAAAACAAGATACAGTAATTAAGGCAAAATCTCTAACATCCAGGCAGGACAAGGAGACCCAACAGAAGGGAAACAATTCAAATATCTAGAAAGAATCAGAGATAGACCTGCTTCCATTGTTAGGAATCCCACAAAAACACCAAGCAAATAGCCATGACATATACTCAGAGGATTTGACCAAACAACAACAATGACATAATTGTCAATGATATTCTACCTGTCCTGTCATCATTAGAAAGGTTTTCTCTGGGAAAAGGAGCAGAGACCCTCACCCAGACCTTATACAGAGAGTCTAAACTGGAGACTTCCCTCCAGTCCCTCCCCTCAGAGCTCTGGAGGTCAGGGAACCCAGTTGAAGTCAAGGAAGAAAGATGACAAGTCAGAGGGGTGAAGTAGAATGGAAGAACATGACCCACTTAAGCAACTAAGCAGGGTTCACGTGGGCTCATAGCAAATGAAGCAGCAAGCAAAGAACATGAGTTCTACTCTATCACTTGTGAGTAGGAAGGCTTGGCTGAATCCATGACAAGCTTCAAACTGGCAGTTGAGACTAGGCCTAAATCTCTGTTTCCTAGACCTGAGCAATTCCAGGCAACTTCAGGCCTCATAGCTGCCCCTCCATCTGGCCTGAGGCAAGGACAATGGGTCAGCAGAAGTTTCCAAACTTCCTCAGCAACCATTTCCAGACATCCCCAGTAATTTTCCAGCACTTACACCCCAGTAATGGAATGTCTGTAGAGATGGACCCAACAGAACATAAAGGTCACCTACCCGGGAATTCTCTAATAGGCTTTAAATCAGGCCTGCAAGCTCACTTGGTTGTCTCACAATTCTGGTAATGGGAGAACCCAGCATGCTGGACTTCTACAGAATAAAACACCTTTTGCCTTTATATACTATTTGATTTCAAGTTTTCATTCTTCAGTGAATCATGGACCCTTACATAATTTTTTTTCTTTATTGGATTGGTATATTTATTCAGTTCAATTCTACTTAGGAAGTGCTTCAAACTACTATGCATTAAGTTATTTAGTAAAGACCTGAAATTCGCTCAGGTGCAGTGCAGTTTTATGAGTACCAATTTTTTCTGTTGTGCTAGAAACATATTTCCTTCCTAAACATATCTGTTTTTCATGTGTTTCCATTCATTAAAATATTTATTTGTACTATAATATTAAATATGATTTTTGTAAAGGTGATAATTCTATTCATACTATTTTTTTCAAAATTTAGAGAAAAATTTGGTTATTACCTACTCAATGTTTGATCATGTATTCTGATACGTGAACATTTTTGACTAAATAAGAGAGCATTCTCTGATCACATATATTTAAACAATGTGTTTAATATTGGGTATTGTGTTCAAAGTAATCTGGTGATGATTAAGAAAAAATAAGTAGAAATTATATCAAGTCAAGGGTCAATCAAGTGATAAATTTAGTACTTCATGTTTTGTTCTGTTTATTTATGAAAATATTCTTATTTTATCTAACATAAAATATTTATTATTCTCTTTTCTGATTGGATGAAAATCAGAAAATTTTCATTGGAAAATCTTTGATATTACTATTGATATTGGCTCAGTGTTTATTTTTGTTTCTATGCTCTAAAAGCAAAGTAGTTTCTAAAGTATAATAATAATAATAATCATTAATAATTTATAGAACGCCCAGTTTTAAAACAAAGTCCATAACACTATAGACAATAATAAGTACACATTAAACTAACTGGGCATTATGCCTAGAAAATCAGCCAAGTGCACACAACAGGCAAAAAAAGGGAAAAATCTGGCATGTGTTTGAAAAGAAACAAGAAAGGCAAAACAGTGCGTGAAAGACTTCCAACCTAAATATCTAGGGAGTCAACAGACTTCTAAACTTTCCATAGAAACAAAAAAATATTTTGAACTCATTTCCCCTGGGTCTTCTAGCTGCCTTACAATGCATGATGGATGTGAATTTCAACCAAGAAGGTTGAAGCAAGTTGAATATCCTGTAAAGTTCCAAAACCACATAAAAATTTTTGATTTTGTGAGCTAACTTATGAGAAAATCAAAGATTACAATATATTATGGGTTCATAGGGTTTTTACCTCATTGGTATAACTTAAACTAACTGTTTTTTTCCTCTCAATTTATTAAAATTATAGTGTTTAACTGTAGATGTGCAGTTATGACAGAAAGGCAAGGGCTCTCAGCAGTATGTTTTCCTATACAGCAGTACCTGGCAGTTTATAGGTCAGACTCTCCTTGCAAATTAAAACAAAAAAGTAATAATAAATAAATAAATAAATAAATAAATAAATAAATAAATAAATAAATAAATAAATCCCTTGTAAAGAAACTTATTGAGAGAATTTACTGAAGTGTTCCCAGAAGCTTCATTTAGAGATGTCACAGATGGTGGAGCTGGCCAAAGAGCACTAAAAATAACCAAAGTACACGTGTTTTACATACACGTTTCTGAGTGTACTCTCCTCCATAAACGGACAAGTGTTCTTTAACATCCTGAGATTTGAATAGTAACAGCTGACCATTTGCTAATTTTTTTTCATATTATAATTACATTTCCCCCTACATTTTTTTCTCCCTCTAAGTCCTCCAACATAATCCCCTAATTATCATTAAAATTTGTGGTATTCTTTTTTAATTGCTGAGATTATATATATAATCTCTATCTCTGTCTCTATCTCTACTATCTATCTATCTATCTATCTATCTATCTATCTATCTATCTATCTACCTATCCATCTCTTTTTCGGGGAGAGATGGTTGCTCTTAAACTCAGCATTCTATAAATTGCTGTAATTCTTTGAATAGTGTTGAGATATTCTGAGCTTTTCCACATCTATATTACCATGACATCATCCTTCTTCAGGTCCGGTTTAAATAGACATGATTGTGAGACATCATGAGTATACCATCTCTGACATTTCTAGGCTATAATTTTTCAAAGCAAACTTCTTGCTCTGGCTCTTATAATATTTTATCTCTTTCTTGTACGTGATCCCTATGCTTTAGGTGCTGGAGCTATGTCATAGATATATCAGTATTGGAATTGCCAGCACTGTAAAGATTTTACACACCGGCATGCATGCATACACATATGTATAGAGAACATAAAGATGCACACACACACACACACAAATATATATATATATATATATATATATATATATATATATATATATGTACACAGAGAGAGAGAGAGAGGGAGAGAGAGACAGAGACAGAAACAGAGACAGAGACAGAGACAGAGGATCAGGTCCTGCCCCCTGGATACACTGCACAATGGCAGGATTACCTTGACTGAGTAAGAACAAGATATCCAGTGAGGTAGAATGGTTCATTTTCTAGACTGATCCTTCTTGAAAGACTTCTATGGTCAGGCCTGTCTCCGGAAAAATTGCTAATGTTCATGATTTGGGCTGCTGCCAGAAGCCATACTGAGGCCTACTTTTCATGCAGTGTCTGGAGGATGTGTTGTTGTCTGTGGTCCATGCTGTGACCAAAAATTATGTTGATGCCCTTGTTCCATGTTACTTTTAGTCACCATTTTGATATGTGTGGTCCTGGTTACTGCCAGAAACCTTGTTGATATTCATGGTACATTCAGTTGCTGAAGAACTTGTTCATGTTGGTCTGTGTTGCTACCAGGAACCATGTTGATGTTTGAGATCCTAGCAGCACATCCAGGGTACCTGGTTGATAGTGCTATTGTGATATAGAGCTGCACACTCAAAACTGGCAATTAGATACACTGAAATCTTCTGGGACAGTCTGTTACCCAACACAATGAAAGCACAAGCAAAAGTAAACAGACAAGCAAATAAACAAACAAAAAACAGTTCTGAAAGGAGTTATTGAAGAAAATCCTTAAAAATGTGATAAAGATGGTTAAATTTATCATTTTTTACAATTGATGTCTTCAGGTAGAATGGGGAAGAACTCAATTATTTTTAAGGGGCTTTCTACTGAAAGTTTGTCCATGCCCCAACTATTAAATGTACAAGAGAAATTAAGCTTGAAGATTTTTGTTATTGTTGTTTGTTTGTTTGTTTGTTTTGGGGTGGTGTAACAAAGTTGGAATGATTGGCATGGAAGGAATGTGCAATAGGGTGTAGTGCATAAAATTCTCAAACAATTAATAAAGATATTATATTGGTGGAAAAATAAATACTACCCTCACACACCTTCACTCACCCTCTCTTCATTTCTCTCTGTTTCACTCTGTCTCTCTTTTCTTTTCTTTTTTTTTTTTTTGGTTCTTTTTTTCGGAGCTGGGGACCGAACCCAGGGCCTTGCGCTTCCTAGGTAAGCGCTCTACCACTGAGCTAAATCCCCAGCCCCTGTCTCTCTTTTCTTATGTGTGTGTGTGTGTGTGTATGTGTGTGTGTGTGCGCGCGCACGCATGCACGCAAATGTGCATGCATATGTGCACAATTTGCTCATACATAGGACCTCATCATGGTCCTTACCTCTGTGATATGGATGTTTAAAGGATGTACTAGGGAAGGAACTAAGGCAGGCTGGTTCTAACAGATAGAAAAGGAGTTCTATTCCCAGTGATAAGTGTCCTCCTCATTATAAATCAACTCTAAAGAAAAGAGTCCACCTCAAGCCTGAGGAGGTTGTATGTATAAAATTGGATAAATAAACAAAGTGATAATTACATTACAAAATTTCTGACATACAGTCCAAATTGAATATTGAGCTTATTCTTCATTCTTTGTTGATATAAAGGGGTCAAATAATAATCAAATATATGACTTATTTTAATACTTATTTTAACTCTATCACAGCTCCATCATTAATTCAGAGTCTATCACCTCCCTACCTTCACTAGAAATTAGGCCAGACCAACGCTGTCTCTTTCACACACACACACACAAACACACACACACACACACACACACACACACACAGAGAGAGAGAGAGAGAGACAGAGAGAGAGAGAGAGAGAGAGAGAGAGAGAGGGAATGTTATATCTATGGTATAGAAAAGTCTGGAAGGAAAGAGTTAAAATACGTGAATATTTGTAGCAAATAAGGTAACATGAATATGAGACAGTTTAATAATTTGTCCTGGTCTTTTCTTTTTTTTTCTAGTATATTTAACTCTGAAGATTCATTAATAACTGGTCATATCCTTTTTATTATCTTTATTAACTGTATTTCTTATTTACATTTCGATTGTTATTCCCCTTCCCAGTTTCCAGACCAACATTCACTTAACCCTCCCCCTCCCCTTCTATATGGGTTTTCCTCTTCCCATCCTCCACCCATTACCCCCACCCCCCAAAAATCACATTCACTCCGTATTCAGTCTTGGCAGGACCAAGGGCTTCCCCTTCCACTGGTGCTCTTACTAGGCTATTCATCGCTACCTATAAGGTCAGAGTCCAGGGTCAGTCCATGTATAGTCTTTGGGTAGTGGCTTAGTCCCTGGAAGCTCTGGTTGGTTGGCATTGTTGTTCATATGGGGTCTTGAGCCCCTTCAAGCTCTTCCAGTCCTTTCTCTGATTCGTTCAATGGGGGTCCCAATCTCAGTTCAGTGGTTTGCTGCTGGCATTCGCCTATGTATTGGCTGTATTCTGACTGTGTCTCTCAGGAGAGATCTACATCTGGTTCCTGTCGGCCTGCACTTCTTTGCTTCATCCATCGTATCTAATTGGGTTGCAGAATATGTATGGGCCACATGTGGGCCATGCTCTGAATGGGTGTTCCTTCTGCCTCTGTTCTAAACATTGCCTCCCTATTCCCGGCCAAGGGTATTCTTGTTCCCCTTTTAAAGGAGGAGTGAAGCATTCCCATTTTGATCATCCATCTTGAGTTTCATGTGTTCTGTGCATCTAGGGTAAATCAAGATTTGGGCTAATAGCCACTTATCAATGAGTGCATACCATGTGTGTTTTTCTGTGATTGTGGTTACCTCACTCAGGATGATATTTTCCAGTTCCATTAAATTACCTATGAATTTCATAGAGTCATCATTTTTGATAGCTGAGTAATATTCCACTGTGTAGATGTACCACATTTTCTGTATCCATTCCTCTGTTGAAGGGCATCTGGGTTCTTTCCAGCCTCTGGCTATTATAAATAAGGCTGCTATGAACATAGTGGAGCATGTGTCTTTGTTATATGTTGGGGCATCTTTTGGGTATATGCCCAAGAGAGGTATAGCTGGGTCCTCAGGTAGTTCAATGCCCAATTTTCTGAGGAAACTCCAGACTGATTTCCAGAATGGTTGTACCAGTCTGCAATCCCACCAACAATGGAGGAGTGTTCCTCTTTCTCCACATCCTCGCCAACATTTGCTGTCACCTGAGTTTTTGATCTTAGCCATTCTCACTGGTGTGAGGTGAAATCTCAGGGTTGTTTTGATTTGCATTTCCCTTATGACTAAAGATGTTGAACATTTCTTTAGATGTTTCTCAGCCATTTGGCATTCTTCAGCTGTGAATTCTTTGTTTAGCTCTGAACCCCATTTTTAATAGGGTTATTTGTCTCCCTGCCCTCTAACTTCTTGAGTTCTTTGTATATTTTGGATATAAGCCCTCTATCTGTTGTTGGATTGGTAAAGATCTTTTCCCAACCTTTGCCTTACAGAAGCTTTCCAGTTTTATGAGATCACATTTGTTGATTCTTGATCTTAGAGCATATGCCATTGGTGTTTTGTTCAGGAAATTTTTTCCAGTGCCCATGTGTTCGAGATGCTTCCCCACTTTTTCTTCTATTAGTTTGAGTGTATCTGGTTTGATGTGGAGGTCCTTGATCCACTTGGACTTAAGCTTTGTACAGGGTGATAAGCATGGACCAATCTGCATTCTTCTACACGTTGACCTCCAGTTGAACCCTAACCATTTGCTGAAAATGCTATCTTTTTTCCATTGGATGGTTTTGGCTTCTTTGTTAAAAATAAAGTGACCATAGGTGTGTGGGTTCATTTCTGGGCCTTCAATTCTATTCCACTGGTCTCTCTGTCTTTCTCTGTACCAATATCATGCAGTTTTTATCACTATTGTTTTGTAATACTGCTTGAGTTCAGGGATAGTGATTCCCCCTGAAGTCCTTGTATTGTTGAGGACATTTTTAGCTATCCTGGGTTTTTTGTTATTGCCGATGAATTTGCAAATTGTTCTGTCTAACTCTTTGAAGAATTGGATTGGTATTTTGATGGGGATTGCATTGAATCCGTTGATCGCTTTTGGTAAAATGGCCATTTTGACTATATTAATCTTGCCAATCCGTGAGCATGGGAGATTTTTCCATCTTCTGAGGTCTTCTTCAATTTCTTTCTTCAGAGGCTTGAAGTCTTATTGTACAGATCTTTTACTTGCTTTGTTAAAGTCACACCGAGGTATTTTATATTATTTGGAACTATTATGAAGGGTGTTGTTTCCCTAATTTCTTTTTCGGCTTGTTTCTCTTTTGTGTAGAGGAAGGCTACTGATTTATTTGAGTTGATATGGTCATATCTTTTACATGGGCATATTAGATATATATATTCCATACAAAGGAGAAAGAAATAATTGATAGTTTACTTAATGTCCATACAGGTTTCAGAGATTGGTAGAAAATGTTTTGAACAAATTTATTAAATAACCGCCAGTAGAATATTGCTATTTTGTTTCTCAATTTTACTTTCCTGTGTGTTCAATTTTGTACCTCATCTTCATTTTCTCTCCTTTGTGTTTCCACCCTAAAAGCCAAGCACCAGAAACACCACAGAGACAGTAAAGAGTCCTAGATCTAACCTGTTGCTACATTTAATTTTTCTTTATCCTCTGTTCCTTTATTTTTAGTAGATATTAAAGTTCTGATTCTAATAATTATTCTTAATGGTAAAATCAAGTTAATGCTATTTTTTTACAGGAGAGAAAAAAAATGAAGCATTTTGTGACCAAAACTAACCCCATGCAAAGCAAAGAAACAAACAATCAAGAATTCAAGTCTGATAATGCTGCAACCCTTTTTCTTTTATCCCCTGCTGTCTTTTTCTCTGACAGTGTTTGCTATTCCTAAGTTCAGCATCCTGCAGCAAGCACTGCCAGCAATACAGAATACTTTCAATTAATAGTTCCCTACTTCCCTGGTCGCTAAGCAACTGACCTATGGTGAGGAATGCATAATGATGCATAGACACCTTAGAGTAGTAGGAAGTACAGTCTTCTCTGGTTTTATTTGTTGCTTTGTGTTGGTCCTACAACAAACTGTTAAGTATATAGCACTATTTGATATTAGTTTTTTTAGAGTAAACCAAAAGGTTAAAATAAAGTCTAGAAAAGGGAGAAAAAGATGTCATCAAATACCATGTTTACAACCCTTTTGTGTTATTTTGTTTTCAAAAGAGCAAGCTAGTTAATATTTTATTAAATGCATACATCAAAGCAGCAGTGAAATTAATAATATTCAGAATAAGCAGAATTGTAAAGGAACCAACAAAAATGCTCTAATATGGGGAAATTAAACATGAAAATATATACATAAAAATTACAAATGAAAATAATTTTACCAGAAGTAAATGTGGTTATTTAACGAAGCATCTTTGTCCATGTTAAAGTGGAAAAGGAAACATCAGTTCAATCAGCAGGAGAAGATTTATCACTTGACCCTGCTCCCTTTCCTCCGTTCACCTACTGCAGAGTGTTCCTTAATTCCTTTGCATTCTGTTTGTGTTCAGTAGAGTGCAAAGACTGCACCTCTTATAGAACGGCTTAGAGAGACATTCCTCTATGTATTTTCCATGTACTCTGTCTATTTTATACATTGAGCTTTCTAAGCTTCTTAAGGTCAATAAATATTGCTTTAGAATGTGACATATTTGAAAGTGAATAATATATGAATGATTGAAGTATATATTTGTACAGTGTAGATGCAAATGCAGTTCAAGTACTACTGGTAAGATTGTAACTTAAATACACATTGAAAAATCCCAAAAATTTACTGAAATTATATATATGTATACATACATATATATATAAAACAACCAGGCCTCCTCCTCCTCTTCCTCCTCCTCCTCCTCCTTTTTCTTCTTCTTTTTAATTGGATATTTTTCTATTTACATTTCAACTGTTATACACTTTCCAGGTTTCCTGTTCATAAACCCCATATCCACCCCCTTCTTTTATGAGGATGTTCCACCATCCAACAACCCACCCCTTCCCACCTGCCTGCCCTGACATTTCCCTATACAGGGGGGTCCAGCCTTGGCAGGAACAAGGGCTTCTCCTCCCATTGATGCCTAACAGGCCATTCTCTGCTACATAGACAGCTGGAGCCATGGGTCTTTGGATGGAGGTTTGGGAGCTCTGGTTGGTTGGTATTGTTGTCTTATGGGGTTGCAAACCCCTTCTGCTCCTTCGATTCTTTCTCTAACTCCTCTAATTGGGACCCATTCTCAGTTCAATGTTTCCCTGTGAGTATTCACCCCTGTAATTGTCATGCTCTGGAAGAGCCTCTCAGGAGACAGCTATATCAGGCTCCTATCAGCATGTACTTCTTGACATCAGCAATATTTTCTGGGCTTGGTGGCTGTATGTATATGGGCTGGATCCCCAGGTGGGTCAGACTCTAGATGGCCATTCTTTCAGTCTCTGTTTCAAACTCTCTCCATATCCCCTCACGTGAACATTTTTGTTCCTCCTTTTAAGAAGGACTGAAGAATCTGCACTTTGTTTGTCCTTATTCTTGAGCTTCGTGTGGTCTGTGGATTGTATCATGGGTAATTGGAGGCTTTGGGCTAATATCCATTTATCAGTGAGTGCATACCGTGTGTGTGTGTGTGTGTGTGTGTGTGTGTGTGTGTGTGTGTGTGTGTTTGTTTTTGTGATTGAGTTACCTCATTCAGGATGATACTTTCTACTTCCATACATTTGCCTATGAATTTCATGAAATCATTGTTTTTAAAAGGTAAGTAGGACTCCATTGCGGAAATGTACCACATTTTCCGTATCCATTCCTCTGTTGAAGGATATCTGGGTTCTTTCCAGCTTCTGGCTATTATGAATAAGGCTGTTATGAACATAGTGGAGCACGTGGTCTTGTTATATGTTGGAGCATCTTTTAAGTATATACCCAGGAGTGGTATAGCTGAGTCCTCAGCTAGTAATATATCCAATTTTCTGAGGCAGTTCCAGACTGATTTCCAGAGTGGTTGTACCAGCTTACAATCCTACCAACAATGGATTGGTATTCCTCTTTCTCCACATCCTCACCAGTATCTATTGTCATCTGAATTTTTGAACTTAGCCATTCTGACTGGTGTGAAGTGGAATCTCAGGGTGTTTGATTTGCATTTCTTTGATGACTAAGGATATTGAACATTTCTTTAGGTACTTCTCAGCCATTCGATATTCCTCAGTTGAGAATTCTTTGTTTAGCATTCTACCCCATTTTTAGGAGGGTTATTTGATTCTCTGAACTCTAACTTCTTGAGTTCTTTGTATATTTTGGATATTAGCCCTCTGCTTCTTTCTAATGCAATGAAAATACTTGAGAATTTGAATACATTTCCAAGTAATTTTTAGGCTTTGATATTTTTAGGCATTAAATACTTTTCATACTGTACATCGAATGCTTTCTTCTTAAAAAACCCTATAGACACCATATATATATGGTTTATTGTAATGTTTTAGCATGGATTTTTTTGTGTGAAAATATTTTAATCAATGATATATGGCTAGAATACATCTTCATGTACATGTGTTTGCATGTGCTTCTCTCCCAGCATACAAATACACATACACACACACACACACACACACACACACACACAGAGAGAGAGAGAGAGAGAGAGAGAGAGACATACACACACACACACACACACACACACAGATGATAGTCTCCACTAAGTCTTCCATGCTTTCAGAGATGACCAAATGGATATCTCGAATTTATCGTAACATCAATACTAACAAAATAGTCCTCTCCTTCTTTACCACTCTCAGACAACATGACACCACATAATAGACCACAACACAAAACAAAACAAAAATTTTGAAAGCACTGAGGAAAACAATTTTGCATACAGAGGAAAAACAATTTAAATGACAGAGATTTCTCATTGGAAAGCAGGAGGCCATGAGAAAGAGACACTTTTCCACCCAAGTATCAGAAGAGAAGAATTAACAAATCAGAGCTGTGTATCAAACAAAGCTATTTAATAGTAAAAAGAAATTAAAGATTTTAGACTGGGAAGTGTCATGGGGGATTTTTAGTCCTACCATATCCCACAATGTTATACCTTACATTCTTGCTATGATAAAATAGGCTCACAAAATTAAATTTTGAAAAGAGAAAACATTTATTTGAATCATACTTCCAAGTCACACTTCAACCTAGACAAAATTCAGGGCAGAAATTCAAGCAGAATCTGAATCAAATACAAGAAGAACTTTGCTTAGACTTTGTTTACAAGTTGCTTCTTCTAGAACACCTGCAGTAGGAGGTGACACCCTCAGGACTAGGCCTTCCTACATTGAATGGCGATGAAGACAGTTCCGCAAAGACCTGCTACAGGGCATTCTGAATCATGCAGCTCCTCCACAGTAGCTTTCCTCTCAGCTGACTCTAACATGTGTCAAATTTATAACTTAAGCCGTCTTCGCAAGAGCTTTTCTTGCCATAATTAGAAAATGGGGCAAGCATCTTAAATCATCAGAAAATAGAAAATAACAACAGAAAGGTAAAAGAAACAGTGATATGTATACTTAATTTCCTCAAATAAGCCAAAACCATACAATGGAAAAAAGAAATTATCTTCAACAAATGATGATGATCTAGCTGGATTTCTACATTGTTGAAGAAACACAATATGATATCCAATAAGTACATGCCAATGAAAATTTTTAGAAACCCTTATTTTAAAAAAGACAAACTTTATTGCAATTCTAAATTTTAATTTCTCATTTATATTGTTATATAACTTATAATTGTTATATAAGTTTTGCTATATAAGTTAACTGATTGCTTACCCAGGAAAGGATTGTAGATAGATTAGGATAATCTCTGTCAATTCTGTCAATTTTGGGCTTTTCTGTGCTAGCTCCCTAGGACCTAGGATCTTTCGGTTTAGAACTTGAAACCCAAGAAGAGGCACTGTATTGTTTGAACCTTGGGAAAGTTTGAGAAATGATTCTGGCCTCTTAAATTGGAGGTTTTTTGCTCTGGGTTCTAACCACTTGTAGATCTATGTCTTCCGAGTGATTGTGATCTGTCAGCTTTGAGTAGCTTTAAGTACAACAGCAAACAACATCAAGTGATAGTAGGTCATACTTGACAGGGCTTCTGCTTTCCAAAGGTCTCTATGCTAGGACCTCTGTCCTACCATGACAAGTGTAATGACACTTGGATGTTAGTGTTCATGCTTCTTGCCTTTAGGGCTTCAGAAATCCTAGAAATATGACCCATTGTTTCTTTTCACCATTTTACAATTCTTTTATTTTTTTTTCTTTCCCCTTTTTTATTTCCATATACACTAGTAAAGGAAAGCTTTTAATAAGAGTGAAGCGTTACATACAGCAAAACACAAAGAGAGAAAGACTTTGCAAATCAGATGAGAATCTCCAGAAACCAGCTATATCTTTGTGTTTTCTTAAAGCATGGAAATTTTGAGAGATTTTGAGGGGTCCTTACCCAATTTAGGTTTGGTTAGTTTGAACAAAGGTGGTGAGTGTTGAGGGTGATAGGTTGTCAACTTTGATGTAAACTCATCCTGGTGATCATGAACATGTAGGATCAATTCACAGGCAAATGAGGCCATTGTGTTGAGCTCCAGAGATTTTTGCTAAGGTCAGCAGGGTGAGGAAGAAGCCATCCATCTTGGAAATTAACTGTCTTTATTATCTAGTCATGGGCCTTCTCCCTATCTGTCTTCCTTTCAGTGAGTCTGTCTAACTCCAAGTCCTTCATTCCCTCCTCCCAGAAGGTATCTTTAGGGCTGTAAGGGTTTGGGAAATAAACAACTCTGTTTCTGAGGAGGCAGAATGAAAGCGGCTAGAGTGCCTCAGAGAATAGTCAGTATAAAGGGACACAATGAAAGGTAACAGATGACTAAGATCCGTAACATATGACAGGCTCTTGAAGACACAGAGCATTCCTAAATCATGCTTCCTGAGCAAGGAATTATGTGAAGCATAAAAACAGTGAGGCTGTTTGGATTATGATGATGCCTACTCAGAGTGTAGTTAGGAAATATTTGGTGTAGTTTTATCTTTATGAAAGGAAGAAGACAGGTAAATCCATTCAAAGTGTCCTAAACAGGCTTTGATGTAATTAACAATAAGACTGAGAATTTATTTTATCATTATAAGATATACACTATGAATAAAGGAGTCAGTTTGACTCAAGGCACTATTAACTGTCCAGTGTTAAGTTCTGAAGTAGGCCACCCAGTCTCCTGTATTACAAATTCATGGGGAGCATTAAGAGACAACTTTAATTAGGAAAATTGATAGATGTCATGACTGAAGTAAGTCTTGATTAGTAAGGTGAAGTAATTGTCCAGCTGTCTGGGCTTTATACCAGAGAACTTTAGAAAGCTAAAATCGGAAATGGTCCTCTCTCTGTCTCTCTGTCTCTGTCTCTCTATCTCTGTCTCTCTGTCTCTGTCTCTATCTTCCTGTCTCTCTATCTTTATCTGTAGACTGACTTAAGGATGTTTGATGGACTTTCAGCAATCAAATTATCATCATACAGTCAGCTGTTTGTTATATCACACTGCTACATAAGGATTAGATGCCTAGGAAACTTATAAGAATGAAGCTAAAGTAGTGATCACATTGGCACATCATTTGCAGCAATAGATAGCTCTGACCATGGGGCAAGCATAATTTCTAATGGGAATATGCACAATGAAGCAAATTTGTTAGTTCCTTCTAAATTGTTAATTTATTGATTGCAACCAGATCTCAGCACCTAATTGACAATCTACCAGAGAGATAAAAACCCACCAGTTCATTTTAAATAAGATTGCCAATGGCTTATGCTTTAAGATCAAGTATCAACAATGGGACTTCATAGAATTGCAAAGCTTCTGTAAGGCAAAGGACACTGTCATTAGGACAAAACAGTAACCAACAGATTGGGAAAAGATCTGTGCCAATCTGATAGTGAGCTAATATCTAGCATATATAAAGAACTCAAAATGTTAGGCTACAGATAATCAAATAACCCTATCAAAAAATGGGGTAGAGAGCTAAACAAAGAATCATCAACTGAAGAATATGGTATGGCTGAGAAGTACCAAAAGAAATGCTAAACATTGTTAGTCATCAGTGAAATGCAATTCAAAACAACCCTAAGATCCCACCTCACACCAGTCAGAATGTCTAAGATCAAAAACTCAGGTGACAACAAATACTGGTGAGTACGTGGAGAAAGAGGAACACTCCTCTAGTGTTGGTGGAATTGCAAACTGGTACAACCACTCTGGAAATTAGTCTGGTGGTTCCTCAAAAAATTGGACATAGTACCTCCTGAGGACCCAGCTATCCCTCTCTTGGGACATATACATATAACAAAGACACATGTTCCACTACATTCAGGGCAGGCTTATTTATAATAGCCAGATACTAGAAAGAACCTAGACATTCCTCAACAGAGGAATGGATACAGCAAATGTTGTATTACATAATGGAGAATTACTCAGCAATCAAAAATAATGACTTCATGAAATTCACAGGCAAATGGATGGAACTAGAAAATATCATTCTGAGGTAAACCAATCTCACACACACACACACACACACACACACACACACACACACACACACACAATACAAATGGCATGCACTCACTGATAAATGGGCATTAGCCCAACAGCTCAAATTACCCAAGAAACAATCCACAGACCACATGAAGCTCAAGAACAAGGAAGAACCAAGTGTGGATTCTTCAGTCCTTCTTAGAAGGGGTAACAAAAATATTCATAGCAGGAGATACGCAGACAAAGTATGGAGCATAGACTGAAGGAAAGACCATCCAAAGACACCCCCCCAAACCTGGGTATCCACCCCATGTACATACAGCTACCAAACCCAGACAATATTGATGATGCCAAGAAGTGCATGACAATAGGAGCCTGATATAGTTGTCTCCTGAGAGGCTTCACCAAACCTGAAAAATACAGAAGCAGATGCTTGCAGCCAACCATTAAACTGAGAATGGAGTCCCCATTAGAGGAGTTTGAGAAATGATTGATGGAGCTAAAGGGGTTTGCAACCCCATAAGAATAAAAATACCAACCAAGCAGAGCTCCCAGGGATTAACACACCATCCAAAGAGTCCACATGGACAGACTCATTGCTGCAGTTGCATATGTAGCAAAGATTGTTCTTGTTGGGCACCAATGTGAGGAGAAAGACTTGGTCATGCCAAGGCTGGAATCGAAGTGTAGGGGAATGTCAGGGCATGGAGGCAGGAAGAGGTGGGTAGATGGGAGGAGGAACACCCTCATATAAGAAGGATGGATGGGATATGGGGTTTATAGACAGGAAACCGAGAAAGGGACAACATAGAAATGTAAATATAAAAAAATAAAAAAAGATTACCTATTAATATGCATTTGAGATGACTTGGATATTCTCAATGATTTCCCTAATACTTTGAATTTGAAAACATTATCTGGTACTATGTGGGCAGAAGGACATATTGTAGTTGAGTAAAGCATTTTTCAGAGAATATTTTATAAGTCATATATGTTAATTTTATTTTATTTTTAAAGATTTAGCCACAGCATTTAAGAGAATAGGCCTGATTTTCTCAGTTGTAGGTAACTACAATATTAAGTTCAGCCAAAGTTTTGTTATATATCTGGGTAGCACTTTTTTTACTATTTTTTAATCAAGAAGAGATTTCATTGAGACTATTTATCAAAAAAATCAAATATAGTTAAGAATATTGTCTGAGATGTATAGTTCCTCAAACTGTTAAAAAACATAGTGATCATTTTAATCCTAGCCATACTTTCCTATTGGAAATCTGAGATGATGTAGGTAGCCAAAATTAGTGATCTTCTTTAATTTCAAGGCCTTTTGAAGACCTGGTTCTGAATACTCACTTGGGTTTTGTCTGTCCCTCAATTAAAGGTCTATTTCAAATATGGCTGCTTCCTTTTACAGACTAACTTCACCTTTATTGTGTAGTATTAAAAGTGTGTACTAAGGGCATCTCTAATCACAGTCAGAGGGATTAAAGGTATATGATTCTAGCAAGATCACACAAACCTAGAAAGTCTTTGGATGTGATCCCTTGCCAGAGCTGCCAGGTTACTAGAAAAATTTCTCTACATACTACTGCAAAAGCAGAGGAATTAATTGCTCTCACTTGTCTCAAATAACACTGACTTCGTTACTGCTTTTAATTCTTATTTTCTTGCTAAGAGCTCAGCCTGATCAGCTAATAATAAAGATTTAATCTATGTAAATAAACCTCTATAGCTGTAGTGATTGATGTCTATAATCTAAGCATTTGGATGTTGAGGCAATGGTAATGGTACTAGCATAGGAGGCTTATTATGAATGAGAAGATTCACCAAAAAGTCTGATTATATTATTAAGAAAAAGGTGTAGTAAAGAATACCTAGATTAATTATGAAAAGATTTTCATGCAAATTGAATTTTTTTTTGGTCAATCATGGCACAATGATTCATATAAGTGAAGAACAACTGAACCCATGTATTCTCTTATAAAATGAATATTTACCCAACTCTTTTGGTCCCAGTATTCAAATGCTCACCCTTTGACCTGAGCAGAAATGACAAAAGGAAGGTTTAGTCATTTAGTGATGGCAGAAGTGTTGAGCACAGGCTATTGGAAACAGTCATATCTTGGACAATATAGCAAGTAGTATAGTTGTCATGCAGAATCTTCAAAATGAGGATAGTACAAAGCAGTTGGCACCAGCAGGATATCAGATTTAATGGTTCTGTGAATAACAGTCCTTTTCTCAAAACAGCTAGGGACATGGAGAATCTAACTACAGATGACAAAAAGGTTCAGTATCCCTTGACGCCCCCATCTAGTGACACATTTGAAGGAAAATTAAACATTGAAAGAAATTCTTACTGTAACATGTTATTACTGGTAGCATTTAGCTATATTCAGTAATCCTCGCACAAACCTTAATTGCAGTTTCAGTGTCCCAGAGAATGTTGGTTTCCTCAATCTATCTCACATGTGTTTTAAGAGCACAACTATAAATGTTTTTCCAAAGCAGGTTCCAAAATAGCAGTATTGGTTACTATGTTCTAAGCAGAGGGTCTTACCAGGTAAACAGAAGAATTGTTATTGGTAAACAGAATTTGGTAAACAGCATTCCTCAGGAATCTTCTAAGTCAGTATTCCATTTAACTGGAAAACTACTACCTCCCTTATCTGTCCCAGTAGTCAACTACTTCAGGCAAGGACACCTGGTTCCTAATTAATTCTCACATCCTCCATCCTCAAAGCCCTCCAACTTGCTGATGATCATATGAAACCTGTTTGCTTTCCCAGAAAGTTTCTGCTCTTTATTCTCTAGGGCATACTGGCAATTTACTCCTCTGATAATCCTTTCAGTAGTTGTACTGTGCTTTTCATACATTTGATGCCAAATCCAGGAGAGACACTTGGGCTCCTAGTAAATTGTATCCCTCATAACTGATCTGAAATGATGATTTAACCTTCTTAGATACATATCATTTGTTTGTGCTGGCTTCTGTCATCCACCATATTTGATTCCAAAAACCAGGGTTCATCTGTTAACCTTCTTCTTTCCTCTAGATGTTCTACCCACTAGTATTTCCTTGTCTAGTGTACCCTTGGATCTGCCTACTTTATCTGTCTCACTCACTACACTTGCTTGACTCACTATCCCAACAGAAGTTATACCAACACACCAGATAGCCACCCCATGCCTTTTTGGGCACCCCAATTGGTGCAATAAATAGGCCTATCTGTGACCTTGAAAATCATTTTGGAGAACTCTCATCCCTTCCATTGGATGTTGTTCCATTGTCACTCTGCCTTTTCACACTTACCATGCTGCTTTCCCTGTGTCAATTCTTATGCTATTGGAATCCCTCTATTTACTGCAGAGAATACCGGGACATAGAAGGAGAAATCTTTTGTAAGTGTCTTTTACCTTGTTTTCGGTGTGCTACTGGGGATGCTTTACAGCCACCTTTTCTCTAATAATGTGTTTCTTTTTCCCTGACCTAAATAAACATCAACTCTTCCCAATCAAACCTGAACTCTCTAATTTTCCTTGCCTATCTCCTTAAATCTCTATCTGTGGACTTAAATACCACATAAGCCTTGCTACATTCTTATTTTCATGTCTGTTTTTACTGCAACACAGATTTGACTCAATACAATGTTGATAATCAGTAAAAATGGTTAGAAACTGACACATTCTACTTTTAAATTTCATGGATATGACAAATTTTGCTACCACACAAACATACAATATAAAGATGTTAGTTCTAAGGCTTCTTTGTCCTCCATTCTCATCCCTTCTTCTGATCACTTGATTTAGTATTAAAGAGCTTCAACTTTTTTGGTATGTATAACATAAATATAATTTCTATTTGCCCTATGTAATTGTCATCTTGCAGGATTACCACTTTAAACAATCTCGCCTTTTCTATTTATTTCTGGACTCTGCTTGGCAGGTTAAATTCAGCTGCTCTGGTTCAAACGTCCCTCTAAACCGACTGATTCAACCTGGCTTCACTAAGCTTATGAGTGAATTGCTCTGCTTGGCCTCAAACTAACAATGACAATTTGTTCTAATCTGTCTCCTTCTAATCCGCTGGCTTCAACTGCCTCTGCTGAACTGAACTGACCTCATGAACGGATGAACGAACTCAGCTTCACTGCACTGCACTTACTGCACTGACTCCCAACCAACTGACTCTTTCTCCCTGCATTGCATTTAAATAGCTTCTTTTTCCTGTGCTGTTCCCATGAGACTTAGGCATACCCAATTTATGACTCATTCTGTCAAATCTATACCTGATTCATCACTTTGTCTGCCCCTCAATTAGATATCACTTTCAAACAGGCTGTTTCCTTTTACAAAATAATTTTACCTTAAAAGTATGTACTAATGGCATACTTGTATTCAAGCTAGAGGGATTAAAGGTGTGTGGTATGCCTGAATTTCTATTGGACCACACAAAACTAGGTTTTGCATATGATCCTTTGCCAGAGCAGCCATGTTGCTGGATTAAAATTCCAGTACAGTATACTATTTAAAAACCTGGCTCTGGAGATGGAATTTGGTCTGCCCACTATAGACCCAAGCATGTTTTTCTAAAAGTATCCTCAAAAGCCTCTTTTTTAGGTCAGACTAACTCCCTGTCTCTGTTGCAAGAAGGAGAAAAAGAAAGGGAAGTCCAAAAAGATACTTGGCACTTAAGAACATCTAAAAGGTAAGCTACTTCAAATACAAGTTTCTGTTACTTATCTCACTCTATTTAAACTTTTTAATCAAGAAAAACCTAGGTATAAATTTAAATTGACTAAATGTAGTCAAATGATTAGCCTTTTGACTAACACTCTCTGTTTCTTGATTTTGTTCCCTAAATTAAACTAAAATGTTCCTTGAGTAAAGGTCATGGATTTCTTTAAAGATTTACTTAACACTCATGCTTCCAACAAAAGACATCTTAGTGTGGAAGATGCTTTCTCAGAAGGGTAGAAGCTTCCTCTAATATGAATGAGAATTCACAAGTATTCTTTTTCCTAAATCATAAATGACATCTGCCCATATTTGAACTTGGTAGATCAATAAAATAATGGTTCAATATTCATCGCCAAATTCACTCAGTCTTAAGGGCCTGAAGAATACAATGGAAATTTCACTTTCATACTGCCTCCAGCTTTTAGGAAATGTAGAAAGAGAAAATGGGCTAATTAAAACTGTCTTGTGAAATTCACCTCCCTTGAACTTAACTCCTCCTATCTGTAGTCCTAACTTGCACTTGGACAAGCTTGATACCACTCGACTTCCAGCCCTTCCTATTATTTCAAATTTGAGGCTATTTCCTGTTTTTTTTCTCAAGTAATTGAAGAAATTAAGTTTCATACATATGAGAAACAAAGTTGTAAAAACAAGGTTTTGAGAAATACATCTGATATCAGGATGCATAGTGATATGATAAAGTTTTGGTGATCAAAATGTTGAGTCAAGAATGACCAGACTATTCTGACCCAGTTCAATTAGGACAAAACAAAAACAACTGTTCTGGAAAAAAAAAAAAAAACCCTACCCTTCCCTTTGGTAAATTCCAAGAACAACCACAAGATGTCATGCTGACCTTGCCCGACCACCTAGTTCCTCCCCCACTTCTGAGGAACTTTGTAACTTAGCCCTTTCCCCAGTAATTTTCCAAGGCCAAGTGTAGGGCTGGATGAGGAAAGTATCTGAGTCAAGAACAGCCCCTTGAGCAGGCCAGCCAATACCTGACCAGATCCTTTGTCCTGTTTACCACCAATGAGAATAAGCCAGCTAACCCTGTTGCTGAAGTCTGCCCTCTGTAAAGAATAAAAGTTATGTGCTTTTTGGGTTCGGGGTTGCCTCTCCCTGCATGGATGAACAACCCCACGTATGTGCATTATTAAACCTCTTACTATTGCATTGCTCCCTTTGTCAATTTGTGATCTGTAGGTTGCACTCCTGAGGTAAGGCCACTTTGGGGTCTTACAACATGATCTTATGCATGTAAGAGAAGTTATCCACTCTCCTCCAAATTACATATTGACACTGATGAACTGTGGTTCTTCCAGTCATGATTAGGATCATATGGCAGCCTCAGTAGATTCAAACAGTTTGATCACAGACAGGGTGGGTCATAATCTGCCTTTATCTCAGGAGATTTCCACCCAGTTAATAGAATAGACACTATTAAGAAATAGTCAGATTTTCACCTACTTCAGAACCAGCTTGCTGTGATTGGACAATGATTTCTTGGATTACTGACCACTGTAAGGAAGGTACTTGCCTCTTTTTCAATGATGTCTGGCTTACATGAACTATATATTACAAGATATGACTTCTAGGAGTCATCTTCAATGTGGGATTCTAGCAAAGGTTCTTTAGGGTCCCTGGCTTATAGCATTTCTTAGCTCCTTCTTCTCTGTCATACTGATTGTTCCCTGTTTCCTCAAGCTTCTTTTTGGAGAGAGTTAGTGAAATAACCTGGCATCCAGCAAAATAGATGCTTCTGATAAAATTTTCCCAGGTCTCTTACTATTGCCTGCCACTACTTAGCCCCTTACACCAGCATCCCAGATACCCCCTTTATTAAGCACTCACTAAAACAGAAGTAATGCAAGGACTATCATCACCCCTTAATATCAATAAAAGGCTGGGATGTTAGGTCTAAAACAGACCCCCAAAATGGCAGTGCTAGTAACAATGTCCTAAGCAGAAGGACTTTGACCAATAAACAGAAAGATGTTATTGGTTAAACGGTAGCCTAAATTCAACATTACTGAGAAAATCTTGTAAGGCTGGTGTTTGTTTACATGAAAAACCACTACCTCTGTTATCAGCCCCAAAGAATATTTACCTGAGACAAGGATATCTAATTTCTCATCAATCTTAACAGCCTGAACCTGGTCAAAGACCCACATTATTCTATTATATAAACTATTTCCTTTCTTATAGAGCTAATGTCCTATATGCTAGGAGGCAGAACAGAAGTGAGTTCTCCAATAAATTTTCTTTCTACCCATGAAGTAGTACAGTTTAGTAGTTTCAATTTGCTGCAACTTACATAAACATTTACCCAGTGCTACTATAATATGTTAAAAAATAAAAAAATAGACCCATTTCAGTTGTCTCTGAACTTCTTTTGTTGTTCTGTATCATCAAATCAAAATTTAAAAACATAATGTTTAATAGAGACTATTGAGTTTGGCCACTGTTCAATAAATAATATTCTTTAACGATTTCAGTACTGCTTTTAACCCCTCAAAAAATAGAAAATGTTTTCTATAATTTCTGTACTTTATTCTTAACAGTGAAAAAGTAAAAGAAAAATGGTTTCAGCAATATTTTAGTTTGTAGAGTGACATTGTTAATAAAATATTTATATATCTACATGTTCATGTAAAGATTTAGAATGTTATCTTTAATATTTCTTAAAAATGAAGTATACAGACTTTTTTTGTGTTCTTAGATTCTCAATTCAGATCACACACATATATGATAGATGACCCTCCTACGAATCTTTTGGTGGTCATATCTCTGTATCCGAATATTTTTGTATATCCTAATATATGAACAGGTCTCCAGAAAGAAAAGTCAGTCACTGCATGACTCTCTTTTTATTGGATATTTTTTATTTATTTATGTTTCAAATGTTATCCTCTTTCCTGGTTAACCATAAATAAACCCCCATCCTATCTCCACTTCCTCTTCTTCTATATGGTGTTCCCACAGACACCTACCCACCCATTCCTGCCTCCTCACCCTGACATTCTCCTACTCTGGCAGATCTAGCCTTGGCAGGACCAAGGGCTTTTCCTCCCATTGGTGCCCAACAAAGCCATCTTCTGCTACATAGGCAGCTGGAGCCATGGGTCTGATCATGTGTACTCTTTGGGTGGTGGTTTAGTTCTTGGGTGCTCTGGTCAACTGGTATTGGTGTACTTATGGGACTGCAAAATCCTTCAGCTCTTTCAGTGCTTTCTCTAACTCCTCTAATGGGTAACCCATTCTCAGTTTAATGGTTGACTAACAGCATCTGCCTCTGTATTTGTTATACTCTGGCAAAGCCTCTCAGGAGACAGCTATATCAGGCTCCTGTCAGCATGCACTTCATAGCATCAGCAATATTGTCTGGTATTAGTGGCTATATATACATGGGGTGGATCCCCAGATGGGGCACGCTCAGGATGGGCTTTCCTTCAGTCTCTTGTCCAAACTTTGTCTCCATATTTTCTCTTATGAATATTGTTGTGCCACTTTCTTTTATTTTCATTCAATTTTTATTAAATTGGGTATTTCTTATTTACATTTCAAATGTTATTCCCTTTCCTGGTTTCCTGTCCATCCGCCCCCTAAACCCTCCCCCTCCCCTTCTATATGGGTGTTCCCCTCTACATCCACCGTCCATTAACACCATCCCTCAAAAATCCCCTACACTGGGAGTCCAAACTTGGCAGGACCAAGGGCTTCTCCTTCCACTGGTGCCCCAACAAGGCTATTTACTGCTACATATGAAGTTGGAGCCCAGTGTCCATCCATGTATAGTCTTTGGATAGTGGTTTAGTCCCTGGAAGTTCTGGTTGGTAGGCATTGTATTTTTTATGGGGTTGCAAGCTCCTTCAACTCTTTCAATACTTCCTCTAATTCCCCCCAAGGGGGTCCTATTCTCAGTTCAGTGGTTTGCTGCTAGCATTGACCTCTATATTGGACATGCTCAAGATGTGTCTCTCAGGAGAGATCTATATCCGGTTCCTTTCAGCATACATTTTTTTTAAGCTTCATCAATTTTATATAGTTTTGGTGGCTGTATATACATGCGCCATATGTGGGGCTCTGAATGGCCATTCCTTGGGTCGCTGCTCTAAAATTTGCTTCCATATCCCCTCCTATGGATTTTTTCCTCCTTTTAAGAAGGAGTGGGAGTATCCACATTTTGGTCATTTTTATTTCTGATATTTTTTCATCTTTATTAACTTGGGTACGTCTTATTTACATTTCAATTGTTATTCCTTTCCTGGTTTCCATGCCAACACCCCACAACCCCTTCCCCTCCCCTTCTCTATGGGTGTTCCCTTATCTTTCTTCTTGAGCTTCCTGGAGTCTGTGGATTGCATCTTGGGTAATTCGAGATTTTTGGCTAATATCCACTTATCAATGAGTGCATACAAAGTGTTTATTTCTGCGATTGGGTTTCCACACTCAAGATGGTTGGTATTTTCTAGTTCATTCCATTTGCCTATGAATTTCATGAAGTCATTGTTTTTGATAGCTGAGTAGTATTCCATTTTGTAGATTTACCACATTTTCTGTATCCATTCCTCTGTTGAAGGGCATCGGGGTTCTTTCTAGCTTTTGGCTATAATAAATTAAGTTGTTATGAACATAGTGGAGCATGTGTCTTTGTTTCATGTTGGATCATCATTTGGGTATATGTCCAGGAGAGGTATAGCTGGGTCCACAGGTAGCTCAATGTCTAATTTTCTGAGAAACCTCCGGACTGATTTCTAGAAATGTTGAACTAGTTTGTAATACCACCCACAACAGAGGAGTGTTCCTCTTTTTCTACACACTCTCCAGCATCTGCTGTTGTCTGAGTATTTGTTCTTCGCCATTCTAATTGTATGTGTGGAATATTAGGGTTGTTTTGATTTGCATTTCCCTGATAACTAAGGATGTTGAAAATTTCTTTAGGTGCTTCTCAACCATTCAATATTCCTCAGCTGTGAATACTTTGTTTAGCACGGTACCACATTTTTAATAGGGTTATTTGGTTCTCTGGAGTCTAACTTCATGAGTTCTTTGTATATTTTGGATATTAGCCCTCTATCAGATGTAGGATTGATAAAAATCATTTCACAATCTGTTGGTTGCTGTTTTGTCCTAACCACAGTGTCCTTTGCTTTACAGAAGCTTTGTAGCTTTATGAGATCCCATTTTTCGATTCTTGATCTTAAAGCATGAGCTATTGGTGTTCTGTTCAGGAAATTTTCTCCAGTGTTCATGTGTTCGAGAATCTTCCCCACTTTTTCTTCTATTAGTTTGAGTGTGTATGGTTTGATGTGGGGGTCCTTGATCCACTTGGACTTAAGCTTTGTACAGGGTGATAAGAATGGATCTGTCTGCATTCTTCTACAGGCTGGTACACAGAGTATGTCCAAATTAACAAAATCAGAAATGAAAAGAGACATAATAAGAGAATCAGAAGAAATTCAAAAAAATAATCAGATCCTACTACAAAAGCCTATATTCAACGAAACTTAAAAATCTGCAAGAAATGGATAATTTTCTAGAGAAATACCAAGTATCCAAGTTAAATCAGGAGCAGATAAACCATATAAACAACTCCATAACTCCTAAAGAAATAGAAGCAGTCATTAAAATTCTCCCATCCAAAAGAGCCCAGGACCAGATGGGTTTAGTGCAAAATTCTATCAGACTTTCATAGATGACCTCATACCAATACTGTCCAAACTGTTCCACAAGAGTGAAACAGATGGAGCACTACCGAATTCCTTCAGTGAAGCCACAATTACTCTTATACTGAAACCACACAAAGACCCAACAGAGATGAAGAACTTCAGACCAATTTCCATTATGAATTTTGATGCAAAATACTCAATAAACGTCTTGCAAACAGAATCCAAGAACACATCAAAACAATCATCAATCATGATCAAGTAGGCTTCATCTGAGGTGCGCAGGGATGGTTCATTATACAGAAAAAAAGCACCAATCCATTGTATATATACACCACAAAATCCATTATATATACAAACTCAAAGATAAAAAACACAAGATCATTTCATTAGATGCTGAGAAAGCATTTGACAAAATTCCATACCCATTCATGATAAAATTCCTGGAAAGAACAGGAATTCAAAGCCCATACCTAAACATAGTAAAAGCAATATACAGCAAACTAATAGATAACATTAAACTAAATGGAGAGAAACTTGAATAATCCCACTAAAATCAGGGACTAGACAAGGCTGCCACTCTCTCCCTAGTTATTCAGTATAGTTCTCAAATCCTAGCCAGAGAAATCAGATAACAAAAGGAGGTCAAAGGGATACAAAGGGAAGGGAAGAAGTCAACATACCACTATTTGCAGATGATATGATAGTATACTTAAGTGACCCCAAAAGTTTCACCAGAGAACTACTAAGCCTGATAAACCAATTTCAGCAAAGTGGCTGGTTAGAAAATTAACTCAAACAAATCAGTAGCTTTCCTCTTCATAAAAAATAGAGGCTGAGAAAGAAATCAGGGAATTGACACCCTTCATAATAGTTCCAAATAATTTAAAATACCTCGGTGTGACTTTAACCAAGCAAGTGAAAGATCTGCATGATAAGAACTTCAAGTCTTTGAAGAAAGAAATTGAAGAAGATCTCAGAAGATGGTAAGATCTCCCATGTTCATGAATTGGCAGGATAATATAGTAAAAAGGTTATTTGTGCCACTTTCTCAAAAGGACTGAAACATCTGAACTTTGTGCTTCTTCTTGAGCTTCATTTGGTCTGTTGATTGTATCTCTGGTATTCCCGGCTTTTGGGCTAATATCCACTTATCAGTGAGTGCATGTGTGTGTGTGTGTGTGTGTGTGTGTGTGCATAAGAGAGAGAGAGAGAGAGAGAGAGAGAGAGAGAGAGAGAGAGAGAGAGAGAGAGAGAGAGAGAGATTGGGTTGCTTCACTCAGGATGATATTTTTTAGTTCCATCGATTTGCTTATGAATTTCATGAAGTCATTGTTTTTAATAGCTGAGTAGTACTCAGATAGTACTATGTCCAGTTTTCTGAGGAACCACAAGACTGATTTCCATAGCGGTTGTAACAGCTTGCATTCCCACCAACAATGGAGTAGTGTTCCTCTTTCTCCACATCCTCACCAGTATCTCTAGTCACCTGTAAATTTTATCTTAGCCATTCTGTTTAGTGTGAGGTGGAATCTCAGGGTTGTTTTGATTTACATTTCCCTGATGATGTTGAACATTTCTGTAGGTTCTTCTCAGCTATTCAATATTCATTAGTTGAAAATTCTTTGGTTAGCTCTGTACCCCATTTTTTAAAAGGATTATTTGATTCTCTGGAGTCTAACTTCTTGAGTCTCTGTATTTATTGGATATTATCCCTCTATCGGAAGGATGATTTGTAAAAACTTTTCTCAGTCTGTGGTTTCCCCTTTGTTCTAATGACAGTGTCCTTTGCTTGACAGAAGTTTTGCAATTTTATGAAGTCCCATTTGACAATTCTTGATCTTAGAGCCTAAGCCATTGGTGTTCTGTTCAGGAAAATTGTTCCAGTGCTCATGTGTTCGATTATCTTCCCCATTTCTTCTTCTATTCACTTTGACTGTATCTGATTTTATGTAGAAGTCCTTGATCTACTTGGACTCGAGTTTTGTACAGGGTGATAAGAATGGATAGATTTGCATTTTTCTACATAATGACCACTTATTGAACCAGCATCATTATATGAAAAGGCTATATTTTCCCACTGGTCAGTTGTAGCTCCTTTGTCAAAGATCAAGTGACTATAGGTGTGTGACTTTACTTCTGGGTTTTCAATTCTATTGCCTCGATTAACTGCCTGTCTCTGTACCAATACCAAACAATTTTTATCTCTGTTACTCTGTAATACAGCTTGAGGTGATTCTCCCACAAGCTCTGTTATTGTCGAGGATAGTTTTGCTATCCTGGGATTTTTGTTATTCCAAATGAATTTGCAAATTGCTCTTTCTAGATCTGAAGAATTATTTAAGAATTTTGATGGGGTTGCATTGAATCTGTAGATTATTTTTGCCAAGATAGTCATTTTTCCTGTATTAATCGTGACAATTCAGGAGCATGGGAGATCTTTCCATCTTCTGAGATCTTCAATTTCTTTCTTCATAGACTTAAGTTCTTGTCATACAGGTCTTTCACTTACTGGATTTGAGTCATATGGAGATATTGTATATTATTTGTGATTATTGTGAAGGGTGTTATTTCTGTAATTTCTTTCTCAGCCTGTTTATCCTTTGAGTGGAGGAAGGCTACTGGTTTCTTTGATTTAATTTTATATCCAGTCACTTTGCTGAAGATGCTTATCAGGTTTAGGAGTTCTCTGGTTGAATTTATGGGGTCACTTAAGTATACTTGGAGGATATACAGGAAGAATTGAAAGAGCTGAATGGGCTTACAACCCCATAAAAACAACAATGCCAACTAAAAAAGAGCTTCCAGGGACTAAAGCACTACACAAATACTATACATGGACTGACCCATTGCTCCAACTGCATATGTAGTAGAGGGTGGCCTTGTTGGGCACAAGTGAAAGGAGAAGCCCTTGGTGGTACCAAGGTTGGACATCCAGTGTTAGGGAATGTCGAGGTGGGGGCAGGAAGGGGGTGTGGTTGGGGAGGGGAACACCCTTACAGAAAAAGGAGAGGGAAGAGTAGAGGGGGCTTATGGACAGGAAACTAGGAAATGAAATAACGTTTGAAATAGAAATAGAGAAATATACAATAAAAATAAATAAATGAAAAATAAAAAATAGAAAAGACAACTTCATAGCAGCATATGAGTTTTATGTGTTTGTTGCCTATGTAAAATTTTTGCACATTTATACAATGGAGTACTACTCAGTTGTTCAAAACAATGACTTCCAGAAATTCTTCTGCAAATGGATGGAACTAGAAAATATCCTGAGTGAGGTAACACAGTCACAAAAGAACACATATTGAATACACTCACTCATAAGTGGATATTAGCCCAAAAGCTCAGAATACCCAAGATACAATTCATAGAACACATAAAGCTCAAGAAGAAGGAAGACCGAAGTGTGGATGCTTTAGTCCTTCTTAAAAGGGGGAAGAAAATGCTCAAAAGAGGAAATATAGAGGCAAAGTGTGGAGTAGAGACTGAAGGAAATGCCGTCCAGAGACTGCCACATATGGGAACCCATCCCATTTACAGCCAGCAAACACAGACTAATATTGTAGATGCTGACAAGAGCCTGATATAGCTGTCTGAATTAGCTCTACCAGACCTGAATAAATACAGATCCAGATGCTTGCAGTCAACCATTGAAGTGAGAACAGGGTCCCCAATGGAGGATTGAGAAAACGGCTGAAGGAGCTGTAGGGCTTTGCAACCCCATAAGAAGAACAAAAATATCAACCAACTAGACCTTCCAGAGTTCCCAGGTACTAAACCAACATCCCAAGAGTGCACAGGAATAGACCTATGGCTCTAGCCACATGTGGAGCATAGGAGGGCCTTGTTGACCATCAATGGGAGGAGAGGCCCTTGATCCTATCAAAGATCGATGCCCCAATGTGGGGGAACGTAGGAGTAAGTGAGTGGGTTGGGGGAGCACCTTCATAGAAGCAGAGGGAGATAGCAGGTTTCTGGAGGGGAAACTGAGAAAGGGAATAACAATTGAAAAGTAAATAAAATATTCAATTAAAAATGTCAAAAATGTATGATGGAAGAAATAAAAAAAGATTAATTGTTTTAAATCTTCTTTCTAGCCATATTTTCCTCCAAAACATTTAAAAACATAATTTTACATTATTTTATTATTTTATGTGTATGGATGTTTTATCTGCATGGTTGTGTACACTCTTTTTGTACCTACTGCCTGCAGAGGTCAGAAGAGGCATATTTCCTGTGGAACTGAAGTTTAGACAATTATGAGCTTCCTTGTAGGTATAGATCCATCAATCAAACTGTTAATACTTTTAAGCTATTGGTAATATTGTGGTTTTGAAAGCAGGATCTCACTTTGTAGCCCTAACAGTCCATGAACTTGCTGTGTAGACCATGATATACTTGAGAATTTAGAGATCTCTTCCTATTTCTGCTTCTCAAGTGCTATGATTAAACACATACACCATCAGTCCTGGACTACTTTCTCAAAATTTATGAATACTGATTTATGTAACTTCTTCTATTACTAAATAATATTACTTTACATACATATAAAATAATCAAAGAACAGCCAGTATAAAAAAATTTAAGAATCGCCAGTATAAAAAAATAAATTGCATGAGAAATTTCTTTCTGTCACTGGTTTAATTAAATTAATGTGACTTGATTATACTTCTTTATAACAATTTACCTAAAAAACAATATAAACAATATGTCATTTCAAATGTTATGAATCTCAACTTGTAAGACTCTTTATTTATAAAAAGTAATCTAGGACTATTAATTATAAATTATCTGTGCAACTTTTCCATGATTTCTACTTTTGAATTTAATTCTTGAATAAGTTAAGCTAAACTCTCAAGGTTTACAATAGATAGATGATAGATAGATGGCTAGCTGAGTTATTGGTTGATAACTTTATTTTTTGGAAGACACTGTATATTTTGCTTTTCTGAAAATTCATGTTTGCTAGAGAACTTATTCTGTTCTGGAGGATATACTAAGTTGAATGATGTTTGACAGCTGAGGAAAATTATAGAGTTAAATTGAATTAAATTTAAAGCTATGTCAGAGTATTAAAATTTGGGAAGAAAATTAGAGGGGATATAGAGGGAGTAAATATGGCCATAGATCTACCTGAAGGCCCAACTATACCACTATTGGGCATATACCCAAATGATTCCCCACCATGACACAGGGACATGTGATTCACTATGTTCATAGCAGCCTTATTTATGATAGCTAGAAGCTGAAATAAACCCAGATGTCCTACAATGAAAGAATGGATATACAATGTGGTTCATTTCCTCAGTTATTAAGAATGAGGACTTTATGAGTTTTTCAGGTAAGTTGATAGAACTAGAAAATATCATCCTGACTGAGGTAATTCATACCTAAAAGAACATGCATGGTTTGTACTCACTAATAAGTGGATATTGGACAAAAAATACAGAATACCTAGGATACAATCCACAGAACTTAGCACAGTTAACAAGCAGAAGGGCCCAAGTGAGCATGATTCAATCCCACTTGGGAGGGAAAAGAAGCATTCATGGAGAGGCCTCAGGAAGAGAGGGATCGGGATGGGAGAGAGGAGGGAGGGATAAAGGGAACATGATCATGTATTGGGGGTGGGGCAGAAGTCAAGCCCTGAGGACCATCAGAATAAATGGAAATAAGAAACATATATATGCAGATATGCAGAAATCCGTTCATTTGCACTTTCAGGAATCCCATAAAACACAAAACTGGGAGTCATAATAGAACCTGTAGGGGAAAAGTGTGTGTGTGTGTGTGTGTGTGTGTGTGTGTGTGTGTGTGTGTGTGCATATATGTATTTGTGTGAGACAGGTGGACTATGCCACTAGACAGAAGAACTAGTAAGGTTGAAGTAGATTTTAAAAAAAAATTACAGGAATTTTCATAATTGAGAATGGCAGGAGTTGGAACCAGCTACTAGCCAGAGTCTTCCTGTCCTGGAACATGTAACTGTGATTCCACAATGAGAGGACAACAAGTTACATAGCATAAAAATGAAGAATTCTACATGCTAATGAGTTATCTATATTGTCCCTGAGTGTTTAGCCAATGAGCTTCTCTTCCTGGCATCCTTTTTTGCAAAAGGTACTTAACCTCTGATTTACCTTGAATAAAACATTTGCAGGCATATTCACCATAGTTAAAATAGTTTGGAAAAGCAAGGACTATCTTCTTCATCAAGGATCATTGTGGGTGTGGGGGAAGCTTTCATAGGAAAGAGCTATGTCTAAATGCCCAAATCTCCAGAAGGCCTTCTCTCTTTCAGCACCTCAGCATTTTCAGCACTTACTGGGAAACAAATAGGATTCCACCCAGTCCCTGACTCAGCCATCCCCTCCCTGCCTGTCAAGGAGGGAAATAGCAGAGCCCACTGTTCTCAACTCCCCCAGGTGTCCAGCAGCATCTGGGTATACAGGAAACTGAGAAACACAGAATGTGCTCCCAACCCCCACAGTATGGGACCCCTCCTATCTTGGACTGCATTCTACCTTCCCTGAGCAATATGTCTGAAGAGCTCCATCATCCCAGAGATGAGACACACACGCAGCCCAACATTTATATGTGTGTGTGTGTGTATGTGTGTGTGTTTGATATATATATTTTACTATATATACTATATACATATTAATATATTAAAATAAAAATAAAAGGTAAGGACAAACAAGAAAAATTTGTCATGACATTATGATACACAAAGCCTCCAAAGCTGCCATTGAGTTTATTTTATGTCAGCCATTTACTGTTGGGCATGATTCCTACCATTAAGAGTAGATTGTTTCCCCAGTGAGACTCCCTAGGAAAAAACAAAGTCTCATTTGCAAGTGGTTTTCAATTAGAGATAACTTGTACTTTTTTTCAATATAATTGTGAACATCTGCTGAAGGCAGAATGAACTGTACACTCAGATGAGGTATAAACTGTAGATGTGCTAGCTTCTGTTTGTGTAGAAAAAGGTTTTGGGAAATTCATTCCTTGATTGGCCTGATAAACCTAACTTCTGTTAGCATATGCACAGATGAGTTAGCATCTTCTGTTATGATGAAATTTTTCTTGATTCAATAAAGTTTCAGTAAAATTGGTTTTAGGAAACACCTATAGCATGCATAAAAGCACATGTGTTAGAGTTTGAGATTAAAAAAAAAATCTCCAAGTTAGAAGGAAGGTTAAGAAAGAAATGGTCACAATACTAAGAAAGCTCGTCACAATGGTGACCTGGCAGTAATTAAGGAATATATCACATAATAGGGGCAGCTTAAAGGTTCTGGACTAAGAAAATCTAATGCAACAAAGGAAAGGAGGAAAATAGGGTTCTGACATAATGCCCAGGCTGTTTAATTCACCTTAGACTTTCCAAAGTAGGAAGCAGAAAATGTTAGGAAAAGATGAAGGGAAAAGCTGTAGGTACGTGAAGGAGCTCTCTGGTGTGGTCCCTGAAGGACATAATAAAATATAAGTACATTCCTGCCAGGAATAAAGAAACTGGGAAGATATGTAATCAACTTCTTTAGCAGCTCCTAATACATGGCATTTGGTGTAAGGTTTATTGTTTTAGCTTGATCAAGGAAATAGAATCCCAAAAATTCTATAGCCCTGAGCTCATAATGAGAAACATGGGGGTAATATCAGGATTGTTTCACTTTTCATGTGCCTTTTTCCCTATAATCTTTACACCATAAAAAAAGAGCACAATATATGCTATGTATCCATCCTGAGCTTTGCTGTGTACCAAACATATCCCCCAGTTTGAAACTGTAGCCAATTTTTTTTTGTGAGCAATTATAGTTTTTAATCTGGCTTCAGCTGTATACTTCCTATGAGATTCCAAAATGTCTTTAAAGAATTTTTAAGTAGTCTGTTTCAACTCAACTCCAAACACGGAGTTACATTTTATGGCGATTTTAACCTGTGGCTTCCTCCTGTAATTCCAACAGTCAGTAAATTCTTTTTACATTTGTATGCCTCAAATAATGACTGGAATAAAAAATACACAGAAGTAAAAGAGGTACACATCAATGTACACACCTCTCATAGCCTATTTTGGTATAATCAGAAACTTATTTCATTCTTCTTATAACTCTTTATATTTCATTTACATCTAATGTTTGTCCTTGATTTGTAATTTGTTTAGAATAAAAATGTATGAAAGATCATAAAAGCAAAAATCTTAAGTTTGACTGTGACATCATTTCCAAACACAATTACATCATGGCATCTTTGATCTAGTGAGTGACTCCAGCTACTCAATCAAAATTTAAATAACATATTTGGAGGTAAAAGACTTATGCCAAGCAGGTCAGGTTCAGATGTAGCAGATGAGAAGGAGTTCCGTATTCCCCGGGCATCTTCTGTGAGTTTTCTCTCCTACTTTGTGGCTCCCATGAGTGTGCTGCTCCGATATTCCATCCAAGTATGAATAAATCACTAGCAAAATAAATGTTTCTTCTCTTCGGGTGTTTTAGGAAGGCATTAGGTGACAGCAACATGAAAATAATAAGCACAAGGTGACAAGCTCTCCTTTCTTTGTAACATTTCTTTCTTCGTTCAAAAAGGCATCATATCTGCTGATTGCCCATTTTACTCAACAAAACTTAGCATTGCTATTCTAAAATTTTCATGATATTCCAAACTCTGAGGTTTTTTACTTTAACTACCCAATGTATTAAAGATTTACCTTGAATTCTTTAAAATTTAATCAGATAAGTCTTTCTCACCCTTCTCTTTGTACACATTAAGCAAAGGGTCAGATCTAGATTAGATGTAATTTGGCCATCATGACTTCCAACCCTCATCAGGAAACACTGCTTACCATCAATCTTTATGAGTCATGAATGCCAAGTCCTAAAATTGTCACTCAGCCAGATCATATATATTCTTTTTTAGACTCTTATACTTTCTTATATATATACTCTCCAACCACCTGCCACAAACTCCATGTATTGACCTGGATGCACCTCTTGGACATTGGCAAGATCCATTTGTCTACCTGACATCAATATGAATGAGATACTCACTTATTTTGCATTCTTTCCCACAATAACTGTTTATATTAGACAGAGAAATACCAAAAAAAGGAAAAAAATCAAGGCAATATACATTATATACATATTTAATAATATATTGCATATATCAGATGTATGATATACATATTATATGGTATATACATATCGTACATTTGATATATATATCCTCATCTATAGAAATATTTGCAAAAGAAAATTATGTAAATTTCATGATTTAGAATCTAAAAGATTAATCATAAATTTCATCATAGTGTCTGATGAGTTTATAGAAGCATCTGAATAAACTGAAATAGTTTAAATGATCTAGCAATACTCCCAAAAGAATACTAGCATAAAGCCCATGGAAAAGCAGAGGAGAGTCAAGGATATGAAAACTGATCTCAGTGACAGCATAAAAACATAGAAGGAAATTCAGGCTAAAGGGACAAATTCCTAAGATTGTATTAAAACCAAAGAAAGAATATTAAGACTCAAAGTTAAAGTATATGGTCTGAATGAAATAAACAAGTAATATTTGAAATTTTAAAAAGAATTGAAGAATTTGTAAATGGCCTTTGGTGGAATAGCCATTTTTACTATGTTAATTCTGCCAATCCATGAGCATGGGAGATTTCTCCATTTACTGAGATCTTCGATTTCTTTCTTGAGAGACTTGAAGTTATTTTCATACAGATCATTTGTTTGGTTAGAGTTAATTCAAGATATTTTATATTACTTGTGACTATTGTGAAGGGAGTTGTTTCCCTAATTTCTTTCTCAGACTGTATATATATATATATATGAATGTTGGTTATATATACTGTTGGTTTGCAGTAAATTGCTTTCATTATGTTTAGATAAGAGCCTTGAATTCCTGGTCTCTCCAATATTTTTAACATGAACGTGTGTTGTATTTTGTCAAATGATTTTTTTCTGTGACTAAGGAGATGATCATATGATTTTTTGAGTTTCTTTATATAGTGGATTACAATAATGGATTTTTGTATATTGAACCAACTTTGCATCCCTGGGGTGAAGTCTATTTGATCATGGTGAACGATGGCTTTGATATGTTCTTGGATTCATTTTGCAAGAATTTTATTGAGTATTTTTGCATTGATATTCATTAGCAAGATTGGTTTGAAGTTCTGTCTTTGGTTAAGTCCTTGTGTAGTTTAGGAATCAGAGTATTTGTGGTTTCTTAGAATTAATTAGGCAGTGCTTATTCTGTTTTGAATTTATGGAATAGTTTGGGGAATATTGGTATTAGGTCTTCCTTGAAGGTCTCATAGAATTTTGCACTAAACACTCTGGCTCTGTGCTTTTATTGGTTGGAAGACTTTTAATGACTTCTTCTATTTCCTAAGAGGGATATGGGCCTGTTAGGTAGATTACCTTTTTCTTGATTTAATTTTGGTTTATGGTATCTGTCTAGAAAGCCATCCATTTCATCTAGATTTTCAAGTTTTGTTGAATATAGGATTTATAGAAGGATCTTATGATTCTTAGAATTTCCTTCATTTTGATTGTTATGTCTCCCTTTTCATTTCTGATTTCGTTAATTTGGATACTGTCTCTGGGACTGTTAGTTAGTTTGGCTAGGGTTTTATGCAATCCCCATCATAATCCCCACACAAATTCTTCAAAGACATGGAAATAGCAATCCTCAAATTCATCTGGAAAGGCAAAAAACCCCAGAAGACTGAAAAGTTGTTAACAATAAGAGAACTTCTGGGGGAATCATCATTCCTGGCATCAAGCTATACTACAGAGCAATAGTGATAAAAACTGGATGGTATTGGTACAGAGAGACACACATTGATCAGTGGAAGAGAATTGAAGACCAGGAATAAAACCAAACACTTATGCATATTTGATCTTTGACAAAGAAGCGAGAGAGAGAGAGACAGAGAGAGAGAGAGAGAGAGAGAGAGAGAGAGAGAGAGAGAGAGAGAGAGAGAAATCATCTTCAATAAATAGTGCCTGTCTAACTGGCTGTCTGTATGTAGAAAAATAAAAATAGACCCATATCTGCCACCTTGAAAAAAGTTCAAGTCCAATTGGGTAAAGAACCTTAGCATAACAGCAGATACACTGAAATTAATAAAGTGGAAAGAGCCTTAAACACATTGGCACAGGATGACATTTCCTAAACAGAACTTCAGTGGCTCACACTCTAACATCAAGAATTGATAAATGGAACCTCATGAAACTCAAAAGATTCTGTAAGGCAAAGGACATAGTCAATAATACAAATTGACAACCTACTGATTGGGAAAAAAAACTTCACTAATCACACATCTGACAAAGAGCTAATATCCAAAATACACCAAGAAATCAACATAATAACAATGAAAAACCCAAACAACCCGATCAAAAAATGGGGTATAGAACTAAACTGAAAATTCAAAACAGAGAAATCTCAAATGACTGAGAAGCACTGAAAGAAGTCTTTAATGATCAGAGAAATGCAAATCAAAACAACCCAGAGTTTCCACATTCCAATCAGAATGGTTACGATCAAAGCCTCAGGTGACAGCACATGTTGGTGAGGATGTAGAGAAAGAGGAACACTTCTCCATTGCTGGTGGGATTGCACAGTGCTGCAACGCCCCTGGAAATCAATCTCTAGCTTCCTCTGAAAATTGGAACTAGATTTACCTGAAGACCCACCAATACCAATCTTGGTAATATACCCAAAAGAGGCCCCTACATGCCAAAGGGCACATGTTCCACTATGTTCATCATAGCGGCTTGTGTGTGTGTGTGTGTGATAGCCAGAAGCTGGAAACAACCAAGATATACCATGATAGAAAAATGAATACAGGAAATTTGTTCAGTTACACAATGGAGTACTACTCAGCTATCAAAAATGAGGACATTCCGACATCCTAACTTAATTGGTTAGAACATATAAATATCTTATATAGTTCAATGTTTGTCAACTCTAAGTGATCTCATGTGGTTCAACCTACCATTCATTAAAGGCCATTTGGAGCAGTTGAGTTGTGCTAATTAAAATTAAAACATTACGAGCAAAAAAAAAATGAGGACATTCTGAGTTTTGCAGACAAATGGATAGAAATAGAAAATATCATCCTGAGTGAGTTATCTCACACACAAAAGGATAGGCATGGTATGTACCCACTAATAGGTGAATATTAGCCAAATAAAAGTACAAAATACCCAAGATATAGTTCACGGAACACAAAAATTTCAGCAAGCTGAAGGGCCCAAGTGAGTACTCCAGTCCCAGTTTGGAGGGAGAAGAAAGCAATCACAATGGAGGGAGGAAGGGAGAAACTTTGGAGGAAAAAAGGACAGTGGATGATGGAAGAGGGGAATTTGATCTGGTATTGGGTGGGGAAAAAGGACTGAAGCACTGAGGGCCAGCAAAAAGAATGGAAACAGGCACCTCAGGAAGTAGGAGACTGGGGGGGGGCACTAGAATGTACCAGAGACCTTGGAGGTGAAAGATTCTCAGGACTCAAAGGGAGGGACCTTAGATGAAATGCCCTATAATAGAGAGAGGGAACTTTTAGAGCCTACCTCTAGCAGAAAGACATGGCATCAAGTGAGGGATTAGGTTGCCATCACACAGTAAAATCTTGACCCATATTTGTTCCTGTCTGAAAGAAGTGCAACGGTGAAAATAGAGATGAGCTTATGGAAAAGAAAGTCCAGCAACAGGCCCAATGTGGAATTTAGCTCAAGGGGAGGCTCCAAGGCCTGACACTATTACTGAGGCTATGGAGTGCTCACAAAAATAGACCTAATATGACTGCCCTCTGAAAGATCCTACAAGTAGCTGTGTCAGATGCAGATATTTGCACCCAAACGTTGGAAAGAAGCTGCCTACCCCTGTCGCTGAATTATAGCAAAGTTGGAAGAAACTGAAGAGGACAGACACCCTAAAGCAAGACCAGCATTCTCAATTTACCTGGACCCCCAAGATCTCTCAGACACGGCCCACCAACCAGGTAGCATACACCAGCTCATATGAGGCCCCCAACATATATACAGCAGAGCACTTCTGGGTCTAGGTCAATCTGAGAAGAGGCACCTAATCCTCAAGAGACTGGAGGCCCCATAGTCTTCAGAGATCTGGTGGGGTTCGAGGTGGAGGGGTTGGGGACATCCTTGTGGAGACAGGTAGTAGGGGAAGAGGTATGGGATGTTGGAAGGTAGACTGGGAGGGGAGTAAAATCTGGAGTGTTAAACAAAGAAAAAAAGATTAAATAAAGCATTAAAAATAACAAAAAATAGAAGAAAAGAAAATGTAGGAAATGTGGAGTACGATGAGAAGATCAAAATTTTGAGTTATAGGCAGAGAAAAAAAGGACAAGTATGTCATGTCAATGGCATAAATGAGATTTTATAGAGATCATTGAAGAAAACTTCCACAAACTAAGATATAGCCATATGGATACAAATGAGCACACTCGCCCGTGCGCGCGCGCGCGCGCACACACACACACACACACACACACACACACACACACACACACACACACGTATCTAGAAGACAAGACCGGAAAATAAACTTTTGGTGAAATATTATAGTTAAAGCATTTAGGCCACTGAACTAAGAGAAAGTATTGAAAGCTATAAAAATAAAAATACAAGTCACAAATAAAGGGAAACACATCAGAACATAACTGATTTTTCAACAAAAACACTGAAAGCTAGAAGAGTTCTAATTCCTAAAATACTATGGTTGCCAACCTAGACTAACCTAAACAGAAAATTGTCCTCTATAGTGTAAGGCAAATGAAAAACTGAGTTTATTTCTAATATATCAATACTAAAGAAAATAAGGGGAATGATACTTCAATCTTAAGATGTTAATGAATGTAGTCAAAAGACTAGAAATAAACATATAAATCTAGAATCTATAATTACTGAAACACAAAATATCACTGAGAACGTAAATAACAACACCTCAAATCAACAACACAATGACTACATTCAACACACAGCTTTCAGTAATTTTAAAATTAAAATAATTTTAAATTATCCATTCAAAACCTACAAGCTGACTGAATGGGCCTGAAACAAGTCCATCCATTTGTTGTTTACTAAACTCACATCTTAGGTTTAAATATAAGCATTGCTTTAGAGTAAAAATGGTAGAGAAAATACTTTAATCAAATGGGATTCTGAAGGAAGCAGTTGCTACTATCATAATGTTTGACATTAATTTCAGACCAAAGATAAATGGAAGAACTAAAGAACATTTCATTCCATAAAAAATATAAAAGTTAAAAAACTGGGTTAAGCATGTGTGACTCAAACTCTGATACAAAGATTTCATAAATTCCATAACTATATTTAAAGTCACTTATCAATCCAACAATTGTAGGTGATTTTAGTATTCCACTTTCTCTAATAGACAAAAGCAAAACAAACATATAAAAAAACTAAATAAATGAAAAATGAGCAACCCCCACAAAACAAAACAAAACAAAACAAAACAAAACAGAAACCTCAGAAAAATGATACCATACATCAAAGGGGCTTTGCAAATAGTTGCAGAATATTTCACTGCTCTAATGAACATACTATATACTAAGCAATACATGGAAGCCTCTCTAAATTATGCAACATTTATTGACACAAAATAAATGTAAACAAATTTGGAAAATTTGAAGTAATTATGTGTAACATATCTATACCATTATGCAATAAAACTTAAATTCAACAGCAAGCAAATCTCTAGTAAGTATGAAACTCATGTAATTAAGTAACTCCTTACTGAAAGTTGAATAAGTTATGTAGGAAAACAATAAATAAATAAATAAATAAATAAATAAATAAATAAATAAATAAATAAACATAAATAAATAAATAAATAAATAAATACTGTAACTAAAGGAATATAAAATACATCATAGCACATACTCTATAACCTAACAAAGGCAGTTGTATGACAGAGATTTATAGCTCTAAGGAGCTATTTTAAAAATCAGTAGTGGCGGGGTTGGGGATTTGGCTGTGGTAGAGCGCTTGCCTAGCAAGCACAAGGCCCTGAGTTCGGTCCCCAGCTCTGGAAAAAAAAAATCAGTAGTGGCACAGATAAATAGCTTGTTTATGAAATTATAAAGACTGCAAGAACAAGAACAAATGAAATCCAAACCAAATAGATACAACAAACAATAAAAATCAGAGCTGTAATCAAGGAAATAGAAAAAAGCAAAACAAAACAAGAAAAGATCACAAAAGATAGTTTAAGTGCAAGGAATGCAGAATACTATAAAAATGTAGTCCATTAAATTGTGCAATCCACACAGAATTGATGAATTTCTTACAAAGTCACACCAAGAAAAGATCAACAATGTCCATAGACTGGACCAGTAATAAAAATTCTAAAAATGTCCCAACAAGATTTACTAAAAAATAAGTGAAGAGAAAGAGTATTCCCTTAGTCTATCTAAAAATCCAGGTTTACACTAATAATAAAACTAGGTAGATACACAAGCGGTGTGGAAAAGTCATAGTCCAATATGTCTGAAGAACAGCTTTAAAAGTTCAATAAAATACAACTGATTACAAACATACATCAAAAAGACTCCTCATCACCCTGTTTCCTTTGTCTAGGATATAACGATCCATAACAAGCAAGTAAATAAATACAATAAACTATATTAGCGGATGTAAAGAGAAAATAGATGCAGAAAAAACCTATAACAGAATTCAGCATGCCTTTATGCAAAAATAATACTGGCAAGAGTAGAAGTAGAAAAAACATACATTAACTAATAAAAGCCATACACAAACCCACAGCCGATATCATCTTGAATTGATTAAAAACCCTAAACAATATCAGATAAATCCTGAACCACATTGGATTGTCTAATGCACAAAATACTTATAACATTGTGCTTTAACCAAAAGATAGGGAAGTAGGGCAAGAGAAGAAAAATGAAGAGCTATAAATAGAGGGGAGGAGGAGTGCAGGGATGGCAAGGAGGAGGAAATAAAGGAGGGGAGAGGAATTAGAAAAGGGAGATGAGGAGGAGAACTTGTCAAAATACAACTACTTGTGTATAACATGATACTATACATAAGAGAGCCAAACCTTTCTTTTACCAGGAAATTTTTAAATCATTAATCAATTCAGCTGGATACAGAATCACTATATAACCGTCAATAGCTTTTTTCCTATACCAGTAAATGTACAGAGGAGATTCACATTCAAGAGAGCAGAGAGACAGAGACAGAGACAGAGACAGAGACAGACAGAGAGAAAGAGAGTCAGAGAGACAGAGAGACAAAGAGAGGGACAGAGAGAGAGAGAAAGACAGAGAGAGAGAGAGAGAGAGAGAGAGAGAGAGAGGAGAGAAAGATCTAAGAATAAATCAAAGCAACAAAGCAAATAATCTCTATAGTGAAAACTTTAAATCTATGATGAAAGAGAAAAAGAAAAACCCTTGAAAATGGAGGTGCACACCATAGTTATGGATTGATAGAATTAATACCAGTAAATGACCAGCCTACCAAAACCATGTACAGATTCAGTACAATCTCAATTAAAATGCTCAACTTATTCTTCAAATAAATAGAAAAACTATTTGAAATTCATATTGAAGCAAAAACATTCCCTGGAGAGCCAAAAGCAATCTTGAGCAAAAAGAACAATTCTGGATGGATTATCATTTTAGACCTCATGTGTATAGAATGTCATATTAATAAAACGACAAAGTATTTACTGACATAAAATGTATACGTAGTGGAAGAAAATCAAAATCTCCACATGAGTACATATAACTGCAGTCATCTAATATTTGAAAATGGTGCCCCAAACATATTCTATCGAATATGCCACTATCTTCAATACAGGATGGAAAATTTCATATCCACATATAAAAGATTGAAACCACACCTGTGTCTTAGCTTAGCCTAACAAACAAAACAACAAATATTAACTCTAAATGAATCAAAACCAAAATGTGAAATTGTGAAATTTGAATTTATAGAAAAAGACATAGGCAACCCTGTATGATATAGATACTGGAAATAGCATTTTCTATAGGATCCTGTTTACCTGGGAATTAAAGTCAATAATTGACAACTGGGACCTCATGAAATTCAAAAGCATTTGCATGGCTAAAGATATAATCAATAAACGGAAAACTGTACAAAGAAGGGGAGAGAGCCTTTGGCAGCTTCTATCCAATGCAGATTGATATCCAGTAGGATTGATAAAGAATTCAAAAACAAAGAATCAAACAAACAGCCTAGTTAAAAATGGACTTCAGATCTGATCACAAGTTCTCAGCAAACAAACAAACAAACAAACAAACAAAAAACCAGTAAACAAAAAAGAGAAAAAAACCCCAAAAGCTATACAAATGGCTAATAAATATCTACACACACACACACACACACACACACACACACACACACACACAGTGTTTAAAATCCTTAGTAATTAGGGAAATGCTATTCAAGGTTTGCTCTTGTCCAGTCAGAATGACAAAGATCAATAAGATAACCAAAAATTAATGCCAAAATTGATGTCCGGAAAACAGAATCTTTATTCACTTACTGTTGGTACAGTTTCAAACATGCACAGACCCTCTGCTAAACTATGGAGAATTACCTAAAATCTAAAAATAAATCAACCAAAGGGGTTCAATCACTTCTTGGGATATAATCTAAGGTATCAATATCCTACCCCATAGATACTTATGCAGCCATGTTCTTGTGTTCACTATTCAAAACAGCTAGAAAGTGGAAATGAACTAAATGTCATTCAAATGATGAGTGGATTATGAAATACGGCACAAACACACTATGCAATACTATTCATCTGTAAAGAAAACAGAAATATGTAGAGAAATAGATAGAACTAGAAATGATCCTATGGACTAAGGTTACCGAGACCCAGAGACAAACATCACACGCTTTCTCTCATCCTCAGTTCCTGGCTTTAGAACTTCAGATGTGAGTATACCACACAGACTAACTGATGAAACAAGGAACAGAAGTACATAGGGGTTATCAGGGTCCATGTTACGTGTGGAAGGAAATGGGAGTAACACAGAGAGATGGCCTTAACTAAGGAGGAAAGAAGGTGGATACATATGAGGAGGAGGTGTGTAAAATACCAGGGGTAATGATTGAAAACATTGTGATATACTATATTACCTAAACTGCAAAGTCACATAAAGTGCATAAATCTGGGCAATTATACCCATACATGACTTTAATAAAATTTCCTACCTTTGCTGATATTGCTTGCTCCAAGAGTCAAAGTTTATTTAAAAAATTATAGTATAGAAAACTACTTTGAGTTGTTGGTCAGAGCTGTCCAAGAGACTCCCCAAACATAAGCTACTGCTGTTCCCATTGGTTGCTTAACAGTACATGAAGGTAAGATTCTATTGCTGAGGACACCGTATACTTCAGACATTGCTCCTAGATGATCAGGGCTATTTGGGACCTAGAAGCCTCCTTTCTGAAGACTAGTTTTCATGATATCATAAGGAATCTTTCAAGTTTCAAAGGAGGGAAGCAACTAGTAGTACTACACAGCTATGATACCTATAAACATATGACTAGCTTGGAATGATACCTAATATCTTGGTGATAAGCAACAGTTCTCTAATTCGACTTAAGGCCCACTCAGCAAAATGGAAACTGCGCCTGGCATTAGATACCTGAGAGAAGAGAAATCATAGACTTACACCTGCCGTTTAAGCCAGAAAAATTCTCAACTACATTTTCAATATTTATTTTTATATATGCAGATGAGTACAGGACTCACCTTTATCAAAGAAATATCTCCTTTCTTTACAACAGACTGAGATATTTACAGAAAATTGAAACTGGCAAAAATGCAGAAAATGAGTGTTTTTGTGTTGCTCTACTTCACCTAATACATTTATGTCACAGCACTGAACTTTAAGGTCCCGCGGCCATGGTGGCAGACTAGTGTGGAGGAATTGTAAAAACCAAAGGAACAAGAAGATCTCAATGAGATGACATCTCCTAGAAATGTCAGAGAAGATATTTCTATGATATTTCATCATCATGACTTTTTTTAGGCTTATTTATTTTGTGTGTAATACACTGTAGTTCTAGGGTAGACAAACTAGAAAAGGGCTTCAGATCCCATTTCAGATGGTTGTGAACTAACACGTGATGCTGGGAATTAAATTCAGGGCCACTGAAAGAGCAGTCAATGCTCTTAACCATTGAGCCATCTCTCCACTCTCCCATTATGGCTTTTTAAGAAAGATAAAAAACAACAACATCAATACACACCCTAAAATGGAAAAATCTCATTGGCCTTAGTCTTACTCACAGGACTACAAACAGGGAACAAAATAGTTTTCCACACGGAAGATCACAGCAAATAAGACATGATCATTTATTAAAAATATATTGTTGTTCCCAAATTAGAAGTAAATAGTAATTCAGGTGAAAAAGAAATTTTATCTAGAAAAGTTATACTCCACATTTGTTTAATTGTGTCATTATGCACTTTATATTTTGGAAAATTTATTCTAAATTTCCTAGACAGTGAGAGATTGATTTTAGTCAAAAAGTATTCTCTAAATTATTCTCTAATTCTCAGGGAAACAAATCAGTAAAGAAAAATAAAGGTAAAAAGGAAAATAGTATTCAAGTCACATAGACATCTAAGTCTCAGATTTATGTGAAATCTTCTGTTTGGTAGAGGATATAGATTAAAAAAAAAGGAATATGGAATTTCCAACAACATATATCCTTAGTGTTTTGACTACCATTGTGGTGAACAGATAATTATTTTTCTCTCTGATGTCTGTGAATTGGAACAAATACATTCTAAGCTTATCATACAACTGGTTAAACATACTCACCATTTATTTCCCATTTTTTTTTTCTGTCCTGAGATTACTGCTCTCTATGGATGCATTTTAAGCTTCTGCTGTCTTTCGTGGTAAGAAAACCTTAATAGGTTTCCAACTCTAATTCTGATACAGGATCAGAATATAAATTAAGTTTAAAATTCTAAAGCGTATAAATGATAACATGCAAAATCCAACTTAAGGCACATGTCTTTCACTTGGTTTTATCAGCACATTTCTGCACAACTTTGAGCCCAAAATTTTATTGCATTCACTCTGCTGTAGCAACAACTGCAACAACCAAAGGGAGAGACAAAGCCCGCTATTTCAGAAACTGGCAAAGAGCGAAGCTGACACTCCTCTTTTGCATCTTGGCTTGCTGTGGTTTTCTATCTCTGTATAAGGGGAGGCCATGCTTCCTTGTGTCATCTCTAGCCCGAAACACAGAAAATTAAGGGAAAGCCTACCACAGCACTGATCTAATCATTTCATCTGGGCAATGAGCTGCTCGATTGTATCACCCTTATGGGAAGGTAGCTTCTGTGTATTCTTGTGAATCCCATGTAGGGCTGTTTGTGTTCTGGTAATAATTGGTCTCAGTAAGGATCTGTAGCAAAAGGATTTTTTGTTGATCAGAACCAAGACAAACCTTTTTTGCCTGGTTTCTTACTTAGCCTTCTGCCTGCTCTGATTCCCTCAAGTACTTTGTGAGAAGAATCAACAGGAAAAACATGCCTGGAATACTTATTCCTCTCCTTCATGACCCTTCAGTCAGGCAAAGGCAAATCAAGTATTTTACACAGTGCAAATGTGCAAGTGATGAATGGAAGATTGTTTCAAGTACAGATCTGAAAGTATGCTTATGTTTCTGCATGTGGGCTTTTTTTTTTCCTTATGCCCTGTTGACTTGAACTGGAGTCAAAATGAGCTAACAAAGTCAAGAAAGGTTTGTATTTTTCTCCTTTCTTTCAGGACAAGAATTTGCTTACCTCAGTTTGTGATGTAAAGGTCATGACATGTGAACCCATGCTGAAAAGGCACAGAAGAAGGGGAATTCATCAGCAAGAAGGGCATTCAGAACTTTGCGGCCTGTCTGACCTCTACAGAAAATAATACTCACAGCATTGGCAGGATCAGAAATGCTGACAGAAAGATTGTAAAGGGTCAACAGAATTTGCACCTGCTTGAACATCTGAGGACCAAACCTTTAAGAAATTTGATAAACTACTTGCTGTAGATTGACTACAACTAAAATGTAGTTGTTCTTTAGTTCCAATCATTACTTCTGACAAGGATTACAATCAATTCTGAGAATTCCCCTGTATGTTATAAATTAAATATACATACATACTTAAATACATTTGAAATCTCACCTTGTGTGTGTGTGTGTGTGTGTGTAAATATGCAGATAAAAGGATGGATATATATATATATATATATGTATATATATATGCATGCATACATACATACATGAGTAGTTAAATGATGGATGGATGGTTAGATAGATAAATGGTGCATAAATGATACTTGAAAAATCAGTGTAAGTATCTCCCAGTTTTGTTTAGTTTTGATTCCTACTTGGTGTGTATTTCTATGAAGCCTAGGGACTTAGGCTACCACACATTGTAATTGTTACTTTTACTTTCCTTTTCAGGGATTGTGAGACTTTACTTATGACATTTTACCCAGGCACTATATGAGTTAGTTTTAAATATTCCCTAGTTACAATCTAGAATCACCTGAGAAAAGAGGATCATATGAGAGTCTACCTGTATGATCTCTGTACACCTAAGAAGAGTTTTCTTGAGGTTTATTTATACAGTAGGATCAACTCTACATCTAGATATCACTATTTAATGGACTTGATCTAAAACTGTAAAGGAGTAAAGAAAGCAAGCTGAGAATAACAATCTATCAAGCAAAGATACATCTACTCTCTTTTTGCTCTTGATCACGGATGTGATGTGACTAGCTCCTTAAATTCCTGCCTTGACATCTAATAATAGCCTGCCCCCTACAACTGTAAATCAGGTTTCATTTAAAACCTTTCATCACTTAAGTAGATTTGATCAGGGTCTTTTGATCCCAACAGTAGAAATAAAACTAAAAGTGTTCCTTATTCTCTTCAGTTCAATGAATGAAGGTAAATAAGTCTTCAATTACCATGTTTATTTGTTACATTTTGTATTATACAGTGTCATTATAGTTCCAATATCCTTTTCTAGCAAACAAGTCCCACCTGACAGTGAGAAATTTCACCCAAATAAGTAACTGTTAAATCTTCAAAGAAAACTCATTTACCATGGTCTACTTTGACTTCCTTTACAAGCAGAAACATTTTAATAAAATTAGAAATTTTGTCGTGGTTATTTTAGTTTTCAAAAAATTAATATAATTATATCATATCTCTGTGTGCTTCGTATTCATTGTACCACTTAATTTCCAAATGAAAAACATTTTTTCCTAAAAATACAACCATTGTATATTGTATAAGAAAAAGCAAACTGGTATACATAATTAAAATAAAATTATGTGTTTGACATGTTGAATAATACATATGACATAAAGGTAAAGATTTTGAAAGAGTAAGTTAAAACTGCTGAGAGTTTTTCTATAAAAACAAATTTAAATTTTCATCATGAAATATATATAAAATCTAATAAACATACACAAATAAATTCATTTACATGTTTTAATGTTTAATGTATATACATAATTCTTGAAGTTCTAAATATTGAAAAGATCCCAATCTCAATAACAAAAATTCATAATATCATCCACAAAACTATAAATTTCAGACAAATTTTGTTTGGAAACAAATAGAATGAGCACAAGAACGTAAGCATTTGTTTGTTTGTTTGTTTTTAGACTCCAGATTTTATAGCTTTACTGGTCTACCCCTCCCCCATTGTTCTACAAAACATACCTCCTCTCTGCCCCACCTCCCTGTCACTTCACCATTACCACAAAGATGTCTCCACCCAGCCAGACCTCTAAACTCCCTGGGTCCTCCAGTCTCCTGAGGGTTAGGTTTATCTTATCTGACTGAACTCAGACCCGGTAGTCCTCTGCTGTATATGTTTTAGAGGTCTCTGCTCAGCTGGTGTCTGCTGCTTGGTTGGTGATCCAGTGTCTGAGAGATCTTGGGGCTCCAGGTTATTTGAGACTGCTGATGCTCTTATAGGGTTCCTCTACTCCTCATCTTCCTCCAGCTTTTCCCTAATTCAACCACAGGGGTCAGTACCTTCTGTTGACTGGTTGGTGCAAATTTCTGCATCAGACTCTTTCAGCTGCTTGTTGGGTCTTTCAGAGGGCAGTCATGATAGGTCCCATTTGTGAGCGTTCAATACCCTCAGTAATAGTGTCAGGCCTTGGGGCCACCCCTTGAGCTGTATCCCAATTTGGGCCTTTTGCTAGACCTTCTTTTCCTCAAGCTATTCCCCATTTCCATCCCTGCAATTATTTCAGGAAGAAACAATTATGGGTTAGAGTTTTGACTGTGGGATGGCAATCTCATCCCTCTTTTGATGCCCTGCGTTTCTGCTGGAGGTGGGCTCTACAAGGCCCTCTACCAATAATAGGTCATTTCATCTAGGGTGCCCCGACTCCCCTCTGAGTCCCGAGAGTCTCTAAACTCCCAGGTCTCTAGTAAATTATGCAAGGTCCTCCAACCCCTTACTTCCTGAAGTCAAAAGTTTCAATTCTTTCTGATGGCCCTCAGGGCTTCAGTCATCCCCTCACCCACCCACCCAATACCAGATCGTGTTCTCCTCTCCCCAATTCCTATCTCCTTTTCGCTCCCAGGTCGCTCCCTCCCTTCCCCCCTTGTGGTTGCTTTCTTCTTTCTCACAAGTGAGACTGAGGCATCCTCATTTAGACACCTCAGCTTGTTGAACTTTTTGAGTTCTGTGAGCTGTATCTTGAGTATTCTGTATTTGGGGTGTGGGCAGATGAGTGTTGGGGTAATATTCACTTATTAGTGAGGACATACTGTGCATTTTTGGGGGTCCGAGTTACCTCACTCAGGATGCTATTTTTTTAGTTTCATCCATTTGCATGCACAACTCAGGATGTCCTTGTTCTTAATAGCTGACTAATATTCCATTATGTAAATGAACCACATCTTCTATATCCTTTCTTGTGTCCTGGGATATCTGGGTTGTTTCCATCTTCTGGCTATCACAAATAAGTCCACTATGGACCTAGTGGAACATGTGCCTCTTTGGCATTGTGGAACATCTTTTGGATATATTCCCAAGAATCACAAGAGTGGCAATGCTGGGATTCAAGTAGATCTATTTCCAATTTTCTGAGGAACCTCCAGATTGATTTCCAGAGTGGTTGAGTCAGTTTGCAATCCTACCAGCAATGGAGGAACGTAGCTATTTCTCCACATCCTTGCCAACATGTGTTGTCACCTGAAGTTTTGATCTTAACTAATCTGATTGTGTAAGGTGAAATTTCAGGGTCATTTTGATTTGCATTTCTCTGATCGCTTAGAACTTTGAACATTTCTTTAGGTGCTTCAAATCCATTCTTGATTTCTATGTTGTGAACTCTTGGGTTTTTTTGGTGTTTTTTTTCCAGTGGTGGTTTGCTTCTTGTATTCTTGGTATATTTTCGATATTAGCCCTCTACTGGATGTGGGGTTAGTCATAATTTTTCTTCAGTCTGTACATTGTCAATTAGTTTTATTGACTATATCCTTTGCCTTACAGAAGCTTTACAGTTTCAATGGGTTCCATTTACCAATTCTTGATCTCAGAGCACGAGCCATTGGAGTTCTCTTTAGGAAATTTCTCTGAATGCCAATGAGTTCAAGGCTCTTTCCCACCTTTTCTTTTATTAGATTGAGTGTATCTGGTATTATGTTGAGGCCCTTTATCTACTTGGATTTGAGCTTTGTGCAAGGTGACAAATATGGATCTATTTTCATCTTCTACATACAGACAGCCAGACAAGCACCATTTATTGAAGGTTCTTTCATTTTTTTTTCACTGCACATTTTTGTCTTCTTTGTCAATGATCAAATGTGCATCAGTGTGTTGTCTTATTTCTGGGTCCTAATTTTATTCTATTGATCAACCTGTCTGTCTCTGTACCAACACCATGCAGTTTTTATCACTATTGCTCTGTAGTAGAGCTTTAGGTCAGGGAGGGTGATTCTTCCAGTTGTTCTTTTATTGTTAAGAATTGTTTTTGTTATTCTGGGTTTTTTTGCTCTTTCCATGTCTTTGAAGAATTGTGTTGGGATTTGATGGGCATTACATTGAATATGTAGATTACCTTTAGTAGCATGGTCATTTTTTAGTAGGTTAATTCTACCAATCCATGAGTATGGGAGCTCTCTCTATTTTCTGACATGTTCTTCAGTTCCTTTCTTGAGGGAATTGATGTTGTTTTCATACGGATCTTTCACTTTTTTAGAGTTACCCCAAAATATTTTATATTATTTGTCTCTATTGTGAAGGGAATTCCTAATTTCTTTCTCAGACTGTTTATCATTTGTATAAAGAAAAGCTATTGATTTATTTGAGTTAGATTTATATCAGGCCACTTTGCTGAAGTTGTTTATCAGATGGAGAAGTTCTCTGGTAGATTTTTTAGGGATCGTTTATATATACTATCATATCATCTGCAAATAGTGATACCTTTATTTCTTCTTTGCCAATTTATATCCCCTTGATCTCTTTTAGTTTTTATTGTTCTAGATAGCATTTTGGGTACTATATTGAATAAATATGGGGACAGTGGTCTTAGAAAATTTAAGCCTAATGGTCTGAAAGCATGGCTCAATGGATCAGAGTATATGTGCTGTAAGTATGAAGACTTTAAGTAGAATTTCCTGCACCTATATTAAAATGCCAGAAATGCAACTGCCTGTCCCTGAAACCTCAAAGTGCAGGTAATGATGATTCAGACAGATCTGCTAGTTCACTAAATAGCCACCTGAGTAGAAATAGTAAATGAGACTATCACAGAGGAAGATGCCAGGTCCTGGTCTGACCTCTGTATGAGCATATTATATTCGTGGATACAAAAGAAATACACAAATTAATCAATTAGTTATTTAATTAAAATTAAAATAAGTTAAAATTAACAATTAATATGTGGACATAACTAAACTATATGCATAAACACTCTGTTACATTTTTCATAGACACAGAAACTTTCTGATGTAACAATAAGTATCAAAATCATTAAAATTTTTATAGGTTACATAGCATTACAGTGGGTTTTCTGTCAAAATGAATTAAGTATTAATTACCTGTTTATGAATGAAACATGAAATTGACATTGAATAACCACAAGATTCTATATAGGAGTATTTGACATATTCTGTCAAATGAAGAGATGGTCAAACTCATGATTGGAAACATATTTATCATATTGAATCATTACTGGGGGCTTTAAATTATTAAATTTTGTCATCGGTTCTTCTTTCATTTTATTTTGAGTTTTGGTCTGCTGTTATGTATTGCAATGCTAAATACTAGTGTCTAAGGTCTGGTTGTCACCAGGAATGAAAAACTCCCCACATACACCAAGTGATGCTATGAAACTTTGCCCCTTAACTTAAAATTATTGGTTGAATAATGATGCCTACATCCTATAACTGGGCAGAAGAAAGGTAAGCAAGGTTTCTTTTCCCAGGCTTAGGGCCAGAGGTAGGACCATGAGGAAGAGGAAGCAGAAGGTGTAAAAAGGAGAAGATGTCAAACGTTTAGAGATCTTGAAAACTGGCCTTGGGTGGCTAGTCAGAGTAAGAGGGGTCCAGGAGGACCGTGGTAAGTCATATCTTGGAGTTATTATCAAAGAATTAGATTTACTGACATAGAGGGCAGATATCAGCCAAGCTCTATTGCTTTAAAGGCTTACTATACATATAAAAAAATTGTGTCTTTTACCTGGGAACTGAATAATCAAAGGTGGGTAGAAACCTCCAACTGAGATTAAATATTTATTATAACAATTAACCTTAATAGATTTATTCTAGGGTTTGCTAAAAATTTATATTGAAAGTCCCTTTGCTTCTTCATCTATAGATCAGTTAATTAGTTCACTAATTTAGTTCTTTTACTATTGATAGCTTTATTAGAATATAAAGATTCAAATTCCCCTTGAGCTGTTTTTATTCATTCATCTTTTTTTTTTTGGAACAAAGAAAAAACGTTTATTGTATTTTTGATATTATAGTATAAATTAACAACATTCCTACCTACAATTTTTTTTCATTTTTTTTATTAACTTGAGTATTTCTTTTTTTTTTTTTTTATTAACTTGAGTATTTCTTATATACATTTCAAGTGTTATTCCCTTTCCCGGTTTCCGGGCAAAATCCCCCTCCCCCCTCCCCTTCCTTATGGGTGTTCCCCTCCCAACCCTCCCCCCATTGCCGCCCTCCCCCCATAGTCTAGTTCACTGGGGGTTCAGTCTTAGCAGGACCCAGGGCTTCCCCTTCCACTGGTGCTCTTACTAGGATATTCATTGCTACCTATGGGGTCAGAGTCCAGGGTCAGTCCATATATAGTCTTTTGGTAGTGGCTTAGTCCCTGGAAGCTCTGGTTGCTTGACATTGTTGTACTTTTGGGGTCTCGAGCCCCTTCAAGCTCTTCCAGTTCTTTCTCTGATTCCTTCAACGGGGGACCTATTCTCAGCTCATTGGTTTGCTGCTGGCATTCGCCTCTGTATTTGCTGTATTCTGGCTGTGTCTCTCAGGAGCGATCTACATCCGGCTCCTGTCGGTCTGCACTTCTTTGCTTCATCCATCTTGTCCAATTGGGTGGCTGTATATGTATGGGCCACCTGTGGGGCAGGCTCTGAATGGGTGTTCCTTCAGTCTCTGTTTTAATCTTTGCCTCTCCCTTCCCAGCCAAGGGTATTCTTTTTCCTCATTTAAAGAAGGAGTGAAGCATTCACATTTTGATCATCCGTCTTGAGTTTCGTTTGTTCTAGGGATCTAGGGTAATTCAAGCATTTGGGCTAATAGCCACTTATCAATGAGTGCATACCATGTATGTCTTTCTGTGATTGGGTTAGCTCACTCAGGATGATATTTTCCAGTTCCAACCATTTGCCTACGAATTTCATAGACTCGTTGTTTTTGATAGCTGAGTAATATTCCATTGTGTAGATGTACCACATTTTCTGTATCCATTCCTCTGTTGAAGGGCATCTCGGTTCTTTCCATTTTCTGGCTATTATAAATAAGGCTGCGATGAACATAGTGGAGCACGTGTCTCTTTTATATGTTGAGGCATCTTTTGGGTATATGCCCAAGAGAGGTATAGCTGGATCCTCAGGCAGTTCAATGTCCAATTTTCTGAGGAACCTCCAGACTGATTTCCAGAATGGTTTTACCAGTCTGCAATCCCACCAACAATGGAGGAGTGTTCCTCTTTCTCCACATCCTCGCCAGCATCTGCTGTCACCTGAGTTTTTGATCTTAGCCATTCTCACTGGTGTGAGGTGAAATCTCAGGCTTGTTTTGATTTGCATTTCCCATATGACTAAAGATGTTGAACATTTCTTTAGGTGTTTCTCAGCCATTCGGCATTCCTCAGCTGTGAATTCTTTGTTTAGCTCTGAACCCATTTTTTAATAGGGTTATTTGTTTCCCTGCGGTCTAACTTCTTGAGTTCTTTGTATATTTTGGATATAAGGCCTCTATCTGTTGTAGGATTGGTAAAGATCTTTTCCCAATCTGTTGGTTGCCGTTTTGTCCTAACCACCGTGTCCTTTGCCTTACAGAAGCTTTGCAGTTTTATGAGATCCCATTTGTCGATTCTTGATCTTAGAGCATAAGCCATTGGTGTTTTGTTCAGGAAATTTTTTCCAGTGCCCATGTGTTCCAGATGCTTCCCTAGTTTTTCTTCTATTAGTTTGAGTGTGTCTGGTTTGATGTGGAGGTCCTTGATCCACTTGGACTTAAGCTTTGTACAGGGTGATAAGCATGGATCGATCTGCATTCTTCTACATGTTGCCCTCCAGTTGAACCAGCACCATTTGCTGAAAATGCTATCTTTTTTCCATTGGATGGTTTTGCCTCCTTTGTCAAAAATCAAGTGACCATAGGTGTGTGGGTTCATTTCTGGGTCTTCAATTCTTTCCATTGGTCTATCTGTCTGTCTCTGTACCAATACCATGCAGTTTTTATCACTATTGCTCTGTAATACTGCTTGAGTTCAGGGATAGTGATTCCCCCTGAAGTCCTTTTATTGTTGAGGATAGCTTTAGCTATCCTGGGTTTTTTGTTATTCCAGATGAATTTGCAAATTGTTCTGTCTAACTCTTTGAAGAATTGGATTGGTATTTGGATGGGGATTGCATTGAATCTGTAGATTGCTTTTGGTAAAATGGCCATTTTTACTATATTAATCCTGCCAATCCATGAGCATGGGAGATCTTTCCATCTTCTGAGGTCTTCTTCAATTTCTTTCCTCAGTGTCTTGAAGTTCTTATTGTACAGATCTTTTACTTGCTTGGTTAAAGTCACACCGAGGTACTTTATATTATTTGGGTCTATTATGAAGGGTGTCGTTTCCCTAATTTCTTTCTCGGCTTGTTTCTCTTTTGTATAGAGGAAGGCAACTGATTTATTTGAGTTAATTTTATACCCAGCCACTTTGCTGAAGTTGTTTATCAGCTTTAGTAGTTCTCTGGTGGAACTTTTGGGATCACTTAAATATACTATCATGTCATCTGCAAATAGTGATATTTTGACTTCTTCTTTTCCGATCTGTATCCCCTTGATCTCCTTTTGTTGTCTGATTGTTCTGGCTAGAACTTCAAGAACTATATTGAATAAGTAGGGAGAGAGTGGGCAGCCTTTTCTAGTCCCTGATTTTAGTGGGATTGCTTCGAGTTTCTCTCCATTTAGTTTAATGTTAGCAACTGGTTTGCTGTATATGGCTTTTACTATGTTTAGGTATGGGCCTTGAATTCCTATTCTTTCCAGGACTTTTATCATGAAGGGGTGTTGAATTTTGTCAAATGCTTTCTCAGCATCTAATGAAATGATCATGTGGTTCTGTTCTTTCAGTTTGTTTATATGATGGATCACGTTGATGGTTTTCCGTATATTAAACCATCCCTGCATGCCTGGGATGAAGCCTACTTGATCATGGTGGATGATTGTTTTGATGTGCTCTTGAATTCGGTTTGCCAGAATTTTATTGAGTATTTTTGCGTCGATATTCATAAGGGAAATTGGTCTGAAGTTCTCTTTCTTTGTTGTGTCTTTGTGTGGTTTAGGTATAAGAGTAATTGTGGCTTCGTAGAAGGAATTCGGTAGTGCTCCATCTGTTTCAATTTTGTGGAATAGTTTGGATAATATTGGTATGAGGTCTTCTATGAAGGTTTGATAGAATTCTGCACTAAACCCGTCTGGACCTGGGCTCTTTTTGGTTGGAAGACCTTTAATGACTGCTTCTATTTCCTTAGGAGTTATGGGGTTGTTTAACTGGTTTATCTGTTCCTGATTTAACTTCGATACCTGGTATCTGTCTAGGAAATTGTCCATTTCCTGAAGATTTTCAAATTTTGTTGAATATAGGTTTTTATAGTAAGATCTGATGATTTTTTGAATTTCCTCTGAATCTGTAGTTATGTCTCCCTTTTCATTTCTAATTTTGTTAATTTGGACGCACTCTCTGTGTCCTCTCGTTAGTCTGGCTAAGGGTTTATCTATCTTGTTGATTTTCTCAAAGAACCAACTTTTGGTTCTGTTGATTCTTTCTATGGTCCTTTTTGTTTCTACTTGGTTGATTTCAGCTCTGAGTTTGATTATTTCCTGCCTTCTACTCCTCCTGGGTGTATTTGCTTCTTTTTGTTCTAGAGCTTTTAGGTGTGCTGTCAAGCTGCTGACATATGCTCTTTCCTGTTTCTTTCTGCAGGCACTCAGCGCTATGAGTTTTCCTCTTAGCACAGCTTTCATTGTGTCCCATAAGTTTGGGTATGTTGTATCTTCATTTTCATTAAATTCTAAAAAGTTTTTAATTTCTTTCTTTATTTCTTCCTTGACCAGGTTATCATTGAGTAGAGCATTGTTCAATTTCCACGTGTATGTGGGCATTCTTCCCTTATTTTTATTGAAGACCAGTTTTAGGCCGTGGTGGTCCGATAGCATGCATGGGATTATCTCTATCTTTCTGTACCTGTTGAGGCCCGTTTTTTGACCAATTATATGGTCAATTTTGGAGAAAGTACCATGAGGAGCTGAGAAGAAGGTATATCCTTTTGCTTTAGGATAGAATGTTCTATAAATATCCGTTAAGTCCATTTGGCTCATGACTTCTCTTAGTCTGTCGACATCACTGTTTAATTTCTGTTTCCATGATCTGTCCATTGATGAGAGTGGGGTGTTGAAGTCTCCCACTATTATTGTGTGAGGTGCAATGTGTGTTTTGAGCTTTAGTAAGGTTTCTTTTACGTATGTAGGTGCCCTTGTATTTGGGGCATAGATATTTAGGATTGAGAGTTCATCTTGGTGGATTTTTCCTTTGATGAATATGAAGTGTCCTTCCTTATCTTTTTTGATGACTTTTAGTTGGAAATTGATTTTATTTGATATTAGAATGGCTACTCCAGCTTGCTTCTTCTGACCATTTGCTTGGAAAGTTGTTTTCCAGCCTTTCACTCTGAGGTAGTGTCTGTCTTTGTCTCTGAGGTGTGTTTCCTGTAGGCAGCAGAATGCAGGGTCCTCATTGCGTATCCAGTTTGTTAATCTATGTCTTTTTATTGGGGAGTTGAGGCCATTGATATTGAGAGATATTAAGGAATAGTGATTATTGCTTCCCTTTATATTCATATTTGGATGTGAGGTTATGTTTGTGTGCTTTCATTCTCTTTGTTTTGTTGCCAAGACGATTAGTTTCTTGCTTCTTCTAGGGTATAGCTTGCCTCCTTATGTTGGGCTTTACCATTTATTATCCTTTGTAGTGCTGGATTTGTAGAAAGATATTGTGTAAATTTGGTTTTGTCATGGAATATCTTGGTTTCTCCATCAATGTTAATTGAGAGTTTTGCTGGATACAGTAACCTGGGCTGGCATTTGTGTTCTCTTAGGGTCTGTATGACATCAGTCCAGGATCTTCTGGCCTTCATAGTTTCTGGCGAGAAGTCTGGTGTGATTCTGATAGGTCTCCCTTTATATGTTACTTGACCTTTTTCCCTTACTGCTTTTAATATTCTTTCTTTATTTTGTGCGTTTGGTGTTTTGACAATTATGTGACGGGAGGTGTTTCTTTTCTGGTCCAATCTATTTGGAGTTCTGTAGGCTTCTTGTATGTCTATGGGTATCTCTTTTTTTAGGTTAGGGAAGTTTTCTTCTATGATTTTGTTGAAGATATTTACTGGTCCTTTGAGCTGGGAGTCTTCACTCTCTTCTATACCTATTATCCTTAGGTTTGATCTTCTCATTGAGTCCTGGATTTCCTGTATGTTTTGGACCAGTAGCTTTTTCCGCTTTACATTATCTTTGACAGTTGAGTCAATGATTTCTATGGAATCTTCTGCTCCTGAGATTCTCTCTTCCATCTCTTGAATTCTGTTGGTGAGGCTTGTATCTACAGCTCCTTGTCTCTTCTTTTGGTTTTCTATATCCAGGGTTGTTTCCATGTGTTCTTTCTTGATTGCTTCTATTTCCATTTTTAATTCCTTCAACTGTTTGATTGTGTTTTCCTGGAATTCTTTCAGGGATTTTTGCGATTCCTCTCTGTAGGCTTTTACTTGTTTATTAATGTTTTCCTGTGCTTCCCTAAGTGTGTTCATGTCTTTCTTGAAGTCCTCCAGCATCATGATCAAATATGATTTTGTAACTAGATCTTGCTTTTCTGGTGTGTTTGGATATTCCATGTTTGTTTTGGTGGGAGAATTGGGCTCCGATGATGGCATGTAGTTTTGGTTTCTGTTGCTTGGGTTCCTGCGCTTGCCTCTCGCCATCAGATTATCTCTAGTGTTACTTTGTTCTGCTATTTCTGACAGTGGCTAGACTGTCCTATAAGCCTGTGTGACAGGAGTGCTGTAGACCTGTTTTCCTCTCTTTCAGTCAGTTATGGGGACAGAGTGTTCTGCTTTCTGGCGTGTAGTTTTTCCTCTCTACAGGTCTTCAGCTGTTCCTGTGGGCCTGTGTCTTGAGTTCACCAGGCAGCTTTCTTGCAGCAGAAAATTTGATCTTACCTGTGGTCCCGAGGCTCAGGTTCGCTCGTGGGGTGCTGCCCACGGGCTCTCTGCAGTGGCAGCAACCAGGAAGACCTGTGCTGCCCCTTCCGGGAACTTCAGTGCACCAGGGTTCCAGATGGTCTTTGGCTTTTTCCTCTGGCGTCTGAGATGTGTGTGCAGGGAGCAGTCACTTCTGGTTTCCCAGGCTTGTCTGCCTCTCTGAAGGTTTAGCTCTCCCTCCCACGGGATTTGGGTGCAGAGAACTGTTTATCCGGTCTGTTTCTTTCAGGTTCCGGCGGTGTCTCAGGCACAGGGGTCCTGCCGCTCCTGGGCCCTTCCCCACGGGAGCCCAGAGGCCTTATACAGTTTCCTCTTGGGCCAGGGATGTGGGCAGGGGTGAGCAGTGTTGGTGGTCTCTTCCGCTCTGCAGCCTCAGGAGTGCCCACCTCTTATTCATTCATCTTAACTTTACAAGTATATGTGAACTCTGTGATTGAATACTGTCTATAATACTTTAAAAACTAAAGATATATAAAAAGTATCCTTGCATTTAAAGATCTTCAAAGAGAGAAATTATTTTAACCATAATCAAAAATATGTTAACATTTATTCTTATATAGAATTAGTGAACACAAGAGTAGTGGAGATTTCAATGAGAGAAAAAGTACTTTCTATTCTGATTATTACAGATGCTCTTTCAAAGGCCTGGTATTTGGGTAGTCTTGTGAAAGAGCTGTGGCATGTCATGGGTGATGACAGATGAGAAGAACACATAAGAGGAACATTTGGGTATACTACTGTGATAGTTTGAATAAAAATCATCCCTGTAGGCCTGTATATAGTAGTAGTATTTGAGAGATGTGGTCACTTGGAGGTAGTCTTTGATGTTTCTGAAGCTCAAGCCTGGCCTTGTGATTCACTGTCTCTTCCTATTGCCTGCCTAACTATGTGTAGAACTCTCAGCTATCTCTCCAGCACAATGTCTACTTGTATGCTATTATGCTTGCTGGCATAATAATAATGGACTAAACCTCCTAACTGTATGTAAGACAATCACAATTAAATATTTTTCTTTATAAAAGATGTCACAGTCACGGTGCCTTTTCACAGCAATAAACCTTAACTGAGACAGCTTACCAGTACTGATGTGATAGGTCTGACTACTCTTTTGTTGGGAGGAATGTGAACTTTGGGACTTTGAATTAGAACATCCGTTGAGTGCTTTAACTGTGGATTGCCAGTCCATATTAGTATAGGCCTAGGTGACAGTGGTCCTGAGGACCCACTGAAGGATTTGAACTGTTAGGACCTGGCTCAAGAGGTTTTGGAGAAGACTATTAATGTGTGGACAAGAGATCATATGTTTGATATTTTGGTGAAGAATGTGACTACTGTCTGTCCTCATCTAAAAAAAAACTGCCTGAGGTTCAACTGAAGAGTTGATCAACAGCTTTGTCAAAGAATGTTTCCAGATAAAGCAGCATTGACTGGATTGCATGCCTATTAGTGGCAAGTCTTATGAAGATCTATAATGCAATAAACAAACTGAACAACAAAAATACAAAATGTGCTTTTAGATGAGAAAGAAGAAAAGCCTGAGATTAAAAGAATAAAGGGAGTGGTGACTTCAGAGCAGGACCCCACCCAGCTAAGGTTCTGGTTTGTGAAAAGGAATTTACAAAAGTTACAAAGAATTAAAATGAAATTTAAGGCCAGGAATGATGCAGTACACTTTTTATCCTAGCACTTGGAAAGAAGAGGGTGGAGGATATCTGAGTTTTTGCCAGCCTGGTCTACAGAGCAAGTTTCAGGACAGACAAGCTTAGACAGTGAAGGAAACCATTGGAAAGCTGTTGAAAATATATTTGAATAAGGGGATCTTGTTATATTTCCAGCAAATGGCAGAACTTGACGTAGTTCTGGTTTTTGAGTCAAGGATACAAGAAAGGATGCAATTTCCTGCAATAACCAAGGAAAAGAGCTGGGGCCAGGTACAGGTCATAGGTGTTTCTGAATGAATGGCTTTGGAGTTTTCTGAACTTGTTTCTAGTCTGGCTTTAGTCCAGTATTTCCTCACTATACTCCCTTTTCTTCCTTTTGGAATGGTAATGTGTATCACATGATATTGGATATTGGAAGTATGTTGTCTTGTTGGAGTATGTGTCACATCGTTGGAGGAAGTGTTTGGCTGTTGATTGGGCTTTCAGATTTCTGAAGCTCAAGCCAGGTCAAGAGTCTTAATGTCTCTTTCAGATGCTTGCAGATTTAATATACGGGCGCTTGTGAGCAACTAGAAGCATACCCTAGTTAGGTCTTCTGCGAGAGGAACAAGTGCTCTTAGCTACTGAAAAAAGCTTACCCACATTGATCATTAGTCCATAAATCCCCAACAGGCCAATGATATATTAGCATTAGTATTATTTTCTCAATTGAGTTTCCCTCTTCCAAATGTGACTCTAGCCTATATCAAGTTGACATACAACCTACCCATTACAGTTAAGCCTTGTAAACTAGACACATAGTTCATTATTGTTAATTTGGGATAATGTTTATTATCCCAAAGGTCTCATATTAATATTGATACAAGTAATACACCATAAATATTTATACTAAGTATAAAAATCCATAGTCCTTTAGTTATACATACTTCAAAAGTTTTGGTTTTTGCTTGGCTAAGTGGTGCATAGTTTTGGTTCTAGCACTCGGGAGGCAGAGACCGGTCAGTCTCTGTGATTTTGAGGCCAGCCTGGCTTATATAACAATTTCTTTGCCAAAATGAGATACAAAGTCAGATCCTGTTACAAAACCCATAGGAGGCCAAACGAGAATAGTATATGCAAAGTCTCTTTAAAAGTTCAAAGCTTCTACAATTCTAAAGTTAAATAATCCAGGGTCTTATAACTATGGGATCCTGGGAGGAAAGGGTAACTATCTTCTTACTTCAGGGGAGACAAACTTGATCAAATTCAGATTGAAACTAAATTCCAATAGTGTAACTGGTCAGTGCTTGACACCTGGGATACACTAAAGTTCCACTGGGTTACAAAGATCTTGGTGCTATACTTCTGTTGCTCTGATATCCACAGAAGCTACAGCCTGTCTCCAAGGCTCAGTTTGGCTCCTGCCCACACTGCAGTCATTCTTGCTATTAATCACACAGTCCTGGCATCTCAGAAATGACTCCACTGCAACTTGGTGTACCTTCACCAATATCCTCTCTGGGCCTCCTTGGGGATTTTAATCTTAACATTTGTGCGAAATAGTGGCTCTTTCCATTGTCAGTAAAGGCCTTGACAACTGATACCACCTGTGAAACTGCTACATAAAATCAAATGCCAAATATTCAGTTATAAGCAAGAGGCTCAAACCTGGAACAGAATTTCAGTGTGCCGACACTGAGGAAACATCTCCAAAATGCTTTCACCTCAGTGCTGCTGGTGTCTCTTAATCACAGTTGGTTGAGTGTCCAGTCCAAGATGACCACTTTCAACAACCCCAGAAAAGTAAGTATAGCTTTCACATTAGAGGTTCTGTTTCATTCTATGGTTGGCTCATTTTCCTTAAGAGGAAATCAGTCTTCAGGACCTGATTTGTTATTGGTGGACTAGAGGCTTACTACTTGGTAACCTCATTCAACATGATACTTTTTTATACCTAGTAGTAACATTTAATCTTTCTACAAAAAATATCTTGGGCATCTAATTGGTTTTTCGTAGCCTAAAAAGAGATGTTTGCCATGTTAATCATCTATTTTGTGATGGTACTGATGCAAAGATATATTTCTTTAGATGATTGCTTAATATAAGGTTATACTGAATGTGTGATACAAAAAAGTTGTTCTTAGGAATATACTTGCTTTCAGAGGAAGAAACACAGTACTAGCTTTCAAGTAAGTGTTGTTCTTTTACTACAGATTACTTCATTTTTACAAATATTTTATATACTGCCTCATAATTAGTTAGGACTATTTTATTTTTTGTATTTCTTGTGAATATTACATTATCTCTTCTTATTCAACTCATAATCTCTGTACTTTTCATAATTTTATCTTTTTGAAGTGCTAGTCCTCAAGGAATTTTTGGCATTTTAAATTGATTGTCTTTGCTCAGAAGACATAAATTCAAAACACAGTTTCCAAAAATATTCTAAATCCTAAATTTGATACTGTTAGGAGATGTAAAGCATGGGTCATCTAATGCAGGGAATTTCTTCATTTTGGAGACACTTAGGAAATAAGCGACATAATTTTGCAGTTTTAATTATTGAATTGAAATCCTCTAAATCCATATATTGAAGTTCTAGTGTCTATTGTATTTGGAGATGCAGCCACTAAGGTTGTAATTAATGAATCATGAGTGTAGGAACCAAAGCTTTTGTATGTAGTGTCCTTGTAAAAGGAAAACAAATCCTACATTCTGAAAAAGACACGTGACAAGAGAACGATAGAGTTGCTGCCGTAAGTCAAGGATGGAGACTTTGAGAGATAATCCAGACAAAATATCTTCTTTTAAAAATAATTTTTAACACCTATATTTTGAGAATTTTATATTGTATGAAATGAAATACAATCTAATATTTCTCCCTTTCCCCACTCCATCTCCCCCGTACCCTCAGTCATTACCCTTCCAAATTTGACTCTTTGTATTTTGATGGCATATTAGTATATCTAGTTTCGCACATATATATTTGTATAACTGTGGCACCATCCACTGAAATATAGATAAGTACTCAACAATGCATGAATTAGTTTGAATATGAATTGCCTCAATAGGCTCATAAATGCTGAATTCTTCATAGATGAATGCTTTGTCAACAGGATATGGCACTATTAAGAGGTGTGGCCTTGGTAAAGCAGATGTTGACATTTTGGAAGATGTATGTCACTGCAGGTGGGCATTGAGATTTCAAAAACAGAAGCTCAGCCCCAGTGGCTTTCTCTTACGTCCTGTTGACTGCAGATCAGGATGCAGAGCTCTCAACTGTTCCAGCATCATTGCTTGCCTAAATGGTACCATGCTTTCTGCCATGGGGGTAGTTGAATAAAGCTTTGAAACTTAAATCACATCTCAGCTAAATTCTTCCCTGTATAAGAGTTGCCATGGTCATGGTGTCTAATCACAGCAGTAAAATATTGACAATTAAAAACTCATACATAGGGAGATTCTCCATCTACCCAACCAAGAACGTTTCTGTAAAACATGGGTCTAGAAATTTTCAATCTCACCAATGTTGGGAGTTTGGCTAGCTTAACCTTGTGCAAACAACCATAGCTTCTATGTGTTTATGTGGAGCATTACCAAGCATGGACAGAAGACCATACTTCATCGCTCTCCTCTTTATCCTGCAGCTCTTCCTCTCATTCCACTTTTATTTCTGTGAAGCATTGGTTTTATTAGTGATAGGATTAACGTATGGGTTCCCTTCAGACTGTGTACACAGTCTTTAATTATAAGCACTTTGACTATGTATGCTTCTTTCCATTGACTACTGTCATCTTTAAAAAGAAGCTCATTTCAACAAGGTTTATATCACAAATACTAAAAATTAAACACATAGGTATAAAAGACAATTGGATACCATGAACATTTATCAAACTAACAATTAGAACAGATAAACTAATTCATAAGTTTTTGACTGGGATCACAGCATTTTAGTATTAGATTTCTATCTTCTCAGTCTATGAGCAATACATTTATGTATTTAAGTCACACAATTGCTATTTATTGTTATAGAAACATCACCTGATAGGGAAGAACATCTTGTTATATGCTGATATGGATTCCTGGAAATAGAACTCATAACATGACTAAGGGAAGTATTTGCCTGTACATGTTTCAGAAGGCTTCACCTAGTAGTTATGAATTCTTCATGCTAAAAAAATCAAGCATCATGTGTGTACAAGGAAACATGTCTAGAAAATATTATTCATGTATAAAATATGAAAGGTTTTGGGCTGATTTTTATCTTTAAAGAAAATATGTCAGAGTGCAATCTGCAGTAAAAAAAAATGAACAAGATAATTTTACAACATCTGCTCCTCTCCAAGATTCTTGAAGACAGTTCTTTATACTTTCTAAGAGAGTGCTACATGTTCTTTTCAGAGGAATATGATATTTTGTACTGTGTATTACTTCTCTGGTCAAATACAGGGGTTATAAAACAAAGAACTTACACATTCCTATATAGTAAGTTGCATTTTTTCTATATTAAATTTAGAGAAGAAAACATACCTATTGGTGTGAATAAAACGGATCAATTGCTTTTTTTATTTTCAAATCTGCAAGTGTGTGTGTGTGTGTGTGTGTGTGTGTGTGTGTGTGTGTGTGTATCAGATAGCAGTGATGGTCACTTTGATTTTTATATTATATGCAACTAAAAATGATATTTCATTATTTCCCAGTTATAAAACATTACCTAAAGTTGATTGTGTTGTGTTGAAAGTTATTGTCAAATTTTATACCTGTATAATCATTCTCTTCAACAGTTGGTGATTGTACATAATAGGAAAGGAAAATTGCTTAATCATGAAACAAATTCTCAAGAGGCTCCAAGAAGCTCACAGTAACATATCAGTAGGCTGAACAACCCTAACAGCCAAAATGACCTATGTCATTTTTCAGGACAAACCTTTCCTAATGTAATCGTGGACATTCTACTATTGTCCTCACTGAGCCTAAAGAACAGAACAGACACTCATCATTTGAAGCCTCCTCTTTCTTTGGCAATTATGTTTGCTATTTTATCAAATTTTGTCAACATGCATCTTTCCAATGATGTGCCGGTCTCTTATATAGTTAGCTTAGTATGTGTATGTAGATTACATACATGCTGCTGTATACTTATCTCTATATTACTTATAATACCTGATAAGTATAAATTCTATTTAATAGTTTTTAAAAAGTATATTTATAAGAGATTAATGGCAAGCAAAAGTCTTTGCAGGTGGAATAAGTAGACATTAACTTTCTTATTTTGCATTTTTTGGGTGATGAAGTTAAACAACAAACTGAACTATTAATAACAAAAACAAAGTCATTCCATAAGGACACCACTATAGCAGGGCAAACTACTTTTAAGATGCTAGAAAATCTCTCTTGTCCTATGACATAACAACATCTCATACCATGAAACAATATAGCGATGATATTTACCAAAACATTAAAACATTAATGACATAACTAAAGTGATTGCATGTCAAAATAATCATCTAAGTAGAGAAGAACAAATTAGGACAAATGATGCTTGCATTGTGGCTAAGGATGCTGCACGCTGTCCTAACCTCTGGATGCATGGGAAGCAGCAACATTCTTAAAGTTTTAATGGGAAAGCAATTACAAACTTTCCCTGGGGTTATACTTAACGACATTTACAATTAGAAGCCCTCCTATATCTAAATTAAAATATTTAGCACTAATTTGAGAAAATTGTTTCTAATTCCACGTTCAGTTTTCTCTCTAAATATGTAATTTAAGTTTGTTTAATAATAAAAAAGTTAAATACAATGAAATCTACTAAAAGAATCTTATACTAATTATTTTTCTTTGAGTCAGATATTCTGATAGTCATTATACTTTTGGGGTTATTTTTATATCAAGAGCATATGTTGGCTGTGAGGAAATTCATTTTCTTTACCTGCCCTTTTTTTTCTCTTTATTTCCACTATCTCAGTCTCATTTACTTCCTTAAGTAATAATTAAATAATGACAATACACTATACAGGTTTATAACCATACACTTTGTTCCATTGAAGAAAATTTAATGTATTTTCTCTTTTAAGCCTTTAATTTTTTTCATTAAATAAAGAAACCACATAATTGTATTTTTATTGAACCCAAATTAGTCTACGATTATGACAGTATGATTTAATATCAAAGTTTTATTTTTAAGTCATTGTAAAATTATATGCTTGTCTCAAATATAAAACTGGTAGTTGTTTTTATCAGATTTTTTTCTGTAATCTTATTGATTTTCCTAAAAATAGTGGAATTTCAGAATTGGTACATTTGTAAAATGCATTGCTATGACAGTAAAAGAAAACAAACTTTCTTCTTTAGCTAACTTCCATGTGAGTCTAATCATGTGTACAGTCCATATAGATTTAAATTTACATATTTAAAGAATAAAGGCATTTGATTGCATATGCTTCTGAAGATGCCTGATTCCTTTGGTAGTCTCTGAAGGTGTGATTTTTCTGTCCTATTCTCCCGGAATAAAAATAATGGAGGAAATTTATTATATCTGACTCATAAAATTATCAGATGATATTAACAATTTATAAATTTTACACACATACAATGCTTGTTCATATGCATTGTGAATATTGAATGTATGTGTATGTAGCGTTCTCTTTCACTGTGGCTCTTCAAGTACAATTTGTTGTCAAGAGTATAAAATATGAAAAAGTTTCTGTGGATATAATATATTGTGTTTGTCCTGTTCGTGTGTAGATCTTTTGAATTCATATTCTTCATTTCTTTGTAGGACTCAAACCCTAGTATAGATGCTTGTTTCTAGAATTCTGTCACTTGATGGTTAAAAAACAGAAGTACAAATATATCTGCAATGGAAGGCAGTCAAATACTACAGGATGGTTTCTGAGAGAAATAAGAATCCAAGGATCTATTACAGTGGACAGGGTAGGGATTAGAAGACTTAAGTGGGAATGGCAACAACATTTGAAATGTAAATAAATAAAAAAGCCATTAAAATTAAAAATATGTTGAAAAAGAAGAAAAACCAAAGCACACTATCACAGATGGTAGTAACATAGCTAACAGAGTCCTATGGTGGTAAAACTATATCCCCTGAAACCTTTCAAAGTTAGAGAACATATGGCACTTGACTTATTCTTTTGTCTAGAATGACTTACCTTCTATTTAAATAAACACCAGTCTTTAAATAACGTCCTTGATTTTTACAGTCATAGCAGGTAATAAGAGAATCGCGTATCTTCTGAAAAATTATATGCATAATTTTGAAAACAACATACCAGAGATGTGAGAACAAAGGAACTCTTAATCATTCTTGCCTCTTACTTTCAAAAAGATTTTCTTTTGTCTTTTAAAACTATAGGAGGTATTCTAAATAGTAATATGACAGTATCCTATGCAAAACCCCCTGTACTATATTTGCTTTGCAATAAATACCTACTCTTTATTTTTAAGGAGATTTAGACAATTCGATTTGTCCTGTAGCCTTGGGTTATGCAGAAAGTTAGCATAGTATTTTAATACCCATGCCTCCTCTTTCCCTGTTAGCTATTATTAATCCCTAATGCCTAGAATTGCATAAATTTCACCTACAAAGGAAGCCCACAGGTCGTTTTTATTTGGAGCACTTTTCTTATATGCACCACAATATATCCTGTTATGTATTACCTAGTCTGAATGCAAAACTGTTTTATATGCAGATTTAAGGTAATGAGCACTCAAGTTTAAAAAATGGCACTGGTATCCTGTAGCTTCTCAATAATAATATACTCTTACATTCCAACAGAGAAGGATGGATTATGGGTTTTTCAATTTGCATCAGGCATATTAATTGCAGAGTAGGGCTTCCACATAAAATATCAATGTACTGGAACAAACTGTTAATGTACCAGAATATGAACACTTACATTCATTTCTGGAGCTTTAAACGGAATCATCCTTTTTTTCCTCTTTTCTATACCTCTGGAGATGGTACTGTGCTTTAAGTCAGTTAATGAGAACTATGTAACCACTATTTCTCAAAAAATTCCTAATTAGATTAAGTGCAATGCGGCTTTGTGACTCATTTCTTCTGGGGAACAATACAATAAGCTATTAGAAAAAGGAAAAAAAATAGTAGGTTTGGAAGAAACTTATTTTAGGGTTGCTTTTAAGAAACATGACATGGAAGATGAACTTTATGCCATAGTTGCAGGCAGAGTACACTCTATTTGCATTATATTTCTCAACTGTGAAGAGAGTGCCTAAACTAGTAAAACTGTAATTGGAAGTTTTATAAGTAATTTTTAGTTGAGCTTTTGCACTGTAGGTTTAATTGTAGAAAAGAGTGTATTATGATTATTTGCTTCGTGGAAGTACTTAAATTAGATATGGTCTTGGAAAAATAAAATTGTGACTGTTCATTTTACAAAAGAAAGACTACAATAAGTAAATAAAAATTGCATTACTATATATCTTATTTATGTGGGGGCTAATACAAATTATAATACTTTGATGGCAGTAGAATAAAGACCATAATTGTATGGCATACTCTTTTTATTCTATAATGATGACCTTTCCAAAAGTACAACAAAGCAGCAGTGAAAATGAAATCACATTTAATCAGGCTACTCTTTTATTTTACTGTAGCCCATAACTAATCAACAAGTTATTTTACATATGGTAAATAGTAATTGAATAAGTCACATATACTTATTTAAATTTGTTTGTTTCATATTTGTATTGTACTTGCTTTTGATGTTTAATCATATTTGTGATTTTTGTTAGCCAGAAACAATAGTTAAATGGGGATCTAGTTTGCAAAACTCTTCTGAGAAACAGAGAATTTGAGCTTGGATAGCACAACTGTAATCAATTACTTATTTCACCAGGCAAAGAAGAATTATTACCCCCCAAAATGCACCCACAATGCAACAGGTGCCTTGATTCACTTTGTGTCTTGGATGGTCCATGGAATATCACCTCATGAAATGAGTTTCCTTTTCAATATTCAGGTGACAAAAGGTTTGAGAAGACCCTGCTTCCACAATTAGAGAAAATGTCACCTTTAACTTTCTTATGAAATAAAATTATGTGTTTGTTTGTGTTTGTGTGTATATATGTGTGTGTGTATGCATGCATGCATGTGCACACATGTGTATGCATGCACACCTGTGCTCACATAAATACTTCATATTTCAGTAGTTGCTTTGAAATCATAAAGTACAATGGGTCAAAAATAAAGATTGAGTTTTCTTAGCATTTAAATGTAACATGACCTATGGCAAAACATAATTTGAAAATTGTTCAATTTTGTAAGGGAAATGTGAAAGTTGCTTTGCTATAGCATGCTGGCAGTCAAAGAGGCAGAGACATATATTCCATGAAGAGACCATGGGCAATGACTGGAACGGCAGCTCTCTCTGCATGTGTTAGGTACCAGCATGCTAAGCAAGGCTGCAAGTGTGTTAGTCTACATTGATTTACTTTTAGTAGGTGATTTGGAATTTCAGGAATTTAATTTTCAATAAAGAGTCCAGATAAAATGTAACAATTGTTTTATTTCTGAATAGTTCTTTCAGATGAATGCCTTTTGTTTCCAGATATTTCTTTCCTTGTTTAAAATGCTGCTTAGCACAAGAGCACAAGACAGTGTGTGTGTGTGTGTGTGTGTGTGTGTGTGTGTGTGTGTGTGTGTGTGTGTTTTATGTCACACACATAGAAAGGAAGTATCCATTTTGTAAATTTGTTTCTGAACTCCACCAACTAAAAAGGACCAACAAATTTACAGAATTTTCCTTTTTGGTAAACACTGTGTACAAATTTTAATGCTTGAAGCAGGGCCACAATTTAATGTAGCAATGATGTAAAATTTTATGAACTTTTTAAATTTAGTAAAAAAAAATTTTGGTTATAAAGGACAATATTAGAAGCATTGTTTTGACTTGCCTGCCCCCTTTTCCAATGTGACCACCTTCTGTTTGCTTATGTAAAAATAAAACATAAACCAAACTCAGTGCAAACTGATTTTAACTGTGTTCAGGAATCTACAATGTCCTTTATTTCCTTATATATCATTTGCCTTCACTAAATCTGTTGATTTCTTGTTATAGTTTTCATTTATTTATTTATTTACTTTTTTGCTTTTACAATCTTGTGAAGAGAGAAATGTAATCTCTTCAACTTTGTTGGTAAATTACATTGATGAATGCATTCTGAAAGGAAGCTTTCCTGAAATGAAAAGGGCTCCTGTGTAAGGGTGGGAATAACTATTCTAAGAGCCTTTTAGGGTTCCGTTGCCAGGGAAACCACGGCTTTGTCTGTACGTGTTTGGAATGGCTGCCTCCTTAGAATGAGGCTTCCAGATAGTCACTGTGTGATGTTGATGAAATGAAAGGAATGAACCTATTTTAGGGGATTAACTTCAAATTAAGAAGGATAGCATATTTAGAAGACAGAATTTTCAAAGAGTATACATGTAGAATTATGAGGAAAGTGAAATCAGTGTTGATGAGGCCTACTCATTTGGGAATGATGTGAAGAATATGTTCATCTTTGTACATCCCTTTTTGCCTATTATCATGTTTATAGAGGAGTAAACAACTAGCGTATTAAATGGGAGTCCTCCCAAATCAGGTTGGTGATGAGGAATCCTGATACTTGTACAATGGTAGAGCTTTCTCTCACTGGCAGCCTATTGTTCTCTTACAATGCCTGGAAATCACAATGAAATGCTGCGATACTATCCGAGTAGCCGAAACGTATTGACTCTGAGATACAAAACGCAGGAAGAACCTGTGTCAATTTTTCATTTTTACACAAAGGAATCACATACTCTGAAACTATATAAACTAATATTAACAACAAGGACTATGTGCTTTAATTACTATTCTAAAGTTTATTTGTGTGTATGTGCACAGGAGTACATGTGAGTGCTTAAGTGCATGTAGATGTCCGTTGTGCTCTTGTTTGTAGAATCTATAGGTCAACCTCACGTATCACTCTGCAGGTGATGCTTACCTTGCTTTGCTATCCGCCGATTCTCTCATTTGGCCTGGAATATACTGATTATACTAGTTTGGCCAATGTGTGCCATGCCTCTGCCAGCTTCTGTCTTTCAAATACTGGGACCACTCATGTACCTCATGCTCAGCTTTCTAACATGGATTCTGAGGATCAAATTCAGGTCCACGGGCTTCTGTAGCAACTGCTTGCCAACTGAGTCATCTCTTCCGTCCTAACATATTCTTTTGCAAAGAACAGCAAGTAAGTGTTAAAACACTTCAAGTGAAGGAAGCTCAGCATACCTCCAAAGTAGTGTTATTTCTTTTTTCATCTTATTTCCAAACAGAGTACTTTTGGAAATTCCTTGTCATTGAAAGGAATTATTTTTGGCTCACTAAAAATAGTGAACAGAAAATGAAAAGATAGTGAACAGGTTTATAAGAACTTTTCATCAGCAATAGTTGCACCTTGTTTTTTTGTTCTAATATTGCAAGCGTGTATAGACAAATTACTAGTATCTACAAACCATTATTATGTAATGACTTATATTGAAAGTGAATAGATATGCATATTTTAAGAAGTATCTTTGGAAAGGCTTAAAATAACATTCAAATAAGTATATATCAAAACACTTGCCATTATCAATTTTATTGTATGTAGTAAAGTCAGGTAGAGAAACATGAATGGTACAGAATAGTGCTTCTTAAAGACATGTTTTCAGTACTTCATACATGGTTTTCTTAAAATACTATTAGATGGTAAAGGAATATATTGAGCAGTATATTACAAAGGTAAACCATAAGGTCTTATTTTATATACTTTGTGAAATGAACTGAAAGTCAGTACTAAGAAGACATTATTCCTACAATACCTAAATCACTGTGTAGAAGTAGCATTATTTTTAACTGAGATTATAGCCCAATACAATGTTTCTCAATCTCCCCCATGTACACCAAGTATTTGGGGATCCTTATAAAAAATTAAATTCTGAGTTCTGAGTTCTCAATCTGTATTTCATTGGAATTAGTCTGACCATCATGGAACAACTCATTCATTCTTTCCAATTGTCATGAACATTAGATATGTGGAACATAATATTAAAAGGGTAGTGCTCAGATAGAACTCACAATCAATATCCAGGTATCTGAAAATTTTAATTTCTTTAAGTGATTGCCACACAGTGTAAATGAGAATCATGGTGTCATCAGTAGTTCTGGCAAAAGGCTGGTGTTACAGAATACATGGACTTTTGATTGGATCTTGGGTACCAACATAGCAGAAGTTCATAAACACTGGAAGATGATGCTCGTGCTTTAGAAACAATCTACATTTAAATCACAAGCTATGAAAAGCTTAATTTTTAACTGTAAAACATCGAATGAGGCAAGTCCAAGGTGTTATTAATGAAAGAGGAGATGAGGCAAGAGAACAAGCATGGGAACAATATCTTAAAAGAAGAAAGTAGAGAAAGACCAGAGGTGAAAACTAAAAACAACATACCAAGAAATGTTGCAGATAAGAGAGAAAGACTCTTAATAAAATCTGGAGAAGTCCTTCTCAGGTAGAGCCTCAGTAGACCTGGTTTGAGCCAGTTGTGCAGGTTTTATACATGCAGCCAGCTGCAATGCATTAAGTACAAGAGTCCTATCATACCCTGAATGCATGGTTAGCAGTAGTTCTTTCTAACCTTTGCATGATACCACATTTCCTACCCTTTTTCTGGTAGATTCCTTAGTCATAGTATGTCATGGGGTAAAAATGTCCCACTTAGGGCTCATCAACCCATAGTCTCTTATTTCTTTCATTCTGACCAGTTATAGGTCTGTATTAAATATCACAGTATGAAAATAAAGCTTTTCTAATGAGGTTTGGGGGCTACTATAACATATGAGTATTATATAAAGAACTTATTTATGTCCCACCATTCAGTTATATGATCCTCCCCCCACACACTAAAGAATCTAATTTTAATGTTCTTGTGGGTAACTAAGAACAATGACATTGACTGAATGGTGTTGAGGATAACCAATAAGATCTAGAGAAGTAACCCACTCCTGGCATTTTGTTTGCTATACTATCTAGAATAGGTATTATACACCAGCACCAGGAATATATAATTTGGGAACTTTCTAAAATAGCAGGTTTCCATGTTGTTTTTCTAAAGATATTCATCATCTTTTTCTTCATCCCTTTTTCTTTCTCATGCTTACCTTCCATGCCACTAATATTTTTACACGCCATCATTCCCTTCATACCCTACCTACCACTTTGAATCTGCTATCCTCTTTCTTAATTCCCCTTCATCAATGGCGTATTTGTAGTGAGAGTATTGGTTTCTTTAAGTGTCCAGTTCTTTTCTGTGTCTACATTTTTGTTTTAATCTCAGGTATGGAATTAGTAGCTGCTTTACAGTAGCTGATTTTGATTTGCCTCATGCACTAGCAGGGGCATAATTTCTCCCAGCTGCAGGTATTTAATTTCAGGGACTCCGGAAAGGGTATAAATGGGAGAGTAACAAGATGGACTGTGAAGTTGCTGCTTCCCTGATGCTCCAGGTTCCTTTTGCTGTGATTTGTTAAGTAGTCATGAACAAAGAGACTAGAAGTTGGAGATATCCAGATGAAGATTGCACTTGCCTCAAGGAACCCAACACCTCTAGTTAGTAGGAACTAGTCAAAAGAGATCCATTCCCTCCTTGCTTTATAGTTTCCTTCCTCTCCTACCAACTAATGCGGTTTAGAAGAGATAAGGGTGGAATAAGAATTTTAAGGTGGTAGATATAAGAACCTAATATCAAAGCTAAAAAACACACAGAAATACATTTCTATTTGTCTGGTTTCTAAATGTACTTCAGCAGAAATGAACCCACACACCTATGGTCACTTGATCTTTGACAAAGGAGCTAAAACCATCCAATGGAAGGAAGATAACATTTTCAACAAATAGTGCTGGTTCAACTGAAGGTCAGCAGGTAGAAGAATACAAATCAATCCATTCTTATCTCCATGCACAAAGCTTAAGTCCAAGTGGATCAAGGACCTTCACATCAAACCAGATACACTCAACTAATAGAAGAAAAAGTGGGGCAAGATTCTCAAACACATGGGCATTGGGGAAAATTTCCTGAACAAAGTACCAATAGCTTATGCTCTAAGATCAAGAATAAACAAATAGGACCCCATAAAACTGGAAAGCTTCTGTAAGGCAAAAGAAACTGTCTTTAGGACAAAAGAGCAACCAACAGATTGGGAAAATATCTTTACCAATCCTACATCTGATAGAGTGCTAATATACAAAATATACAAAGAATTCAAGAAGTTAGACTCCAGAGAGCAAAATAACTCTATTAAAACTGGGGTGCAGAGCTAAACAAAACACTCTCAGCTGAGGATTATTGAATGGCCCAAAAGCACCTAAAGAAATGTTCAACATATCTCAGGGAAATGCAAATCAAAAAAACCCTGAGATCCCACCTCACACCAGTAAGAAGGGCTAAGATCAAAAACTCAGATGACAGCAGGTGCTAGAGAGGATGTTGAGAAAGAGGAACACTCCTCCATTGATGGTGAAATTGCAAACTGGTACAACCACTCTGGAAATCAGTCTGGAGGTTCTTCAGAAAATTGGACATTCCACTACCTGAGGACCAAGCTATACCTCTCTTGGGCATATACCCAAAAGATGCTCCAACATACAACAAAGACAAATGTTCCACCATGTTCATAGCAGCCTTATTTAGAGTAGCCAGAAGCTGTAAAGAACCCAGATGCCCTTCAACAGAGGAATGGATTAAAAAATGTGGTACATCTACACAATGGAGTACTACTCAGCTATCACAAACAATGACTTCATGAAATTCATAGGCAAATGGAATGAACTAGAAAATATCATCCTAACTGAGGTAACTCAATCACAGAAAAAAACACTTGGTATTCACTCACTGGTAAGTGGATATTAGCCAAAAAGCACAAATTACACAAGATGCAATGCATAGACCACAGGAAGTTCAAGAAGAAGGATGACCAAAATGCGAATGCTCCCACTATTTCTTAAAAGGGGAAAAATATCCATAGGAGGGGATATGGAAGCAAAGTTTAGAGCAGCGACTCAAGAAATGGTCATTCAGAGCCTGCCAACATGTGCCCATATATATACAGCCACCAAAACTAGATAAAATTGATGAAGCTAAAAAATGCATGCTGAAAGGGACTGGATATAGTTCTCTCCTGAGAGAGACATCCAGAACATGTCCAATACAGAGGTCAATGCTAACAGCAAACAACTGACCTGAGAACAGGACCCCCTTGGGGGGAATTAGAGGAAGTATTTAAAGAGTCGAAGGAGCTTACAACCCCACGAAAAGAACAATGCCAACCAACCAGAGCTTCCAGGGACTAAACCACTACAGAAAGACTATACATGGACTGACCCAGAGCTCCAAATGCATATGTAGCAAAATAGCCTTGTTGGGGCACCAGTGGAAGGGGAAGCCCTTGGTCTTGCCAAGGTTGGATCCCCAGTGTAGGGGAATATGGGGGGCAGTAAGGGGGATGTATGGGGGAAATACTCATATGGGGGAGGGGGAGGGGAGGGGATGGAGGCTTATAGACAGGAAACCAGGAAGGGGAATAACATTTGAAATGCAAATAAAGAAGTTTATCTAATAAAAATATTTTTAAAAAAGATTCTCTCTCTCTCTCTCTCTCTCTCTCTCTCTCTCTCTCTCTCTCTCTCTCTCTCTCACACACACACACACACACACATACCACAAACACACACACACCCCTAAAGATTCAAAACTAAAAATCACTTATAAGAAGGAACATAACTGGAAGAGCTTGAAGGGGCTCGAGACCCCATATGTACAATGCTAAGCAACCAGAGCTTCCAGGGACTAAGCCACTACCTAAAGACTATACATGGACTGACCCTGGACTCTGACCTCATAGGTAGCAATGAATATCCTAGTAAGAGCACCAGTGGAAGGGGATGCCCTGGGTCCTGCTAAGACTGAACCCCCCGTGAACTAGATTGTTGGGGGGAGGGCGGCAATGGGGGGAGAATGGGGAGGGGAATACCCATAAAGAAGGGGATGGGGATGGATTAGGGGGATGTTTGCCCGGAAACCGGGAAAGGGAATAAAAAAAAAAAAAAAAGAAGGAACATAAAGTTCTGATATTTTCTTATGTTACCCAGAATAATTATTTGCATTTCTTTAAATTCCATACTTTCTTTTTCTTTTTAGCTAAACCATCTGTTGATTGACATTTAGTCTAGTTCTATTTCCTAATTAATGAGAGTAGAATAACAGTGAATGTAAATGAGCAAGCATCTATCCCATAGATTACGGTAACATCTGGATATATTTTTCAAGAGTTGTACACTTGTACTCATACTGGAAAATTGAATGGGCTTAGTGAGTTAGAAAAAGTGCATGAAGTTGGAAGGAACAAGTACTGGTTGATTTAGAAGGAGTTGAGGAAAAAGGAGGAATAGGTAGATTTGAACAAAATATACTGCATACTTGTATAAAATTTTCTTTCAACAAAGTTGAAAATCAAATTATACATTTCAGTTATACTTTTAAAAGTATCAGAGGCCATACTCTAATCTTGACTATTTGACACAGTAGTAAATAGATTTTTAGTGTGTTCTACAACCTCTTGGAGAGAATTTTTATTTTTAACAAACCTTAAAAGAATGTACAGAACATTCTTTGCAGAAACTAGCTGGAACGAAAGGGAAGTTCTACTCAGAGTACTGATAAGAGGAAAGAAAATGAAAGTCTTAACAATAGGAATAGAAGATAAAATTGTGGTGGGGGAGGGCCCAGGAGCAGCAGGACACCTGCCAGAGACACCGCCGGACCCTGAAGGAAACAGACCGGATAAACAGTTCTCTGCACCCAAATCCCGTGGGAGGGAGAGCTAAACCTTCAGAGAGGCAGACAAGCCTGGGAAACCAGAAGAGACTGCTCCCTGCACACACATCTCAGACGCCAGAGGAAAAAGCCAAAAACCATCTGGAACCCTGGTGCACTGAAGCTCCCGGAAGGGGCGGCACAGGTATTCCTGGTTGCTGCCGCTGCAGAGAGCCCCTGGGCAGCACCCCACGAGCGAACCTGAGCCTCGGGACCACAGGTAAGACCAAATTTTCTGCTGCAAGAAAGCTGCCTGGTGAACTCAAGACACAGGCCCACAGGAACAGCTGAAGACCTGTAGAGAGGAAAAACTACACGCCCGAAAGCAGAACACTCTGTCCCCATAACTGACTGAAAGAGAGGAAAACAGGTCTACAGCACTCCTGACACACAGGCTTATAGGACAGTCTAGCCACTGTCAGAAATAGCAGAACAAAGTAACACTAGAGATAATCTGATGGCGAGAGGCAAGCGCAGGAACCCAAGGAACAGAAACCAAGACTACATGCCCTCATCGGAGCCCAATTCTCCCACCAAAACAAACATGGAATATCCAAACACACCAGAAAAGCAAGATCTAGTTTCAAAATCATATTTGATCATGATGCTGGAGGACTTCAAGAAAGACATGAACACACTTAGGGAAGCACAGGAAAACATTAATAAACAAGTAAAAGCCTACAGAGAGGAATCACAAAAATCCCTGAAAGAATTCCAGGAAAACACAATCAAACAGTTGAAGGAATTAAAAATGGAAATAGAAGCAATCAAGAAAGAACACATGGAAACAACCCTGGATATAGAAAACCAAAAGAAGAGACAAGGAGCTGTAGATACAAGCTTCACCAACAGAATACAAGAGATGGAAGAGAGAATCTCAGGAGCAGAAGATTCCATAGAAATCATTGACTCAACTGTCAAAGATAATGTAAAGCAGAAAAAGCTACTGGTCCAAAACATACAGGAAATCCAGGACTCAATGAGAAGATCAAACCTAAGGATAATAGGTATAGAAGAGAGTGAAGACTCCCAGCTCAAAGGACCAGTAAATATCTTCAACAAAATCATAGAAGAAAACTTCCCTAACCTAAAAAAAGAGATACCCATAGACATACAAGAAGCCTACAGAACTCCAAATAGATTGGACCAGAAAAGAAACACCTCCCGTCACATAATTGTCAAAACACCAAACGCACAAAATAAAGAAAGAATATTAAAAGCAGTAAGGGAAAAAGGTCAAGTAACATATAAAGGGAGACCTATCAGAATCACACCAGACTTCTCGCCAGAAACTATGAAGGCCAGAAGATCCTGGACTGATGTCATACAGACACTAAGAGAACACAAATGCCAGCCCAGGTTACTGTATCCAGCAAAACTCTCAATTAACATTGATGGAGAAACCAAGATATTCCATGACAAAACCAAATTTACACAATATCTTTCTACAAATCCAGCACTACAAAGGATAATAAATGGTAAAGCCCAACATAAGGAGGCAAGCTATACCCTAGAAGAAGCAAGAAACTAATCGTCTTGGCAACAAAACAAAGAGAATGAAAGCACACAAACATAACCTCACATCCAAATATGAATATAACGGGAAGCAATAATCACTATTCCTTAATATCTCTCAATATCAATGGCCTCAACTCCCCAATAAAAAGACATAGATTAACAAACTGGATACGCAACGAGGACCCTGCATTCTGCTGCCTACAGGAAACACACCTCAGAGACAAAGACAGACACTACCTCAGAGTGAAAGGCTGGAAAACAACTTTCCAAGCAAATGGTCAGAAGAAGCAAGCTGGAGTAGCCATTCTAATATCAAATAAAATCAATTTCCAACTAAAAGTCATCAAAAAAGATAAGGAAGGACACTTCATATTCATCAAAGGAAAAATCCACCAAGATGAACTCTCAATCCTAAATATCTATGCCCCAAATACAAGGGCACCTACATACGAAAAAGAAACCTTACTAAAGCTCAAAGCACACATTGCACCTCACACAATAATAGTGGGAGATTTCAACACCCCACTCTCATCAATGGACAGATCATGGAAACAGAAATTAAACAGTGATGTCGACAGACTAAGAGAAGTCATGAGCCAAATGGACTTAACGGATATTTATAGAACATTCTATCCTAAAGCAAAAGGATATACCTTCTTCTCAGCTCCTCATGGTACTTTCTCCAAAATTGACCATATAATTGGTCAAAAAACGGGCCTCAACAGGTACAGAAAGATAGAAATAATCCCATGCGTGCTATCGGACCACCACGGCCTAAAACTGGTCTTCAATAACAATAAGGGAAGAATGCCCACATATACGTGGAAATTGAACAATGCTCTACTCAATGATAACCTGGTCAAGGAAGAAATAAAGAAAGAAATTAAAAACTTTTTAGAATTTAATGAAAATGAAGATACAACATACTCAAACTTATGGGACACAATGAAAGCTGTGCTAAGAGGAAAACTCATAGCGCTGAGTGCCTGCAGAAAGAAACAGGAAAGAGCATATGTCAGCAGCTTGACAGCACACCTAAAAGCTCTAGAACAAAAAGAAGCAAATACACCCAGGAGGAGTAGAAGGCAGGAAATAATCAAACTCAGAGCTGAAATCAACCAAGTAGAAACAAAAAGGACCATAGAAAGAATCAACAGAACCAAAAGTTGGTTCTTTGAGAAAATCAACAAGATAGATAAACCCTTAGCCAGACTAACGAGAGGACACAGAGAGTGTGTCCAAATTAACAAAATCAGAAATGAAAAGGGAGACATAACTACAGATTTGGAGGAAATTCAAAAAATCATCAGATCTTACTATAAAAACCTATATTCAACAAAATTTGAAAATCTTCAGGAAATGGACAATTTCCTAGACAGATACCAGGTATCGAGGTTAAATCAGGAACAGATAAACCAGTTAAACAACCCCATAACTCCAAAGGAAATAGAAGCAGTCATTAAAGGTCTCCCAACCAAAAAGAGCCCAGGTCCAGACGGGTTTAGTGCAGAATTCTATCAAACCTTCATAGAAGACCTCATACCAATATTATCCAAACTATTCCACAAAATTGAAACAGATGGAGCCCTACCGAATTCCTTCTATGAAGCCACAATTACTCTTATACCTAAACCACACAAAGACACAACAAAGAAAGAGAACTTCAGACCAATTTCCCTTATGAATATCGACGCAAAAATACTCAATAAAATTCTGGCAAACCGAATTCAAGAGCACATCAAAACAATCATCCACCATGATCAAGTAGGCTTCATCCCAGGCATGCAGGGATGGTTTAATATACGGAAAACCATCAACGTGATCCATCATATAAACAAACTGAAAGAACAGAACCACATGATCATTTCATTAGATGCTGAGAAAGCATTTGACAAAATTCAACACCCCTTCATGATAAAAGTCCTGGAAAGAATAGGAATTCAAGGCCCATACCTAAACATAGTAAAAGCCATATACAGCAAACCAGTTGCTAACATTAAAGTAAATGGAGAGAAACTTGAAGCAATCCCACTAAAATCAGGTACTAGACAAGGCTGCCCACTCTCTCCCTACTTATTCAATATAGTTCTTGAAGTTCTAGCCAGAGCAATCAGACAACAAAAGGAGATCAAAGGGATACAGATCGGAAAAGAAGAGGTCAAAATATCACTATTTGCAGATGACATGATAGTATATTTAAGTGATCCCAAAAGTTCCACCAGAGAACTACTAAAGCTGATAAACAACTTCAGCAAAGTGGCTGGGTATAAAATTAACTCAAATAAATCAGTTGCCTTCCTCTATACAAAAGAGAAACAAGCCGAGAAAGAAATTAGGGAAACGACACCCTTCATAATAGACCCAAATAATATAAAGTACCTCGGTGTGACTTTAACCAAGCAAGTAAAAGATCTGTACAATAAGAACTTCAAGACACTGAGGAAAGAAATTGAAGAAGACCTCAGAAGATGGAAAGATCTCCCATGCTCATGGATTGGCAGGATTAATATAGTAAAAATGGCCATTTTACCAAAAGCAATCTACAGATTCAATGCAATCCCCATCAAAATACCAATCCAATTCTTCAAAGAGTTAGACAGAACAATTTTCAAATTCATCTGGAATAACAAAAAACCCAGGATAGCTAAAGCTATCCTCAACAATAAAAGAACTTCAGGGGGAATCACTATCCCTGAACTCAAGCAGTATTACAGAGCAATAGTGATAAAAACTGCATGGTATTGGTACAGAGACAGACAGATAGACCAATGGAATAGAATTGAAGACCCAGAAATGAACCCACACACCTATGGTCACTTGATTTTTGACAAAGGAGCCAAAACCATCCAATGGAAAAAAGATAGCATTTTCAGCAAATGGTGCTGGTTCAACTGGAGGGCAACATGTAGAAGAATGCAGATCGATCCATGCTTATCACCCTGTACAAAGCTTAAGTCCAAGTGGATCAAGGACCTCCACATCAAACCAGACACACTCAAACTAATAGAAGAAAAACTAGGGAAGCATCTGGAACACATGGGCACTGGAAAAAATTTTCTGAACAAAACACCAATGGCTCATGCTCTAAGATCAAGAATCGACAAATGGGATCTCATAAAACTGCAAAGCTTCTGTAAGGCAAAGGACACTGTGGTTAGGACAAAACGGCAACCAACAGATTGGGAAAAGATCTTTACCAATCCTACAACAGATAGAGGCCTTATATCCAAAATATACAAAGAACTCAAGAAGTTAGACCGCAGGGAAACAAATAACCCTATTAAAAATGGGGTTCAGAGCTAAACAAAGAATTCACAGCTGAGGAATGCCGAATGGCTGAGAAACACCTAAAGAAATGTTCAACATCTTTAGTCATAAGGGAAATGCAAATCAAAACAACCCTGAGATTTCACCTCACACCAGTGCGATTGGCTAAGATCAAAAACTCAGGTGACAGCAGATGCTGGCGAGGATGTGGAGAAAGAGGAACACTTCTCCATTGTTGGTGGGATTGCAGACTGGTAAAACCATTCTGGAAATCAGTCTGGAGGTTCCTCAGAAAATTGGACATTGAACTGCCTGAGGATCCAGCTATACCTCTCTTGGGCATATACCCAAAAGATGCCTCAACATATAAAAGAGACACGTGCTCCACTATGTTCATCGCAGCCTTATTTATAATAGCCAGAAAATGGAAAGAACCCAGATGCCCTTCAACAGAGGAATGGATACAGAAAATGTGGTACATCTACACAATGGAATATTACTCAGCTATCAAAAACAACGAGTTTATGAAATTCGTAGGCAAATGGTTGGAACTGGAAAATATCATCCTGAGTGAGCTAACCCAATCACAGAAAGACATACATGGTATGCACTCATTGATAAGTGGCTATTAGCCCAAATGCTTGAATTACCCTAGATCCCTAGAACAAACGAAACTCAAGACGGATGATCAAAATGTGAATGCTTCACTCCTTCTTTAAATGAGGAAAAAGAATACCCTTGGCAGGGAAGGGAGAGGCAAAGATTAAAACAGAGACTGAAGGAACACCCATTCAGAGCCTGCCCCACATGTGGCCCATACATATACAGCCACCCAATTAGACAAGATGGATGAAGCAAAGAAGTGCAGACCGACAGGAGCCGGATGTAGATCGCTCCTGAGAGACACAGCCAGAATACAGCAAATATAGAGGCGAATGCCAGCAGCAAACCACTGAACTGAGAATAGGTCCCCTATTGAAGGAATCAGAGAAAGAACTGGAAGAGCTTGAAGGGGCTCGAGACTCCAAAAGTACAACAATGCCAAGCAACCAGAGCTTCCAGGGACTAAGCCACTACCTAAAGACTATACATGGACTGACCCTGGACTCTGACCCCATAGGTAGCAATGAATATCCTAGTAAGAGCACCAGTGGAAGGGGAAGCCCTGGGTCCTGCTAAGACTGAACCCCCAGTGAACTAGTCTATGGGGGGAGGGCGGCAATGGGGGGAGGGTTGGGAGGGGAACACCCATAAGGAAGGGGAGGGGGGAGGGGGATGTTTGCCCGGAAACCGGGAAAGGGAATAACACTCGAAATGTATATAAGAAATACTCAAGTTAATAAAAAAAAAAAAAAAGAAGATAAAATTGTTAGGAGGGAAATCCAAGTTTTGAAATAAACAGAAGTTTGATGGTCAAGGCCACATGTGTAAAAATACATTCTAACAAAAAGTAGTGAACAATTAAGATTATTTATAGAAAAATATGTGAACAGTGTGAAATTATAATTACCCTATTTTGTATTTTTAGTAAAGGCAGTGGTCAAGTGCACAGAAAGCTAAAAACCATAACCACATTAACCTATTAAACACACAGTGGTGTGATTTGAAAGATTTCTGATACATAGACATGATTTAATGACCTGAGGGGGGAAAGTAAATGGTCAAGATAATAATCAATAATTTATAATATTAAAAACATCACAAATTATACAAAATGCCCTAATTTGATGATAAATGAATAAGTTCTTATTGCTTTAGGCGAAACAACTTAGGAATTTTCACATAAATGGGAGTCTATGACAGTGACTCAAAGATTTGAACACTGAGAGTAAATAAAGAAAAATCAATATTAAATTCATGTTATTGTACATATATAATATATAATACACATTATATATATATATATATATATATATATATATATATATATATATAAAACCATGAGAGAGTGAGCAAAAGCAGAGGGAGAGAGACAAAGTGGAAGTAGGAGATAGAAAAAACAAGATACGATATAGTCCAGGACCATAATATTTCACCATCTAAGAGAGGCAATCTGGAATACATAAAAAGCCAGAATATATCATTGTTGCTTATATTTGTCCTTTTGAGTTTTTGAAAAGAATAAAAATATCAATAAGTCCTCATTTTCTTATGGTGTGAAAATAACTCAAAGTTCATTGTTTCAATATTCTAAGTGTTACTCTTGGTAAATAAGGGTACTGATGAGGTAGCAGAAAGTATTGTATTTTATGAAGTGACATGAATTTCTTATTAGTTTATAAGATTTAAAGATACAGAAAAGTATTCAGAAAAACAAATGCTAACTAGATCATTGTTTATTTAATAAAAGAGAGAGAAAAAGAATTTTATTCAATGTATTGAAGTAAGCTTGGGCAATCAGAAAAAAAAGGCAAAAATGTTTAACCTGACTTGAGGTACTTAAGAATAGATTATGTTTTCTAGTTAAAAATGAGGAAACAATAATTTCAAAATAATTATCCCAAAATTGGGTAGATTTTATAATAGATGATATTCTAGGATAGGTGAAGAAAATCATTTACAATAAGATAATTTCTGCTTAAACATATCCTGGTTTTGAACTTTATGACAGTTTATTTTATGACACAAACAGTGCATATCAGACACAGCAATGTATAACAAATGCCAGGCATAGAGGTGTGATCCATAGCTTTCCTATAGAAGGAGACATATTTCTCTTAAAGATACTATAAACAATCATAGAAATTCTACAAAAACCGTGGAAAACACAAAATTCAATGCCTGTGAAGATATATTGTAAACTTACAAGAATTTTGTTACATAATTATGAAGGGTTTATTATTATATGGATTTATTATTGTTGTTGTTATTATTATCATCATTATCTCATTTCACTCCAGTTCATCATGAGAAAGATTAGAAAGTAAGTACATACTGAAATTTTCATAATCAGTATTGTAACAGGGGTGTTGAATTCTGGTATTTATATTAGGGGCCTCCCTGTAGCAATAACTGCAAGGCTATCATTTTGTAAAATCTGGGGCCATGTAGCTGCAAAAGTATTTTCTGCCAGAGGCCACAATTGAGGAGTGCCTGAGAGACCAAGGATTGCTGGTGCAGATAATGCTAGCCAATCGGGAACTGCTGTGCTGTGGTGTTGGTGTTTGTCACCTACTTCCAGAGTGTCACCTCACCTCCCACTCTCAGGTATGTAGGGTTGGAAGGTTAATAGTCCAGGGCACAGGCACCACTGCCCCAAGAAGATTGTTAGTGACAAAATATATATGTATACACATATATAGTAATGTTATGGCATATCAAATCTCTCTTGGGCCCTTGACATATCATGGAATTTTGGTTGAATAAGCCCACATGTAAAATGAATGTGCTAGCTAGCCTATTACATTTAGAGACAAGTATTAGAGAAATGCTTATGAAATAGGACAAGGACAGAAGACTCTATGGAGTAGGCAATGTACATCTATTTTAAGACAGAGTCTCAGTATGCAGCTTTAGCTGCTTTGGGATTCACTCTGCAGGCCCAACTGTCATGGTACACATAAAGATTCACCAGAGTGTCGTGAGTAAAGTATACACCACCACCCCAGTCCCTTGCTTATATTATAGTTCCTATACAAAAGTAATATAATGTCTTATTGTCGTTTCTATCTTTAAGGACCTGAAAAATGAAATATATAGGGTAGAAGTGCATGATTCTTTGTTTTGTGGGATTTTGGGCATATATAATTATAGAATTAGCAAAAGGAATCTGGATTCTTGTAATTTTTCAAATATTCGTAAGTACTTGATTATAGGCTTACTTCTTTATCATCAACGGAATGTATTATATTTTATGTGGAATGGTGGTTACGAACTAGAATAAGCTGGACAAAAATTAAACCCAAAACAAAAGCATATAATTCTGCCACAGAATTCTATTTGCACAAGTACAAAGTACATTACAATTCATATGAGCCAGAATGTATTGTTTTGTAGATTTGCATCGTTGTGAAAATAGCCATTTCCCAGTCCTCATTTTCTGCACAGAAACAGTGTTTACTAGGAGTTAATGTCTTACAGTGACTCCATTTGAGAATATTCTCAAGGTGCAAATTGTGTTGTCCTCTAGTCAAATAAAAATTCTCCGAACTGAAATTGGATGACCATTTCATAAGTCGCATTGCAAGCAGGATATATAACACATAAATGATGTACCAGAAAAAGGACACTAATAATCAAGTGCGTGGGTACACATGATAACAGAATTTTGACATACTTAATGTATCCATATCTCCCATAGAAACCAACATAAAAACATTTTTATTTTTATTTTTTTTATTAACTTGAGTATTTCTTATATACATTTCGAGTGTTATTCCCTTTCCCAGTTTCCGGGCAAACATCCCCCTCCCCCCTCCCCTTTCTTATCGGTGTTCCCCTCCCCACCCTCCTCCCATTGTCCCCCTCCCCCCAACAGTCTAGTTCACTGGGGGTTCAGTCTTAGCAGGACCCAGGGCTTCCCCTTCCACTGGTGCTCTTACTAGGATATTCATTGCTACCTATGAGGTCAGAGTCCAGGGTCAGTCCATGTATAGTCTTTAGGTAGTGGCTTAGTCCCTGGAAGCTCTGGTTGCTTGGCATTGTTGTACATATGGGGTCTCGAGCCCCTTCAAGCTCTTCCAGTTCTTTCTCTGATTCCTTCAACGGGGGTCCTATTCTCAGTTCAGTGGTTTGCTGCTGGTATTCGCCTCTGTATTTGCTGTATTCTGGCTGTGTCTCTCAGGAGCGATCTACATCCGGCTCCTGTCGGTCTGCACTTCTTTGCTTCATCCATCTTGTCTAATTGGATGGCTGTATATGCATGGGCCACATGTGGGGCAGACTCTGAATGGGTGTTCCTTCAGTCTCTGTTTTAATCTTTGCCTCTCTCTTCCCTGCCAAGGGTATTCTTGTTCCCCTTTTAAAGAAGGAGTGAACCATTCACATTTTGATCATCTGTCTTGAGTTTCATTTGTTCTAGGCATTTAGGGTAATTCAAGCATTTGGGCTAATAGCCACTTATCAGTGAGTGCATACCATGTATGTCTTTCTGTGTTTGGGTTAGCTCACTCAGGATGGTATTTTCCAGTTCCAGCCATTTGCCTACGAATTTCATAAAGTCGTTGTTTTTGATAGCTGAGTAATATTCCATTGTGTAGATGTACCACATTTTCTGTATCCATTCCTCTGTTGAAGGGCATCTGGGTTCTTTCCAGCTTCTGGCTATTATAAATAAGGCGGCAATGAACATAGTGGAGCACGTGTCTTTTTTATATGTTGGGGCATAAAAACATTTTAAATTATTACTTTTAAATTGATACTTGACCATTTTTAACACAATCCTAGCTTGTTTTCTAATTAAAATGAACTCTAGAGAAATAAAAGTACATTTGGATATTTTTGAAGTCTTGCTTGGAGAATGTGCAGGGCTGTGACATTCTATAGCTCAAGAAACTTCAAGGTTTAGTGTTGAAGATACAATATTCCCTTAGATGTCACTGCTCACTATATAAAAGCACATAGACATATATTTGGCAGTTTACTCAATCATAGAAAGAACATGGGACTGCACATCTCCCAATAGAAGCAATTCAAACCCACAAATTCGGTTTATGGAAGTGTCAGAAATGTGCTGAGATTTTCCTTTTGTTTTGTTTTATATCCTCTTCGCATTCAGTGGCTTTAAAAACTCAATTTGTATTAAATCCACAATATCTTTGTTTTGAGAAAGGGTCTCACACAGCAATCCGGTCTAGTTTGAAAGTCACTTAAGTAACTCAGGTTGGCCTTGAACTTGTAGTGATCCTCTTGCCTTGCCATCCAAGTAGTGCTATGGTACAGATAAATGATACAACAGCTGTGGTCAATGTTGTTTGTGTAGTGTAGCAATAATCACTCTTGAAGATTATAGATTAAATATATGGAGGTTTTGGTTTACTTCGTTCTGTGCTTTGTTATTGTTGCTAGTTTGCTCTGTCCTTATCTTCGCTACCCCCACAAATACTAGAATGTCACCAATTCCAAGGATCACAAGAAAGAAAAATAAGGGAAGGGCAGGAAGGACACAGAGATTCTTACTATTATACATCATAAGAATAAAAATTAGTTCCTCTCTGGACGGAATCTTTTGTTTTATTTATTTTTTACTTATTTGGTTATTTGGTTATCTATTTAATTTTCTGAAGTAAGAAAATTATATTTGCTAATATCTGATCCACTCTCAGATTGAAATTTTCCGTAGTGTGACCCTCAGGCATGCATAGTATATACAAGAGCCAACACTTACCTGCTGTTCTTCTGTGTCTGTAAACACAAGACTTCCCAATTCCTCCTTGAATAAACAGAAATGCCGTAGTAACATACCTGTGCCAGTTTTTGTACAAGTTCACATTCTGTCCTGTTTGCTAACAGTGGTGGCACTTGTACAAAGGAAGAGTGGCTAAGTGGGTTTTGCCTCTATAAAGCCCCTGCCTTATTGACTTGAAGTCATAAGAATCAGTGTCCTGGCCCACTACTCTGCCTGTTTTCCCAGAGGATTGCCAGCACCTCCCCTTCAAGCCCTTTTCTGACAATCCCCTGAAAACTCACATAACAGCTACAAAATGCACCCAATACCCTGTGCTCCATTTCCTGCCCCATGATTCTCCTGCTATCCTAGAGGTCTCCTGGCACCAGGAACAAAGAGGTAGAGGCATCCTCTACCCCCTAGCCCAAGCCAACAATGTATTGAAAGGACACCTAGCAGCTATAAACTGTACTCCAAACCCTGTATTCCATTTTACCCTAGAAGCTGGCCTGTTTTCTTGGAGGCCATAATGATATCAAAGACCCCAGACCACTCTGTTAATAAGAATTCTAGAGGAAACTTTAGCACCCCAAACCTCACAGACAACAAAGACTGTTGGGGGATGTTTTTGCACTGTATTCAGATACTGATTTCTACACCCAAACATCTACTTATAGACTGAAGGATGGCCTGGTCAAACATTTCCAGTCTCAATATTATATAAAAATTGTTTCCATCACCTCTGGTTCATAAAGATCTGTTCAGTCAATAGCTTGGCAGGAGAAAAGAATAGGGTGAGCTTCTGTTCCCAGACAGTGAATTCCAAAGAGGCCAGAGAGAGGGAGAGAGGAGGAAGTAAGAGACAATGTGAATGCACCAGAAAAATTTGCCATGCAGTTACTAAGAAAGAGTGCCCATGAGGACACACATGGATCAGAGGGAATAAGGGAAAGGAGATGACAAATCATGGGGCATGTGGCTGGGCATTAGAAGCCTAGTGGGGTTAGAATAGCTTATATATCCTGGCCACCTTAGTCCTTACAACTTGTTAATAAAAATGGGAGGACTTGGGCTGGAGAGAGGACTTCATAGTTAAGAGCAAGGTCCACTCTGCCAGAGGTCCTGAGTTCAATTTCCAGCTAACACATGATAGTTCACAACCTTCCATAATATGTTCCAGTGACCTCTCCTGGGGTGTCTGAACAGCTACAGTGTACTCACATACATAAAATAAATTCATTCATTCATTTATTCATTCATTTAAAATGCCAAGACTCAGTGCCATTTATTTAAGAAGTAAATTAAGCCAGAGTGGTTATAGAGACACCCTGAAATTATTTGGGAACAAAATGGGTGAAAATACCTCATATTACTTATGTATTTGGCAACCAATGTGGGGCAAACTAATAATGAGTTCATTCTGGTCTCCTCTTCTGTGGGAACTGCTACTAGCTACACAAATTTGGCCTCAAACTTCTTTAGATTACTTAGGCTCATTGTGCAAAGTTTAAAGTTTGTTACAGGTAGCACTCAAATTTGGAAAATTTTTTCTTGTTTTTGTTTTTCTCTTTTATCTACTTTCTCCCTTTCCTTAACCTCTCCTGTATCTCTTTCCTTTTCCTTTTCTCCTTTAAACATTCAGTATACTTTTAACAGGTCTGATACCAATTGCCTTAAATGAATCCTCAAATTTAAATTCAGGCATGTTATCCCAGCATAGGGACTACAAAAGCTCAAACAAAAAAAGCCAAACCAAACAGCTGAATAAAGCCAAAAAACAGAGGGAATACACACTGATCTGAGGACAGCAGAAACTCCTAGGAATCTGTGAGGATGACCCTAGTTAAGAATCCCAGCAATGTGGGATAATGCACTTGAAACAACCATTTTCGATAATCAGAAAAAAATCCTTCCAAAGGAGAGATTGGGATACCAACCCAGGAAAAAAGCTTCAACCCCATATTTGGCCTGCATACAATATGGGCAGATAGAAGATGGAGCAGAAATTGAGGAAATGGTCCAGCCTGAGACCTAGGCCGTGAAAGGGAGCCTAACCCTGACACTGTTAAGATTATTCTACTATACTTGTAGACATGAAACTAGCATAAGTGTAATCTGAGAGGTTTCATCCAGGAAAATGGATACAAATACTAGATGCTTTGGAAGAGGTGGAGGAAGGACGGAAGAAACAAAGACAGTGAGGTCAAGGGCATAACCAAAATCCCTGCAGTATTTAGTAACCTGTGCCCCTAGAGGCCCATAGAATCTGAAGTGCTATCCAGCGAGCCTGCATGTAACTATCTTTGGCTCCCTGCACATATGTAGCAGTAGTGCAACTTGATCTTCATGTGCAACTCCCAACAGCAAGAGCAGGGCCTGTCTTCAATTCTGTTGGGTGCCTTTGGATTCCTTCCATTTCTGTTATCAAATATTATCATTTTATTCTTATCTATACCTGAATAAAATTTATTGGAGTATTTGTACCACTATTTGATTATCTATTCTTTTATTGATGGACATCAACGACATCCCTTGCTCCACTGCTCAATAGAATGCGATAGTGAATATAGTATGTTACCTCAGAATCCGTCACGTGTACTCTCATGAGTAGTATAACTGGGTCTTATGTTGGTTTGGCTTTCATACTTTTACATTTTAACAGGTTACTCATTGAAATAGAATTTCAATGAAATATTATTTTACTCATCCATTTTACTTCTTTCAACACCTCTTACCATCTCTCAAACTCCCGTTAAACCTCCTCAAATTGATCACATTTCTTATGTTTTATTATTGTTACATTTATGTTTATGTCTGTCTATATGTGTATGTACATACAAATGCAAATATACGCATACACATGGGCATACACATACAAAATATATATGTATATATGCACACAACTTACTGAGTTCATTATTGTTGTATTGTATATATGGTGTAGCCTTTTTCCAACCAGAGCTTCCAGGGACTAAGCCACTACCCAAAGACTATACATGGACTGACCCTGGACTCTGACCTCATAGGTAGCAATGAATAGCCTAGTAAGAGCACCAGTGGAAGGGGAAGCCCTGGGTCCTGCTAAGACTGAACCCCCAGTGAACGTGATTGTTGGGGGGAGGGTGGTAATCAGGGGAGGATGGGGAGGGGAAGCCCATAGAAGGGGAGGGGGAGAGGTTAGGGGGATGTTGGCTTGGAAACCGGGAAGGGGAATAATAATCGAAATGTAAATAAGAAATACTAAAGTTAATAAAGATAAAAATTAATTATTTTATTTCTTTACATCCAAAATATTTTCCCTCTTCCCAGCCGCACCCCCCCACTGCTTTTTACCTCATCTTTTCTCCCCTTTACTTATAAAAGGGAGTTCTTCCCTACCCTGAGGCATCTCACTTCCCTGGATTGTCAAGTCTCACCAGGATTCTATGTATCCTCTCCCAGTGAGGCTAGACTAGGAAATCCTCTAATACATAGGTGCTTCTGGGGGCCTCAGACCAGCCCTTGCATGCTCTTTTGTTGGTGGCTAAGTATCTGGCAGCTCCCAAGGGTTCAGATTTGTTGACACTGTTGGGTTTCCTATGGGATTGCCATTCCCTTAAGCTCCTTCAATCCTCTCCCTAACTCTCCCTTAGTGATCCCCTACCTTATTCCAATGGTTGGCTACAAGTATCTGCATATGTCTCAGTCAGCTCCTGGTAGAGCCTCTCAGATGACAGTCATGCTAGGTTTCTGTCTGTAAGCACAATATAATATCAGTAATAGTGTCAGGGTTTGGTGCCCACCCATTGGATGGGTCCCAAGTTGGGCCTATCACTGTTTGGCCATTTCTTCAATTTCAACTAATGACAATAAAGTTCTTAAAGTTTAAACTCCCTTGTGCAGTACAGTTCATGATCTTTCACTGGAGTAAATATTGTCATCTCTTCACCACCTCAACATTTAGTTTTATGAACAAAGTTAATGACATATTTTTTATATATCAAATCAGAGGAATGTTTGTATTAGCATCAGCTATCTGAGGTAAAGGGTTTGGAAATATGTTTAAGGAATTGAATGTAATTTGTACCTGTGATCTCACTGAGTGTCATATGAGAATCTGAAAATATAATATAAAGAAAACTGGAACAAGAAAGAATGCATGGTTAGGTGGGAGAAGGTTAAGTTCAATATAGTCACATATCTAGCACAGAAATATCCCACTCTAACAATGAGATCCTACTCTGTGTTGTCTGAAACCTTTCTGCTTTGCACATAGTTCATCCTCATTTCTCTATACTTATTTTGAAGCTTTTATGACTCTTTCTATACAATGTTTAGAAAATTTGATTTTGTTTAAAAACATAGTATGTAAAGAGAAAAATAAATTTCTTTAAGAATGAAACATAGTGTGATAACCTTCTTCTGCAAACTAATGAAAACTTTGATCATTTGACAAAACATGTTGAAGCTTTGGTGTCAACTCAAATTTGCTACCTATATTTTAGGCTCAAAGAGAGACATTGTGCCCTTATTGTTATGTAGATAAAAGAGGTCTTGGGCTTAGAAGTGTTTCTCTGACATTTTGATGTTGAATTTGTGTTTCATCATTTTTGTTACATGCTTTGAAGCTTCTATTTAACAATGGATTGAATGGATGTTTCAAGAGAGAATCAATTTGTTTAAATGAAGACTCATTAGACATCATCTAGTTGATCTATTATAAGGCAGAGACTCCTAAGCAGGAAGAAGGCTTTTATTTTGATAACTTCACAACAAAGAATTTTTACATGTATAGAATTTGAGTTATATTCATAATGCCACCTTTTATATGAAGGCAAAATAAAACCAGAAAGCTGTAAAATTATTGATTGCTAATTTTATCTGAAATGGCAGTTAGATTACATTAAAATAGAAGCAAAATAATATAAACATTAAGAAAAAATAATATGAATAATTAGACTTAAGACAAGAATAATACTCCAGAATATTTAACAATATAAAATAAAAAATTAAAATTTCCTGATGAGATTTACCAGTTTTTCTCTTTAGTGTTCTCTTTACCATGATAGTGATTTCCCATGTTGTATTTTGTTGCAATTTGTTGTCAATTTGCCTTGAAATTTACACATTCATTTAAATAATTTTTATAACTGACAGTAGCATAAAACTACTAAAAGTATGAAACAGTTTATTTACTTCAGGTTGAGATACAAACTATTTATTATATTTGATTACATATAACTATAAAACATAAAAAGATAAGTTAAAAGAGATCTTCAATCATTTTAACTCTGTTATTTCCTGTTGTTTTGTAAACAACCCAGATGTCTCTCAACAGAAGAATGGATACAGAAAATATGGTACATATACACAATGAAGTACACCTCAGTTATTAAAAGCAATGACATCATGAAATTTGAAGGCAAATGGATGGAACTAGAAAATATCATCCTGAGTAAGGTAACCCAGTAACAAAACAACACACATGGTACATACTCACTGATAAGTGGATATCAGGAAATAAGCTTGGAATTTCCATGATACAACTCACAGACCATATGAAGCTTAAGAAGAAGGAAGACCAAAGTGTGGCTACTCCAGTACTCCTGAGAAGGGGGAACAAAATAATCATGGAAGGTAGAAGGAGGAAGGAAACTGGAAGGGAGAGACAAGGAAGAGGTTAAAGGGGGGGGCAGGATCAAGTTTGGGAGGAGACAGGATAGATGTACAGAGGGTCAGGAAATTGAACAAAGTTGTATAGCAGTGGGGGATGGGGAAGTGGGGATAGCCACCAGAATGTCCCAGATGCCAGGAAAGCAAGAGCTTCCCATCAGGGAAGACATTAGCTGAAATATACAACAAAGCAGGGAGAGAACCTGTAGAGATTATATCTAGTGTTTAGGCATAGCCCCTGGTTGAGGGATGGGATCACCCGCACATCTTAAAAATATTAACCTAGAATTGCTTCTGACTAAAGAAAAGACAGGGACAAAGAATAGAGCAGAGGCTGAAAGAAAGACCATCCAGAGATTGCCCCACTTAGGGATTCATTTCATATGCAGACATCAAAACCAAACACTATTGCTGGTGCCAAGAAATGATTTCTATTGTCTCATCTCCCTTTCATTCATCATTTTCGGAGTTATGATAGTGTTCAACCTCAAAGGATTTCTTTGGTAAATTATAAATATCAGTATCAAGGGAAAAGAAAAAGATACTAAAGTAATAAAGATGTTTATCTTTTTGTTCTCTGAAATTCAAGTAAACAATTTCCATTACAATAGATGAAAAGGCTAACATGCTTCTATCAAAGAGAAAATACTGATACAAAAGTTATGAGTTAGCAGTAAAAATTGTGAAAGCAAGATTTGTATATATTCAATAATTATATGTTCTTTTTATTAAGCAAAGTGTATTAAATTATAACTTAAAGTCATTAATTTTGTTAATAGCATAATATCATCAAGCTGAGTCATTAATGTATACAAATTACACACTATTTTTAACATAATTCTGGAAAGTTAATTTCTCATACTGTTCATAAATATAAATATTAAGATTTAATATCATACAATAAATTGTGTTTTGATTATAGTTTTATAGGTAAGATGTGCATTTGAGGCACTTGTTATATATGTCATAATTGCCCACATGAAAGAAAAATTAATGAGTAATAGTAAAAGGATAAAGATAGGAGAGCAGAGTGGAGAAAAGAAAAGACAAGAGTCGTTTCATTGAAGTTTTAGTAATTTTATACCTGTTGATTTAACACAAAGAATGCCTGAATACCTGAGGTCCAAGTTTACTGTTATACTTTCAGACCATCTTAAAAACAGTGTCCAAGTGTTTTTCAGAGTAGGTCTGAGCACATAAACACTACCATGGATCAGAAGTCTGCAGCACCGAGTTGTAAGGGCCTTCTGTGGCTTGCTATCACATTTTTGCTTATCATTGTATTAAGTAGGAAGGTAGCATACAAACAGGACCAAATTAATATTTTAAATCAGGTTGCTATGCTTTACTGTCAACAAAAATGAGTAGATATAGATTAACTCCACTAGTTTATCTTAGAAGCAAAAACAGATATCTATGTCAGAAATACAAGATGCTAGTGAGATGGCTTAGCAGGTAAAAATCATATCTATTTAGTCCATGTCTTTTTATTGGAGAAATGAGTCCATTGATGTTAAGCGATGTTAAAAAGAATGATTACTATTTTCTGTTAGGCACCAATGGAAGGAGAAGCCCTTGGACCTGCCAAGGTTGAACCCCAGTGTAGGGGAATATCGGAGGGGGCAGGAAAGGGGCTGGATTGGGAGGGAAACACCCTTATAGAAGAAGGGGAGGGGGATAGGAATGGGGTCTTATGTCCAGGAAACCAGGAAAGGGAATAACATTTGAAGTGTAAATAAAAAACTATCTAGTAAAAAAAAATGACTTAATGGAATTCTTAGGCAAATGGATGGAACTAGAAATTATCATCCCGATTGAGGTACCCCAATCAGAAAAGAACACACATGATATATACTCATTAATAAATTGATATTACTCCAAAAGCTGGGAGTACCCAAGATACAATTCACAGACAACATACAATTTCTTAGAAGGAACAAAATCCAGAGACTGCCACACATTGGTATCTATCACTAAACTCAGTCACTATTGAAGACGCCAGGAGGTGCATGTTGACAGGATTATGATATGGCAGTGTCCTGAGATGTTCTGCCAGAGCCTGACAAATACAGTGGAAGATGCTTGCTGCCAACCATTGGACTGAGAACGAGGTCCCCAATGGAGGGGTTAGAGAAATGCCTGAGGTAACTGAGGGGGTTTGCAATCCCATAGGAAGAACTACAATATCAACCAACCAAACACCCCAGAGCTCCCAGGTACTAATCCAAAGGGTACTCATGGAGCCACCCATGACTCTAACTGCATATGTAGCAGAGGATGGCCTTGTAAGGCATCAATGAGAGGAGAGGCCCTTTGGTCCTCTGAAGGCTTGTTGTCCCTACACCAGTGTAGTGGAATAACAGGGCAGGGAAGCAGGAGTGAGTAGGTGGGTGGGTGGGAGAACACCCTCATGGAGGCAGTGTTGCAAGATTTCTGGATTGGAAACTGAGAAAGGGGATAAGATTTGAAATGTAAAGAAAGAAAATATCCAATAAAGAAGTTTTATCTAGCAGGCCTTAAAAGGTGAATTAAATGCTCAGAGCCCTCACAAAATATCTTGATGTGGAACCATTCAATTCTAGTTCCAGCATTCCGAATGAAAGACAGTCTAAGTTGCCTGTTGTGTGCAAAGTGGCAGAAAACAAAACAAAACAAAAACCCGAAAAACAAAAATATAAAAAGATAGAATTTATCTCCATAAGGGGGGAGAAGATAATTCACTCCTGAAAGTGGTCCTTGGACCAATACATGTTTGTTATAGTACAGGTACCCATTGTCACATACACATGTCATGTATATATGTTGGTACTGTTTTAATGCTCCAGCTACCTTCATATCTAAACTGTTTTCTCACTTATCTTTCTTCAGCCTCTGTGTACTTATAATGTCAAAATATCATGAACACGATGCTCTATATTAGTAAGTATAGTATAAGACCCATAGACTAATTTAAAAACAAATAAATTTTGTCCTCAGAGAGCTTACTATAATACAGAGAGACAACAATAAATGTCAATAGTTAGGCATTTAAAATTTATGATTCAAGCAAGCCTGGTTATTGCTACAAAAATCCATATATATTTTCTGTCCTTCAGCACTGTATGTGAGGAATTGAAATAAGATCTGAGTCGAATTTCCACAGTTATCCGTCTGCTGGCTATCTGATCAATTTGACTGTGTATATCAGAATAGCATATTTCCTTACGCCTAAGTGGGCTTGATTTTATTACCTTTAAGTTGTATATTTAATAGCGTGTCACCAGTATGCCCATTGCTGAGAAAGCAGACTATTCTCCATTATTCACTGTTACTACTGCGGGCACACTCCTACAGTTCTGCAATCTTTCTGCCCTACAAAGCCCTCTAATTCCCATGCCCAGATTTGCTTCATGAGCACTAGAGCATGTCATTAGTTATAACTCATCAGTTGTGGCATGATCACATCAATTCCACACCAATGTCTTTTGTTCTCATTTAAATACAATTTTCCTTATTGCCCAGCTCTCAAATATGTTTTATTCACTGAGTTCTGTAATGAAATATGAAGCAGGGTTTGCATTCGGCAGTAAGATTTTTTTTTTGTTCTTTTTTTTTCGGAGCTGGGGACCGAACCCAGGGCCTTGCGCTTCCTAGGTAAGCGCTCTACCACTGAGCTAAATCCCCAGCCCTGGCAGTAAGATTTTTAAGGTTGTATGTTTTGTCATTTGACTTAGTGCCTATATCTCTCTCTATTCTGAAAAAATCTAACAAGTTATAAATGCAGACTACCTATTGCAACAATGAGTAATGGTTCTTCTGGGAAAAAAAAACCCAACAACAACAAAAGAGAAAGAGCAACAAGCAAACCAATTCACAACAAAAGGTAAAGTAATGTCAGGCGCATCAAGTCGTTTTTATATCTTAACCGATTTCCCAATCTTTGGATTCCTATAATGAACACAGGTCCTGATGGTGATACTCTTACTCTACATTTGAAGTTCTACTTTCTGAAGTGAAAATAATCGTTAATTCCTTTCATTGTTATAATAGAATCTCTTCATTTGTAATTATAGGCTCAGATTGGTAGATCAACTAGTTCTCACTGCTTATAGACTCCTTTAATAATACTCATTTAAGTGTCATCTCTCAAGTTCATTATAAATTCAATTATGTTTTGATTCGTGTTTTATCTACTACGTTGACCTTTCACAACATTTCAGTGTTAGAGTCCAATTACTCCTAAGTCTGTGTTACATGCAGTATTTCTGCATTTCATGTGTCAATTTTTACAAAAATATACACTTGTGGGAAAATATTAAAAATACATGAATTTAAAAGTTTTTCAAAGTAGTTAACTATTTAACATATTTAAAATTGTTCAGGCTTCAAAAGCTTGGAATACCTAGGATACAATTCACAGACGGCCCCATCTGGGGATATATCCCATATAGAGCCACCAAATGCAGTCACTATTTCTGATGCTAAGAAGGGCTTGCTGACAGGAGTTTGATATAGCTGTCTCCTGAGAGGCTCTGTCAGAGCCTGACAAATATAGAGGCAGATGCTCGCAACCAACCATTGGATTGAATATTGGGTCCTCAATGGAGTAGTTACAGAAAGGACTAAAGGAGTTGAAGGGGTTTGCAACCCCATAAGAAGAACAACAATTTCAACCAACCAGATGCCCCAGAGCTCCTAGGGACTAAACCACTAACCAAAGAGTACACGCAGAGCAACCCATGGCTCCAGCTGCATATTTAGCACAGGATGGCCTTGTTGAGCATCAATGGGAGGAGAGGTCCTTGGTTCAAAACCCTATAAATGTTAAAGCGGTCTTGTTTCATAGTATAAAACTACTGCTGTTTGTGAAAATGAACAGGCTATATAAACCAATTTTCTTTTGAAATAATTATTTTTATATCTGTATATTAGTGCTATGAGAACCTTAGGTTAGAAAATCTACTTTTCTTTTGTTCATGGTCACATCTTAGAGTCATAACTTGTCAAACTGCTGAGATGTTTGAATGCTCAAAATCAAGCTATGTCTACCACCCACTTTAAGGTGAATATCACAGAAAAGAGAACAGAAAGAATATAAGAGATAAGAGTCCCCACAGGAAGAACAACAATATCAACCAACCACCCCCACCCCCACCCAGACCTCCCAGGGACTACACATGGAAGGACCCATGGCTCCAGCTGCATATGTAGAAGAGCATTGCCTTAGCTGGCATCAATGGGAGGGAAGTCCTTTAGTCCTGTGAAGGCTTGGGTGACCCAGTGCAAGGGAATGCTAGGGCGTTGAGGTGGGAGGAGATTTGTGGGTAGAAGAGCACCCTCATTGAAGCAGGGAGAACAGGGGAGAAGATAGAATTAACTGGGAAAGGGAATAACATCTAATAGATAAATAAATAAAATAACCAATAAAAAAGGGGGGAAGAGGAGTCCCCAAGCTTCATGTACTGTTTGGCTGTGGGTGTCTGCATCTGTATGATTCAACTGCTGGTTGGAGCCTCTCAGAGGACAGCCATGCTAGACTCCTTTCTACAAGCGTAACAGAGTTTTAGTAGTGTCAGGAATTGGTGCTTGCCCATGGGATGAGTCTCAAATTGGGTCGATTATTGGTTGGTCATTCCCTCAGTCTTTGCTCCATCCCCAGTTCCTATAATTCATGTAGACAGGATAAATTTTGAGTCAAATATTTTGTGGGTGGGTTGATGTCTCTATTGTTCCACTGCTCTCTCGGAAAGGAATAGGAGCCCCATAGGAAGATCAACAGAGGCAACTAAATTGGATCTTTGTGGCTCTCAGAGACTGAACTATCAACCAAAAGCATACACAGGCTGGACCAAGGTCTCCACACACATATGCAGTATATGCGTAGCTTTGTCTTCACATGGTTCCCAAACAACTGGAGTGAGGACTATCCTAACAGCTGTTGCCTGTCTCTTCTAGCTGGGCTGCCTTCTCTGGCTTCAGTGGGAGAGGATGAGCCTAGCCCTGCAGGAATTTGATTTGTCTGGGTTTGGCAATACAGGGCGCTGGTGGGGGAGGGGACTTCTCGGAGGAGAAGATGAGAGGAGACGGATGGGAGGATTGTGGGAGGGGTGGGAGAGAGGACGCAGTGAATGGGATATAAAGAGAATAAATAAATAAATAAATAAATAAATAAATAAATAAATAAATAAATAAATAAATAAATAAAATTTAAAAAGAAACTTGTTTTCTGAGGGGACAGGCTCAATGAATATTACAAAATCTTAAATGGGGTTGGAGTGAAATTTTATTTGTAAAAATATGAACATTTTACCAGTGAGGAAAATATCTCTACTTCCTCCAGTGTACCTTAAGTCTGTATAGATATGACTGGGAAAATGAGGTCCCAGGACTCCCCCGTTTTTACCATTTTTGTGAGGTATAAAGATATAAGAGTAGGGGATGAATGAAAATTCTGTCATTAGACTACGACATCACTCTAACAATAAAAATCTTGTAGCAGTAGCACTAACTGGCACAGGATTTTAACAACTTTCAGTCTGTCGATATTGTGTTATAGATTATGGGGAAGGGTCCATGGAGAGTCATACTTTACTAAGTAATTATTGACATATAATTATGTAACAGGCCTCCAGAAATTAGTATGCCCCAGACCTTAGCACAACGTGCCCCATGATGGAAGGACCTTTCATATTTTGGAATCCAGCATGTAAGCAGCAACACCTTTCAAAATGAGAACAAAGACCTAATCCATCCAAGTTTATAGTTCTGGGAACATCCTTAAATGTATTTACTTTTTCGCTTTCATAATTCTGCTTCTGGTTAATTGTTCTTGATAACTGAGGCATGTCAAACCAGGATGTAGTTTTTGTGCTTACATTGTTTAGAAAGACTCGGAACTGTAGGAAGGTCATGACTACTCAGGGTAGTCACTGGCCAATTAACAAAGGCTTTCTATTGGCATAAACATAGGTCCAATATATCATCTTTAATGGAAACCTCACAAAAGTGGTAAAAACGGGAGAGTCCTGGGACCTCATTTTTCCAGTCATATCTATACAGACTTAAGGTACACTGGAGGAAGTAGAGATATTTTCCTCACTGGTAAAATGTTCATATTTTTACAAAAAAAATTTCACTCTGACCCCATTTAAGATTTTGTAAAATTCATCGAACCTGTCCCCTCAGAAAACAAGTACTTTAAAAAATAATAAAAAGAAGAAATAGCAGGAAAGAGGAATGGGACCTCCAAGACATAGAAGAGGATCCAGGGAGGCAATCACAGGTTGAAAGTGATAAAACACATCATATATACTTCAAAGGTTCTCATAATAAAGCTTATAACTATGACTTAAATTTAATATATGCCATTTAAAATGATAAAGACATGTTCTAGTTAGAATTTTATATTAATAATTTAATACTTTTTTATAACAATTCACAGTGAGACATATTTTATGTTTTTCACATGAAAAGGAAACGTTTTCAGGAAGTTAAAACTATCCAAATTCAGGAGAGATGAACAAGTGTACCTTTCAAATGTCAGTAAAACATCATTTTTGCCATTTCATGCTTCTTTAAAATGTGCTTGCAAAAAGTCTTAATCTCTTGAAAACTTTATTGTTTCCATTACTTTTATAAATAGTGATTTTAATAAGTGGTCATTCTATGTTACACTATCAAGTCTTATTTCAGAAATGAGATTATTACTTTATGACATATATTTCAGATGAGTTTCTTCAAGCATCTCTTTTTTTTTTTTTTTTTTTTTTTTTTTTTTTTTTTTTTTGCAGGTGAGAAAAGCAGCAGCAAGCTCATCTGAGCACTGCTGCAAGTTCCTTTAATACCCTCCACTCATGCCCCCATTGGTTCCAAGAAAGTAGCTATTCTAAACAGCAGTTCCTGATTGGCTGGCACTGTTTGCACCAGCAATCCTTGCTCTCTCAGGCAGTTCTCAATTAGGTCCTCCACAGGAATGCTGGTGTCATAGGCAATTCTCAATTAGGTCCTCTTACAGGAGGAGATGCTTTGGCAGCTGCAGTGCCCCCAGAGTTTACATAAAGATAGCCCTGCCTTTCCTGCTACAGATAAACCAATACAATGTCTCAGATTTGCTAAGGCAAGCTAAAGGGGAAAAAGAAGGAAACAAATACAATAACATAAACATGGCAATTGTTCAAGCTGGGTGAGAGGTATATGGAATCCACTGTAATGTTCTCTGTACAACTACAAAAATATTTCCATAACAATTTTCTTTTTTAATTAAGCAAGAGCCTATCTTACTTCATTAGTGAGTAATTCAGTCCAAAACCTACTAAGTAGGGCTAAAAGGAGATGGGAAAGGAGACAGCAGCTCAGCCCCATTCTGGTTTAAGCTGTTGTGATATTTATTAATCTTGTCAATTTGAGTGGACTCAGGAAAACCTATGAGATTAATAAAACATGCACCTTCTATAATGTGGGCACAAAGGCTATAACCCCACAAACAGAATGTTGTCTTGGTAAATTCGTTATAGGATGATATAACCGGGATGGGAGTAAAGAAGAGGGCCTAACTGGAGGAAGTGGGTCTTTGATGCTTTGCCCCTAGGGACTATGACTTTCTCTGTGTCTTTTTTTTTCAGTTTCTTTTTATTTTATTATGAAGTTTTTCCAAGTTATATTTTAATTAGCATAGAAAGTAAATGGTTCTGTTGTGACTTTTTTACATATTTTGTATTTATTAATAAGCCTTTTCAACTCACCTCTCCCAGGCTTCTTCACTCTCCTGCTAACCAACAGCCCTCAAGTAGTTCCCTTTCTCTGTAAATGTCATGTAAACCATCCAGACTTTGTCTTTTATGGTCCCTTTTCTAGTTTTTTTTTATTAACTTGAGTATTTCTTATATACATTTCAAGTGTTATTCCCTTTCCCGGTTTCCGGGCAAACATCCCCCTCCCCCCTCCCCTTCCTTATGGGTGTCCCCCTCCCAACCCACCCCCCATTGCCGCCCTCCCCCCATAGTCTAGTTCACTGGGGGTTCAGTCTTAGCAGGACCCAGGGCTTCCCCTTCCACTGGTGCTCTTACTAGGATATTCATTGCTACCTATGGGGTCAGAGTCCAGGGTCAGTCCATGTATAGTATTTAGGTAGTGGCTTAGTCCCTGGAAGCTCTGGTTGCTTGACATTGTTGTACTTTTGGAGTCTCGAGCCCCTTCAAGCTCTTCCAGTTCTTTCTCTGATTCCTTCAACGGGGGCAAGCATCTCTTCTTAAAACTAGGAAATGGACAGTGCTTCTTTGGCCTGGTTATCTTTCATCTTGCTTACTTCTCCCACTAAGTGATTAATTTTGCTGACTGACCATTCTTAAGACTAAAACGTGGAAACAAGAGTAATGAATGCAGGGAGAAATTTCTATCTTAATTGACAGTGAGTGATTCATTTCTTCTCTAACTGTTGCTTCTCACTAAACCCTCATTTTCTGAGAAGTTCATTCCACATATTTGAATTTCATCCACTGTTCTTAAAATACACAAATGTTTCCAGTCGGGTCTCTTTTACTACTTCTCACAGAAGTACAATATGAGCCAAGCTGTAATATATTTTTCCTTAAAATGTAGAAAAATAAAACACAAGGTCTAGTGTTTACTTTTCCTTTTATTGGTTTCTTTTTTATTTTTTAAATTTTATTTTTCTTGGATATTTTATGTCTTTAAATTTCAAATGTTATCCCCTTTACTCTGTCTCCTATAAACCCTCCTCACTCCCCCTGCTTCACTGAGGATGCTCCCACCAACCTACCCACTCCCACCTGAATGCCATGACATCTCCCTACATTGGGAAAACAAGCCTTCTCAGGACCAAGGGCTTTTTGTCCTATTGATGCTAGAAAAGGCCACCCTCTACTTCATATCTAGCTGGAGTCATGGGTCCCTCCATGTGTACTCATTCATTGGTAGTTTAGTCCGTGGGAGCTCTGGTGCGGTCTAGTTGGTTGATATTGTTGTTCTTCCTGTGGAGTTGCAAACTCTTTCAGTTCCTTCAGACTTTTCTCTAACTCCTCTTTTTTTGGGGGGTCCCTTTGTTCAGTCCAATGGTTAGCTGCAAACATCCTCATCTGTAGCAGTAGGGCTGTATTAGAGCCTCTCAGAAGACACCCATATCTGACTCCTGTCAGCAAGCATTTTTTGGTGTCAGCAATAATAACCAGAAATTTTATTCAAAAAATTCCAAACATTTTCACTTTTTGTAGCTTCTCTCGTAATCTGTAATACTTTTTTTATTTTTTTCAATTATATACTTCCTTAAGTGAATGGGAACTCATGAACACCCACAAAAACTAGAATGTAGTCTTGAGTTTCCTTGTATTTCATAATATCTATGTCCAGGATATGGTTAGAATGTGTAAACAAAGTCAACAGGATAGAAATTTGATTATCAAGAGGGATAGTGCTGAACTTGTGGGATGAAGTAGAAGGCAGTTTGGACATTGAGCTTCAACTTTTGGAATGGAGTAATATTGTCTTATGAGATATTACATATCCAATTTGACATTTAAATTTCCCTTTCCTTCTGTTGTCTATATGATTTCTTCTCAGAGTTCACAGTCATTGTGAGGCTTCTCAAAGTTGTGTTATATTGAGCAGCCAGAAACAAGAATAATATAGCTACTGGTATCATGATACATTTAGTACTTTTACATTGTAGTGATAAAATACAATGGCCAAACATTAAGGAATGAAAAACCCATTTTAAATTTCATTTTGGAATTGAAGAGAACATTTTTAAAAATAAATCTACATGGCTAATAAACACTTAAATATAGTTTACTTTCATAATACAATTTCAGTGAAAAAAGTATTTCCAAGGAGGAATTATGAACTCCTGAGCCCTAAGCATGATGTGTGGTGCCACAAAAGTGTACTAACCATTACCTCATCAAATTTTCCCTAGCAAGATTCAATTGCATAGTGCTTGCAACTTGTCTATACTGCTCTTGACAATATCCTTATTATTCATATTTTGCTCTTATATTCACTAGGCAGATATTGAATATCAAACTGTTGTGCTCTCTGCTATATGTGATATGGGCTCACTTATCTTTTAACACAATCTGTTCTTACTATGATAAAACACATGAACACTTTTAATATCAAGTTGCTAATCCTAGCAAATCTTTCTTCAATTTCTCGTTTTCCCCCTCAATTAGACAGCATTGTTTGGGATTCAAGGTGTGCATTAAGGAGGTACCTGAATTCTAGTGGGATCATACTGGGATCCAGGGTGTGTCTGCATTCCAGCTCATATCATGTAGACCTAGCAGGTCTTTGGATATGACTTCTTGCCAAAGCACCCATGCTCCTAGACCAGAACTTCTCTAAAAGCAAGAAAGAAATCACCAATGCTGACAATAACCAAAGAAAGGTTTGACAGACTATAATATGCACTACTCTCAGAAGAAGGGCTACTTAAAAGCATCAGAGGGGAAGTTCAATAAGTTTGGTCAGAAATGGTAGTCAGTACAGTGAGGACAGGGCAATGGAGGTAGGTTTGCTCATGAGTTCACGTAGTTGAGTGCAGATCAGTGGAAGCAATTGATGCCGGAGTATAAAAAGGAGTCAGAAAAGTAGAACAAACTGGCAGAGTTAGTTTGAGGCCAAATAGAACAATGCAGTGAGAAGCTAAGCAAAGCCAGATTAAATGAATCTGCTTGGAGAGGAGTTTGAGCTGCAACAACTGAGTTGAAACAGACATCCAGCATCTAGAAAGAGCTATAAAGGGTGAGCTTATTAATCAGTAAGCCTCTGAGATTATATGACATCAGGTGAATTAAAGATACAATTATACTTGCTGTTATAAAACATCATAACCAAAAGCAACTTACAGATGACAGAGTTGATTTTCTCTTACGGGTGCATAGGGATCAGAGTCCATCAGGACAGGACAGCTTGGTAATAAGAAAAGGTATGATCAGGAAGCAGAAAGAACTATGATATGCCACAAATCGTACACAACACAACCTAAATACCAGGCCTTTGAAAGATCATGTGTAATAATCAGAATAGAAATTGTTTTTTCTCTCATTGAAATCCCCACAGCTCTTGTGTTCACTGATTCTATAGAACATATTTATTCTTCTTACTATATTCTTGATTATGTTTAAAATAATTTCTATCTTTGCAGATCTTTAAATGCAAGGATGCTTTTTAATATATCTTTAGTTTTTCAAAGTATTAGAGGCAGTATTCAATCCCACAGTTCATATCTACTTATAAAGTTAAGATTATGAATAAAAATGGCTCAAGTGGAATCTTAATCATTATATTCCAATAAAGATATCAATAGTAAAAGAAACTAAAATAATAAAGCAATTAACTGCTTTTTTGATGAAGAAGCAAGATGACTTTCAGTAGATTATCTGCAGTCACATCAGAAGCTGTAATCTGGTAATAGAATGTGTCTGTGAACTCTCATAGCCAATTCCAGGTAACATACTTTCTCCAAAAAGACTTAAACATTTATAATAAAAACCATGAACTAATTATCCAAGTATTTCAATATCTGATTCTGTAAGGAACATTCTCATTTAAACTAGTGCATCCCCATGATGTGACTTACGGCTTGTGTTGTACCAGTTTTCATAGTCAAAATTAAAAATAAAAGTGATTTCTTCACAGAATCTTATCTGCACGCCACAAAAGAGAGATTTTTTTGTGCCTAGGAAAGAGGAAGGATAAACAGTGACCATTACTCTCTGAAAGGGACTTAGAGTAACTAAAGATATGTGTCTACATAAACAATTGCTCTTAGACTCTGACCCCACAATACCCTCTATTCACTGTGACAATTTTAATTCTTCTAGGGCATTACCTTATAACAGTTATTGTTTTTATGCTCTCACTCAACTCCCTACTAACATAATACTTTGAGTGAATAACTTGTCAGGGCATCAGGGATAAAGGCCAATTTCCGACTCCTTATCAAACTAAAATTTCCTTGTTTCATTTGTGTGAAATTGTCATTTCTTGTCTAATATAAAGAAAAGCTTTCTGATTTTCTAAATCTTTTCACTTATTTTCAGTATTTTGTCAGCCACAAAACTTATAGTTTTTAAACTTTACCTTATCTGAGTGGTAGCTCTAAGAGCAAAAGTAGGGAAAAACAAAACATGCATTCACTGTGAATGTCCCGTAGCTTCCTGTCACCGTGAAGGTACCTGTGGCAATAAACTACATCTTACACTCTGTGCTCCGTTTCCTGCACCACAACTCTGACGGCTTTGCAGGAGACAATGAAGGCTTGAGGGTTACAAGATCGCACTGGTAATAGGTACCTTAGAGGAAATTCTACCAACAAAACTCCCAATGAAGACCTCTTCCTGGACCAGAACTCATCACCAGAACTGCAGGCCACTAAAGTCAGAAGACCAAGAGAGACTAGAAGCAAAGGGATAAAAAATCCAACAAATACCATCCTAAAAGATAAACTCAGAAATCAGCACCTGAACCTGTAGTAACTACAAACTTGGATGGCCAACGGCCAGCATAAGAGCACAACAGCCAGGGCAATATAGCATGAGAGGCCTTTATAGAGGAAAGGAATAAATCCCTTACAAAAATACAGGAAAATACAATCAGAAAGTTAAAGGAAATGAATAAAACTGTTTCAAACCTGAAAACAAATATAAAAGCAATAAAGGAAACACAAGCAGAGGGAATCTTAGAGATGAAAAAAAAGCACATAAGATAACAGGAGTTACAGACAGTAGTGTTAGCTACAGAATGCAAGAGATGGGAGAGAGAATCCCAGGTGTAGGTGTGCTATAGAAAAAATTGATGCATTGGCTAAAGAAAATGTTGATCTCAAATGTTCCTGACACAATACATCCAGGAAATCTTGGAATCCACGAAAAGACCAAACTTCAGAATAATAAGAAGAAGCAGAAGATTCCCAGCTCAAAATTCTAGAAACTATTTTCAACAAAATTATAAAAGTAACACTTCTAAACCTAAGGAAAGATATGCCTATAAACACACAAGAAGCATAAAAACACCAAATAGACTGGACTAGAAAAAATTCTCTCATCACATAATAATCAAAACACTGAATATACAGAACAGAGAATATTAAAAGCTGTAAAGAAAAATGCCAAGTCACATATAAAGGCAGACATATCAGAATTACACACAAATTCTCTACAGAGATTGCAAAGGCTAGAAGGTTCTGGGCATATGTCTTGCTCTCTCTAGGAGACCACAGATTCAGCTCAGACAAAATTCTAAACCACCACAGAGGTAGAAAGCAAGATACTCCATAACAAAACCACATTTCAAAAATATTTATTCACAATTCCAGCCCAACACAGCATAGTAGAAGGAAAACTCTGACCCAACCAGGTTAAGTACACCAAAGAAAACCCATGAAAAAAAATTCAGCATGAGTGAAACTAAAATAAGGAAAACACACACACACACACACACACACACACACACACACACACACACACACACAACACCTTTCTTATATTTACCCCATTATCTTCTTCTTGCCTATTTCTATTTCTGCTGCTGTAAACACTCCTCTGAGACCACTTTTCCACTCTCATATCATTTATAAATCTTTACTCCTTGTGTTTGACCCACTTAATTTAGTGATGGTTGCATGAGCAAGGTTATTTATTTGAACAAGGGTTGTATGCCACTGGCTATAATAATAAGGAATATTACTATCCCTCCCTAAGCAATTATTACTCTTTCCTAACTCCTCAGGAAGGGTAGAACCTTACTAGATTTGTTCATTCTTTCGTAAAGAATTACTGACAGTTGTATTTTGTTGAGGTATTGTACGGGTAGCAACAGCTACTATGAATTCGTAAGTATAATAAATATTCCATGTGTAAATGACAGCTTTTTTCTTGTTCTTTATTCTTATGTCTCTTATGTTCTTTCATTCTTCTAGGCCACAATACATGCTGAGTACGTTCTGAGTAAGTGATATAGCTGTTCCCTTAAGGACAGACGAGCAAAAATCACTTCATCTCATCTCTTATGTTAGACCTGTGGTTTTCTGCCTTCCCTGACCTTATGCTATAAAGACATTCCTGGTATTAAGACTGGAAGAGCTAATATATGGGCCTAAACAGAATTTGTTGCCAGTTAAACAACATATCCACTCAGCAAATATCTGTAACCCCCGTCTCCCCAGGACCATGGCCTCCTGAAGAAGTTAACAGTATCAGGAATGATTCTCGTTCAGTTAAGTGGGCATTAACTTCAGTCAATATTTTATTACCCCTATAGTCAGCATCTTTGATCATTGCATAGTGAGCACATATGCCTGGCATGTTAATATTACTGTGTGCAGAATCCATACATGTGTATGACTGTCAATATCCTTTGTTCCCCAGCAGGATATAAAACCCTCTTTAACACTACAAAGGTAGTTGACTGTATCCAGTATAGTTCCAATTTTATTTCTTTAATGTCTTTAATATCACAGGTGTTCTATCCCCTTCTCTGATTCCTCCACCTTGTGGCAAATTCATAAATCTCATTACATTTAAAGACATTATTTACAACTTAAAAAAAGTATCTAGAACTTTGACCTAGAATATGTATCTGAGAGAGAACATAACTGGGTCGGGGTTTGCTTAGGCTTAAGAGTAAATTGAGTTTCAAAATATTTTCAAGTTACTTCCATTGCCCCACAAATTTTATGAATTTTTTTTTACTTTCCAGCTGAATATAAACTTATTTATTGACTGAGTGGTTGGGTTTTTGGTTGCTTTCTTGAGTTCTTTGCACATTATACACAATACTTCTTTGCTAAACGTTTAGATGCTAAATAGTATGCTTTCGCTTTACTTAGCAGTGTCCTTTACACTACTCAAATATTTTAATTCCTTACGTCCTACTTATCAATGAACAGTTTCCAAGTGAACAAATTCCCATTTAGAAAATCCATACCCATTCTTATCTATATTATGAATGTTTTCCTCTTCATGTTTTTGCTTCAGATTTTGCATTAAGGCTTTTGAATCCTTTGAAAGTTTTCATGGCTGTTTTTTGTTTGTTATACAAGTGGATATAAGTGCCTAGTTTCCTACTTCCACAAGTACATAAAGAGTTTTCACAAAACCATTTTGTATGATTTTATCCAGTGAATGTTTCTGTAAATTTCGTTAAAGCTATGGTAGCTTTATCTGCATTACTATAATTTTTGTGTTTTCTTTTCTATTCCATTGTTCCATATGTATACCTTTCTGCTAGTAAACATAGTGGTGATATTTAAATGGCTCTCTTGATATACTTTCAAACATCCAGTTTATTTCAGTTCAGGAAGCATTTTTGTTTCAAATGAATTTAACCTGTCTTTTGTTCTAGTTCTTTAAAGAGTGGCACTGGAATTTAGATGGAATTGCATTGAATTTTTAATTTTCTTTAGGAAGGATAACTATTCCACAGTCTTAATTCTTCAATTCCAAAGTTATGAGAAAATATTTTGTCAGTATACTCAGCTTCTTCCTTGAGTGTATGAAAATTTCATTATAAAGGTGTTTACCCAGTTCTGGGACAGCGAGCCACCAGGCCGGACTGCACTAGGGGATGTCAGGCTTGAGTTTTGCACGCAGGACCTTGAGTATGCTGGGTGGCAAGTTTACCATGGCTTCCAGCCACACTGTGTTGATGTGGCTGTTAGCCTCTACATGTATATTCTATTGCCCAAAAGGCAGGAACCATAGTCAGGTATGTCATTGCTAAAGGAGACCTGGGCATCATTCAGACGACTTCAGCCACTGACCTGAAGACCAAATCAGACGGCTTGGTAGCGATGAGCATATGCTCTTCCCAGGCATGGAAATTCCAGAAGCTGACAATTTCAGGGGATCTGCCTCCGGGGAAGTGGATCAAGAGCTGATTGAAAACAGACAATGGGAAGAGATCCTGAAGCAGCCATGCCCATGGCAGTACAGTGCTATCAGTTGACCTCTTAGATGGTACCAAGGAATTCACTGAAGGTCTTCTTGACAATGTAACAGTTCTCATTGGGGTTGCTTAAGAAGGAAAGGCCATTGCAGGCATCAACCAGCCGCATTACTATGCTTTGTGTTAGAGAACTGTGTCAGCAAATCATGACTATAGCACTTATAAGACAACTTTAAACTGACCACTAACAAAGAATAAAGTGAAATTTTCATATATAAAAATGAATTTTACATACTTTAACTTTTCCTCTTTTAGTGGACGTGCTTGCATTCATTTATGGAATTAAGATTATAGTGTGGGTGGTGTTAAGTTGGCATTCAGGGTTTTATGATTTATCCCCAGATTTCTCATGAGGAACTCAATATTACAGATTTAGTACATTGTGACACTAGATATTACACAAGGGCCGACCTTGCAATTGCAGCATCACCTGCAGTGTCCCTTCCATTTCTATTCCAGTTCCTAGGTGTTTCGTCCACAGTGACAATGTCTGTGATAGAAAGTCACATCCTTGTCTTTTTTATTTCTGATGACTGCTTTGGATCTGGGCATCGATCAGGTTCTAATAGTGGCTCTGAATCTTTTTCCAACTGCGACTCTGGCATTTGCTGTCATTCCAGATTTGTCTTTGGTTTTAGCTCTGTATTATGTTATATTTTCCTCTGGCCTAATGTCTGGAAGTATCTATGTAAGTACTTTTCAATATTTTGGAATACATTTTTAGCACTCTCACTGTTTTGCACTTCTTGCCTCATCTGGGATTGTGTCATGCAGTTTTGGAGAGTTGCTACTGATTCTTGGGTAAGGTTGTAGAGATAATCCAGGGCTGCCTATGTAACTCACATAGAAAATCATTTAAGATATGAAGGGAATCAGTTGTGTTGGGGGGCTAGGGTAGGGATGATGATTTGCTAATTTCTCACAGGGCCAGTCAAACTTCACCTCAATCACAGCTCAAAGAGATGTGTGTCTGTGTGTGTGTATGTGTGTGTTTGTGTGTGTGTGTTTGTGTGTGTGTGTGTGTGTAATCTGTGACTCTCTCTCTATCTATCTATCTCTGTATGTGTGTGTGTGCTTTAAGATAGAAATATGTTTTATGTATGTGTGTTTGCCTACATTACCTCATGTGTACTATGTGCCTGTAGGTTCCCATAGAGACCAATAAAGTGCTTTGGGTATCTTAAGACTGGGGTGAAATGTGACTGTGAAAAAAACTCATAAATATTGAGAACCAAATCAGAGCTATTGAAAGAACAGCGTTATTAAAATTTTCTCTATCTCTCCAGCCCTGTCCCATATTAATTTTAAAGTCAAGTTCAAACCTGTTTTAATTTAATTAACCATATATATTCTAGTTTTATTTGGGACTACCCATGTAGATTTTATATTCTTGATTACTCTATTTAAACCAGTTCTTACAATTTAAGAATCCACTTATTAAACAATTCTTGTTTTTATGTAAGACAAATACAGAAATTATATTTTTTTGTGAAAGAAATCAATGCATTTATGTGGTAGGATTTTCCCATAATAAATAACATTACAGGACACCAATCATTGCATGAATAGGCAGGACTTCAGGGTTGGGAAGAGTAAGAGTGAGGCAGGAGAAAGGAATGGCCCTTTGGACAGCAGGAGATAGAGGGGCATACAGAATGTAGGAAGCAGAGACTGTCGGTCACTGGAGGATTTCTAACATAGAATAATTTACAAAATTAGGATGATAGTTTCTACCTGTTGATTATAAACTAAGATTTATCGTGTCTTCCTAAATGTGGTGACTCAACTGAGTTCTAGAGACAGGTAAAGTGGCAAAGCATTATGTGCACGGGTGGTGCACCCTAGCTAGCCACGGGATTTGGAAATACAGGGTATGCAGGACAATAACCAGCCATGGGAGATTGAGAGCTGGAAGGAGAAAGCAATTTCAGAGCTCTGAGTCAGAGAGTTTGCAGGGTTGAGAACAGGTTGGCCGGTGTGCTAGTGCAAAGCTGGTGGTAGCATGGTATACTTTTTAAATATACTTCATGCTACACATTTCTGTTAAAGAATGACAGAATGTGTGTGTGTGTGTGAGTGTGTGTGTGTGTGTGTGTGTGTGTGTGTATAAAACTTCAAATTTCAACAGAATAAGTAAAAAATATACAAAATATTTCAAGGAGTAACAAAACTGAGATGGTATCTCCAAGTTGTGGAGAGAAAATTACACTCAAGGTCACTAGGAGTCTTGGAATTTTTTCTCTACATACTAATTTGGTTTCTGTTACCTTCTGGATGATAGGGGTCATTCATCTGCTAGAGGTCATTGTCTGATCATGGCATGTGATTTTCTCCATCTTCCAAGGTAACACCATGTGTCACATTCTTCTCATTATTCAAATGATTCTCACCCAGTGGAGCAACACCTTTGATTTTAAGATCTATTTTGATTATATTAGGCAACATAGATAATCTTTCTTAACTAATAACATCTTATTATTAACTAATTATAGGGGCAAAAGCTGTTTGTCATGTAATACCATGTGTTTATGAAAGTATCACCAAGGACAAAGAACAAGATATGCTTAGAATTTTACATATTAGAGTATTGTGTTCCTGTGAGGTCAGTCATGGAGGTTTTTTTCAAAACTCTTAAAACTTAGCCTATGTTCTATATCTATCAAAGCTTGAAGAAGACAAATATAGAAAGTCAATAATTTGAGCGCATAACTAGTTCTACTAACATAATTAACAGTAAGCAAATAAAAATACGCTAATACATTCGAAAATATGAATAAATTAATGGCAAGTATAGAAAATTTGGTAATTTCATTCAAGTAATATACATTGCAGAATTTAAAAGATATTTCCAGAAAAGCTATACTTTTTCTATACTATTATTTGTATAAAACTTTCTAAATATTTTCCTCATGGAGCTAAATATTATCACTTCGGCCCCTAATAGGATGAAATATAAGATAAAACAAACAAAAAACTCCAGAAAGTCCAACCAATAGGGTAAATCTGAGTAAAATATAATCATAAATATTTGACTGTAGGTTATTGAAATATCCACAATGTTAAAGCTACAAAAAAGGAAACTTCCCTACTCTTCAGTAACGTGAGGGTAGAAATACAGCATTTAGTCAAAAATGATTTAGATCTACACTTAAACTAGAATGAACAAACTAGTTGGTAGGACCAAATTCTATTTAAAAAGAAATTAAGAATTTTGTAGTAATTCCAACTTTCTGTAGATTTCACTGAATATCTGTATGTATAGTATGTATATACATATGCATATATACATATGTGTGAATGCATGTATTTTCATGTACATATTAAATAAATAATATGTTTATATAAGTATTCAGCACTCCATTTTGTAAAATTTTAATGTTATAGAGAAATATATGTTCTTCATGAATGAAAACATAAGATCAAGGTCATATCCTTTTATTTATTGAGTTTCAAGCAAAATTACTTTGTGTCTGTAAGTTAAATATGGCTGGTTTACAATATAGTGAACCATAAGCAAAAAAAAAATAAAAAAAAAACACAGACAGCATACAAAAAAAGAACAAAAGGATTTTAGTACCAGCAGACTAGATAATAGGTTTTTTAAAGGTGGTATGATCTAAACAAGAGAGAAAGGAAAGAAGGGAGGAAGGGAGGGAGGAAGAAAGGAAGGAACCAAAAGAGAATAAAACAGAAGTAGAGAGTGGAATTTTATAAAGGAGGCCTCTGCATAATCACATATGGGTGTTGGTACAACTTTGGACCCTACTAGGTCAGTTTAATATTAGTTTTAAATAGGTTTTCATGTTGACTTTTAGAAAAAGAATGATGTTTAGTTTTATTTTTCTATTGATACAACCTAGAATCAAATGAAAAGTGAAGTTTTTTGGTTGTTTTATTCATTTATTGTTTGGTTTTGTTTTTTGAAACAGGATTTCTCTGTGAAACAGTCTTTGTTGTTCTGTAACTCATTTTGTCCACACTGCTTGCCTCAAACTCACAACGATCTGTCTGTATTTGCTTTCTGAGTGCGGGGTGGGAGGTAAGTTTCAAAGATTGCCTTGTATACATATTTGTACAGTATTGTCTCACTCACATTCATTAAAGAGAAAAGACACGGACTGAAAGTACACAGCACCATTCTCAGATATGGGGTCTTAGACTCTGTAAGAGTTAAGACAGGGAGCTGAGCACACATCACAGATGGATTCATTTCTGCATTTCATGGAAGCAACCATGTCAACCTCCTATAATCATGTATTCTTTACAATGAAGAACTAATATCTGTAACCTTTCTCCCTTAAACTGTACTTTTTCAGGGTATTTTATCAGAAATGGGAGTAGGACAAGGCAACATGTGGGCTCCACCAAGCTCATCTTGGTGACTAGCCCCTTTTCTATGAAGTTTGAAATACAAAAAGTATATATATATATATATATATATATATATATATATATATATACATATATATATACATATATATATATATATATATTTTACATTATAAGAAGCACATGGAGAGAAGTATTTTATACATAGAATTTTAAAAATAATACTTGTATATGTTCATGCAGCAATCCATTTCTTGTCCTTGTTTATAAATTAGAAAGAACTGATGTGTTAAAAGAGAAGTTAAATTTACTATTTTTAGCAATTTTTTCAACTTATTTTACCTGTTGCACATAATGATAAAGATATTATGATATACTTTAGATCAAATTATGTGTCCCAAAGATAGTTTAGAATTCTGTTCACTTTTATTATTTAAATTAACCACTCATTCATCTGTACTTAATTTTTAACCATGTTTAAAATGCTAAGATCTGGAAATGATCACTTATAATTAAAAAACTTGAATTTCTACCTGAATAAAAATGTAATTTTTAAGAATTGATGACTGTATTTTATAGCAGCATACTTCTACTAGATACTATTAATTATAGAAGACAAAGGGGCAAGTACATACCAATGTGGTTTTATTTTTGATATAATACTCAAATTACTCAGTTTTGTAAATTTTTGCTGACTTCTATTTCAATCTTGAGAATCTATGAAGATAGGGAGCAAATAAAATGTGATTCTTAGCATATACTTAAGAAGTTACATGTTCCTCAAAATATAAAATAACATAGATATTACAACTAAAATGTGTGTTCATATACAGAAAAATCATATAAATGCTCTTTCATAGTTTGTAATAAATTGACAAATGATAAAAAGGTACTATTTTTCATTTAATAGACACCAGACTGATGTGATTCAACTACAAGACTGATGACATTCAGAATATTTTGAACAAGAAATTTATTAGGTAAGTTAAATTGAAGGAGAACACTGAGGGTAGAAAATCATTAATGGGGATAGTACAGGGGAAGATGAAGGGGTGAAGCAAAACAAACTGTTTACAAATAGTGTCATATGGAAACTTATTAGTTTATAAGCTAACTAAAAACAAAAACAATAGAAAACAAAAAGTTGAAGGAAGATACCCTGTGTGTATAGGTAATGCTGCTCTTAGAGCAGTAGCTTACTAAACACAACTCTAAGATCCAGGTATAAGATAACTTCATATAAGTTGTGAGACAAGGGCTCTGAAAGAACACCAAAGTAATCCAGATGCTAATCTTGATTGATCAAAGAAGAAATCTTTTTCATAAAATCATCAATAAACAGAACAGAACATAAAACTTGAATTTCTTTGTGTCTGCCAGCTCTCAATCAATGACTTGAAGACATTTTATATTCATTCCAAGCTTTGAAACTATAGGTGGGCAAATTTTCACCTGCCAATACTGCCACAGCCTATATCCTGTTAATTCTCAGTCACTAGTCCCAGCACTTGCTTCTTCCTCTCTGTCAGTCTGCTGACTGACTCCTTGAACCTGAGATTACTTCCCAGAGTCCCTATCTGTCTTTGAAGTCCTGGCTTTCCTCTTTTGCCTCAGTTATTAGGGATTCAGCTCTTTATTTAATCAATCAGAATGATGGAGAACGATGTTTACAAAACACTGAGGCTGGAGGCCAACGGCAAGACTATAATTAGATATGTGTTGGTACAGAAGTCATTATTTGAGTAATAGAAACACAGTCTTTAAAAGATCACCCTTACACCCTCACTCCTTTCAGTACAACAAGAGGCTCTTTCTCTAACATCCACTACATAAAATCTGGTAATGTTTAGTCTACTTGCATTTGGTAACCTTGGAGAAAGTACTACATTTTCTATCTTATCTTGCTGCATCCAAATTTTGTACCTAAGTAAGTTTTAAGGATTATTTAAGCTTCTATATCCTCTAACTTTCATAACTTACATTTTTCAAACAAAAAAACATCCTTTTAGACAGTAAAAGATTTTCTTAAATCCTAAACAACTTAGACATTTAGGATCTATTGATCTTATAAACTTTGAATTTTTATGAGTTCCTTTTCTGAATTTGGTAACAAGGAGAATTGTTAGACTCTAATTATCTAATCTTCAATCCAATCAGAGTCTTGAGAAAGATAAATATTATCTGAGTAAAAATGAGGTGTAGAATAAGCAGCTTCAAAACATTAGGAATGAGAATGACTTCTGGCTGCTTGGATAGTCATCTAAGTGTCTTCTGCAATATTCGACCATTCATCTTTTCAGCCCACTTGTCCAGAATATAATAGATAACAGACTTATCTACAAAGCAGGAATTATGAAAGACTAGCCTAAAATCCACTTGGAAGCACTTGTTGATATCCTCCAAGTCCTGCTAGTCCACAGTTTGGACAACATGCTGTCAGCAGTTGAGGCAAGTGAAAAATTTTGTCTGGTGGTTTGCTTTGCAACATTTAAAGCTAGCTCTATAAGAGGGTTCTTTGATGCTCACATCTTCCTTGCAGTAGTGTAGGAGTGCTGCCAGAAGCTCACAGTCTCACTGTCATGAAAATCCTATGGTTATCGTTACATCTTAAATGTCATATTCTGTAGAACTCTGAAATGTTTGAAGAACATCTATCTATCTATATCAGTAAATCTGAATAGACAATGTTGTTATTTTTTTAACCTATTTACTATCTGTTTACTTTTAAAATACCTTCAGGAGGCTGAACAAGGCTTATTTCTGTGAATAACTAAACTAGCAACTAACAAGACCTGAAGTTTAATTGACTACTAACTTTCATTTCTTAATTATCCTAAACAGTTTGTAATAGTAATAGTATTTTAAATTCATATTTAAATGAGGTGCATTTGTCTAACACCTTATACAAGAGGTAAGACATACATGCTCATATGTATTCATATATATATGCATATGCTTATAGTATGTTGTAACAAAATACAACCTTAAATTTATATCAATATTCAAAAATCTATACCAATGTATACTTTTGACTTGTTGGTGCTTTCTAATCTAAAAGTAGATTTTATAATCTAACCCTTTACCCTATCATTCATATTTCCTCCCTTATCTTCTAAAAAAAAACCAAACACCCCACCTCTAGGGAGTGGGACATCATTCTTTTAAAATTCATTCGTACTATCTGAGGATAATGGCATCTGTTCAATATCCTAAGAAAATTGGGATATTGACCATGTCCGGGGAGAGGTAGTTGCTTCATTTGTTGTCCAGTCTATATGTGTTGGACAAGTACACAGCAAAATAAAAGTCCTAGGTGGAACACACTGTGAGGCTGACCCATCTTAGCTGGCTGCTTTGAAGTAGTCCTCAACGCAAATATTTAAGGAAACAACATGAGGTTTCATATGAAATTCTGAAGTTTCTGGCACATTTACTCTTAATAGCTGATCAACTTCATCATTATCTTGGATCAGAGTGCCTGGCAGATGGATATGGGATTTGATATATTTTATACGCAATGGATGACTTCCATTTCTAATTGCTTGCAATTTAATAGATAGTGAATCATCCGGAATAAGTAAAGTGGTTTCTACATGCAAAACAACTCTTTCTGTATATTCAAAGTCAGAATATATATTCAGCTTTAATGGTTTTGAACTTTGTCAAAAGTGTTTTGAGTCACTTTTTTATTTGCCTCTCATACAACTTGCTTTTCCTGATATATTTACATCTGTGTAGAATGTAGGGGTTCTAGAAATTAGTGTCTCTTTTACCATATGAGGAATAATCCAGTTAGTTTTTTATGAACTGAAGTCACTTGTTTTGGGATAATTAATTTCTGCCCCCAAGTTCATGCAAAATTTTTGCCAATGTTCAGTTTTTTTCTATTAAGAGGTAATTTTACTAGTAATTAAAGTTACTACAATTTCAGCTGGGTCTATTACTGCTAATTGATGAAATCTTATTTTTACTTTCAGAAACAATTCAGAAACCTTTTCTACATAGGACTTTAATTTTTATTCTGTTTGTGTATTAAAATGCCTATTGCAATATATTATCTTCCCTCTGCATAAGAATGTTTATAGGAATGTGAGTAGAGGGAAAGATAACTGAAACACAGTCAAGCATTGGATCCAAAGGATTCACATGTGCATCCTGTAATTTCTTATGTAGCAGAGACAATTTTCTCTCAACATCAGCTGATAATTTTCTTGGACTATTTAAATTCTTATCACCTTGTACAGTTTGTAATAAATTACATAGCTCTTGAGTAGTCAATTGAATTACAGATCGTAGCCAGTTAATATCTTGCAACAAATTTTGGAAGACTTTGAGTTTATAATTGACCTCTCCTGATTTGTACTTTCTTTGGTTTAATTTTCTGTAGATCTTTTTTTTTATCATAAGTAATTCACAGAATCTTATTATTGTATTTTTTTCAGGAGCAATTTGTAATCCCCAACAAGACAATATATTTTTTTTATTTCTTCACATATTTTTCTAAGTTATCTCCATGTGAATCAGCAAGATATCATCCATGAAATGATAAATTATAGATTGTAGAAAGTGTTTGTGAATTATTTCTAATGGTTGTTGTAGCAAATATTGGCACAAGGCAGGACTGTTTAACATTCTTGTAGCAAGGTCCTCTAACTGTACCATTTTACAGGTTAAGTAGGCATTGTGAAAGCAAAGTTTTCTCTATCTTGCTCATGCAAAGGGATGGTAAAAAAAGCAATCTTTTAAATTGATTAGTATAACAGGCCATGCTTTAGGTATTAAAGAATTTAAGGCAATTCCAGGTTGTAGGGAATACATAGGCTGATTGTTCTTCAATCTCTTAACATTTACTAATTTCTAGATTTTTTTAAAAAATAATAGATATAGGAGGATCCCAGGGTCTTATGAATTCTTCTATATATGGAGCCACCAGCTCCTCTTGGACTAGCTGCTCTATTACCTCTAACTTTTCTTTTTTCAAAGGCCACTGATATATTCAAACAGGCTTCTCAGTCAACCATTTTAGTAGTAGAGCAGTTGCTGTTCTATCAGTTGTGGCTCCCCCATGTAGAGTTGAAGAGTCAGCCTCCGTGGCATCCTGTTTGTGAAGAGCTGTAGAGTCTGTAGCTCCTTTTGATAACATTTTAAACTTTATTTATAAGTAACATCTCTTTTACAGCCTGTCTCTGAAGTTGGAAGATTGCTAATCTGTGCTTCAGACTGATGCAATAGATCTCTTCCCCATAAGTCTATGGCTATATTAGCCACTTACAAATTTAATTTTCTTATTTGGATTTCGATTTTAGACTTTACATGAGACAGTGTCCCAATTCCTAGGTCTATGTAGATACTCTTTGAAATGGCCAAGCTGAATAGCAGGAATCTTGTGAAATTATTGTCACATCTGCTTCTGTATCAATTCCATCTAAATATAATTTTTAATTTTTGGTTTCTTATCAATTTTTTATAACTTTAGAATGTCTGGCTTTATTCACAGGAACTGATCTATCTCTATTAAGTGATTTATCCAAGTTTTGAGCAGCACTTTTTGTCCTATCAGGCTTTAATTTTTCTGGTTGCTTTCCATAACAGATTTTATTTGGTTGAAAGGAGATGAATGACTCATGATGTTATTTGTTGTGCTTTGAGGGAGGCCCCTTAGTTAATTGTTTGACATTAGGAATCACTTCAAATATCTTTGGGTGACCTATATTCAGGAAGATGCTTTATGTTTCTTCCTTCCACATTGTCTACATTTCACAGGAAGCTTTTTCCCTGAATTACTATTAGAGAAAAGTTTTCCCTTAGGAACTGTTTGCCCTTAGTCCTGTAGGAAATGGCCTGATATTTCGTAGCTACAGGAATGAGCATTTTGAATTTGTATACCTTTTATAATTTTTCAACCACAAATGAATTGTGAGAATTACATTCAATACCTGCTGTAGTTTCAATCCATTCATGTATAGGTGAGGCCTAATAGCCTTTAATGCATTCAGCATTAGCCTTTTCTAAAGCTAAAGATTAAATTAAAATTTGGATCTAGTGTTGCTCTATTTAGAGTTGTATTCTTTGGAAAATGTCAGTGAGACATTCATTTGATATCTGGTATATCCTTGTAAATGATTCAGATTGTCCTTGGTTTTCAACTTTGTCTCAAGCATTTAAGACTACTGTACAATATTGCTCTAAGATGGGATCTTCAATTGTAATCTGTACTCTTATTTCAGAATGTGGTCCTTCACCCAGTAAATGGTCCTTAAAAATACCAATGCCTCAACTACTATTTTGTTGCTGTGTAGCTGAAGCCTCATAGTTCCATGATATTAGTTGTTTTAATTGACGGCCAGGTTCTAAGATATCTGGTACAGACCCTACAGGAAGGGTTGGTTCCAACAAGCTGTGTGCCTTTCAATAGCTTGTCTTCTCTGTCATGATTCTGCATAGATGTAGGGCTTTTCTGTGGCCCATTCAGCACATAGAGCTGGATGCTGGCTCTGTCCCATTTGAGTTAGTCCAGTCCTTTGCCCAATTCTGGACCTGTAACCGTATTTATCTCTCTATACGCCAAGTCTCAACTACCACCATTCTTAGAGAAGTGTATGGCTCTGGGAAGTGAAGTGCTTGCCTTTGGCTGCAATAGGGGCTCTGTCTCCTTGATTTTTGCCACCTGTCAGTAGGTGAAATTCCAGGCTCATATGCTCTGCAAGGGTTCTTAAAGGCGACCTGCTTTGAGGCTCCAGTGCTGACAAGTCTCCCACTGAATAGCACAGGCTAACCTCAGCCATTCAGCAGTCCAAGATATATGCAATGTGCAGCTGCCAGGGAAACATCTCCTGCTCATTTGCTTTCTACATGGGACTTTTAGCCTAAATGCCACAATTTGTTCTAAACTTGAATTTGTGCCTACCACAATGGGTGCAAAGTAAAATGGGACTTTCTTTCAGATGGCCAGCTCCAGAATAGTGACACGGAGACATTTTATATTTATTATTAACTTTGGCACTAAAGCTGGACAGATTCTCAGCTCTTCTAACCTGATAGTACCTAACGTGTCCTGGCCTATGTCCCTCCAAATAGGTCTTTACCTCTCAGTCTCTAGTCTCTAGTCCTGGTACTCCCTTCTTCCTCTACCTCTGATGACTCCTTATATTTGATATTCCTTCCCAGAGTCTCTATTTTTTCCTAGAAGTCCTGCCTCTCTTCTCTTGCCTTATCTATTGGCAGTTCAGATCTTTATTTAACCAATCAGAAGTTGATAGTGAACAATGTTTCCAAACTGAGGTAAGAGATGCTTCATAAAGCTGATACTCCCAATGCCTGGCCTATAACCAGACCTCTGCAGGTAAAGAAATCAGCATTTGCATAATATGACAGTCTTTATATTGTGCATAGAAAAGAACACCCCAATAGGAACCTGACATTTCTGCATGATTTCAATATTGTTTTTAGTGGTTAAATTAACAAAAAAAGTCTGTTTTTAGAAGCTTACACATTCAATTATTTATTGTCCAAGAAATAACATAAATGACCCCTGCTATCCAAAATTTCATTATATGTGCTGAACTGGGATGAAACTCGTGATTCTTATCCCTCAGTCTCCTGTGTACTAGGATTCTGTGTGGGTTCTACATTATTATTACTCTTCTTGTACATGACGTCTAAATATATTTCTTAATATATTAATTTTTATTTACAAATTTATTATGACTTGTAAAGAACAGATATTTACTGTTCATAGTTCAAGTGATTTGAAAGGACAAACCCAGGGCACATACAAACTTGAAATACAGTCAAGAGATCTATCTTCTACAACGTTTTGCTGCTGTGGAGATACGTCATAAGGACGAATAAGGTGCCGGCTGCATCCTCACATGGCAGAAGAAACAAGGGAGCTGCAGAATGTGTTGTGGTACTTCCTATTAATTTCAGCAATGAGAACAGGTCCCTCAGCAGTTATATATTTAAAATTCCCAAATATGTATTTTAACAGATTATGGTTCAAACTCTTAGACTCAGGCCATGGAAGTATTCTATTGGCTCAATAATCATGTTTTCTGTGTGATAATATAATTCCTATCTAAGGGAGCATTAGTTCATTCATAATAGTCATCCATATGCTGTTATAACATCCTTATTTTTTTCTTTTTTTTTTTTTTCGGAGCTGGGGACCGAACCCAGGGCCTTACGCTTGCTAGGCAAGCACTCTACCACTGAGCTAAATCCCCAACCCTATAACATCCTTATTTTTAAGGAAAGAGAAAAGTATGAAGGATATCTGTAAATGAAACGATTTGATATCAGCAAAACTTAACTAAATGTTAAGACTGATATTTGTATTTACAGTCACAAAAACCATTCAATTGTTTTATTTAGATCATGTTAATTAATGTAATTATTTGAGTCTAGTTGGATTAGTATTTAAGGTATGTAAATTTTTCTTCATCTTATATATTATATATATTTTTATTCATATTATATATTTTTCTATCCTTCCTTTGATTTTACATCTTTGGTATTTTCATAAACTTTATTAAGATACTAGTAAATAAACTTATAATCACAGAGCAATATTAACCATACCAAATGTTAATAGATTGCACCAAATTTTGATACAGTCATAGCCATTTTCAAATTGTAGAATTCACATTGGATTACACTGTCTCCACCAAGTATATTTTGTGTGCTTATCTCCCAACAAAAATAAAAATAAAATGACAGAATTAGATTTAGAAAAAGAGTTAGCTTTATACCCTTTTCCACAACACATGCCTATGATTAAATTCATTTATTTACTAATATTTAGCAATTCTTGTTTTCTACATTATACTATATCCCTTGTTCATCTCCATACACATATATGCACACATACATATATGCACACATACACATCATAGACATATATACAAAACATACACATATGCATCATAAACTATACACATACACATATGTGAATATAAGTTTGGCTATCTGATATGTCCCATAGATGAAGAATATATACATTTTTTCTTCTGAGATTCTGTATATTCACTTATAAATATACATTCTATGTCCGTCCTTATAATTGCAAAATTTATAATAGTTTTTAGTTCTTAATAGAGAAAAATTTATAGTGATACATGTTCATATAAAACAATCTTAGAGATATCAAATAAATAATGTAATGGTATACCTCAAGGCTCTTGAAGAAAAAGAAGCAGCCACCCTAATCATGAAATATCATAAGGAATAATAAAGATTAGGGGGAAAGCTAATTAAGTAGAGATTAAAAGGACAATACATAAAATCAAACAAATGAAGAATTGTGTTCTGAAAAAGCTTAATTACATTAACATACCCTTTGCCAATCTGACAGAAAAATGATGGAGAACATACAAATTAATAAAATCAGAGATCCAAAGGTTGTACTACAACTGACTCCAATGAAGTATAAAGTATCCATTAGAAACTATTATGAGAATATGTGCTTTGAAAAGTTGAATAACCTAGCATAAATAAAAGACTTCAAAATGCATATAATCTACCAAAGTGAAGTCCTGAATATATAAATAACTTCAACAGACCCTATACCAGCAATGGACTTGAAAACATTATTTAAATCCTTCCTTCAAATAAAATACAATAGGATTCATTGTGGAATTCTAACAAACTTTCAAGGACTTTATATTATTTTTTATTAGTCTTATAAAATACAAAGTGAAGGACAACTGGCAAAAAAGAATTGTTTACATACCGAAACTAGACAAAGACACTACAAGAATAAAAAGAAAGTCTAAAGACTGATTAATTGATGAACGTGCTTACAAAAATTCTTAACAAAATACTCAAAACCAAATTCAGGAACACATTAAAATTATACATATGACCTATTGAGCTTCATCCCAAAAAGCAAGATTGGTTCAAGGTATAAATTGTTATAATATACCCCATAAAGACACTCCAGGACAGAAACCACAACATTATTTCAATTGACAATGAAATGGTGTTTACCAGTATTCAATGTGTTTTCATTATAAAAGGTTATAGAGACTTTATAAATCAATGAAACATCGACCAAAATAATGAAGGTTTTATAGCAAAAAAATCTATATATGACATTACTTAAGAGGAGAAACATTGAAACAATTACCTCCAATTAGGAATAAAACAACGATAGCCACTCCCTTTTCTCTGATTCTATATAGTGCTTGAATTTTTAGCTATAGAAATAGAGAAAAACACAAAAGTCCTTAAAATTTGGTGGGGTTGTTAGAACTGTCATTTTTGACAACAACATGAATTTTATTTAAAAATCCTAGTAACTACAAAACTCTTGGTTATAATAAACATGGTAAAGTTGATGGAAAAATATTATATTATGTCTTAATTTATGCTAGCAACCTACATTCAGAGAAATTGGGAAAGTATTCAATTCCAAAGCAAAAACGTGAATGACCTTTTAGAGAGGCAAAGATTAAAACAGAGACAGAAGGAACACCCATTCAGAGCCTGCCCCACATGTGGCCCATACATATACAGCCACCCAATTAGACAAGATGGATGAAGCAAAGAAGTGCAGGCCGACAGGAGCCGGATGTAGATCTCTCCTGAGAGACACAGCCAGAATACAGCAAATACAGAGGCGAATGCCAGCAGCAAACCACTGAACTGAGAAGGGGACCCCCGTTGAAGGAATCAGAGAAAGAACTGGAAGAGCTAGAAGGGCCTCGAGACCCCTTATGAACAACAATGCCAAGCAACTAGAGCTTCCAGGGACTAAGCCACTACCTAAAGACTATACATGGACTGACCCTGGACTCTGACCTCATAGGTAGCAATGAATATCCTAGTAAGATCACCAGTGGAAGGGGAAGCCCTGGGTCCTGCTAAGACTGAACCCCCAGTGAACATGATTGTTGGGGGAGGGCGGTAAGGGGGGAGGGGGAGGAGGGGGACACCCATAAAGAAAGGGAGGGGGAGGGATTAGGGGGATGTTTGTCCGGAAACCGGGAAAGGGAATAACATTCGAAATGTAAATAAGAAATACTCAAGTTAATAATAAAAAAAAAAGAAAACTCAAAGACAAATGTAAAATGAAAACACAGAACATACTAGATAATGGAAAGATATCCCATGTTCTTGTATTGGCAAAAGTTACATTGTGAAAATGATTACGCTAAAAAATTAATTAAAATTGATGAAAGTAACACATTTCATAATTCTGATGTTATTTTTTCAAAGGTTAAAAAGCACATTATATATGAACTCATCGAAGACCAGAGATAGCCTAAGCAATCCCACTGAAAATGAACACTGCTTCTTGGATGGCAATACCCAAAACAAATTATATAATAAAACTGCAGTGATGAAGATACATTGGTATTTTAATAAAAACAGACAGGTAGGCCAATAGAATAGAAAAGAGGACCTGTAAGGAAGTAAAGTGGCAAAACTATCACAGTTCAATTTTTGACAATGGAGACGAAGATAACATGCTTTGGGCAAAGGTTAGCCCATTCAACAAATGGTGCTAGTAAAACTGGACTCTACCTACTGAAGAATTATATTAGATGTACACAAATCACATTGTATGAAAATAATCTCAAAATTGTTCATAGACCTTCATTTAAAAACTGAAACTCCTGAACTCTGAGGGCAGAGTTTCGATAGAGACATCCTATTTAAGGCTGAGTCCCTCAAGGTTTTTCTTCCTTTCTTTTTCTCCCTAGACAATGTCTGCTAGGGGTCTCTGGGAAGTGGAAAAAGTGTATGAGCCAGAGGGAATGGAGGACATCAAGAAAACAAGGCCCTCTAAATCAACTTAGGCAAAGCTTATATAAACTCCGAGAGACGAAGGCTCCATACACAGGACCTGCAAAGGTCTGCATCAGGTCCTCCGTGTATATTATGGCTTCCAGTTTGGGGCTTTTATGGGATTCCCGAGCGTGCGAGTGAGTAGAAGTCTGATTCTTGTGTCTTTCCTTGGACTGTTCTTCTTTCGTTTTCTTTTGTTTTGTTTGTTGCCCTGTCTGTCTTCAATGTGACAGGTTTTTTGTCTTGTTATGCTTTTCTGTTGTATTTTATTATCACGTCTTAGAAGCCTGCTAATTTTTTATGATATGGAAAACGAAAGGGAGTAGATCTGGAGAGTCAAAATTGGGAGAAACTAGGAACATTATAGGGAGGGAAAAACAAAATTAAAATATATTATGGGAGAAAATAATCTCTTTTCAACAAAATGGGAAAAATAAAGTTTATATAAGCTTTGCCTAAGTTGATTTAGAGTGCGTTAGTCAGGGTTTCTATTCCTTCACAAAATACCATGACTGAAAAACAAGCTGGGGAGGAAAGGGTTTATTCAGCTATTGCTTTCCAAATTGCTCTTCCTCACCAAAGGAAGTCAGAACTAGAACTCAGCAGGTTAGGAAGCAGGAGTTGGTGCAGAAGCCATGGATGGATGCTATTTACCGGCTTGCTTCCCCTGGCTCATGATCCTTTCTTATGAAAGGCAGGACTGGCAGCTCAGGGATGGCACCACCTACAATGGGCTCTCCCAGTCTCACTCACTAATTGAGAAAATACCTTACAGCTGAATCTTTGGAGGCTTTCCTTCAACGGAGGCTCTTTTCTCTGTGATAACTCCAGCTTGTGTCTAGTTAACGCACAAAACCAGCCAGTAGGATTGATCCCTTGTCAACTTGACACAAACACATCACTATTAAGCCTCAACCCTTCCTTTCTTATCCTCAAGATCTAAATAACTTTAAAGTTCCAGAATTTAAAAATTCTTACATATTAAAATTTCAATCTCTTTAAAATATCCAATATCTTTTAAAATTCACTCTTTTTACACGTCAAAGTCTTTTAACTTTAGGCTCTACTCAAATCTTCTTCCTTAAAGAGGGAAAATTATCAGGGCACAGTCACAATCAAAAGCAAACTCAAACTCTTACTATCCAATGTCTGGGATCTACTTATGATCTTTTGGGAATTTTTTTCAGACTTTCTTTGTCAATGCAACTAATCTGAGTCTCCTCACCTTATCCTCAGACAGACTCTTCAGACAAGGGCAAAAGTAGTCACATTCTTCACCAAAATACCACAAAAACAGTCTCTAGGCTACATATTGAAATTTTCCGCTGAAAACTCCTGGGCCAGGTCTGCACAATTCAAATCCCCCTCAGTAAAGAAATTATTCATAGTCCTCCTAGGGTGGCCCATTAAGCCCCATTTAAAGCATTTCACTGTTTTCCAAATCCAAAGTCCTCAAATCCACATTATCCTAAATAAAACATATTCAGACCTATCATAGCAATACCCCAGTCCCTGGTACCAACTTCTGTCTTAGTTAGGGTTTTATCCCTGTTAACAGACACCATGACCAAGGCAAGTCTTATAAGGACAACATTTAATTGGGGCTGGCTTACAAATTCAGAGGTTCAGTCCATTATCATCAAGGCAAGAGAATGTCAGCCTCCAGGCGGCAGGCAGGAAAGATGCAGGAGGAACTGAGAGTTCTACATCGTCATCTGAACGCTGATAGCAGATTACTTATTTCCAGGCATTTAGGATAGGGTCTTAAACCCCCCACACACACAGTAACACACTTATTCCAACAAGGTCACACCTCCCAAAAGTGCCACTCCCTTGGCCAAGCACATTAAGCCATGATGAACACTGAAATTTTAAAGGGAACAGTATGTCTTTCAAAAGCTTCCTTAATAACAAATAAATAACACATCAACTAACCCCAAATATCAAGAGATGGCACTACTTCAAAATAAAAAGCTAATGTGCTCCAAAGAAAACACTCAGTAGAGTTCAATGACAGCCAATAGAATGAAGAAAATTCTGTAAAGAATACACTTAAGACAAGGCACTGATGTCCAGAATTTACAAATAATTACAGAAATTAAGAACAGACAAACAAAACTGCCAAATAAAAAGTAAGCATACAAACTGAATATAAAGTTAAAACTAAACAAATAAGAAACAAACTTATTTTATAGTGTTTATTATTTCTTGCCATATGGAAAATTCACATTAAAACTAACTTGAAACACCATTTCAACCAAGTCTTCATGGGTATAATCAATAAATCTGACAACAGTGTTGGAGAAGATATAGAGAAAAAGAAATCTTTATGCACTGATAAAGGTGCATAAAGATTGACACACTGATAATGAAAATTAGTTTGGACAATTCTCAGGACAAATCGGTAAACAATAGATTGAGAAAAGGTCTTTACCATTCCTATATTCGATAGAGGGCTAATACCTATTATATACAAAGAACTCAAGAAGTTAGACTCCAGAGACTCAAATAGTCCTATTAAAAATCAGATACAGAACTAAACAAAGAATTCCCAACTAAGGAATACCAAATACCTGACAAGCACTTAAAGAAACATTCAACATTCTTAGTCATCAAGGAAATGCAAATCAAAACAACCCTGAAATACAATCTTACACCAGTCAGGCTAAGATCAAAAACTCAGGTGACAGTATATACTGGCAAGGATATGGAGAAAGGAACACCGCTCCAGTGTTGGTGGGATTACAAGCTGGTACAACCACTTTGGAAATCAGTCTGGTGGTTCTTCAGAAAATTGGACATAGGACTACCCTAGTACCCAGCTCTACCACTACTGGGAATATTCCCAAAGATTTTCCAACATATAACAAGGACACGTGCTCCACTATGTTCGTAGCAGCCTTATTTATAATAATCAGAAGATGGAAGGAACCCACATGTCCTTCAACAGAGGAATGGATACAGAAAATGTGGTACATTTGCACAATGGATTGCTACTCAGCTATTAAAAACAATGACTATATGAAATTCATAGACAAATTGATGGAACTTAAAAATATCATTCTGAGGTTTGGGGATTTAGCTCAGTGGTAGAGCACTTGCCTAGCAAGCGCAAGGCCCTGGGTTCAGTCCCCAGCTCCGAAAAAAAGAAAAAAAGAAAAAAAATATTCTGAGTGAGATAACCCAGTCACCAAAGATCACACATGGTATGCACTCTCTAATAAGTGGATATTAGCCCAAATGTTTGGATACCTAAGAAGAAATTCACAAATCATATGAAACTCAAGAAGGAAGACCAAAATGTGGCTGCTCCATTCCTTCTTAGAAGAAAGAACAAAAATACTCATGGGAGGAAATACTGGGACAAAGAATGGGACAGGGACTGAAGCAAAGTTCATCCAGAGACTCCCCCACCTGGGGAGCCATCCCATATGCAGTCACTAAACCCAGTCACTATTTCCTGATGCCAAGAAGTGCATGCTAACAGAAGCCTGATATGGGTGTCCCCTGAGAGGCTCTGCCAGAGCCCTACTGATACAGATGAGAATGCTGGCAGCTTACCATTGGACTGAATAAGGGGACCACAATGGAGGAGTTAGAAGAAAGACTGAAGGAACGGAAGGAGTTTGCAATACCATAGGGAGAAGAACAGTATCAAACAAGCAGACCCCACCACAGCTTCCAGGAACTAATCTACCTACCAATTAGTACACATGGAGGAACCCATGACTCCAGTCAGATATGTAGCAGAGGGTGGTATTGTTCAGCATTAATAGCCCTTGGTCCTGTAAAGGCTTGTTTCCCCAATTGAGGGAATGCCAGGATACTGAGCTAGGAGTGGGTGTGAGGAAGTGGGAGCGTCCTCATAGAAGTAGGGTGAGGGGGGATGGGAATGGGGGATGGGAGATGTGGGATGGAGGGTGGGGGACAAAATATTGATGTGAATTAGCTAATTGCCATTTGATATGACCATTTTTCTCCTCTGTCATGTTATTTGTGTTACTTGTATATATTTTTTAAAATCACATTTTTTAGTTTTCATTTTGACACTACTATAAACTAATATTCAAACAATTCTTTAAAAAATTGAAATAACACACATATTGCTTCAGTTTTAATTTGTTTTTTATAAATTTAGTATCTGTATTTTCTAGAATAAATGAAGAATTATATAGCTGGGAAAAAATTTAAGCAAGCCTCATAAATTGACCTAGAATTCTAGCCACTTATAAGACAGAGGCTTGAGTATTGTGAATTCAAAGTCTGCATGGAGTAGGAAGTGTGGTAGAAAGGAGTGGCCATTGAGCATTTGTAACTAGTGTGCACATTATATTAAATAAGCTGTAAGATTTATTTTCTGAGGAAAATATCAGACAATGAAAAGAGGACTAGAATTTACAGTAATATTGTACATTCTCTTACACAAAATATATGGCACATACATTAAAATATATAGAACCATGCAAAAGTAGCAATTATTTCTAATGGTAATTATGGTCATATGTTAATAAATATATCAATACTGGTCCCTCAGGAGAAACACTATAGCATACATATTAACAATAGCAAAATTTTTACAGGAGAAAAGAGATGATATAAAATGTGTCTTTGATGTGTTATCTGACTTCTGCAACAAAGTATATTATTTATGGAAGTATGCATGTGAATAACTACAAAGTATAAGTTATGCATTTTGTCATATGCATTTCAACAGAAATATATTTAAACTTATTAATTTATTTTATATTATAGCTTCAGGATAGAAATTTTAATAACCCTTAGGCTTGCTATTTTCTAATAAGAGAAGCAATTAAATATGGTTTTATTACTCAGAGGATATAATATTATAATAACTAAGGATTATTAATCTTTGTGAATATATTCATATATTTATAACAGTGATATTTTGAGGATTTTTGTTTCAAATTAAAGTAGAATTGACAGAATAAAATATAAGCTTGCCCACTGTGAATATTATGATGAGCATTATGGACCTAGTTTATAATTAAACCTTTCATTCTGTCATTCACAGCAGTCCTCAAGACAAAGAAAGCAAAATAAATATTCTTAAGGCAAATTTCATTATTTACTATGTTTCAATTTGTGCTAAAGATGGAATACTAATGATAATTGTCAGGGCATTTTACCATATAAAAAGCTTAGCATGAGCATAATGGATTTTTAAAAAATCAGAAAAGAAAAGACTTATTTATAGGAGGAAGAATAACATTCAGTTCTGAAAGATCTGTGGGATAAAATCAAAAATTAAAGGAAGTTTTCTCAATTTCTTAGTCAGGATTCTCTAAAAGAACAAAATTGAGATGCATACATATATACATATGATTTATGAAGTTGATTTTTGACTTATAGAATATGGCTCCAGTAGTCTAACAGTGACTGACTAGTACTGGAGAGATTGAGAATTTTGTATCGTTTTCAGTAGATAAAGCCAGATGCTATAATAGTCCCAATCTGTTACTGAAGACTTGGAGGATTCCTGCAGTGTTGCTGCTCTCTTCCAATATTGAAATTCCAAGGAGTTCCTTTTAATGTTGGTGAAAGAAGCACCCAGTTACAGGAAAGGTGAATTTGTCATTAAGTGTGAAAGCAAGTAGGCAAAAAGGAAAGTGGCATTGTTCCATTTCTTGTATCTGTGCCTCTACCAGAATGTGCCAAAATTAGGGTATGACTTTCTCTTTCAAATTACCGGTTCAAAAAAAAAAATTCAGAGTAGTTCCCTTCAGCTTGTGATTCATTGGATTCCATATGTACTCAAGTTGAGAATTAATATTAGCCATCAAAATCAGTATATTACAAATGTGTGGAATACCTTCTTTAATAATGATTATTGTGACATTATTACATTTAGAGACTGCAAATGTAAATGTCATTCTTATTTCATCAGATAATGAGATGAGACGAGACTCATGCCTAAGCTTTACAAACATAACCCTTGGGCTGAACCTAGCACACTTTCTTCTCTCTAGTAGTAACTATACCTAGGATTAGGCACAAAAGCTTTTATTTTCCATAGAATGTAATCTAGAGCCCTGGACCTTGAAGATTTCAGCCTCCAGGTCTACTAACCTAGGCTTAAAATGTTTCAACCTCTGTGACTTACTGCTGAATAAAATTACCCTCTCTAGCTCTTTCTGAACTCTTACTGACTGATTCACTTCAGTTGTTCTGCTCAAATTCCTCTCCAAGCTGACTGATTGAAAATGGTTCCTCTTGGCTCAGACTGAATTGCTCTTCTTGAAAAGACTACCTCTGACTCCATGAACTGTTCTAAACTGAGTTCAGCTGAACTTAGCTGAACTATTCCAAACTGAACTAAAGTGAACTGATTGTTCAAGAGCAAAACGGAATTCTGATCTTACCTTTAAGTAGCCTTTCTATCCTGAGAATTAGGCATATCCTTTGTCTAACTCATTCTGTAAAATTATTCTCTGATTCATTACTTTGCTGGTTCCCTCAATTAGATATCATTATTTGGTATTAAATGTTGTACTGAATGAGTGTCTGTATTTCAGCCACAGGAATTAAAGGTACATGTAACAAAAGAGGAATTAAAAGGATAAAGTGATTATAGGTGTGGTGTGTCTGCATTCCATCAGATCATATATTTGAATGTGATCCCTGGAAGGGCAGCCAAGTTGATAGATTTAAATTCCTGTACAAGAGACAGTTGCCTAACATTTGATCTGAAATGTCATTATTTATTTCTGCCTTCAAAGAAATATGTTTTGAAGTATTCCTTCCATAATCTAAGAATATGACAAGACCTGGAAATAGTACCTTTGCAGATGAATGTGTAGCAAGGCTGTATTGAAGTAGGGTGGGAGCCTTGCATCAATACAAATGATACAAGCACACACACACACACACACACAAACACACACACACACACACACACACACATACACACATATATGCCAATGGATACTGAATATACAAATACAACACCATGTGATCATAGGGGATCAGGTAATGGTGATCTCAATAAAACAAAGGAATGCCATGGCATGCCAAGTGCCACTAACTATAAAGGAAAATAAGAATAAAAACAAAACAAATAAAAACAAACAACACACACATATGCCAATGGATACTGAACATACAAATACAACACCATGTGATCATAGAGGCTCAGGTTATGGTGATCTCAATAAAACAAAGGAATGCCATGGCATGCCAACTGCCACTAACTGTAAAGGAATATAAGAATAAAAACAAAACAAATAAACACACACACACACACACAAACATGCATGCATACACACACATACAAAATCCCAAAGATTTCAGAGGGACAGTAGCTTGCTAACATCTGTAGTTGAGAGGTTTGCCACTAAATATGTGAGGTCATGTATTTCAGTTAGTTAGAGAAAAAATTAATGTCAATTGTTTACAGAAGTCCTATGAAATGAACACATATTTTAGAACTTAGACATGTGGTGCTGTCATAGTGCCAAAATTCCTGAAATATCTTATGTAGAAGTCAGAGGGCAGAAAATCCTTCAGTCACTTGACAAAACAAAAAACAAATTATCAAATAAATCTAAAAATTAAAATTGATTTTGAAGAGACATTACAAAAATATAATAAACAATGTATTTTCTACAGAAGAGGACTGCAGTGAGCAAGAAGAAATACTGGATGGACCAATTAATACTCTTGAGGATAAGAGGCCATCTACAGTTTATAATGGCTTTACTTAAGTAAGTCTCTGTTGTTAGTTTTGTTTTGTTTTGTTCTTTTCGTTTTGGTTTTCAGTTTTGCATTGTTGCTAAAGGAAACATGTTCAAAAAGAAAGATACTTCATATTTAAATTTTGATTCATCGCCAATAATATGTAAAGTAATGCTTTGCAGCAATGCTGAACACTGATAAAGGAAACACAATTCCCCATCAGTCAGAAGTTCCCATCAACCTCCCACAATAGTGTTAAAAGATTCCACTGTAAGTAAAAATCTTCTACACTTGTAAGCCCTGAAATTACATGTTTTTCTGGGAGGACTTCGAGTAAAATTTAGAAAGCAAAACTTCTTTTACTTTTATAATAATAGGAAAACAAAAGGAAAAAAGTTATGTTTAAGGGGAAAGGAACAATTATTGAAAACTTTGAAACTTTAGTGTACTCAGTATATTCTTGTAACAGGCCAGAGCTATGTCTGGACATCCATTTACCAAAGAGATTAAATGTGTGACTAATGGAATCAATCAACCATTTTAGTAGAGGTAGGAAGAAATGTCCTATTAAGTTGAATGTGGAAGATTTACAAGGTTGATTTGGCAATTTCAGAATATGACATTTCTTGGGAATAGTGCCATTGTAAATGAAAGTACAATGAGGTCATATTGAGTTAGGGTGAGAAGGAATCTTGCTTCAATAAAAATGATTCATATTCTTACGTAGAAAGATATACACTTTCAAGGACAATAACATGTGATCATAGGGATTTGGGTTATAGTTATTCAGATAAAAGAGAGCTTTTATCCCTCAGCCTGTATGGAAAGATCAGAGACATAGCAAAGTTTAAAAAAATATTCTTTTATAATTGACTATGAAGTATCAACACCCCAAAACGCATTTATCAAAGTCTTGGTGCCTAAGTGACTAGTAATTGATTTATGAAGTTTCTGACAAAAACATTCACCTAATTCACTAATCACTTATATTTGGTGAATATACAGAAATATTGGAAAGTAAAATTTCAAACTGTCCTGGAGGAAGTAGGTCACTGGGAGGGTATCCTTGAAAGGTTTACCCTGCCCCAGAGGCCATCCCTAATTCCATATTTGGTCCTTTGCTTCAGCCTCAGATCATTGCTATGATGCTTTGCATCTTCACAGCCACACCAGAATGAAACAAATTAGCGTTCATGACATGGACTTTTACAGACAGCTCACCTTGTTGTCAAAATGTAACTAACATAAATTACAGAGAAAAAGGCACAGTTCAGAAGTACAACTGAGTCTCAATCTATGCTGTTAGAAGGCACAGGTGCCATTTTGAAACCAAATAATTAGACACTGTCAACTTAGTAGGCACACAGGGCAGACCTCCCAGTACCAATATTATTTTCAAGTACTCATTGAAGTCTGGAATTTTTCACTTTCATTTTTAATATTTTATATGTAATACAATGAAATATGAACATTAGTAAACTTTACTCCTCAATTTTCCTAATATCTTTTCCCTATATTCTTCCCATTCAACTACTCAATTCAATGGTTTATTTCAGGTTCAACAAACCTGAAGCCTAAGGATAAGGTTGTCTCTTGATTTTTTTTTTAATATAAAGCTAGTATATGAATTTGAAGCAATAACAGTGCAGTTAGAATATACATTAGACTTCCAATAGAAGATATATGACTAATCAAGTATTTAATTGGGGTAGGTATAAACTAATTCTGAGAATCTCTTACCTATTCACTTTGGCTATCAGTGCAATTGTTTCCTTAACACAAGTTCCTAAAGTTATCTTTATTTCCCACAAGTGGAACAAAATAATCACAGCAGGTAGAAAGAGGGAGGGATCTGTGAGGGAGTGAGGATAGGGAGAAAAAAGGGCAGCAGGATCAGGTGTGGAAGGAGACAGGAGAGAAGAGCAAGTCAGGAAATTGAGTAGAGGTGTGTAGTAATAGGGGGTGGGGAACTGGAAGTAGTCACTAGAAAGTCCAACGGGTATGACATTAACTGAAATACCCAACCAAGGGGAGAGAGACCCTGTAGAGACAATATCCAGAGGTTAGTCATGGCCCCCAGTTCAGGGAGAGGGCCATACGCCCATATTGATGATGTCAAGAAGCACTTGCTAGCTGGAAACTGTTATAGCTGTTCGCCAGGAGGATCCTGATCAATACAGATGTAGATACTAGCAGCCAAACATCAAATTGCACACAAGGATGGCATTGGAGGAGTAAGGTAAGGACTGAAGGAGGTCAAGGGATTTGCAAACCCATAGGAAGAACAACAATATCAACCAATCAGACCTCCCAGATCTCCCAGGGACTAAACCACCAACCAAAGAGTACACATGAAGGGACCCATGGCTCTAGCTAGATATGTAGCAGAGTAATGTCTTATCTGCCATCAATGGGAAGAGAGGCCTTTGGTCCTGTGGAGGCTCGATGCCCCAGGGTAAGGAAATGTTAAGGCTGCAAGGCTGGAGTGGGTGGGTGGGTGGGGGAGTATCTTCATAGAAGCAGGGTGGAGGGAGGATGGGATAGGGGGTTTGCAAGTGAAAACCAGGAAGCAGGATAACATTTGAAATGTAAAATAATAAAATAACCAATAAAATTAAATTAAAAGAAAAGCATAAAGTTCTATTTTACAAAAGAATTTATTATCTATAAACACATTACTCTGGGCTGATTTCAGAATTTAGGTCACCTAATTTAGCATAAAGTTACTAAGAACCAAGATTTAAACAAAATTATTTCATTCTACTTTTATTCTTTGCTTAAAATATCTTTACAAATATTTTTGATCTTGTATTTTGGTTAATTTGCTACATATTTTCAAGGTGATGACTGAAACTCTCATACTAATTAATAAGTATAAAATTGAATTTGTGTATTCTTCCTTATTATTTTAAAGTAGAAAAGAACTTGAGCTACATTGGTTTATTTTATAAACACACACACACATATATGTATATAAACATATACATAAATATACACATATATATTATATAAATATTATACATACTAGCATCATAACTTAACAAATTAATGATATGCTGGGATTTCCACATGTTTGAAGTTGTTTTACACACAAATTAAAAAATGATCTAGTGTTTGTTCTCATGGAGAACTCAATTTTCTTGGCCCAGATTTTAACTTAAAGATAACTCTCATAATCACCAGCCAAAGTTAGATGATAAATTAGCTGTTGGTTGTAAAAAGATTGAAAATAATTTAAGATTACTAAAGAAAGTTGTTATATTCTATACTTGGAAATCAAGAAAAACTGTTAGAGGAAATGGGTATTTGTTTGGATTTCAATGAATGAACAGGAATTACACATTAAGAAAGGGCCTATAATATAACAAATTAATATGAGAAATATACAAAGAAAATTACCTTCATCAAACAAATTATACAATTATAAACTTTGAATTACAGGATTTTGAATTCTGATGAGTTTCAATATCATAGTAAGAGGCCAAATCTTTTGAAGTTCAGACTCCATTTTAGAGAACCTGACCTACCAGCATGACCCAATCAACATGACCAGCATTTCCAGGTTTTTACCCCAACAGACCTGCACCACCAGGTTACAAGCTCACCCCTTGCCTAAGGTCCACCAATGCAGAGGAAAGCATAAATTAGGTTTATTATATGACTCCCAGCAGCAGCCAATCATGTTAAAGTCCAGAGTAGCTTGCCAAGTAGATGCTTGCACATGTTTTCCCTGCTTTCTGCTTACTATAAAGCTTTGACCAGATAGATATTCAAGGCTTCCACACCACCAAAACTGTTCTGGGTGACTGCAGTGTGCTGGGGGTGGGGTGTGTGGGGTCAAGCTAGCTCAAATACAATAAAAACCCTGCCGGTAGCAATGAATATCCTAGTAAGAGCACCAGTGGAAGGGGAAGCCCTGGGTCCTGCTAAGACTGAACCCCCAGTGAACTAGACTATGGGGGGGAGGGCGACAATGGGGGGAGGGTTGGGAGGGGAACACCCGTAAGGAAGGGGAGGGGGAAGGGGGATGTTTGCCCGGAAACCGGGAAAGGGAATAACACTCGAAATGTATATAAGAAATACTCAAGTTAATAAAAAAAATTTTAAAAATTAAAATAAAAGTAAAAAAAAATTCTCAAAAATTAATAGAATATTTGTCATAATTTTATTACATTAATTTGGGAAGTTTAAGAGATGGGGTGGATATGGAAGGTGTTTAAGATGGGAGTGGAGAATTAATATGATCAAAATACAATAAAAAGTGTATGAGGTTTGCAAAAAATTAATAAAATAGTTTAGACCTGAAAAAAAAAAAAAACCCTGCCGTGAGTTGCATCAGATCTGCTCCTATCTGTTTTTGGAATCAATAACATTTCCATGGAACTACAATAGAAGTTTAGCTGGTGTAGTGGTAGTGTTTCTTCCATTTTGTTTGTGTTGCCATATTCCATTATTTGAGTGAGAATTTAATACCAGCACACATGAAACAAACAGTGTGAACTGGAAGGCATGTGGCTTTCAGTTCTCATAGCCTGTTGCTAGTGAGGTATGTTCTCCAGTATGATACCTCTTAAACTTTCCCCAAACAGCAACAACTGAGGAACAAAAGTTCAAATACTGAAACCTATGGATGGCATTTCCCATTCAAACTACCAGAAACCTTCTGCCAAACTTCCCTTTCCTCCATAAGTATTTTAGTTAGGCATTTTTTCACTATCAGACAAATAATTTATGCAGATAGTATTCTCAACGTAATCTAAGTGATCCAAGATGTTTTGGTCAGGAAGAATATTTTTGTTACACATTTATGAGTATAAAAAGTAAACCAAATGATTACGTTTAATTTACAAGGACCTGTGTGTTCTGTTACTCACATGAATCCCTTGTAATTCTTTGTTATTCTCAACAAAATAGATGTAAGTCAAAGATGAGGACAAAAAAAATGGCATTGAAAGTATATAAAACAGTTAAAACAGAGCATATGAATTGATGAAGAGAATACTTTAGAAGACAGTTTGGAAATATCAAATTTGTAGAACTAATGTAAATATACATTGATACATGGAATTGAAAAAAATTAATGAAAAAGAATAATTGGCTTTGAAAAACTACAAAACAAGCAGAGTAATGCTTTGATTTATGATAAATGTTTTGGAATTCATCGTCTTAAGAAATAAAAAATCCAGAACAGCATTATAGTAAAACAGAAAAATTTTAAGTAAAGTTACCAGAATCTGGTAGATATTCATCATGCAGATGGAATTGATGCTCATTTTAGGCTCCTCTATCACTTTCTTCCTTTCTTTCTTTCTTTCTTTCTTTCTTTCTTTCTTTCTTTCTTTCTTTCTTTCTTTCTCTTTCTTTCTTTCTTTTTCTTTCTTTCTTTCCTACCTTTCTTTCTTTCTCTCTGTCAGTCTGTCTGTATGTCTTTCTTTCTTTTCTCCTTTTTATTGGGTAATTAATGTATTTACACATCAAATAATTTTCTCTTTCCCAGTTCCTCCCTCTCCCTTTCCCACTCTACTGACTCTATGAGAATGTTCCCCTTCCCACCCAGCCACTCCCACCTCAACACCCTGGCACTCCCCTAAACTGCAGAAACAGGCCTTCACTGGACAAAGGGCTTCTCCTCCTATTGATGCCATCTTCTGCTATATATGTAGCCAGAGCTGGATCCATGGGTCCCTTCATGTGTAATCTTTGGTTGGTGTTTTAAAACCTGGGAGCTCCTTAGTGTCTGGTTGATATTGTTGTTCTTCTTTATGGGGTTGCAAATGCCTTCAGTTCTTTCAGTCCTTTCTCTAACTCCTTCATTGGGGTCTCCATGCTCAGTCTGATGGTTGGCTACAAGTATCTTAATCTATATTAGTAAGACTCTGACAGAGCCTCTCAGGAAACATACTTATCAGCAAATGTTTCTTGGTAGCACCAACAGTGACTGGGTTTGGTGGCTGCATATGGGATGAATCCCCAGATGAGTCAGTCTATGGATGGCCGTTCCTTCAGGGTCTGCTCTCTTCTCTATCCCTGTATTTCCTCCCATGAGTATTTTGTTCCCCCTTTTAAAAAGGACTGAAGCATCCACATTTTGGTCTTCCTTCTTCTTGAGCTTGATATGGTCTGTGAATTGTTTCTTGGGTATTCCAAGTTTTTGGGCTAATATCCAGTTACCAGTAAGGGCATGCCATGTGTGTTCTTTGGCAGTTGGGTTGTACAATCAGAATGATATTTTCTAGTTCCACCTATTTGCCTGTGAATTCCATGAAGTCATCATTTCTAATAGCTGAATAGTACTCCATTGTGTAAAGGTACCACATTTTTTGTATCCTTTCCTCTATTGAAGGTCATCAGGTTCTTGCTATGAACATAATGGAGCATGTGTCCTTATTATATATTGGAGCATTTATTGGGTATATGCCCAAAAGTAGTATAGCTGGGTCCTCAGGTAGTACTATGTCCAATTTTCTGTGGAACTGCCAGACTGATTTTCAGAGTGTTTGTACCAGCTTTCAATCCCACCAACAAATGGGCAGTGTTCCTCTTTCTCTACATCCTCATCAACATCTATTGTTACCTGTGTTTTTGATCTTAGTCATTTTGACTAGTGTAAAGTGGAATCCCAGCTTTGTTTTGATTTTCATTTCCCTGATGACTAAGGGTGTTGAACAATTTTTTGGTGCTTCTTCGCCATTCGATATTCCTCAGTTGAGAATTGTTTAGCTCGATACCCCATTTTTAATAGGGGTATTTGATTCTCTAGAATCTACCTGCTTGAGTTCTTTATCTATATTAGATACTATCCCTCTATCAGATGGAGGATTGATAAAGAACTTTTCCCAATCTGTTGGTTGTCACTTTGTCCTATTGACTGGTTCCTTTGCTTTATAGAAGCTTTGCAATTTTATGACGTCTCATTTGTTGATTCTTGATCTTAGATCTTAACCCATTGGTGCTCTGTTCATGAAATTAACCCCTGTGCCCATGAGTTTAAGGGTCTTCCCACCTTCTCTTCTATTAGTTTCAGTGCATCTGGTTTTATGTGGAGATCCTTGAACTACTTGTTCTTGAGCTTTGTACAAGGCAATAAGAATTCATCAACTTGCATTCTTACACATGCTGTCCTCCAGTTGAATCAACACCATTTGTTGAAACTGCTATTTTTTTCCACTGGATGGTTTAGCTTCTTTGTCAAAGTTTGCCATAGTTGTGTGGGTTAATTTCTGGGTGAACATTCAATTTCATTCCATTGATCTACCTACCTGTCTCTGTACCAATATCATGCAGTGTTTACCAAGGTTGTTCTGTAATAGAACTTGAGGTAAAGGATGGTGATTCCCCCAGAAGTTCTTTTATTGTTGAGAAGAGTTTTCACCTCCTGAGTTTTTGTTATTTCAAATGAATTTGCACATTGCTCTTTATAACTCTATGAAGAATTGAGTGGGAATTTTGATGTGGATTGCATTCAATCTGTAGGTTGCTTTTGGCAAGATGGCCATATTTACTGTATTTATCCTGACAATTCATGAGTATGGGAGATATGTCTGTCTTCTGAGGTCTTCTTCAATTTCTATTTTCAGAGACTTGAAGTTTCTGTCATACAGATATTTCCTTTGCTTTATTAGAGTCAAACCAAGGTATTTTATATTGTTTGTTACTATTGTGAAAGGTATTGTTTCCCTGATTTCTTTCTCACCCTTTTTGCCATTTGAATAGAGGTAGGCTACTGATTTGTTTGTATTAATTTTATATCCTGCCACTTTGCTGACATTGTTTATCAGGCTTAGGAGTTCTTTGGTTGAATTTTTGGGGTCACTTAAGTATACTATCATGTCATCTACAAATAGTAATATTTTGACTTCTTCTTTTCCAATTTGCATCCCTTTGACCTTTTTTGTTGTCTAATTACTCAGGCTAGGACTTCAAGTACTATATTGAATAGGTAGGGAGAGAGTGGGCAGCCTTGTCTAGTCCCTGATTTAATGGGATTGCTTTCTCTCCATTTAGTTTGGTGTTGGCTACTGGTTTACTGTATATTGCTTTTACTATGTCATGGTATGGGCCTTGAATTGCTGATAGTTCCTAGACTTTTACCATGAAGAAGGGGTGAAGTTTGTGAAATACTTTTTAATAGCTAGTGAAATAATCATGTGTTGTGCGAAAAACAAAGAGGAACGTTTTCTATCAGCTCCAAGGAACTGGATCCACTGACTCCGGCTGTTACCTACCAAATGGTCTGGAAGCCTCCTTCTCTTGGTTGTTGCCCTTTTAGCCACCATCTCTGCTTGGTTCCCTGGGCGGTAGTTACCATAACTGGCATGTGTACACACATGCTCACACACACACATGCACGCACGCACGCGCACACACACACACACACATAAACACACACACACACACATACACACACACAAACACACACACATCTCATTCTGTGATCCCTGTGTGTCCCCACTGTACAGGCAGCAAAACCAGATCTGCAATCTCAGCCATTTCTTTCACACACTGTCCTCTTTAGCTAAGTAAAATCAAAGTCCCAGAAACTTGTAATTTAGTAATTAGATTTACATGTTAATTTATCTATCCATAATTCATCCACACAATAAATTCACTGCCCACCTAGAAAAAGTAAAAATGATCTAGTTCTCCTAAATCTGAATCATCCTCCTCCACACTCCTTCTTGATCTCTTCCTTCCTCCTCTCTCCTACTTTACGAAAATTGTGTCCCTGCTCCATTCTCTACTGTCCAATCATGTATGACCTTGACAATCATGTGGGATTTTTGTTTCGTTTTTGTTTTTGTTTTTGTTTTGTTTTTGTTTTTGTTTTTTGCCTTGAGTTTGCTTGTATTGTGGGTAGCATTGATAGGTTTCCATATATTGAGCCATCCTCACATCCCTGGGATGAAGCCTACTTGATCAGGATGGATGATCATATTGATGTGCTCTTGAATTCAGTTTGCAAGAATTTTATTGAGGATTTTTGTGTCGATATTCATAAAAGAAATTGGTCTGAAGTTCTCTTTCTTTTGTGGGTCTTTGTGTGGTTTAGGTACAAGCATAATTGTAGCTTCACAGAAGGAATTGGGTAATGTTCCTTCTCCATTTTGTGGAGTAATTTGGATACTATTGGCGTTAGTTTGTCTATGAAGATCTGATAAAATTCTGTACTAAATCCATCTGGTCTTGGGCTTTTTTTTTTTGGTTAGGAGACGTTTAATAATTGCTTCTATTTCTTTAGGAATTATGGGACTGTTTAGATGTTTTATTTGATCCTGATTTAACTTTGATAGCTTGTATCTGTCTAGAAAAATCTACATTTCATCCAGATTTTCCAGTTTTGTGGAGTATAGGTTTTTGTAGTAGAATCTGATGATTTCTTTTAATTTCCTCAGATTCTGCTGTTATATCTCCCTTTTTATTTCTGATTTTTTTTAATTTGGATACATTCTCTGTGCCCTCTGGTTAGTCTGGCTAAGGGTTAATCTGTCTTGTTGAATTTCTCATAGGAGCAACTCATGGTTTTGTTAATTTTTTTGTATCATTCTCTTTGTTTCTACTTGGTTGATTTCAGCTCTGATTTGGATTATTTCTTTCCCTCTACTTCTCTTGGGGTGTATTTGCTTCTTTTTGTTCTAGAGCTTAGAGGTATGCTGTTAATCTGTAAATGTATGCTCTCTTTAATTTCTTTTTGGAGGCACTCAAAGCTATGAGCTTTCCTCTTAGCAATGTTTTCATTGTATCCCATAAATTTGAGAATATTGTGAATTTAATTTTCATGAAATTCTAAAAATTCTTTAATTTCTTTATTTCTTGACCAAGTTATCATTTAGTAAAGCTTTGTCCCGCTTCCATGTGTATTTGGGTTTTTTGCTGTTTTTGTTGTTAAGACCAGCCTTAGTCTGTTGTGATCTGATAGTATGCATGGAAGTATTTCTATCCTCTTGTATCTGTTGAGGCCTGATTTTGACTTCTTATATTGTCTGTTTTGGAGAAGGTACCATAAAGTCCTGTTATGAAGGTATATTCTTTGTTTTTGAATGGAATGTTCTATATTTTTCTGTTAAATTGACTTGTTTCAGAACTTCTGTTAGTTTCTTTGTGTCTGTTCAGTTTCTCTTTTCATGATCTGTCCATCGATGAGAATCAGATGATGAAGTCTCCCACTATTATTGTGTGTGGTAAAATGTATGCTTTGAACTGTAGTAAAGTTCCTTTTATCAATGTGGGTGCCCTTGCATTTGGAGCATAGCTGTTCAGAATTGAGAGTTCATTTTGGTTGATTTTACCTTGGATGAATATGAATTGTCCTTCATTATCTTTTTGGATACCTTGCGGTTAGAAGTCAATTTTGTTCGATATTAGAATAGCTACTCCATCTTGTTCTTGGAACCATTTGCTTTGAAAAATTTTCCAGCATTTTACTCTGAGGTAGTATTTGTCTTTGTCATTGAGGTGTGTTTTCTGTATTCAGTAAAATGCTAGATCTTGTTTATGTACTCACTTTATTGGTCTATGTCTTTTTATTGAGGAATTGAGTCCATTAATGTTACGAAAAATTAAGGAATAATGATTGTTGTTTCCTATTATGTTTGTTTTAAAGGTAGAATTATGCTTGTCTGGCTATCTTCTTTTGAGCTTGTTGAAAAATTACTTTTTTGCTTTTTCTAGAGTGTAGTTTCCTTCCTTCTGTTGGGAGTTTTCCATCTACTATCCTTTGTAGGGATGATACCTGAATTGGGTAAGGTATTGTGTAAATTTGTTTTGTCATAGGATATCCTGGTTTCCCTTCTATGGTAATTGAGAGTTTTGCTGGATATGGTAGCTTGGGTTTGCATTTGCGTTCTCTTACGATCTGTATGATATCTGCCCAGGATCTTCTGGCTTTCATAGTCTCTGGTGAGAAGTCTGGTATTATTCTGAATGGTTTGCCTTTATATGTTTCTTGACCATTTTCCTTACTGTTTTTAATATTATTTCTTTGCTTTGTGCATTTGCTGTTTTGACTTTTAGATAATGGAAGAAATTTCTTTTCTGGTCCAGTCTATTTGGAGTTCTATAGGTTTCTTGTATGTTCATAGGCATCTCTTTCTTTAGGTTAAGGAAGTTTTCTTCTATAATTTTGTTCAAGGTATTTACCTGCAGTTTAAGTTCGGAATCTTTGCTCTCTTCTATACCTAATATCCTTTGGTTTGGTCTCCTCATTGTGTCCTGGATTTCCTGGATATTCTAGTTTAGGAGCTTTTTGAATTTTCAATTCTTTCAGTTTTGTGTCAATGTTTTCTATGCTTTCTTCTGCCTCTGTGATTCTCTCTTCTATCTCTTATATGATGTTTTTGAGGCTTGCATCTATGACTCCTGATCTCTTTCCTAGGTTTGAATCTCAAAGTCTGTTTACCTTTGTGATTTCTTTATTGTTTCTATTTCCATTTTTAGATCCTAGATGGTTTTCTTTAATTCCTTTACCTGGTTGATTATGTTTTTTTTATAATTCCTTTAGGGATATTTATGTTTCCTCTTTAAGTGCTTCTACTAGCTTACCTGCATTGTCCTGTATTTCTTTAAGGGAGCTATTTATTACCTTCTTAAAGTCTTCTATCATTATCATGAGATGTGATTTCAAATCAGAATCTTGCATTTGTACTGTGTTGTCAGATGTAAGGCTTGCTGTGTTGGGAGTAGTGGGCTCTGATTATCGCAAGTAGCCTTGGTTTCTGTTGCTTAGCTTCTTGTGCTTGCCTCTTACCATTGGGTTATCTCTGGTGTTAGTTAGCCTTGCTGTCTTTAAGTGGAGCTAGTCCCTCCTGTGGGCCTGTGAGCCTGTGATCTTAGGAATGAGAGCAGTCCTTAGGGACGAGGTCTTTCTGAGCATGGTTTGTGTATGGAAGGCTGTAGGATAGCCTGTGCTCCAGGTCACAGATGGAGACAGGAAGGATCCTGTTCCAAGCTCCCCTGAGGTTCTTGTGTCCTGGGTACTCCTGCTGGGTCCCTCTTTGGACAGTTTTGGATTGAAAGTAGAGTCTCACCTGTGTGCTTAGGAGTGAGGGCACTCCTGGGAGAACACTTTTCTCTGGGCAGGACTTAGGTATGGAGGGCTGTGGGACCACCTTAGCTCCTGGTGCATATGAGACTGGAATCCTCCATCGTCTTTCAAGTGCACTTGACTTGCCAACTTTTTATACACAGGAATAGCACTAAGGAACTTTAATATCCTCTCCTGTATACTTAATAAGGCATTCTTCTCTAATTATTCGAAGTGGTAAAGATATAGTCTAGATATGGAAACTCTGATGACAATACAGCCTTGACATCAATATTTTCCTTTATATTATGATCTATGCTTATATTCTTTGGATTCTCAAATCAGTGCATCTATAGACTGATGTTCTACTTGTCACCATTGTCTATTAGTTATTTTTATTGTTTTACAACTTTTAAAGACTTTTATTTCAAGAGTCTCAACTGCCATATTGTTTCCCAGCCCTCTATTTGCCCCTGTCTCATCTATCATTTCCCTGGTAAAACTTCTCTGTGTGCTCTGGTTCTTGCTGTTTCAGAGCCTTGGACATAGTTCCTTACATTGTGGCATTCTAGTACTTGTCACCACATCTTTTCAATTAATTCAACCAGAAGTTCTTCATATTTTAACTAAAATATGAGTCTTCTCATGTACATTTTAGTTTCATATTCTTTTGTTCAAAATATGTAATTACAAGCACATGGATACTATTATTTAAATAACATCAATCCCCTGTTACAATAAGATATCTTTTAGAGTTTACAATGTGCAGGGAGTGATAAATCTCAGTGAAGTCACAGAAAATCTCAAGAAACATCAAAATTGTACAGTTATTAAAAATATGGCTATTTATGAGAAGTGAAATGTGTCATTTAATGCAAAGATTATTTGTATTTTTGAAAGAAATAGGCATATTATTATGAGGAGAATGTTCAAAGATTAAATATTTCTGAATAACAGTATGCTTCACATTTTACAGAAAATTATTTTATATATAAGAAACAAATGTCATAGCATAATGTATACATATTCTAAGCACTCTGTTAATTTCAAAAGCAATTTTATAGAGTTGTATAAAAATAAACTTAAGGAAAAATATCTGTATTTGAAAGAAAATGTTATTTTTCACAGTGTATGTGTAACACAGAAGAAAGGAATCTTCAAAACACCTCAGCAGTTATGCATAAATAATGTAAATACACTTTTTTATAGCTAATAAACAGACATATGAAGAAGCGTTTCAGATAGAGAAATTGTTGACTACAATCCCGAGGAGAGGAATTAAATAGCCAGAATCCACACAGTGGAAGGAGAAAAGTGACTTCTGCAACTCATGTTATGACCTCCTCATGCCATACCGAAATAGCATGTAATACATGTACACACCCATACAGACACATACATATACACACATACTCATGCATACACACATATATATAAACATACATGTTTATATATGCATCTATAAACATATATATATATCCATATATCCAAATATATTAAATATTTGGAAACTTAGAAAAATATATTCAACAAAGAATGTAGGCACTTGCCTAATTATTCAAAATTCAAAATCACAGCAAAGCAATATTTAATGCTACTCCTAAACGTTTTCAATTTCCCACATTTGTGTTCCTTCTACCTTATAAAATTCTTATTTGGGTCAAGCAGTTGAATTCCGATTACTTCATGAAATCAGATCTTATACCAGTAAAGAATTAATAATTTCTGTTGTAGTGAAATAATTTAGATAATATCTGTCTTTTGCGGCCATTGGATCATTAGGTAATGTTTTTAAAACATCTCTCTGCGAAGATTATTTTCAGTGTTACTGTATTTCTGTGACACCTGTGTGTTTTTCTTAATTAGATTTTATAGCTACCACCATCATTTTTAGACCCCAAAATAAATAAATAAACTCACCAGAGCAGAATAATTAGGTTAACCTTTCTTTGCTCAAAAGTTCACTTGTAAAAGTCATTGTGATTCATAATACCATCAGTGAGCCCTCTTGATAGTTAATAATTAAATCTATTTTTATTCCTCTAATCTTCTACTTTAGACAAAACTGCAATTTTAGCAAAATGTAAAATATTAAAATGTAATCATTTTATTACTTAAAGGAATATCTTGGTGTATTTTCTGTTCACTATATATGTGATATTTTGATTACTTAATAATGAACATTATCATGATGAACAGTTGTATAATTTATAAGTTTGTTTACAAGTCTTTTTGAGGAATAAAAATTCATAGTATATTTAACACTGACATTCTGTTGCTAATCAAGATAATATTCCCCTAAGAGATTCTGGAACTATGACAACAGGGCATATCTGCCTCACTTTCCAGTTCTAAATGTACCCTGCTTGCTGTGTACATTGAAATTGGAAAGCACTTCTGATGTTTGTGACACCATTAAATTTGTAGTATGTTTCTTCCTAAGAAGTCTTGAATAAATATGTCAATAGAAAGCAAGGGTAGAAATGAGAAAGGCAGATCTAAGCAAATTTTAGCAAACAATGTTTGAGTATTTAAATCATTTAAGTCCAAAGAGAATTTCAACTTATGTAATAAATTTTACCTTGCAAAAAATCCATCATGAACAGGATCAAATACAGTAGCTCATTGTGTTGAATAGAAGAGATGGTTTCTCCAGATCTTACTCTAAGTGCATGAAATTTACTCTACATTCCGTAGGACATGGTTCTTTCAAAATTTGCCTTGTCAAATGGAAGAATATAATCCCACTGGTATATATAAAATGACATAATAATCAAAAGCATAAGCATAGTTTTTAAAATAGAAATTTAAAAAGTAAGCAATGAATAGAATCTCTAGCAAAATGAAAGTAAGTCCTTCAAAAATAATACATCAGTCACAGGGAAAAAAAGACCTAAGGAGCTAGTTAAAAGTCAAAAAATCAAACATAATTTTTATGCTTTTGATTTAACTTTGGCACATGGTATAAATTTGTGATAGCCAGAAGCTGAAAACAACCCAGATGTTCCAGAACAGAAGAATGGATGCAGAAAATGTGATTCATTTATACAATGGAATATTACTCAGCCATTAAGAATGAGGACATCCTGAGTTTGTAGGCAAATGGATGAAACTAAAAAGTATTGTCCTGTGATGGTTTATAAATGATTAGCCCAGAAAGTGGCACTATTAGAAGGTGTGGTCTTGTTGGAGGAAGCTTATCATTGTGGGGGTGGGCTTGGAGACCTTCCTACTAGCTGCCTGAGGATGTTCAATATGTTCCTAGTTTCCTTTGGGTGAAGATGTAGAACTCAGCTTCTCCTGCACCATGCCTGCCTAGATGCTGTACTGCCTTGATGATAAGGGATTGAACCTCTGAACCTGTAAGCCAGCCTCAATTAAATGTTGTCCTTTATAAAATTTGCATTGATCATGGTGTCTATTTATAGCAATAAAATTCTAACAAGACAGAAGACTGTGTTATTGCTAAGATAGGCCTGCCCATGTTTTTGCTTGGAAGAATGTGGCTTTTGGGACTTTGGATTTGGAAAGTAGTGGAATGCTTTAAATGGGGCTTAATGGGCTATCTTAGTAGGAATGTGGAAGTCTTTGTTATTGAGAGTGATTTGAATTGTACAGGCCAGGTCCAGGAGGTTTCAGAGGAGAAGAATTTTGAAATGTGTTGTAAGGACTGCTTTTGTGGTTTTTTGGTGAAGAATGTGGCTGCTCTTTGCCCTTATTTGAAGAGTCTGCCAGAGGTTAAGGTGAAAAGACTCAGATTAACTACATTGACAAAGGAAGTCTCTGAAATGCCCATCATAGACTTTGTTCTCTGGTTAAGTCACAGGAAGATCATTTTAATGAAAAAAGAGAAGTTGAGAAAGGAAAAATACAAAATATACGGTTTGAGTGTTAAAGAGACACCAGGAAGTGAAATGAAGCTGAACCCTGTGTTTAAGAATATTAAATTGAAAAGTGGGGAAAGATCCAACCAAGCTAAATTAGTTCCAGGTATCTTAGTACAAACCTTTTATCCCAGGAGACAGGGATACATATCTCTAAATTAAAGGTCAATCTACAGAGCAAGACCCAGACACCCAAGCTTGGAGGCAGAAGGATAGAGGGACCTGAGTGGGTGAGGGTATAGGGAGGAGAAAAGGTGACCATGATCAGATTTTGGGGTTTTGGGGAATAAGAGTGAAGCCCTGAGGGCCAGCAGAAAAATGGAAACAGGCAACCTCTGGAGGTAGTATGTAGGGCAACCCTCTAGAATGTACCAGAGACCTGGGAGGTGAGAGACTCTCAGGACTCAAAGGGAGGGACCTTAGATGAAATGCTCAACAGTGGCAAAAGGGAATTTGTAGAGTATATCTCCAGTAGAAAGACACGACATCAAGTAGAGGGATGTGGTTGACATGCCATAGTCAAAAACTCTGACCCAGAATTATCCCTGTCTAAAAGAACTGCAGGGACAAAATGGAGAAGAAACTGAAGAAAAGGAGGTCCAGTGGCAGGCTCAAATTGGAATCCAGCTCAGGGGGAAACCTCAAGTCCTGACACTATTCCTGATGCTATCGAGTGCTTACAAACCAGAGCCTAGCATGCCTGCCATCCAAGAGGGCCAACAAGCAGCTGAAAGTGTCAGATGCAGATACTTAGACTCAAGCAATGGACAGAAGCTAGCAAACCCTGTGTTTAAATTAAGGAAAGGCTGAAAGAAGCTGAGGAGGCAGGTGACCTTATAGGAATACCAGCAGTCTCAACTAACCTAGACCTGTGAGATCGCTCAGACACTGAGCCACCAGTCAAAGAGCATACACTTGCTGATATGAGGTCCACAACACATATACAGCAGAGGACTGCCTGCTCTGGCCTTCATAAAAGATGATGCACCTAATGTTCTAATGCTCGAGAGACCTGAGACCCCAGGGTGTAAGAAGGTCTAATGAGGTAGTGAGGTGGGGCATCCTCTTGGAGACAGGGAGGAGGAATGAAATGAGAAACTATCTGGGAGCAGACTGAGAGGGGAATAAAGACTGGAGTGTAAAAAAGGATTAGATAATAATAATAATAATAATAATAATAATAATAATAATAATAGTAACAACAACAATAATAATTATAATTATAATAATCTTCAGAAAACTATTGTCACTCATACACTTGAATGAATTCAGTATGAATAAAGCAATAACTAATAAACATTGATAATTGTTAACTTCGGTGTAAATCTCTTCCATGGGAAAAAAAGAAGTTCTTCATGAACATGTAATAAAGAAGTATCATGATTTAAACAAATATTTATTTCAAACTAATTATCAAAAAAAATAGAAATCCAAGAAATAAAGTAGAGAGGGTGACAATAAGTCTCTTTAAAACATGTTATAAAATGGGAGGATGAAAGGAGGAAATCAATGTGATATAGTTTTTAAAAAGTTATAGCAGTTAAAATACTATTTGAAAATAAATAATCTTATCATTTATGTCTGATTAGGTTGATATATAAGATTAATACAATTATCTCAGGGAATAGGAACTTGGACTAGAAATTAAAAAGTGAAAATTCCAATTCAAAAATTAGTCATAGCAGCAAAACAAATGAAAACAAATAAAAAGATGCAAACAACAAAATAATGTGTATATAATAAAATAAATGGAATAAATTGAATCAAATCAATAATTACGAATAATATAGTAGTTAAAGTTGAATGTCTTCAGGTGGTGGTTATATAGGGAATGTACCTCATCAAAAAAACAAAATTAAATGTAATGAAAGTAATAAGGAGTAATAAGGGGTATGCAAATCAAAAGGAAGAAAATTATCATTAATCATAGTAAATAAAGAGAGATTGTAGGGTAGGTAGAACAAAGATAACAAATCACCACAAAATGTGGTGACTAACATAAAAATTATCAGACATTCCCACTTCCACCTGTAATCTAGGGATTTAAGAGATTACCATAAGACTGGGGATGATTGTGGCTATTAAGTCCCCTAGCTGCCTTAGAGACAGGGAGATTCTGTCTCATTGGAAGAAGAGCACAACAAAACGTAAATTGATTGAACAACAATGACAAAAACAACAACAACTCATTGTTCTTCCTATAGGTTGCAAACCCCTTCAGCTCTGCTAGTCTCTTCTCTTACTCCTCCATTGAGGACCCTGTGCTCAGTTCAATGGTTGGCTACAAGCATCCGCCTCTGTATTTGTCATGGTCTGGAAGAGCCTCTCAGGAGACAGCTCGATCAGGTTCCTGTCAGCAAGCACTTCTTGGCATCCACAATAGTGTCTAGGTTTGGTGGCTATATATGGGATGGATCCCCAGGTTGGACTGTCTCTGGATGTCCTTTCCTTCAGTCTCTGCTCCATACTTTGTCTCCCTTGATTATTTTGTTCCCTCTTCAAGGAAGGACTGAAGCATCCACTCATTGATCTTCCTTCATTTTGAGCTTCATGTGATCTGTGAATTGCATCTTGGGTATTCAGAGAGCTCCCAGGAACTAAACTACTAACCAAAGAATACATATTGAGGGATCCATGGCTCCAGCTGCATATGTAGCAAGAGATGGCCTTGTTAGGCATCAATGGTATGAGAGGGCCTTGGTCCTGGGAAGGCTCAATGCCCCCAAATAGAGAAAATGCCAGGGTAGAGAGGCAAGAGTGGGTTGGTGGGTACTTGAGCTCCCTCATAGAAGCAGGGGAAGGGAAGATGGGATAGGGGGTTTTCAGAGGGGAATCAGAAAAAGGGATTACACTTGAAATGTAAATAAAATATCCAATTAAAAAATGAAGGAAAAATAAAACAACAAAATAAATCATAGGTTTCTTTCTATCAAAGTAACAAAATAATGACAATTGTAAAATGATGGAATAAAGACTAATTTTGAAAAATTTTAAGAGACAACTTTTGGAACTGATTATGTTGGGAAAATAATAAGATGAAAGATACTACAATCAATAGTTTGTAAAGGTTAACTGAAAACTGCACATAGAACTTTGTTGGACACAGGAGCTGGGGACTGCCAACAGGAACTTGTTTCTTGAATCTCAGAAAGCATCTATTCTGGTGGTGAAGTTGACAGATAAGTTATAACAGAAAGAGCAAGATGTTCCAGAAAAATCTGTAAAGAGATAAAATATGACAGAAGATCTGTTTCTGAATCTTCCAAGCAGAGGAAACATCAGATGCTATAGTTTCTGGCTGGAGGATGAGGTGCACTAGAAACAGTTATTTCTGATGTTACAGAATAATGGATGGATTAAGAAGGGAAAATGAAAGCAATAAGAAACATTGTTTCATCAACTGTGGACCAACAGAGTAAAATAATTGAACAGATTTCTGTAAGTAAAAATATCTATAAACTTTGAGGCATGATTGATAAATCATGTACTGTTTAGTTGTTTTACTGTGTCTTGTTATATGGGTTTTTGTTTTCTAAATGCTACTTTCCAAGATGTTATATATTTGTAACAGAACAACTTAAAAGATTAACAATTTCTAATGTGAATTATTTAAATTATATATTGTGAATAATTATACATGATATAATTTTATATTTAATATGTAAATTTATATTTATGATTTAATATATTGATTTAGTATATTGCACATTGCATATAATATTGCATTAATTATACAATAATATATATTATATAAATATAATTAACATAAAATATAACATGACGTATGGTAAAGTATAAAATAAATAACATAAAATATGTAATGTAATAGATGATATATGACAAGTGATTGATATGTGATATGTGATGTATGACTTGTGATATGTGATGAATATATAATGCACAATACATAATATGTAACACATACTATATATTAAATATGTAATTATATAATGTGTAAGTTTAAAATGATAGATTATAAAAACAGATTATAGATAATAGATTATAGATGATTAGTAGGTAGTATATAATAGATAATACATACTAGATAGATAGTACATTATAAATATATATTATGCATACAATATTCCACAATTACATATACTATTATTGTATTTATAATTAAGGAAAATAATTGTATCTATTGATATGATGTGTACCTTTCAAAGTGATGAAGTTGATGTGATGAAAACATGACAAGTTCTTAAAAACATCGTGATGGGCCAAGAAGCCAGGTATATAATATGTACAGGTTCCATTAATAAGAAATTTGAGAAGTTATATAAGAGCCGTACTTAATTTAAAAGGCCATGACAGAAGTGAATACAAAATATTCTATTTCCCTTCCTTATGGTAGTTATACACACACACACACACACACACACACCCTTACATACTTCCCAAACATGAGAAGAACGTGGAAGATAAAATTAAAATGTGTGATTTTGGCTCAAAGTCTGAGTGCTGAGGGCTAGTGGACGTTTGGGCAGCTGCCGACCGGTAGCTTGAGAGACCTGTACCGACCTTCCTGGAAGTCTGAACCGGCTGTGCAGCTTTCCTTCCTCCTTGTTCCTGCAACCATGTCCACTAACAAGAATGCTAACTCAACAGCTGCACGGCTTAACAGACTCAAGAACAAGGGGAAAGACAGTACAGAAATGCGATGCTGCCGAATAGAGGTTAATGTGCAACTTAGGAAAGCTAAAAAGATGACCACATGCTGAAAAGGAGGAACATCAACTCATTCCCTGATGACGCTACTTCACTACAGGAAAAGCGAAACAATCAGGGTACTGTAAGTTCGTCTGTCGAGGACATTGTTAAAGGCATAAACAGTAACAATTCGGAAAGCCAGCTCCAAGCTACTCAAGCTGCTCGGAAACTGCTTTCTAGAAAGAAACATCCTCCTATAGACAACATCATCCTGGCTGGTTTGATGCCAAATTTTGTGTCCTTCTTGGGCAAAACTGGTTGTAGTCCCATTCAGTGTGAATCTGCTTGGGTGCTCACCAACATTGCTTCTGGAACATCGGAATAGACCAAAGCTGCGGTAGATGGAGGTGCTATCCCAGAATTTATTTCTCTCTTGGCATCTCCCCATGCTCACATCAGCGAGCAAGCTGTATGGGCTCTTGGAAACATTGCAGGTGATGGCTCAGTTTTCCAAGACTTAGTTATGGTGCAATTGACCCACCGTTGGCACTTCTTGCGGTTCTTGATCTGTCATCCTTGGCTTGTGGTTACTTACGGAATCTTACCTGGACACTTTCAAACCTTTGTCGAAACAAGAATCCTGCACACACACCACCACCCCTTGAGATGCTGTTGAGCAGATTCTCCCTACTTTAGTTCGACTCCTACACCACAACAATCAAGAAGTATTAGTAGATTCCTGCTGGGCTACTTCCTACCTGACTGATGGTCCAAAGGAGCCCATTGAGATGATTGTGAAGAAGGGAGTTGTTCCCCAGCTTGTGAAGCTTCTAGGAGCTACGGAACTGCCCATTGTGACGCCGGCACTAAGAGCCATAGGGAATATTGTCACCGAAACAGATGAACAGACTCAGAAAGTGATAGATGAAGGTGCTCTTGCAGTCTTTCCCAGCCTGCTAACAAACCCCAAAACTAATATTCAGAAGGAGGCCACATGGACAATGTCGAACATTACAGCAAAATGCCAGGACCAGATACAGCAAGTTGTAAATCACGGCCTAGTCCCGTTTCTTGTTGGTGTCCTCTCTAAGGCAGACTTTAAGACACAGAAGGAAGCTGCATGGGCTATAACACATTGTGTATCTTGTTCATTGTGGAATAATAGAACCTTTGATGAACCTCTTGAGTGCAAGAGATACCAAAATTATTCAGGTTATTCTTGATGCCATTTCAAATATCTTTCAGGCTGCAGAGAACCTAGGTGAGACAGAAAAACTTAGTATAATGATAGAAGAGTGTGGAGGCTTGGATAAAATTGAAGAAGTACAGAGCCATGAGAACGAGTCTGTATAGAAGGCCTCATTGAACCTAATTGAGAAGCACTTCTCAGTAAAGGAAAAGGTAGATCAAAATGTGGTGCCAGAAACTACCTCTGAAGGATTCGCCTTCCAAGTTCAGGCTGGAGTTCCTGGGACCTTTAACTTCTAATGTCCAGCCAAAGCACAAAGTTGTTAGCTATATGCTGTGCTGTACTGTGTTCTCATAAATTTGTCTTACTTTTTCTCTACTAAGAACTCTTTTTAAATGTGGTTTCTTATTGTAGCACTTTTTACAAAAGAAACTATACTTGAACAGTTATAAACTGTACACACTCTATGAAGCTGTCCTCTGAGTTTATTTCTACGTGGAATTTCATACCCTGTCATGTCCTGTAAATAAAGATTAAGTGCCATTCTTTTTTTTTTTTTTAAAGATTTATTTATTTATTATATATAAGTACACTGTAGCTGTCTTCAGATACACCAGAAGAGGGCATCAGATCTCCTTACAGATGGTTGTGAGCCACCATGTGGTTGCTGGGAATTGAACTCATGACCTCTGGAAGAGCAGTCGGGTGCTCTTAACCGCTGAGCCATCTCTCCAGCCCCCATGCCATTCTTCTTTTAAAAAAGTGTGATTTTTATACCATATATGTTTATGTTACCATATAAAAATAATTAAAAGAAATTATAACAAATATATTTAAAGTTTTAAAAATTGTAAACCAATCTAAATTTGGTTATAATCATGTCAAAATAAGTAATTAATCACATAATATAATATGCAAATTAGACTATTGCTGAAAAGACAAATACTAAGATAACAGAAAACAAACGGTCACTGTGTGAATTCTTTTGGTGACACAGTGTTAATCTGACAGAAATAGTATTTTGTGAAGCAAACTAAACGGAAAATAAAGCAATGAGTTGTTAAGAAATTAATTGTATTAATTTTTACATGGTAATTGTATCCTGATTATAAAACAAAGACATTATTATTCAGAAAAGAAGACTCAGGCCAGAGGAAATGAAGCAAATTCATATGAAGAAAGAAGAGAGAGAGAGAGAGAGAGAGAGAGAGAGAGAGAGAGAGAGAGAGAGAATGGCTTTTATGATTCCAACATCTTTGGGCTGAGGTAGAAGAATCACAAATCAGAGAACCCTGAGACAAACAGTATAAATTTGCCTTAAAGTAACAAAATCTGTAATTGTATTTCAGTAGGTAGAATGTCTGTTAAGAAATGTAAAGTGTGTAAATGATGAGAAAAGATTATATTCAGAAATGAAAATTTCCTGCTTTGAAAGAATGCTTTGTTTATTCAGAAAGAGCAAGTTGTCAAAGTATCTTTGAGAGATGAGAAGGGCATTAGAGAAAAGGTTCAGAACAACAGGGCTAAAATGAAAACTTCTGCACTATTATTCAGAAAGAAAGAAGGACCACTGGAAGGATATGTGTAAAAACAAGATAAACAATATACTCTACATGTTTTTCATAGTAAATGGTTTCTTTTAATTTATTTTTAAACAGTAGGCTGAGACAATTTCCATGGAAACAGAGGACCTAAGAATTTGGAAACTATTTTTCTCTGTGAATTTGACTAATTTTTATAACTAATTAGACATATTGTTTAGTAAGCCAGTGTAGTGGCAGTAATTGTAAAACCTCTGCTTCTTGTAAAATAATGCACTCTATCTGATTTGGAAATAACACTGTAGGCAGGCTTAGTCACGCAGGACAGCAAAACATCAGCAAAAGGATCCAGAGGACTGCATAGCCCAGGAAATTGCTGCAGCCCTGGGCTACTTACAGCAGGCCTTTTCATGGGGAGGGACATTTACATTATGTGTAACTGAATAATATATCAGGGATATAAGTTGGCTAAATAAATCTTTCTCCCAGTCAACTAAAATGAGTATATGGAGCTAATGAACCATATTTTATAAGAAATCACAATATCAAAGGTATATTTACAACCTGAAACATATTTAAGAAAAGTTCCATTTATCCAATCTTTGAACAAGTGAATTTGACTTTCAAAGTTCCAATTGAGAATCTACAGAAGAGCTTATAATGTCATGTAGAAATCACTTCTAACTACCAAACAATTTAGTTTTCAAGACCTTAAAATAAAAGAATGCAAAAAATATATAGACTTTATTGTATTTGCCATGTATCTGATACCCAGCAAATACTTTCAACAAGAGATAAGTTATTTTAGTTTTCTTTAAAACATAAACTGAACCAAGAATTTTTATAAAGTAAAAGTAATAATTGTAAAATTCATTTTAATTCCTTTTGCACTATTGCCTAATTATTATCAATGAGTTGTAGTATTCATGAACTACTACTTAAGTTCACTGCTTTCAGAAAATGTATGGTATGAAAAGGGAGAAAAATATTTCAAAATTTATAAATAACCATATTTCTTAAGTTTAACTTTCTGGTGTTCTTGAACATAATTTTATATTTTCTAATTTTGATTCAAATACATTTAATAATCTTTTTTATAAATAATTAAGTGTAACTCATTAGAGACATATTTATAATTATATATTAATGGATGTGCTTCAGTAAAATTTTATAAAGTATTTTTCACTATTAAAATAGTTGATTCATAGAATAATTTGAAAATTGCAATTTTCAATGGCATATATAACATAATTTTTACTCATGAATAATCTCTGAGCAAGTGAAAAATAAATAAAATTTCATTCAATAAATATTGGAAAATATATTGTGTTAATTCAGCAATAGTAAAAAGATCAGTGGACCCTGCAAATCATTTTAATCATTTATTTAAATAACTACATTTCTACAATTCAAATCTAACCCATGACAGACTTCTACTGGATAAACATAGAAACACAGCAAACCTTTTTTTGGCCTACCATAGAGAGGAATTTTTTTCTTTTCCATTTTTTATTGGTTATTTTATTTATTTACATTTCAAATGTTATTCCCCTTCTGTTTTTCCACTCCACAAGCCCCTCATCCCCTACCCTTACCCGCACCCATTCTTGCCTCAGCGGCCTAGTCGTTCCTCCATCCTGGGTCATCAAGCCTCCATTGGAACAAAGCCCCACCCCCAGCCGCCTCCCCAGTGATGCCAGATAAGGCAATCCTCTGCTATGTATCCAGCTGGAGCCTTGGGACCCCCCATGTGTACTCGGTGGTTGGTTGTATAGTCCCTGGGAGGTTTGAGGTGTCTGTTTGGTTGATGTTATTCTTCCTATGGGGTTGCAAAACTCTACGGTTCCTGCAGTTCTTGTCCTAATTTCTCCGCTGGGGTTCCCGCACTCAGTCACATGTTTGGCTGTGTACATCCGATTCTGTATTGGTCAGGCTCTGGCAGATTTCTCAGGGGACAGCTATACCAGACTCCTGTCAGCAAGCACTTCGTATCAGCAATAGTATCTGGGTTTGCTGTTGACAGATGGGATGGATGCCTAGGCAGGGCAGTCTCTGGATGGCCTTTCCTTCAGTTTCGGCTCTACACTTTGTTCCTGCATTTTCTTTTAACGGGAGGAATTCTGGTTTAATACTTTCAAGGTGGGTGGGTGACCCCCATACCTCAACCAGGAGCCATACATATCCACTGTATATTGTCTCCACAGGTTCTCTCCCCATTTTGTTGAATATTTTAGTTAATGTACTCCCTGTTGGGTCCTGGGAACTTCTTCAGTACCTGGCATCTGGAACTTTCTAGTGGCTACCCCAGTTTTCCCTCCCCCACTGCTACACACATACTTTCAAATTCCAGACCCTCTGGACTTCCCCATCTCCTCCTATATCTGAACTGCACACTCCCCCTTTCCCTCCCCCTCCTCTTCCCTTCCCACATCCCTCTCTCCCTCTAATACCTGGAGATTATTTTCTTCAGCTTTCTGAGTAGGATTGTGGCATCCACACCAACGGGATCGTCTTTTTTTTTCCCCTTTGGCTAAGGAAAGCAGCTTTCTTAACCACCAAACTTTTAGGTGTAAGAGGAGTAAGACACCTTTCAAGGTACTAGACTTCAAGAAACAATAACGAAAAGAAATCCTTCAAATGTCTATGCAGAAGACACCACCGACAAAGAAAGCAAATGACTGCTTTTACTTGTAGTCTTGCCATCTTATCTTCACTGGAGAAACAGAACTAATAGAGCAACTGGACAAGGAGGTATGAGAGGAAAAGCTCATGTATCACCACTTACATTATTTTCTGCAAAACTTTGAAAGTGATTTAAAATATCTCATAATTTAATCACAATGTTTATTTATTTTTGTTTTGCTTTGTTTTGTTTTATTTTGTTTTCCTGAACTGAGGACAGAACCCAGGGCCTTGTGTTTCCTAGGAAAGCACTCTACCACCGAACTAAATCCTCAACCCCCACAAGTAACATTTTAATTAATATTTCTAGTTTGCTTACAAAATAATTCATATGTTGTGGATTTACACATACATACACACACATACACACCCAGCATCACTGTACCTTGGGCTTATTCGTTTAGAGGTAAAGTGCCTACCTAAAATTCTTGGGGTTCTGAGTTGATAATTACCACCATAATAAAATAAAATACAACAAAATGAAATAAAACCACAAAAATGGGGTTTTAAATATAATTTGTATTTATCACTATACAGTTGCACCAGCATTATATTTGTTTAAAATAAGCTACAAATAATGAACATAAAATATATGCTTCTGAATGTTTAAATAGAAATATGTATGTACACTAGTTTAAATTTGATCTAGAATATTTTTCTATTCTCATTTGTGTTTCTGTGTTCTACTACAGCTGATAAACTGAAGTTTGCCTGAATCCTTAGCCACAAAAAGTTTCTTTCCAATAGGGATAGGTCAAGTATATGGAGCTAGCACAGAAAAGTTTTTCTGAGAAATCATAACATCAAGCATCTATTAATGACTAAAGGGATTTTATTAATATTTTGAAATTTTGGTTATTGTGAATCAGTTTGTTTTTACTGTCTGTGACTTTCAAACATATGTTTTATGTTAAGGAATATATTTGCAAACAACATACTTATTGATATTCTTTGAACAAATGAATGTGACTTTTAGAGATCTTCTGTTTAAAGTACTCATAAAAATTTTTATAAGATCCTAGAGAAAAACAGTTCTAGCTACTAGTAATAAATTTTAGTTCCCAGGACCATAAAACAATAGAATTTGCACTTATATTACACACTTTAACTAATCTAATAATATCTAATTTTTCATAAACATCTGGGTTTGCCTTTTAACCTAATTCAATGTGAAACAAATATCACCGGTAACACAAGAATGAGTTTATCTATCAGATCACATGATACTCGTCTTTTATAACATCCAAGAATTCTGATTGCACAGAGAACACTGTCTTAAGTCTTGGCTCAAGACTCCTTAGTTCCATGTTCCAGGTTACTAGCCTCAACTCATAAAGCCTTGCTTCTCAGTGGCTGCAGCTCTGTAATGTCCACGTCACACATCCATCTCCATCCAGTAACTTGGGGGTTTTCTTTTACATTTAAAACTCAGTTTTTAAATTATTTAAAATTATTTAGATTATTTTTCATTTTTAAATTTTTAACGTTGTGGGACAAAATAATGTTTCATCATGACATCTTAATACAATGTTCTTAGATGCTATATTTGACTGATACCTTCAAATTCTTCATTTCTCAGCTAGATTCAGGCAGGATTCCCCTAGTCAGAAAATCTAAAGCATTTTCTCATCTATTATTAATGTTTCCAGTAGCTGAGATTTTCATTATAAAAATACACAACACACACACACACATACACACACGCATACACACACACACACACACACACACACATATATATATATATATATATACATATATATATATATAATTTACTTTGGTTTATCCTGCTATTTAGTTATAGGTATGTTTGCATATGTTGGGCACGTCAGACAGTCAGCAGGATTTATAATATATCAATCCAATAAGAAAGATGACATAGAAAAATAATATATGAAGTGGAAAGATGTGTAAATTATAAATTCAATTCAATGTGGTGACTGCTGTCCTACAGGAAAATGAACATTGCTATGGAAACGCAGAAAGGTTTTGATGTAAGTAGCTTGCTGGGCTGGAACTTGAGAGTGTTTCTAAATCTGCAACATCATTCCCTCATTTATCTTTCCCAATTCACTGCATTAACAGCTACGCTCTCAAATTCACATTTGTAGCCATAAACCATCAAATGGATTTTTTTAAACATTGCCTTTATATTCAGCTAAAAATGCTACTGTTTACCATACCTAATTGTATGCTTTATTTAAAAAGAAAACTATATGTAACATAACATAAAATTAAAACTATTTAAAACCTACAACTTTGAATAATTGTGATTGTATTAATGCAAAATTATCCCCTTGAAAGCACATCAGAACTAATTTTAATATGTATTTGCTGCTTTTATATCAAATATTTTAGAAATATACAGATTCAAAACTAATTTTCCATGATAAGATACTAATATATTATTAAATTATTTTACTTAATAATAAAAATACCTATCAATGTTGAGATTATGGTTAAATGGTTTTCATCATGCTCTCCATACTTTAGAAAGACAGCTTATAATTTTTATATAAATTTTAAGAATGTGATCATTCATTCATCTATATTTATCAAACAACTACATGAGCTTTCTCCCTGAGTATTAAATACAAAAGTTAATAAAAAGAGTATCCTTTATTTTAGTAGAGCAAATGATTTAGAAGGAGAAAAGACATGCAGACATGGACATGGGTCTAAGATCATGGACTAGGAATCCACGAAGGACTCAAACTCAAGTTCAAAGTCTACCAACTATGGGAATGCAGCAGAGATAACTCAGCGGTTAACACACTTACTGTTTATGCAGAAGACCTGGGTTTGGCTACCAGAACCCACATAACACTTTACAACTGTTCTTAACTGCATTTCAAGGGACTCTGTCTCTTGCTTCTGGTACAGCACTTACATACATAAAAAATAACATACAAATCTTGAAAAGAAGAGAAGAAACAACAAATGCAAACATTGAGGTAGTGAAATGAGAAAATTTTAGAGGAATTTTAGAGGAAAATGTAGAGGAATTTTAATCCAGCAACATATCTGCTCTGGCAAGAGATCATATGCAAAGATCTTTTAGGTATATGTGATCTAGCTAGAATGACTGGAGCATCCTGTACACCTTTAATCTCTCTGACTGGAGTGAACACTATTAATCTTAAAAAATGAAGGTAGAGTTGAAGGAAGCAGCCTTGTTTGAAATTGATGTCTACTTGAGGAGCAGACAAAGTGACAAATCAGAGAAAAATTGAACTGAATGAGTCCGAGATAGTATACCCCAAACTCTCACAAGAACAGCACAGGAGAAGGTTGAAGTAGTTTTACTGGTACAGTTAGTTCTACAGATGCAGGTTGTGTGTGCAGACAGAGTGAACCAGAGAATGAGAAGGATACAGAAGATTAGAGCAGTTAGTATGAGGCCAGGTAAAGCAATTCAATGAGAAGCTGAGAGAAGCCAAATTGAGTCTGATCCAGATTAGTAGTGTTGAACCTGCCAGCCAGAGTTCAGAAGAAACTGGAAGGGGTGAGTTTATTCAGCAGTATGTCTCTGAGTCAACAATTTCATCAGGGGAATGTAAGATACTTTTACATAAATGTATTAGCATTGCTAGGGTAAAGAGAACAAACACTAATATTAAGAACCTATTCTTAATCTACTAAATCATTCTTATCAATAATTCCTTATTATTAACGTTCATGTCAGTTTACTGGGATTCTCCATGAAGAAGCATTTTAATCGAATGAGAGAAATAAAAGTGAGAAGCTTCTATTGGGAGAGGAGCTTTCTTTTCCTTTTCCTTTCTTAATTTTATTTTTACATTCTAGATTTCATTCCCCTCCTGGTCCACAACTGTTCCATATCCCATACCTCCTCCCTGCCCCCTGTCTCTATGAGTATGTCTCCACCCCACCCACCCCACAGGAACTTTAAACTCCCTAGGGCCTCTAGTCTCTTGAAGATTAGGTGCATCTTCTCTGACTGAACCTAGACCCGGGAGTCCTCTGCTGTATATGTGTCGGGGACCTCATATCAGGTGGTATATGCTGCCTGGTTGTTGATCCAGTGTCTGAGAGATCTTGGGGGTCCAAGTTAATTGAGACTGCTAGTCCTCCTAGAGGGGTGCTGAAGAGGAGCTTTTAATGTAGAGAATGCAAGCATCTAACCATTAGAGTGGCCACAATATGACCAATTTTAGGAGAAAATAAGGAAGCCAGAGTGGTCTATACTCATAGAGAATGGCAAGGAGGTGAGAGTTGAATGTGGCCAAGGTATTCCAAGTGACATTATGTGTTTCTTTACTTTTACAATGTATATTGAACAAATATACATGGGCATGAACACATTTATATACATGTACACTTATGAAGTACTCAGTCTCACAAACACTTCTGCTGTTCTAATGTCCATGTAATGTAAATCAATTCTCTGGCAATGACAGAACCCAAAGCAAAGGCTTTCATATCAAACATGTTTTAATTCTAGTCCTGGTTTTAACACTAGGAATGACTATACAAAATTTCCCCATTTTATGACTCAATTTCCTTTCATACAGGGTGTATATTATTGCGTTTTCTGTTGTATTATTGGCTTTATCTCTTAGTAAGCACCTAACATTAAACCACCTTAATATTCTTATGGATACTATCATCACTGCTTCTTCATTACTCACTCAAATTATCTCACATCATGCTCAAACACAAGCACGTGCCGGTTACAGAGAGAGACAAAGGGGTAGGAGAGAGAGAGAGAGAGAGAGAGAGAGAGAGAGAGAGAGAGAGAGAGAGAGAGAGAGAGGCTTTGCAATGTGCTTTCTACCATCTTGATTACACCTAAGTTGAATTATATTTATGTCATATAACATCCACATGGTCTATTTATATGACTGAACTATATACTTTATCTCTCCTTGAATATCCTGCAGCATTTGATATCTATACTATTAATTTGGCTCTGGTCAGTTGCTAGTATTATTTCACAGTTTATAGCTTGCTTCTGTAGGTGACTTTAACCTCCTTAGAAAAAGAAAAAGAACACTCTGGAAGAGTTATTAAACTGGCTTTTTTATCTTATAGGCACTCAATCAGTTTTGTTGATTTAATGTTTGAGTAAAAGATAAAAATGTCTCTTTGTCCTAAAACAATGTGGAGTTCTCAGTTCTGGCTGGGGTCACTGTGTGAATAAAAGAACAACTTGCAGGATATTTAATTTATGGTGACGTTTAAAATGTGCACTGGAAAATAAAATGCTACAATTTTGTACATTACTTCTTCATCTGGCCTGATGAGAGAGGTGGTAGTCAAGCTGTTGGCGGTGATATAAAGCTTTAAAAACCTGCTGGAAAACTGTAGAAAACAAAGTGCAAACCAGGAAAGGCATGGCAGGAACATAGTTCTGGTTGCCAGAACTACTCTAAAGTAATCAAAGTCTCCCCATTAACCTCAATGAGATCGCTAGCACTTTCTCCAGGTGCCTACAAAGCACTAGGCTGACTGTTGGCATGCCTGAAACCCAGCTGCCACAGTCACTTTAGTGCTTTCCTTTGCTGGCTTAACTGTAGGTTTGTCTCTGTAGCTCAAATTCTGAGGCAGTATGTGCACGATAACTTTATATTGACATAGTCCAAGAGCTTGTGGACTTTCCTTCAACAAGGCTAGAAATTTTTTTGCACTTGAAAATTTACAGGTGAAACACTAGCTTAATAATCAATTTGTCCTATTCTTTGAGCTTCATGGAAAAATAATGAAATTTTATAGCTGATAAAATCTAGGTTGAAAGTCTTAGGAATATAACATTAGTATCAGAACATTCTTAGAAGATCTTAAAATAGCTTATAAAATCATGAGATTTTATTTTCAATTATTTGATAATAAAAATGTAGATTCTATACTAGGTATATTTATTTTAGATGACATACATTTTACAATAATATTTTTGTAAAGCAGCATGTATTTTAGAACAGTGTGCTAGTCTCTTACCTAGTTGATTTTTAAGCAGAAGGTAACTTATTTGGTTCATTATTATTATGAATGGGACTAATTTAAATTAAATAATGTTTATGTTTAGCCAAATATGAAAGCTTGGAGATATGTATATATCTATATATGTGTATATTTTAATGTATATATTTATATGTAAATATATGTATATATTTTAATGTAGTATTAGAAAAGAACTGAGAGAACTCTAGATTTGCTTTCTCTATGACAAGTGACATATAAACATATTTTGTTTTCCTTGTGACATTCTATATGACAAGTGACATATGGAATGACTCATGTTAAATCAGTTAGTCATACATTTTGAAACCAACTTCATTCTTATAATGCTGATTGTGACATGCTGGAGTGTCTACTTAGGAGCATGTAGAGGACAATACTTCAGTACTTAGAGTAGAATGACAGAATTGTTAGGAGTTGCTTTAGTATGCCATAAAAAACTGATATTACAGATGGCATCTGAAAACCAGAGATGATGGTACTAGTAACAAATGACTATGACGCAGGAGATGTAGTATTATGTCCAGTTGCTTAGGAACTATTGGCAATTATTGAAAAGATATATGTGCACATATTTTGTACACTATATGTTGATGAGATGGATATGCTTTTTTTCTTTCATTACCTTCTATTTTATTTGAGAGAGGGTCTCAGTGTGAAGCCCTGGTTGGCTTGGAATTTACCATATACAGTAGGATAACCTCAAAATCTCAGAGATTTGCCTGCATGTATGTACCTTTTGAGTTCTGTGATTAAAATCTTATACTGTGATGCCTACCTGTTTATCTCTAAATAAAGAATTAAATCCTGTCTGGACATTTGATACTCATGCAGCAGGATTTCTGTGCAGCTATTTCTTTTGAGTTGAATATCCCTTCCTAGACAGAAGAAACAAGCTCATATGACCCTAGAAGCTAATGAAAGTTCAAAACTCATTAGGACATGTCCACAAATTTAAAAAGAAAAACATTCTTGGAGACTTGCTTTTAACCTGTACAGAGAACAATAATGATGCAGCCATTATGGTCATGACTTATTATAGTAGACTTTTCTATGATACATCTCCTTTTGATGCACCCAAATGACAGTGTGAACTCTTTGATGCCTATTACTCTGACTAACCTTAATAAACTCAATTGTTTCATCTATATGAACTTCAGTATAGCTGTTTCTTTGTTTGTCACTGTTGCCCAATCTGCAGCAGACATTTGTCTGTGTCGCCCTAGGAAAATCCATAAAATAAATGCATACATCTTCAAAATAACTCAGAATTGACTGACATTTCCATTGTATAATTTTGAGGACTTAACACATGACAAAAATGGCAGTGATAAAAATTGTTTGAAATTCTGTCTTTATCAAAAGTAAAAATAATTTTTATTTTAAAAAAATTAAAACTCAAATCAAAAACTCAAGCAGCATTTTTCTTTCCCCTAATTTGTTTTTACAGTCAACAAGAACACAACTGGAATTTCACTTACCAAATACTTCATATAGTGCTTTTAAAAATCAAACATTCTAACAATGTATTTAAATTATACTAATTTGATAATTATATGCTGACTATAAATGCAGTTGCAGTAGAAAAATGTTAAGCTTTTATTTCCATACATAAACTAGTTGGTTTTCTGTAAGCACTGGAATTCATAATGTATAATAGTCTAAAAGTTGACTTAAGGGATTTCAGGCACTTGTTAGCATTGTATGGCATAATGGAAACTTAGGGCAAAGTTGACTGTTGTTTCTTCAGAAACTCAACTTGCCAGAAGGGATATAATGCTGCTTGGCAGAAGGGGCCAGAACAGCTTTGATTAATTATGCATTTGATAGGGTTCTTCCATGTTCAGTAACATTATACTACTGTCAATTGTTTTGATCTTTATATAGACAGAGAACTCACAATCTAAGTCTAGAAAAAAGTCTAAAAAATGCTTTAGTGAACTGCTTCTTCTAAAAGAGAAGACTAAGGTAGTAACATAGGAATTATGGTCTCAATAGATTTTTTTTACTGTAAGAGGATGATAATTCACCATTTAACATTTTCTAAATATATACTAGATTATAAGCTTTCTTGATAAATTGTAGTTTTAAATTAGGTAATTATTGAAAACTAACAATATGTTTAAGCAAAGTATTATGCAAATGTATATTTAATGCTTAGAAACAAAAGGGATATTGTCCAGTTGATTTTATAAGACCAGTTACTTGATATCCAACATTAATAAAAACACAACAGAGAAAGAGAGTCACAGAACAATTACTCTGATGAACATTGTTGCATTAACATGCAGTAAAATACTTGTAAACAAAATTTGAGAACACATCTAGAAGATAATCTACCTTGATCAAGTAGGTTTAATCTCACAGAAGCAGTGATGACTCAAAAATAAAATGAGCCAATGTAATCCACCATATAAACAAAATGAATAACAAAACCATTAGATGCAGAACAGAACTTTAAAAATTATCCAACACATCATTGTGATAAATATTCTGGAGAAATTAGGCATAAAAAGACATAATATAATATAATATAGTACAATGTAATATATAATATATTATAATATAATATGAATCATAATAAAGGCTTTTACAATAAGCCCATAACCAATATAAACTTAAATGGAGAGAAACCAAATGCACTTCCATTGAAATCAGGGACAAGACAATGTTGTCTACTTATTCTATACCTGTTATATATAATACTTAAAATCCTTCTAGAACAATGAAACAACAAAAGGAGATCAATAGATTACAAACTAGAAAAAAAGAAGTGAAAGAATCTTTATTTGCAAATACTATGAGAATATACAAAAATGAGTTTAAAAAAATCCACTATGACACTCTTACAGCCAATAAACAGTTTCAACAATGTGGATGGATACAAAATTAACTCTCAAAACAAAACAAAACAAACAAACAAACAAAACCGAGTAGCTCTCTAATAGGAAATAACAAATGTTCTGAGAAAGAAATCGGGAATCAATATTTTTCACTGAATTTTCATCAAAAATTTCTTGACATATCATTAACTAAGCATGTGGAAGATATGAATGATAACAATATCAAGATATTGAATAAAGAATTTGAAGAAGATTTAGCATGCTCTTAAATGGAAAGGCCTCTCATTGCCATGGATCTGTAGAACCAATGTTGTAAAAATTGCAATCCTACCAAAGACCATCTAGGGATTGAATGTACTTACCATCAAAATTCCTGCATAGTTCTTCACGGACATTGAAATGGCAAGTCTCAACTTTATATAGAATCATATAAATGTGCATGCACGCATGAACACATACACACACACACACACACACACACACACAGAGAGAGAGAGAGAAATCAATCAAACAAACAAACAGGACAGTTAAAACAGTCTTGAACAATAAAATAATTACTAGAAGTGTCACCATTCTTAATCTTTGGTTGTATAAAGCTATAGTAATTTAAATAGCTTTGTACTGAGACAAAAACAGTCACCAAGGTCAATGGAATAAAATTGAAGACCAAGACATAAACCCACAAGTATGGTTAAAGAAACCAGAAATACATATTGAATAACTGATAGTATCCTAAACAAATTCTGCTAATCAAGTCAAACTGAAAGACTGCATGCTGAAGAAGCCAAATTCATCCATAGTTATCACTGCAAAGATTCACTCAAAATGGACTGAAGATTTCAGTAAAAAACCTGGTATATTGAACCTATTGGAAATAATCATGAACTTCTTAGTAGGCATATGGGCACGCATGTATGAGCACCCACACACGCGCGCGCGCGCACACACACACACACACACACACACACACACACACACACACAAACTCATTAGGACAGAACAAATTCAACCTCAGGAAATGGAGAAGCTTTTGCACAGCAAAGCACAACAGCATTCCAACCAAATGGCAGTCTACAAAATGGAAAATGATTGTTACCACCTCTACATTGGATAGAGGACTAATATTCAAGAAACTAGAGATTAAGAAAAACAAATCACAATTAAAAATGGGGTAAAGATCTAAACAGTGAATTCTAAATAGAGTAAAGTCAAATGGCTGAGAAACACATTTCAGTATCCTTAACCGTCAGAGAATTGCAAGTCAAAGTTCCTTTGAAATTCACTTGTCAGAATGGCTATGCTCAACAAAACAAATGACAGTTCATGCTGGTGAGGTTGTGGGGTAAGAGGAACGTTCATCCCTGGGCTATGTAAATTCATACTTGCACAGTCACTATGGCCTTTAGTGTGGTGCTTCCTCGGGAGGATGGAAATCAACCTGTCTATAACACTGCTGTTCCTCTCTTGAATACATATCAAATGGTTGCTTTGGCTCCCACACAGACAGTCACTCAGTTATTGTTGCTCTATTGATAATAGCCAGAAATTATAAAGTTGCACATATCCCTCAATGCAAGAATGGATAAGGAAAATGAAGTACAGCTTTATGATTAATACTCAGCTGTTACAATAAAAAGATATTATGAAAATTTCAGGAAAATACATGTAATTAGAAAACAAAAAAGAAAAAAAAAACCTCTTGAGTGAGGTATCTCAAATTCCAATAGATGACTACACTTATATGTGAATATTAGCTGTAAATTCAATAACATCCAAACTACAATCTAGAGAACGTCAGAGAGTAGACATAGAGTAAACTAAAGGGACCAGATAGGTCTTGATACGAAAGGGAAACAGAATATGGGTGGAGGTAGGGGGCTGGAATGACAGATTATTGAGGATAGGAATGGAGAGAAGGCTTTGGGAGGAAGTACAGGGAGATACAGCAAAAATTAAGGACCATTGCAGCAATAGAATGAAAAGCAAATACAGTGAAAACTATTAAATTATATATATATATATTAAATATATATTAAATATTAAATTATATATATAACAATATTGTCAAACAACAAAGAAGATAGTTTTAATTGCACATTTTTGTGGTCAAATAATTCATTCATTCATGGCATTGAGTTACATTTAATTGAGTTGCTGGCTAAAGAAATCACCCAGTTATACCCAGACTGTTGCAAAGAATATGGAGAGTTCATTATTGAAAACAATACCTAAACAATCCATTAAAAATGTAAATGTAGTGTCAATAAAGCCTTCAGTAAGTGCCAGTGTAAAGGTACACTACATGTTCTAAAATGAAAATGCTAAACACTAAGCCAGTCACAATTCCTTTATTTACAATGGTGTCCTGACTACAAGATAAGCCAGGGCAATGAAATAACAAGCTTGTGGAAATAACAAAACAATAACTTCACTGACTTAAGGGCCACGTCATGTGATGGAACCTATACTTGACACGGCAGTGATCAATCAAGAGCCTGAGAATAGATAGCCTAGGAACTCAGGGTAAAACCTAATACTACTAGAATATTAATAATAACGTAGTGACAAACCTAATGATATCTTCATATACTCATGGAGCAGGGTTTTTCTCAGTTACCAGCAGAGAGGCTTCCTTCTCCAGCGTGTGGAAGCAAATACATAGACCCACAGCCACCAGTTACACATAGTGTGAGACCTTGTAACACTCAGCCCTAAATAGGATGTCTCCTTCAACTCCCTCCTCTTGTAGTTCAGGAATCCAGTGAAAGAAAAGGCAGAAATAGTGTGAACCTGAGGGGACAGAGGACACCAATTAAACACACACCTCTAAAAGCCAATGTTCTATACTGCCTGGATGGTCAGGAACTGTAGGCTGGATAACCCAGACACCTAAAGTAGCACCAACAAACTGGCCACAAAAAAATAATAAATAAATTAAAATCAATGAAATGATTCTGCCTTATATAGGTTTTCAAGTGCTATAAAGACATAATGTGACCATGGTAACTCTCAGAAAGACAAACAAATTCATTGAGACTAGCTTAAGGTCTCAGAGGTTTAGTCCATTATCCTCCTGGTGGGAAGGCATGACATTATAAAACCAGACTTGGCGCTTTAGAAGGCAAGTCTTGTACATCTTGAACCACAGGTCGCAGGAGGGGATTTTATTACACTCTGTTACAAAGACCATTGCTTGAAGATCCTCAAAGCCTGCCTCCACTGTGACATATTTCTTCTGACAAGGCCACACCTACTCCGAGAAGGCTATATCTCCTAATATTGCTGCTCCCTATGGACCAAGCATTCAAACTCATGAGTCTATAGAAGTCAAACATATTCAAACAATTTTAATGATATTATTATAATCACAGATTGTCTAGTTATTGTCAAAGAGGCTTCCTCTGGCAGCAGATGGGAGTGAGTACAGAGACTTAAGCTAGACATTTTTTGGAAAGCCTACATTGATGGTTTCTGTATGATTCCTCTACTCAGAGCTTAAGGAGTCCCACTAAAGAGAGAGAGTAAAGAATGTAGAACTGAGAGGGGATTTAAAGTACTAGGAGTGCACGGCCCACTGAATTAACTAAGCAGAGACTTACAGAAACTGAAGCAGCAACACAGGCCTGTATGCCTGTATACCATGTCTTCTCCTTTTTGGATATTTTTTCTCCTTTAAGTTGCATTTTCCAACCTCGATGTGAAGCCTTTTGCCTTGTCTTATTGTATCTTGCTTTGTTTATGTGTCTCTTGTAGAACTGCTTTGTTATCAAGAGAAAATTAAAGGAGAAATGGATCTGTGAAAGATAGGATGTGAAGGGCTGCTGGGAAGAGGGAAAGAAGGAAAAACTATGATGAGGATATAGTGTAAAAAGAAGAATCTATTTTAATGAAAAAGAAAAAAGTTTAAAAAAGAAAGTTGTCTTAAATAATGAAAAATACAATAATAAAATTGCAAAAGTTAACATGCATAAATGACTCAAATAAAATCTAAAATATATTGGCAGAGAAAAGTGTTTTGTATATACTGTTTTAGTGCATGTGTGTTATTATAAATACAAGTCTGACTGAGAGTGAAAATGAGTAGGACGGAATGGAAAATTGCAAAACTGGATGAAGGAAGGAATATGGAAACAAAATGAAACAAAATTTTATATGCTCTCGATTTATGCAAAAGATTGTAAAGGAGAAGGCAAGGAAGATAAGAATTCTAGAGGTCTTTTAATGGGAAATGCATTCTAACTGCAACTGAGAAACATTTAGGAAATAACTTTGTAAAAATTGAGAGCAAACCGCATTTTGGTAATTGAGTCTCAAGGCCCACACTCCATGTTTACAATTTCATTCATTTAGAAATGAACTACATGCAAATCTGAATGACTTTTAGAATGCCTTCACATAAAGTGAGGGAACCATGCAGTTTTTATAGGATTACACTACCTCTTTTGCCATGAATATTTTCTCAAAACTCTCAAACACTAATAATTTGAAGAAAATTAATACTGGGTTAGGTGATATTTTCAACACGGCTTAATTTGTTTTTCAAAAAATGAAAAAAAATACATGCAGAAATGCGGTAGAAAGAGAATGGAATAGAAGTAAATGGTGTGATCTCTATGGAAGACAGGATGAATTTAGTGGAAGAAGACAATGGTACCCATTACAACAGCTCGAGAGTCACACTTAGCAGACAGATTAATAGTTCAAACTCTATAGATGCCTAAACGGAAGAACAATAGACAGGATGACACAAGTAACTTCTGTATCTTGGATTGTGTGCAGACCTGGATTTGGTAAGTTAAAAAGTCCTTGGGAACATAGAAGTTTTAAGGAAAAGCAATAAACATGATTAATAGCTTGGAAAAGAGAATTTCACAGGAAAGGTTAAGGGAACTAATATTATTTCAGTTAGGAAGTAAGCTGGGAAAACAATTTGATTTTTAACTGCATGAATGATTATTGTATAGACAGTGCTGATCAGTCCCCTGAAGTTACAAAGGTAAGAACCAGAATAAGGGACTCTGAATGGCTAAGATCAAAAACTCAGGTGACAGCAAATGCTGGCGAGGATGCGGAGAAAGAGGAACACTCCTCCATTTTTGGTGGAATTGCAGACTGGTAAAACCATTCAGGAAATCAATCTGGAGGTTCCTGAGAAAATTGGACATTGAACTGCCTGAGGATCCAGCTATACCTCTCTTGGGCATATACCCAAAAGATGCCCCAACATATAAAAAAGACACGTGCTCCACTATGTTCATCGCAGCCTTATTTATAATAGCCAGAAGCTGGAAAGAACCCAGATGCCCTTCAACAGAGGAATGGATACAAAAAATGTGGTACATCTACACAATGGAATATTACTCAGCTCTCAAAAACAATGACTTTATGAAATTTGTAGGCAAATGGTTGGAACTGGAAAATATCATCCTGAGTGAGGTAACCCAATCACAGAAAAACACACATGGTATGCACTCATTGATAAGTGGCTATTAGCCCAAATGCTTGAATTACCCTAGATGCCTAGAACAAATGAAACTCAAGGCGGATGATCAAAATGTGAATGCTTCACTCCTTCTTTAAAGGGGGAACAGGAATACCCTTGGCAGGGAATAGAGAGGAAAAGATTAAAACAGACACAGAAGGAACACCCATTCAGAGCCTGCCCCACATGTGGCCCATACATATACAGCCATCCAATTAGACAAGATGGATGAAGCAAAGAAGTGCAGGCCGACAGGAGCCGGATGTAGATCGCTCCTGAGAGACACAGCCAGAATACAGCAAATACAGAGGCGAATGCCAGCAGCAAACCACTGAACTGAGAACTGGACCCCCGTTGAAGGAATCAGAGAAAGAACTGGAAGAGCTTGAAGGAGCTCCAGACCCCTTATGAATAACAATGCCAAGCAACCAGAGCTTCCAGGGACTAAGCCTCTACCTAAGGACTATACATGCACTGACCCTGGACTCTGACCTCATAGGTAGCAATGAATATTCTAGTAAGATCACCAGTGGAAGGGGAAGCCCTTGGTCCTGCTAAGACTGAACCCCCAGTGAACGTGATTGTTGTGGGGAGGGCAGCAATGGGGTGAGGAGGGGACGGGAACACCCATAAACAAGGGGAGGGTGAGGGATTAGGGGGATGTTTGCCCAGAAACCGGGAAAGGGAATAACACTCGAAATGTAAATAAGAAACACTCAAGTTAATTAAAAAAAAAAAGAATAAGGGACTCTGAAATGGTCAGAAAAGCTAAGAAAAAGGACATCCATCAGAGCTGTTAGACTTCAAGATGAATGTGCTGAGCTTCATGCTGTATAGATATTCACTATTCTCTTGAAACTTGTTTGTCTGAGAAGCTTTATGCAAGGTACAGTTTAGAAAGCAGAGAAGAAAGGAGCATTGGAAAATTCTATAAAAATTAAACTCATCTTCAATTATTCTGCACTGTGAGGAAAAAATCAGTAATTAAACCTTATATAAATATCAGTTTTATATATATATATATATATATATATATATATATACACATATATATATATATATGATTATTTTCATGGTACATTGCAAACAGGGGCTGCCTATGTTCTAGCTTAACATAGCAACCTTAAGAAAGAAGAGCTCTGTGAAACTATTCAATGCATTTGTTTAAGTAATTTATCATGTTTACTAATTCAACATCCTGAGATTGCTTTCGACTAATTGCATTTTTGTTTCTTGATTTATCATCAACTTCTTTGCAATATACTTCTGTTTATTCTTTTAGAAATGAGTTAGATCCATTGAATATTCTTTCATATGGTAATAAAAATAATATTTTATCCCAAAAGATTTTATTTACTTAGAAAAATAGGCTATTCTCTGAACACCTGCACGCTTAATTCTTTTAGAGTTAAATTATACAAGAATTCCAATTGAATGATTTCTGAAGCTGTGCTAACAAAGATAAATGGAAGTGGAGATTTCAATAAAATTTTGCAAACAGTTGTTTTAGAGCTTGTCAAATATGCTCTTCATAGGAGTTACAATGCCTTTCATTTATGTGTCAGTGTTACAAAATAACTAAGTCAGAATACTGACTATTGTCTTCAGTCTGCAGGGAAGTGGATGAAAGTAAAATTCTAGCCAGGTAGGAGCATTTAAGGATGTCTGTGGCCATGTTCCTTTTATCACGGTAAAATGTCTCATTGTCTTAAAACTTTGCAAGTTAGTGTACATTTAAGAAAGATTTTGTATTACCAATTATCAGTACTTCACAATTCCTGCAGAAAGGCAGATGAGAGAAAGCTACTAAATCTCCTTCTAACTTTGTAAAAAATGAAAGTATGAGGAAATGAATTATTAAACATACAAGTTAGTAAAATGACAGAATTGTATCTTGGAGTTCTTATTTCACATCAAGTATTTGTGTTTTTGTTCTCACAAAAAAGGTTAAGTTCACATATAAAACAAATACTTTAAAATACACAAGAAATAGTAAACTAAAAAGCAAGTAAGTCTGGCATTTCTAATCGGTAGCATATGATGCATGTTTCAATTTAGACCAGATAAATGTCCGCTCAATGAAATGTTGTCTACAGTAGATACGAAGACTTAAGAAGCAAAATACCAAACCTCTGGTAAGGTTATTTGAATGAGCGGACATGCAATCTGTCACACCAAGACAAATGAATCTGAGGCTAACTTAGTAAATAAAGTATTTGTCATTTTCAAATATATGAACATTTGGTATGTAGATCCATGGCTTACGTTTTTGCAATTTTCATACATTTGAACATTTATTCTGAAGATGAGTTAAAATAATAATAATAATATGTGATTTATTGTATTTTATAATTTTTTTTGTCACAGAAGACACCAGGTTCTCTTCAGCATCTACCTCTATTTAGAATGGAACATAATTCTCAAAGTCTTTGAGGTCATCACATTCTCCTTTTCATTGTCTTCAATTAAAATGGAACATAATAAAAATTGAAGACAATTCCTATGTTGCAACTGTTCATATGAATTCTGAAATACCCCTGTTAAAATGGCCCCCATTACTAATCATTCTATGCAATACACTACATCAGGATCCTTCTTAAACACAGCATTAAAAGTAATAGAACAGTTGTCAAAATACTTTCATAACTATAGTCTGTGTCTTGTGGCACAACTAATGCTAAGGTTTGGCTAATTATGTTATGATTAAAATTAGTTTTCTTCTGAGTGTTTCTGTGTTAGCACTCTTTCTGAACCAAAGTCAGTGTTGTTCATATATGGCTGGCTGAAGAGAAGACCCAGTGGCTGAGCGTGGTTATTATTCTTGCAGAGGATCCAGCTTAATTCACAGTAACCACATAAGAGCTCTCAGCAATCTATTACTCCATTTTCAAGTATTTTGATACCTTCTTTCACAAGCAGCAAGGTTATATTGGGCACACCGACAGATGGGAACCAAAGATCCACACATATAAAATACAGTAAAAAAATCTATAAAAATAATCTGCCCATAATCATCATCCATAGAGAAAAGTCAACATACACTATACTTTACTTATCTCCCAGAATTGGGATTATCAGTCCCCCATTTTGTACATTTATGTATAACTTTTTTGTATGTTAATTATTTTATTTATTTATATCCCAAATACTGCTCCCTTTCCTGGTCTCTGGTTGCAGAGCTACTTCCCCATACCCCGTTCTCCATTCCCCCTCTCCTTCACCTCTGAGCAGGTAGGTGGCCGCCCTGGGTATAATCCCACCATAGGACATGAAGTCTCTATAGGATTAGGAGTATCCTCTCCCCCTAATGCCATACAAGGCATTATGTGCTGGGGACCATGGAATAGCTCATGCATGTTCTTTTGTTGTTGACCTAGTCTCAGAAAACTCCCAGCAGTTCAGGTTACTTGACAATGTTGGGCTTTTTATGGGGGTGCCATCCCTTTTGTTCCTTCAGTTCTTTTCCTAACTGTTCCATAGGGCTCCCTGACCTCAGCGCAATGGTTGGATGTATCTGCGTATGTCTCTGACAGCTGCTGGTAGAGCCTCTCAGAGGACCACTATGCATCTGTTTGCAAGCACAGCACAGTATCAGTCACAGTGACAGGATTTGGAACCTGAGTTTTTCCTGGCACTGGTCTATTATTCTTTCAGTCTCTGTTCCATTTTTGTCCCTGCACTTCTTTTAGACAGGAGAAATATCAGGTTGACAATTTTTATAGGGTGGGTTGGTATCCCTATCCTTCCAATGGTTACCCTGAATAACTACTGGAGACAGTCTCTTCAGGTTCCATCAACTCATTATTAGAAATTTTGGCTAAGGCCATCCCATTGAGTTCTGGGAGCATCCCAAATCCCAGGTCTCTGTGACTTCCTAGAGACCCTGCCTATCTTAAATATAAAAGAAATATTAAATTATGTTACATATAAAACATCAAAACATGTTGTATCTTGTTATTTGATGAATTCATATCCTGATCTAATTTTTCTTCAGGCACTTGAATATTGCATAATTGATAGATGTTTATAGGTTCTGGAAGTGTCTTGTTGAAAGAAAGGTACTTAGGAAGACTACCACGGTAAAAAATATTTTAATATTATCATTTTATATTACCTAAAGTAGAATCCTGACTTTCTTCCTTTCAATTTTATAAGGATATCTAGTATTTTAATAATAACCAAAATTTTATACTTTAATCCTTCCTCTACCATGCCTACAATATATTTAGCACTGCTATCTAACAATATCTACCTTTGTTTAAATAACTAGTAGCATGTAAGGAATCATTACAGAATTATTAGCTTCTCTATATTACTTTGTGCATTGTACTTTGAAGAAAATAAGATAAAAACATCAGGTATAAACTGCTAAAAGTTAAAATGGAATAAACAGGTAACACAGAGCTATAAGTACCCTGATAGGAGGGTATCTACTTACAACTTTTAAATACTACTGAACAAATGTTGTGTGGCTTGCATATTTTAAATTATATATATATATATATATATATATGTATGTATGTATAAACAAATTTATGTAGCTTTATATGCATGTAAATATATTTTGCAGTTATCAGTTTACCAAATTAAGGCCATAGATTTTGATACTGAACCAACCACATCCCCAATTAAAATGTTAACAAGTCTACAGGTTCAAATTCTTGAAGGACCATCTCCAGTAGTTAGTTAAAATTGTTGAAGGACTGAAGGAGCTGAAGGCGATTGCAACCCCATAGTAAGAACAATAGCAACTAAACAAACCACCCTGATCTCCCAGAGACTAAACTGCCAACTGAAGAGTACAAAAGAAGGGATCCATGGCTTCAGATACATATGTAGCCGAGGATGGCTTTATCTGAACTGGCATCAAGGGAGGGGAGGCCCTTGGTTCTGTGGAGGTTTGGTGTATAAATCTAGGGAGATGCTAGAGCAATGAGGTTGGAATGGGTGATTGGATAAAGGATCATTCTCATAGAGGCAAAGGGGAGGGGTAAGGGGGAAACGGCATGGGGAGATGTGGTTCAATAACCAGGAAGGGAGATGGCATTTTAAATGTAAACAAATAAAATGATAATTTAAAAAAATGTAGAACTCGGGCTGGAAAGATGGCTCAGGTTAAGAGCACTCCCTGCTCTTTCCAAAGTTCTTAGTTCAATCCCCAGTATCTACATGACAGCTTACAACTCTTTGATGATGTATTCTAGTGTTAGATAGAAATGAAGACAAAGTATCCATATACATTATTATATATGTATATATGTATATATGTAATATATATATATATATATATCTTTGAAAAATGTTGAACTCTCTCTGTTAGTGGTTATGACCACAATTCACCATATATCCCCAGTCTTCTCAAACCCAAATTCATTCTCTTCCAGTGGCTCCCCTCAGAGTTGTACCTGATTTTGTTACTAGGTTTCATCTGAATCCTATTGAGGAATAGGACAATTTCACTTTTGATTTTTAGCAAAGAATACCTTGATTCTGAAAGTCTTATGAAAAAACAAGGTGAAAAGCTGAATCAGTGTTGCAGTGCATAATGGCAGAGAAAAGGAGAAGCAAATGCTCTTTCTTGCTACATATTGAATGAGATTATATTTTAGAAAATTTTATAAACTTCACTTCTATTACGTATCATAGAGAAACTTGTAAGGACACAGAAGTTCCTCATGTTTATTTATATGGACCAGAACATGATTCAGTTCACAATATCTTTTTATCAAGGGATAGCTTCTGCATAAGGCACTTCAGGGTCATGGGAACGGCAGCAAATTAAATGTCCTAGTTAGCATTACAATTGCTGTGTTGAAATACTATGGCCAAAAGTAACATGGGAGGATAGGGTTTATTTTACTCAAAACTCCATATAATAGTTCATCCTCAAAAACAGTGAGTTCAGGACTCACACAGAGCAGGAGCCTAGAGGTAGGAGCTGATGTAGCGGTGATAGAGGTATGTGGATTATTGGCGTTCTCATTATGGCTTGCTCAGCCTGCTTTCTTATATAACCCAGAAGCACTAGTCCAGGGATAACACCACCTACAATGTACTGAAGCATTCCATCAATTACTAACTAAGACAATGCCCTACAGGCTTGCGTAGATTCTGACCTTATTGGGGACCCTGTTCACAGTCCAATGGTTGGCTGAGAGTATCCGCTTCTGTATTTTTCAAGCTCTGGCAGAGCTTCTAGGAGAGATTTATAACAGTCTCCTGACAGCATGTACATCAGCAATAGTGTCTGCATTTAGTGACTGTTGTGGGATGAATCCCCAGATGGGGCAGTTTCTGTATGGCCTTTACTTCAGTCTCTACTCCACATTTTGTCTCTGTATTTCCTCCCCTGAGTATTTTCTTCCCCTTTCTAAGAAGGACTAAAGCATCTACACTTTGGTCTTCCTTTCTCTTGAACTTCGTATGGTCTGTAAATTTTATCTTGGGAATTCTGAGAGAAATGCTAATACTAACTTTAAGAGCTGGAAATGCATCTATGTAATTCGACTGGGTAATTCTATAGATGGTTAAAAGTTATCCATTTAAAAACATTGAGTGGTGAGAAAATGCAGAAGAAGGGCAGGCATCTGTTGTCGGGAAATGAACAATTTTGTTCAAATAGTACTTGGCTATATTTGGAAAAAATACATTATTTTTAAAATAGAAACTCACTTCAGAACAGAAATTATATGTATGTCCCTGGCACAGAGAAATAAAAAAAATAGTGTTAATTTAATGACTGCTTTATTAATTATTTTTCAGTACTTACAATAGCAAAATTATGTATTTTTGAATGTAATGTTTTATAAATATTGACTGTTAAAATAGTAAAATTATATGTGATAATACTAGGTCTGAAAGTGTTCATGGTGGTATGAATTTTACAAAACATACATGAATTTTCTAGGTAATAAAATATTCTAGAATCAATCAATTTGTGAGATACAAACTCAAAAAAATTGGTGAGTAGATGACAGATAGATGGATGGATGGATAGATGGATAGATGGATGGATGGATGGATGGATGGATGGATATATAGATAGATGGATAGATAGACAGATATCTGGATAGATGGACAGATATCTGGATAGATGAACATTAAAACCCACATTTAAAACAGTCCTAAGTACTTGGAGAAATAGAAATAAGTATTACTAATGTGAGCTTCCCAGACATGATGTTGAATCTTTAATATGTATGAAGGTTGAAAAAAGAGCACCTGAAAAATATGGTGCAAATTTTGTTACAAGTTACAAATGGACAAGTTACAAATTTTGTTTAATTAAGTTTGTTAGTGTCTTATGTTATTTTGACTTTTGAACCTACTTTTAATATGGGCTCTTAAATGCTTTAACCTCCCTTCTAGCCCATCACCCATGAGAGATAGTAGAAAATAAAAGTTATTAGGATATGGGGGAAGTGGACCTGTTTACAAATTGTTCTTTGGAGAAAATTCAATCTGTGTTGTCCTAAAATCAGCAGTTCAGTTCATTGGAATCAGCAGTGGTAGCCGGATCCACTCACAAACACTTTATAAGTCTAGTTCAGTAGTGTCAAGAGAGCAAAATCAAATCTACAATAGCAACATGACTTAACAGATAAAGCAAGGCCTCAGCTGAATTGGCACACAGCATCGGGAGCGATTCAACCTGCAAGGATGGCAGGAGAAGTTCTATGTTGTGTCTCTCTCAAGGAAGTAAAAGGTCGGTGAAGGCCAGGCCTAAAACGGAAGACCATGAAGCATTGCAAAGCTCTCTATGTAAGCCCCGTACCTCTCAGTTGAGTCCTATTTATAATCCTTCCATACAACACGTGTCCTTCCATGGTTAGTGCTTCACAACATGAATCTGTCTTAGCAAAACTCCACATGAGTCTGTATCAGCTGACAACACTCTGCCAATTGGCCAGAGCCTGAGAAAGCTGTAAGAAGCTGCCCGATTGCCATCAGAAACTTTCGGTGCATTCCTCTCTATGGAGTCACAGCAAGTGGCAGTCAGCAACACAATGTAAAGTGAACTAATGCAGGTGTGTTGTTAGCCATGAATCCTTCATCATGCCTCTGTCCCTGTGTTTACTTTAGCCAAACAGCCTTTCTTGTGTGTCTGCCTCAGAAAAGCACTCCTCCACATGTCCGCTTTGGCAAAACATCCCTTCACCTGTGTCTGCTTCAGGAAAACATCACTTGGCATAACTGATTTTCCGAAGAAACCAGAAGTTTCCACTTGAATCTTATCTAAAAAATATGAATAGGCAAAATCAGAAACATGAGAAAAGATATATTTACATTAGCCGGCATCCAGTTGTTAGTATTATATATAGCAGTTAATTACTTTCAGCAAACGGAAGAATGGAAACAGAAATCAGGAATTCACTGCTGTGCTCCTACAGTCTTTTTCTCTTAAGGATGGAGAGCAGCCACTGCCATCCTTCAGGTTTCATGACTCTCCCCAACCTTAAGGACAGTAATTTTTGACTCATGACATATGTTAGTGATAAAAAAAAAAAGCCTCTATCTTCCATCTTGTAAAGTGTTTAGTGTCGCGCGCCCAACGTCTTGCCAGCAAGAACGACACACGGACACCAGGATCCTTCTGTAGCAAAGCGTTTATTACATCTTGAAGAGGAGAGAGCGAGCCCCAGAATGGCACTGCTTATATACACCTTAATGTGGCATGTCCACGCCTGATTGGTTGTTTACCCATGATCTCATCAGGCACGCCCAGGAGTGGGCAAAGACCTGGCACGAAGGCACTCTTGCACACGCACACAGTTAACTTCCTGAAAGGGAGTCGGCTGGCGCGGCGACGGCTGGCACCATCTTGTAATGGTGGAGGCTATCCTGGCCTTCCACGTGGGGCGCAGTGGAAGCCATCGCCATCTAGTGGTGGCGAATGTTATTGCGGCCCTCTACAGTTTAGCATAGTGCCAAAGCTATCTGTATGTTTGTTAGAAAAAGAAGAGGACAGTGTTTAGACAGCTAGTTTTCTGTACAAGAATGAAATTTCAGGAGAAGCATTGCTGCCTTGATGTCTCATTCCTTCTTCTCCATCAGGATGATGGTTGAAACAGAGTACAATAGTGCATTTCAACCAAATCATTGTCGTGTGGAAGATTATTGAGGACCTTTTTCTTATTCATTGGCTTATCCCCAAATGCCAGTGAGTGAATGTCAGGTCTCCAAAAGGATTGTGGTTGTGGTGATTATACTAACAAGACAGTTTCCTCAGAAATCCCTATGGCAAAGAATTTAGAGTCAGTTGCAGTGACTATTCTTTAAACAAGCAAGTGACTGATTTTTGAAAAATTATTATAATTGCATTTAATAATTGAAAATTGAAAATATTCAAGGACAGAATAATAATAAAATTTTAATATAAACTTTACCATCAAAAATACTATTCTGTAAAGGTATTATTCAAATAATGAAACAGAGATTTATAATATTAATAGATATCATGTGGTGATAATGACAAGTGTATTAGTTATTTAGATGTCACTCTGTGACAAAGATGGTTACCTCAATTAGATCCTGGTGGTAATAAAGCCAAGGTCACATATTTAATTTCCATCTAGGCCAGTATACTTGTGAAAGTAAACCTCTGTTCTCTACTAGCAGACTGCACCCTTAACCCCAATCTGTTATTTCTCAATTATGTACCATTAATTGATGCAATATCCTACTGGTAGTGGGTTATTATGCCAGGTGCATAAACGAAGGATGGCATGTCTATAAGGCATATGACAGAGAATAACTTGAGACCATTAGTACAAAAATTTGAATAATAACCTGTAGTGTTTCTTTGGAAAAAGATACTTTTGGTTTTTTAAAGAAAAATTAACTTGGCATTTATAAAATATTGGAGTAAGCTGGGGTCAATTCATTGTTTCCTTATAGACAAAAAAGAGACAAATATAAAATAAACTTAATAATCCTAGTGTACCATTTAGTTAGAAGCTACATTCACTAAAATTTATCTGATAAAATGATTCTGCATAGTGGCTTATTTGCTGTTTATATTGTTTCAACTCGGTATTCTTTTGTGTTAGCTCTATGTCTTGTTGACAGTTTGTAATATACTACCACACTCTTCATCAGATGTCATGTACTGCAAAGCACATGAAGATAAAGAACCACATAATGTGTCAGACTTCAGATAGACTTCGGTGGTGTGAATGAGAATGGCCATGTAGACTCATATATTTGAATGCTTAGTCACCAGGGAATAGAATTCTTTGAAACTATTGGAAAGTAAGGCCTTGTTGGAGAAAAGTGTGGCCTTGTTGACATAATTATGTCATTGGGCATTGAAGTTTGAAAAGTGCAGTCTAGCCCTGTCTATTTCTATTTCCCAACAGAATAGGATTTAAATCTCAACTACAGGGTCATGCATGCCTACAGGCCACTATGTCCCCTACCGTGATAATATAGTAACCCTTGGAAACTACAAGCAAACCCTAATTAAATACTTTGCTTTATAACATTTGCCTTGGTCTTAGTGTCTCTTCACGGCAATAGAACAGAGACTAAAACATATTCCTTAACAGGTTATGAGGGAACTCTTTTCCATATTCTGATAAAGAATTGAAACAATATGAGAAAAAAATGTAAGGTCTTACACAGCAGGGCTGTCAATGTTTATTGCAAACAAAGACAAGCTAGTGTGCACTAACTTCCTTGCTGGAATATGCAAGCCTTTTTTTCCATCATAGATTCTTTAAACAAACTTTTTTTAACACAATTTTCATTATCAAGGATTTTACAAATGATTTGACTCCAGTTAATTTAAACTAAATGATAGGTAATCATTTCATGTAATGTCTATTTCTGAAATAAACAGAAGGCTGTGTTTCTTCTTAGTGCATTTCAAGAAGCAGTGTACCGCACTGAGCAGAACTGTCACGAGAACCAATAACTTATATTAGAATATTTTTCAAGACATAGAAGTATACATAATGTCATCACACTTATCAGAGTATAAGGAGCATGTGAAGTCCCTATGCTTAAAGATTTTGTACATATTGAACAGAACTAGTGTATAAATGTCATCAGTGTGTTTTCTAAGGTAGCTTGTTTGAATGTCAGAACTGTCACAAAATTTACAGGCAGAAATAAAGGATTCTTCTTTGCTTCTGCCCATCACACTTGAGTGGATTTTATGTGGCTTACTGATAGAAGTCATCAAGCCAGCTATATTGTACATATTTGTGGAATGAGAATCAGTATTTACAGGGAGTGTTCTGTTATTTGATTTTAGCTTTTATCAAACAGCATGGCTAGTAAAGAAATGTAATCATATTTTTCAATTCCACCAATATCAACATTTTTTTAAACTTTCATGTTCAAATATATTTGCTTACATCAGTATGTCTTTTGAGCATCTAAAATGTTCACAATTTTGTTTGACATTTTTGTGATCACACACAAATTCTGCATTGTACATTGTATTATTCTATGATTCAAAGTAGAAACCCATCAGATTTCTAACTTCCGGATACATCTGTTCTCTAACTACTCTGAAGAACTCAAGAAAAAAATAAAATAAACCAGGGCTTTTATGTCTGTCTGTACGTTCCTATGTCTGGATTTTGGAAATGTCAATGTTTACACTAATCACATACTGCAAGCCAGTGACCTCTGTGGATGCATAGACCATCAAATGGATATATGCAACTGTATCTGCTTTCTATATGGCAAGCAATGAGGACACATTTAAGAGACAAGGATAGCCTGACATGTCAACATCTTTATACAGATTTCACTATATATGTAGTGATATAATGCAATTAATATTTCTTTCACCATCTGGAATGTGACATATATTTTTATGTGAAGATTGAATCTCTAACTATTTTTACTTCTCATTGAATAATGATTGGTTCTGATTCAATCATTCCCCTCTATTATTTAAAGGAATTTTGCTGGCCAAGGTTTCAGCATATAGTTTCTAAACTTAGTATCTGAGTTTTCCGTGAGTGTAATTTACATAATATTTGGGTGAATTGGCCATAAATTGAATATAGGTTATATGGGTTTGAAGGCATATGAACTAGACCCATTATCTTCTAAGCAGACAGACTGGGAGAGAAACCACAACTAAAGAGCCAATTCCTTCCAAAGTCCAGACTTTCTTTTCTGATACTGAACTTACAAGACAACATCAACTTACCTGTCTCCTGAAATGAGACAAAAGCTCGTTACTTAAAACAATAACTTTATGGACTTTTTCTCTCACCAGGATATGTTACACCACAGTTAGGGGCTACTGATCCAACTAGTCTTTCATTAAACTAAGAACGCTTAAATTTGCAGAAGACCCTTCAGAGTCTTTAAAATCCCCAGCGCTCTAGAAGACCACAAGATTCTGGCTTCCAAAGCCCCACTTTAGTTTTACAGGGGGTCTTTTTTTCCCTGTGTCTTCTGAGTATGTGTGTTTCCCCACAATAAGTACCTTTCTTTCTTCAACTGCTGATTCTGTCTGCTGTTTGCTGCATGTGGAATTTCTTCTCTGCTGTTACTTGCTATGCTCAAGATTTTTTCTTACTTTTTACTACCCTAATCAATAGACCCACAGGGTCAGGTAACAGCAGCCTGGTATGACTACCCTCTGAGAGCCTGTGCCAGAACCTAACTAAATGCAAATACTAACAGATAACCAGTGAACTGAGCCTGGGCACCCCAATGGAAGAGTTAGGGAAAGGTCCCAAGGAGAGCTGAAGGGGATTATAACCCCATAGGAAGAACAATATCAACTAGATAACCAAGAGTTCCCAGGGACTAAGCCAACAACCAAATAATATACATGGAGGGATCCATGTCTCCTGCTACATATGTAGCAGAGGACTGCCAAATTTGGTATCAGTGGGAGTGGAGGAACTGAGTCCTGTGAAGGCTAGATGCCCCAGAGTAGCAGGATTCTAGAGGGGTGAGGCATGGATTGGTAGGTGTGTGCACAGCATTGACTTAGAGGCAAGGGGGAGGGGAATGGGAAGGAGAGTTCCTGGAAGGGAGGTCGGAAAAAGGGACAACATATGAAATGTAAGCAAATAAAATAATTAATGGAAAAAAGAATAACTAAATGAAAGCAAAGTAATTTCCTCATTAAAATATTTGTTGTTGAAAGTGCAGTGAAGATTTCTTGACCTTTTTTGATTAAACCAAGTGCTCGAACTTTGCAGGAGTGGGAAGCTCATAAAGAAAGCAATGTCTTCTAGATAGATTCTAGACTTTTTCTTTTTATATTTCTTTCTTCTTTTTGGTTATTTTTTATTTAAATTTCAACTGTTATCCCCCTTCCAAGTTTTCCCTCCACAAATCCCTTATCCTCTCCTCCCTCGGCCCTGCCTCTATGAGGGTGCACCCCAACACGACCACCCAGTCCTGCCTGAGCAGCCAAGTGTTCCCCTATCCTGGGTCATCGAGCATCCAAGGACCAAGAGGCACCCCTATCAGTGATGTCAGATAAGGCAATCCTCTGCTATATATCCAGCTGGAGCCATCGATAAACCCTGTACACTCTTTTGAGAGTGGTTTGGTCCATAGTAGGGTTAGGTGTCTGATTGGTTGACATGGTTGTTTTTCCCATGAGGCTGCAAACCCCTTTAGCTCCCACAGTCCTTGCCCTAACTTCTCTATTGGGGTCCTCATTCTCAGTACAATTTTTCGCTGTGTACACCCACATCTGTATTGGTTCAGCACTGGCAGAGACTCTCATCGGACGACTATGCCAGGATGCTGTCAATAAGCACTTCTTGGGATCAGCATTATTGTCTGGGTTTGGTTTCAGCAGATGGAATGGATCCCTAAATGGGGCAGTCTCTGGATAACCTTTCCTTTCAAGTTCTGTTCCACTCAATGTTCCTTAATTTCCTTTTGACAAGAGGTATTTTGGATTAATATTTTTGAGGTGGCCCCATCTCTCTAATACTGGCCATTTCTATATACTGAATATAGAACTTGTCTCTAACAAGTTATCTCTTCCCTTTGTTGAGTATTTTGGCTAAAGTCCTCCCTATTGGGTCCTGGGAACCTCTTTGGTCCCTAGCCTTTCTACTGGCTACCAACATTTCCCTTTCCCCAACTGCTAGACACCTCCTTTCAAATTCCTGACCCTCTGTACTTATCCTCCATCTCCTCCCATATCTGAACTGGTTCCTACTTTTTACCTCCCCTTCCTCTCTTCCTCCCAGATCCCTATATCCCTCTACTTTCCAGAGATGATTCTCTTCCCCCTACTGAGTAGGACTATAATATCCACACTTTGGTGCTATCTTCCTTCTTCTTGTGTTTCATATGGTTTCTGAGTTATATAGTAGGTAGTCAGAGATTATTTGTTGGATAATATCCACTTATCAATGAGTATATACATGTGTATTCTTTTGTAACTGAGTTACTTCATTTGGTGTATTTCCAAGTTCCATCCATTTGCCTGCAAATTTCATGAAATCAGTGCTTTTAATAGCTGAGTAGTACTCCATTGTGTAAATGTACCACATTTTCTGTATCTATTCAACTGTTGAGTGACATCTGGGTTCTTTCCAGTTTCTGGCTATTATAAATAAGGATACTATGAACATAGTGGATCATGTATCCTTTTTATATGTTGGAGCATCTTTTGGGGGTATATGTCCAGGAGTGGTATAGCTACATCCTCAGGTAGAACAATTTGCAGTGTTCTGAGTGACGACCAAACTGATTTCCAGAGTGGTTGTACCAGTTTGCAATCTCATCAGGAATGGAGGGAGTGTTCTCTTTTCTTTTCATTCTTGCCAGCATCTGCTGTCACCTGAGTTTTTGATCTTAGTCATTCTGACTTGTGCAAGGTGGAATCTCAGAGTTGTTTTGATTTGCATTTTCCTGATGACTAAGGATGTAGATTTCTTTAAGTACTTCTCAGTCATTTGAGATTTCTCAGTTAAGAATTCTCTGTTTAGTTCTGTACCTCATTTTTAATGGGATACTTGGTTCTCTGGAGTCTAGCTTTTTGAGATCTTAGAGTATTTTAGATATTAACCCTCTATTAGATGTTGTTGGTATACATCTTTTCAAAATCTATTTTGTCCTATTGACAGTGTCCTTCATCTTATAGAAGCTTTTTTTAATTTTATGAGGTCTCATTTGTCATTTCCTGATCTTAAGGCATAAGCCATTGGTTTTATGTTCAGGAAGTTTTCCCACGGGCCAAGCATTCAAGGTTATTTTTTATTTTCTCTTCTATTAAATCCATCTTATCTTGTATTATGTGGAGGGCCATGATTCGCCTGGACTGGATTTGTACAAAAAGATAAGAATATTTCTATTTGCATTATTCCAAGTGCTGTCTGCCATTTGAACCATCACCATTTTTTGAAAATGCTTTTTGCACTGGATGGTTTTGTCTCCTTTGTCAAAAATCAAGTGATCGTAGGTATGTGGGTTCATTTTTGGGTCTTCAATTATATTCCATTGATGTACCTGTCTGTTTCTGTTCCAATACCATGTTTTTGTATTTTGGGTTTTTTTTTTAATCACTATTACTCTGTAGTGTAGCTGGAGGTCATGGATAGTGATTCATAGAGAAGTTCTTGTATTGTTAAGAGTGGGCTTTTTGGGCTTCCTGGGCTTTTTGTTTTTCTGGATAAATTTGAGATTTGCTCTTTCTATCTCTGTGAAGAATTGAGTTGGAGTTTTGATGGGGATTGCATTGAATCTGTAGAATGCTTTTTCAGGTTGGCCATTTTTACAAGGTTCATCCTGCTGATCCATGAGCATCGGAGATTTTTCCATCTTCTGAAGAATTCTTCAATTTCTTTCTTCATATATTTGAAGTTCTTGTTATGCATATCTCTCACTTGTTTGATTAGCATCATGCCAAGATTTTTCATATTATTTGTGAAAATGCAAAGTATGCCATTTCCATAATATCTGTCTCTGCCCATTTATTCTTTGAGTAGAGGAAAGCTCATTTGGTTGAGTTAATTTTGTATCCAGTCACTTTTCTGAAGTTGTTTATCAGCTGTAGGAGTTCTCTCATGGATTTTTTTGTGTGTCACTTATGTACACTATTATATCATCTGAAATAGTGATATCTTAGTTTCCTCCTTTTCAATTTGCATCCCTTTGATCTCCTTTTGTTGACTAATTGCTCTGGCTAGAACTTTGTAGGATGATGCCATTATGCAGGTGAAGGCAGGTACAAAATAGAACGAGACCTGTCATTGATGAGAAGGAAGGATGGGCAAGAGAAAAGTTTTAGAGACGAGGAAGAGACTGGAGGAGGAGAAGCAGCCTAGAGAACATGGAAGTGGGTGTTAAGATTCCTTTCTGCACATTTACAAGTTGTTATGAATATTCTTAAGGGATGTATGTGTACAGGATTTTATGTATCTAGATAAGCCAACTATTTTATCTTATATCTTATCTAAGTGGGCAATTATACCTTAACAATTGGATTAGAGGTTATTGTGTTGTATGTGCTTTCCTGTGGTGATTTAATTGAGTTCAAGTAAGTGTGTGTTAGCTGGACACACTGGGCCATCATGAAATTGGGATCTGTATATCTGACATGGTGGCAAACTGCCTTGGGAACTAGATGGGTAGAGAGATCGTTGCCAAGCTCAGAGAGTAGCCATCGGCAGTGTGATATGGGTTGGAGCTAAGTGGATGAGATGCTTTGCTGACTGAAATGAAAAAATCAAACAGATGCCATGTGGTACTATGGTGCCAGATCTAGTGTGGGATAAATGAAAGCCCTTTATAATTTTACTGCAACATTTCTCTCCTTTTAGTTTGATGTTGGCTATTGACTTGATGTATATTACTTTTATTATATTTAGATATGGATATTGATTTTTCTATTCTCTTCAATACTTTTAGCATGAAGGGGTGTTGTATTTTCTCAAAGGCTGTTTCAACATCTAATGAGATGATCATGTGTTTTTTAATCTTTGAGTTTTTTTATATAATGGATTACATTGGTGAATTTCCATACATTGACCCATCTATGCATCCCTGGGGTGAAGCCTAGTTGATCATGGTGAATGATCATTTGATATGTTCTTGGATTATATTTGCAAGAACTTTATTGAGTATTTTGGCATCAATATTCATGAGGGAATTTGATCTGAAGTTCTCTTTCTTTGATGGGTCTTTGTGTGTCATAGGTATTAGTGTAACAGTGGCTTCATAGCATGTATTAAGTAGTGTTCCTCCTGTTTCTATCATACGGGATACTTTGGGAAGTAATGGTATTAGGTTTTCTTTGAAATTCTGATAGAATTCTGCACTAGAACCATCTGATCCTGGGGATTTTATGTTGGGAGTCTTTAATAAATGATTCTATTTCTTTAGGGGTTATGGGAGGTTTAGATGGCTACTCTAATCTTGATTTAATTTTCTTGGTATTTGTCTGGAAAATCATCTATATTTTTGAGTTTTGTACAGTATAGTCTTTTGTAGTAGGATCTGGTAATTTTTTGAATTTCTTCAGTTTTACTTGTTATGTCTTCATTTTCATTTCTGATTTTCTTAATTTGGATACTTTCTCTATGCCCTCTGATTATTATGGTTAAGGGTTTATCTATCTTGTTGATTTTTTCAAAGAACCAGCTCCTACTTTGTTTATTCTTTATATAGTTTGGTTTCTACTTGGTTGATTTCAGCCCTGAGTTTGATTATTTCCTGCCTTCTACTCCTCTTGTTTCTTTTTGTTCTAGAGCTTTCAGATGTGCTGTTGAGCTGTCAATGTATGCTCTTTCCAGTTTCTTTTTGAAAGCACTTAGAGCTATGAGACTTCTCTGTAGCACTGCTTTCATTGTGTCCTATACGTTTTGATATGCTGTGCCTTCATTTCCATTTAATTCTAAAAAGTCTTTCATTTCTCTCTTCCCTGAGAAAGTTTTCATTGAGCAGATAGTTGTTCAATTTCTATGTGTATGTGGGCTTCCTGCTGTTTTTGTTTTTGTTAAATATCAGCCTCAGTCCATCCTGATCTGATAGGATGCATAGGATTATTTCGATCTTCTTGTTTCAGTTGAGGCTTGTTTTGTGTTTGATTATATGGTCATTTTTGGAGAGGGTAACATGACATGCTGAGGAGAAGCTATATTCTTTAGTTTTAGGATGAAATGTTCTGTGTATTTGTTAAGTTACTAGGTTTATAACTTTTGTTAGTTTCTCTAAGTCTCTGTTTAGTTTCTGTTTCCATGATCTGAACATTGATGAGAGTGGGATATTAAAGTCTCCTACTGGTATTTTCTGAGGTTCAATATGTGCTTTGCTTTTATATATGTTGGTGAGCTTGAATTTGGGGCACCAGTGTTCAGAAATGAGAGTGTCTCTTGGTTGTCTTTTCCTTTGATAGGTATGGTGTGTCCTCCCCCATCTTTTTTGATAATTTTGGTTGAATGTCTATTTTATTCGATACTAGAATTGCTATTCCAGCTTGTTTCTTGGAACCATTTGCCTGAAAACTGCTTTTCCAGACTTTTACTTTGAGGTAATGTATGTCTTTGTCACTGAGATATGTTTCTTGTATGGAGTAAAGTGCTGAGTCCTGTTTTGTATCCAACTTACTAGGCAGTTTTTTTATTGGGGAATTTTGTCCATTGATGTTGAGAGATATTAAGGGCCAATGATTGTTGCTTCATGTTACATTTGTTGTTAGATTTGGGATTATTTTTATGTAGTTCTCTTCCTTTGGGTCTGTTGTGAGAAGACTAGTTTCTTGCTTTTTCTTGGGTGCAGTTTCTTTACCTTTATTGGAGTTTTCTTTCTACTATCCTATGTAGGACTGGATTGGTGGAAAAATGTTTAAATTTGGGTTTTCATGGAATATCTTGGTTTCTCTCTCTATGGTAATTGAGGGTTATGCTGAATACAACTGGCATTTTTTTGTTTTAGGGTCTGTATGACATCTGCCCAAGATCTTTTGGCTTTTATAGTCTCTGTTGAGAAGTCTGGTGTACTTCTGATGAGTCTTGCTTTATATGCTACTGGACCTTTTTTCCTTTACTGCTTTCAATGTTCTTTCTTTGTTCTATGCATTTGGTGTTTTGATTATTATGTGAAGAGAGGAGTTTCTTTTCTCCTCCCATCTGTTTGGTGTTCTATAGGGTTCTTTTGATATGGGCATCTTTTTCTTTACATTAAGGAGGTTTCCGTCAATAATTTTGCTGAAGATGTTAGCTGCCATTTGGGAATCTTTTCTGTCTTCTAAACCTATCATTCTTAGTTTCAGTCTTTACATTGTGTCTTGAATTTATTGACTGCTTTGAGTTAGGAGCTTTTTGATTTTTGTATTTTCTTTGTCTGTTGTGTCAGTGTCTTCTAGGGTATCTTCTATGCCTGATATCTCTTGTATCTTCTCTCTCTTGTATTCTGTTGGTGACATTTGCATTTGTGACTCCTGGTATTATTCCTTGTTTGTCTAACTCCAGTGTTGTCTCCCTTTGTGATTTTTTTTAATGTTTCTATTTCCAATTTTAGATTCTCATGGTTTTGTTCATTTTTTTTACCTGTTTGTGTTTTCCTGTATTTCTGTAAGAGCTTTATATGTTTCCTCTTTAAGAATTTCTACTTGTTAACCTGTGTTCTGTTTCTGCAAATTATTTATGTATGTCCTTATTAAATTCCACTATCATATTCATGAGATTGAATTTTTAATCAGACTCTTGCTTTTCAGGTGTGTTATGGTATCCACGGATTGGTCTAGTGGGAGAATGGGTTCTGTTGTTGTCAAGTAGCATTGATTTCTTGTGCTTGCCTCTAGCCATTTGGTTGCCTCTAGTGCTAACTGCCCTTTCTGTCTCTGAGTGGAGGATGGCCCTCTTGTGATCCTGGTTATTTCAGAACTCCTTAGAGTCCAGCTGTCTCTGTGATCATTTGATTCTGATATCCTGTGATCCTAAGAGTCAAGCTGCCTCTGAGATCAAGAAATCCTTTAGTAACCAAGCTCTTGAGATCCTGCTGTGTCAGAGCTCCTGGAAGTCAAATTTCTCTGGGTATTGTGGGAGTGGGTCAGGAACCAGTGCCCTGGGTCTGGACTGGAAGCACAAGCAAACTGGAAGAAACCCATGCCTCTGGCTGACAGGGGTTTGTGTTTCCCTGGTTTCTGGGTGTTGGTTAAGATATTGTGTCTTCAAATGTGATCTGTAGTGTGTCAGACTTCCAGTGATCCTGGGTGTGTCTAATCTTCTGGGACTTGGTCTCCCTCTGGGTGTTGTAGATGTGAGTGCAGAATCAGTACTCCAGGTTGACTCTGGATGCAAGTTCAAACCAGAAGAAGTTTGCCACTGGCTGGGTGGGAGTTCCTGTGTTTATCCCTGGATTTGGGGTTCCCAGTTACTCGGGGTGGTGGGGCACATATTGTGGCCTCACCTGTAATCTTTGGTATGTTAGAGTATCTAGGAGTCAAGCTTCCTCTGAGTTTTATAAGAGTGTGTGCAAAGCCACCATGCCAGGTCTGCTCCAGGATACAGGTTCCAGATTTTTTTCTTCTGGATGGTAAAGTTACTACTTAAGCTTTGTTGTCATAGTTGAATGTCTTTAAGTGACCCACTTTTTCTGATAATTGTTAATCAAACTTTCACCATTTACTCCACAGAAAGTATAACATATTTTGTTTCCATGTTATCTGTCACCATGTGAATTTACTTTATATGATTTTTTCAGAAAATGCATTGACAAATTTTGGCTGAACATGTTCAATTTCATTTCTAGTAAGTACCATATTGTTTTTCCGCAAGAAAAAATTTCCTCTCATTTCATAATTCAAGTAAAAAATTTCAATCTATTTATAGTATATCATAAATTGTAGAATGATGTAATTATTTATAGTGTGTCATAAATTGTAGAATAATAATAAGAAGTGTTTTGAATATTTGTACCACAAAATAAAAGCAAATGTTTATACATACATTGGCTGGTCATTCACATTTTACCTTTAAGTTTCATTCTTTAGTTGTAACCTCTCATTATATAAGTCTGTGTAACAAATTATTCATTAATTTTAAAAAGAAAATAGAATTGAAACGCTATTTTACATTTAAAATTATATAAAACTTATCACTGATACAAGCTTAGAAGACAAAATATTGAAAGATACTATATATGTTTTCTTGATCTGTTTATTAAATGATGTCTTAACTATGATGTAATTAACATAAGCAATGAAAACAAAAAATTAATAAGTATGATTTTTCAGAATTAAACTTTGAGCTTCAATGAGCACAATCAAAAAATAATAATAACCTGGAGGAGAATAGAATACATTTTTAAAATCACATAACTCCCAAAGGAAATCATATTATTCAAATAATATAAGACCTAAAGCACAACATTGAATATGGTTGCAGAAAATTCAAATATACTTTATCCTTCCCCAAAATTTATATTTACAAATGTACTATAATCACAAGAAATGATGTTCAATGTCATTAATCATCATTGAATCACAAAGATAAACTACAAAAATCCACTCTGGGCCCTGGGAAGTCAAAATGTATTGTTGAGTTTCAGCTAATTATGATTTCTGAGCAAAATTAGAGCCCTCACTCATTGTTCATGTGATTCTAATATGGTTCAATGAGTGTGGAATCCATTATTAGTAGTTGTGAAACAGTAAAATATAAGTATAATTAAGCTATTCCCTTCATTGTTGCAAAAAATATCTTTAAATTTATTTCTACCAGAATTCCACTTACACTTTTAAGAAAACATTATGAATCATTAAAATATGAGAAAAATAAAGTCAACTACTAATAGAATAAAAATTTGTCTTATATAAACTCATGGAAGTAAATACAAATTTCATTCACAATATGAGTGAACTTTTAAATATCCTAAGAGAAGATAATAAAATGTTGCATACAACACATTCCTCCATTAACACAACACGCCAAGAATGGCAATATTGAGCAGGCATAATCACAGGCAATGCAAGTCCGAAGGTGAGTATGGTGAAAGCAGGGAGAATATTGATGCAAAGATAAGCAACTAGCACAAATGGACATTAAAAACATCACAAAATCTAATTGGTATTCACGACATTGCAAAGGATTAAGAAATATTAAAGAATATTCATCATCCTTAACAATTATGGAAATAAAACCAAAAACTTTGATTTCATCATATCAACAATCAGGAAAACAACAGACAGGTGTTGGTAAGGATGCTGAAAACAGAATCCTCCACTCACTGTTGATAGAATTTCAAACTACTGCAACCACTCTGTAAATAAATGGAGAATTCCAAAAGATGAAAACATGCAACATATGAATCAGCTATACCATGAGTTGCTAAGTGCTCAAAGTACTAAATAGGAAACCTGTTACAGATAATCACAACTGGTTAAATTGGAAAGGGAATTTAACATAAAGTGTTCTTCCTCAATGAACACATGTATAATATAAACTCTTCATATCTGGATCAAGGAACTTCTAGGATGAAATGGCCCGATAGTTTGAGTCAGGGACCAGAAGACCTACTATGAAATATCTTCTAGAAAAAGCAATGAACCTATAACCATGAAATCTCAACAACATTGCTGCCTAAACAAGACCTTAACAATACCAAAATCAGTTAACATGGCAATAAGGATGGGGGATAATAAATATTATCTATATTTATATTAAAGAAAAATATAATATATATTAATTCTTTAATGTATAATACATTTAAATATAAGTTCATAAATAGCTGCAGATTTTTATTGCATGCAAGAATGAATAGTAACCTAGTTATAGGAATATATTTATATTGTAATAAATATTTTCAGAAAGTATTACGTAAATATCAAGTAAAACACCTCCAATTTGATTTAGCAATGCCACTGTAGGTGTATAGCTGAAATATTATTATCAATTGACTTATACAAATATTTGTAATGTTGTTCTTCATAATCATTGAAAGCACATTAAAATTGCTACTAAAATTGCTATCAAAACAGATACAAGAAAAATATGTTCTTACATGCCAGAATAATATTTTTATTACAGATAATATTGTACATGAATATCCATTTTATTTTACTTCATCTTTTGAGACATAGATTCTTTATGGAACCTTGAGTGTTCTGGAAATCTGTAGACCAGGCGAGCTTACAACTCACAAATCTGTCTGCTTCTGGCTCCTGAGTGCAGGGATTAAAGGTGTGAACCTCAATTTCTGGCAAGAATGTTTATTTCTATTAACAATTATCTTACTAAATTATAATTCAAGACAATTAATGATTTGCATTTTAAAATGTATTTTATAGACATACATATTGAATGGAGGAAATAGTGGTCAAAGATATCTAAAATAAATGAACATTAAACTTAAAGTCTTTTTTTTTGTTGCTTAACAGATTGAATTTGTTTTGACGTGTGTGTACACACATCATTTTTAAAATTATGTTTGATCATCAAGATATCCTTGGTAACCTAGATTTTCTAAGTTCTCCTGTCCTGCTACTTGGACCAGGTCTGAACCCAGTGGAGAAAAGTGACTTATGGCAACAATACATATTCAAGAAGGATTCTGCTCCATAAAGCAAAGGAAAGCTTTGAGGATGTGCTGTGTTGGCTTGGACTGTGGACTCACCAGTTTGGAAATTCAACAACTCCATAAAAGCTATGATTTCCTAAGATCATACAATAGGCACAGAAGGATAGTTCTTAGCAGTTTATAGACTATACTAGGAGCAATAAGGATTGTAAAATATGATAATCATTTCAACTGCATTAAAAATGGTTTTAACTGCTGTTCATAGAGTTCACTCTTAATAAACAACTTATTTTTTATACTATCTAAAATGTAACAATATATGTCTGGTATAAAACTCTTTCATTTTTATAATATCATATATTGTATATTACTATCTCATTTTCTTTCAAGAGTTATATAAATTCAGTGTGTAAGGAAAAGCATTTTCAGCAGAAAACTACTTAATATCATTTGGGGAAATGGCTTTTTAAAAAATGACTGCGAATAAACATAAAGAAGTATGAAAATTATAACAATATGCTAATGTTTATAGCCCATGAAAATTGATTATCTATTAAATTAAAACAGAGTTGCTGCAAGTGGAAAATGAAAAAGCTGCCTTAAATTTCTTTGCTTAAATATCAGTATAGTTACATAAAGGCATGAACATAGGCTCTATAATATATGTGACTCTCATTTTTATCTTGCTTCACCTCTAGTTGGTTTCAAAATCTTTGAATATTTTATTGGCAAATATCAATTGATTCTCTCCCCTATATAAATCACTTATATCTAAAGATTACCTAAAATTTAAATAAGATGATCAAATGTATGTTGAGTGATTACAGATAGAATGTTTTTAGTTCTCTTTTCAATGAAAAGAAATGATACATTTTAAAAAGAACACCATTTTTAGCTGACCAAACTCTACTTTACCTCCTTTTTTCTTTTTCTTATGAGACATTCCTGGCCTCAATTCTCCTCATTTTCTTTTAGTTGCTGTTGCTTATTATTTAAATTATGATTTAATTACATTCCTCTTTTCATATTTTTCAGGAACACAGGCAGGAATTTGGTCATACGAGGGGTTAGTTTAGAAATTAGAGGTTATTCTCTGCACATATGAAACAGATGTGCACCTTGATCTTCTTGAGAGACCTCTAACATCAGGAACAGGTCTGTCTCTGACTCTGTTGCCTTCCTTTGTATCCAGTTCCACAAACTAGGCTACTTTGTTTAGTTTCAATAAAAGAAAATGGACCTAGTTCTAATGCAACTTGCCACAGAGAGTTGATATAGATGGTAGGTCTCCGCTGCCCTGAGGAGAAAATGAAGGGTAAATCGTGTAAGAGAGACTTAGAAGAGAGGAGGGAGGGAAGGATACAAAATAAATATATTAATAAATGAATAAAAAGGGAAGGAAGAAAGTAGAGGATTTTAGACAAGTCAAGTTTTTCTACTGAGAATCAGGGAAAATAGGTGAGGACATTATATCCAAGGATAAATGATCAGATTGTTACAATCTAATTCTATATTTCATGAAACCATTCTTTAACTCTACCCAAGAGTCAATTCCATAGGTTATGGATGCTCTCTAGCTTAAACTTCCCCTACTATTCTCAGAAGTAAATGTATACTCTTAGAAAATGTATGTGAATATTTTACATATGTATTTTCTATTAATATTTATATTAGTAGCCAAATACTCAAATAGCTTAAGTGTTCATCAGCTTTAGAATAAACAGAATTTAAAAAGTGTACACTTAACCATTCTGGAAATCAGTTTGGAGGTTCCTCAGAAAATTGGACATTGAACTGCTTGAGGATCCAGCTATACCTCTCTTGGGCATATACCCAAAAGATGCCCCAACATATAAAAAAGACACGTGCTCCACTATGTTCATAGCAGCCTTATTTATAATAGCCAGAAGCTGGAAAGAACCCAGATGCCCTTCAACAGAGGAATGGATACAGAAAATGTGGTACATCTACACAATGGAATATTACTCAGCTATCAAAAACAATGACTTTATGAAATTCGTAGGCAAATGGTTGGAACTGGAAAATATCATCCTGAGTGAGCTAACCCAATCACAGAAAAACACACATGGTATGCACTCATTGATAAGTGGCTATTAGCCCAAATGCTTGAATTACCCTAGATGCCTAGAACAAATGAAACTCAAGACGGATGATCAAAATGTGAATGCTTTACTCCTTCTTTAAAAGGGGAACAAGAATACCCTTGGCAGGGAGTAGAGAGGCAAAGATTAAAACAGACACAGAAGGAACACCCATTCAGAGCCTGGCCCACATGTGGCCCATACATGTACAGCCATCCAATTAGACAAGATGGATGAAGCAAAGAAGTGCAGGCCGACAGGAGCCGGATGTAGATCGCTCCTGAGAGACACAGCCAGAATACCGCAAATACAGAGGCGAATGCCAGCAGCAAACCACTGAACTGAGAAGAGGATCCCCGTTGAAGGAATCAGAGAAAGAACTGGAAGAGCTAGAAGGGGCTCGAGACCCCATATGTACAACAATGCCAAGTAACCAGAGCTTCCAGGGACTAAGCCACTACCTAAAGACTATACATGGACTGACTCTGGACTCTGACCTCATAGGTAGCATTGAATATCCTAGTAAGAGCACCAGTGGAAGGGGAAGCCCTGGGTCCTGCTAAGACTGAACCCCCAGTGAACGTGATTGTTGGGGGGAGGGCGGCAATGGGGGGAGGATGGGGAGGGGAACACCCATAAAGAAAGGGAGGGGGAGGGATTAGGGGATGTTTGCCCGGAAACCGGGAAAGGGAATAACACTCGAAATGTATATAAGATATACTCAAGTTAATAATAATAAAAAAAAACAAAAAAGAAAGAAAAAAAGTGTACACTTTTTCATTATTCATGTAAAAATTATTTTAGAAATTTATTTTTTTATAGCTCAATGTAAGACTTCTTTTCTAATTTATTTTTATTGGATATTTCTTATTAACACTTCAAATGTTATTCCCTTTCTGGTTTCCTGTCCACAAGCCCCCTATCACATTCCCTTCCCCTTCTTCTATAAGGGTGCTCCACCCACAAAACAACCCTTCTTCCTGCCTTGACATTTCCTTACACTAGTGGGGCCAGCCTTGTCAGGACCAAGGGATTCTGCTCGCATTGGTGCCCAAAAAGGACATCATCTGCTACATATGCAGCTGGATCCATGGGTCTGCCCATGTGTACTCTTTGGGTAGTGGTTTATTCCCTTGGAATTCTGGTTGGTTGATATTATTGTTCTTATGGGGCTTCAAGTCCCTTTAGCTCCTGCAATCCTTTCTCTAACTCCTCCAATGGGGACCCCGTTCTCAGTTCAATGATTTGCTGGGAGCATTAGGCTCTGTATTTGTAGTGCCTTGGCAGAGCCTCTCAGGAGACAGCTATATCAGGTTCCTGTCTGCATGCCCTTCTTGGCATCAGCAATATTGTCTGGGTTTGGTGACTGTATATCTATCTACTGGATCCCCACCTGGGTCAGGCTCTGAATGGCCATTCCTTCAGTCTCTGGTCCAAACTTTGCTTCTATATCTTCTTCTATGTGTTCCCCCTTTTAAGAAGGACTGAAGCATCTGCACTTTGGTTATCCTTTTTTGAGCTTCATGTAATCTGTGGATTGTATCATGGGTAATTCGAGCTTTTGGACTAATATCCAACTATCATTGAGGGCTTACTGTTTGTGTTCTTTTTTTGACTGGGTTACCTCACCCAGGATGATACTTTCAAGTTCCATCCATTCGCCTATGAATTTCAAGAAGTCATTTTTTTTTTTATTGTTGAGTAGTAGTCCTTTGTGTAGGTGTTCCACGTTCTCTGTATCCATTCTTCTGTTGAAAGACAGATGTATTATTTCCAGCTTCTGGGTATTATAAACAAGGCTGCTATGAACATAGTAGAACATGTGTATTTGTGGGATGTTGGAGTATTATTTGGGTATATGGCCAGAAGTGATATAGCTGGGTGCTCAGGTAGTGTTTTGTCCAATTCTCTGAGGAACCTCCAGAATGGTTGTACCAGCTTGCAATCCCAGAAGTAAGGGAGGAGTGTCCTTCTTTCTTCACATTCTCGCTAGCATCTGTTGTCACCTGAGTTTTTGATCTTAGTCATTCTCACTGGTGTGAGGTAGAATCTCATGGTTGTTTAAATTTGCCTTATCCTGAAGACTAAGGATGTTGAACATTTCTTTAGGTACTTCTCACCCATCCCATATTCCTCAGCTGAGAATTCTTCATTTAGGTCTGTACCTCATTTTAATTGGGATATTTGGCTCTCTGGAGTCTAACTTCTTGAGTTCTTGGTATATATTGGATATTAGCACTGTATAGGATGTAGGACGGTTAAAGATTTTTTCCCAATCTGTTGGTTGCCATTTTGTCTTAATGACAGTTTCCATTTCCTTGCAGAAGCTTTGCAGTTTTATGAGGTTCCATTTGTTGATTCTTGGTCTTAGAGCATAAACCATTGGTGTTTTGTTCAGGAAATTTTCCCAGTGCCTATGTGTTCATATCTCTTCCCCCACTTTTTCTTCTTTTAGTTTGTGTATATCTAGTTTTATGTGGAGGTTCTTGATCCACTTGGACTTAAGCTTTGTACAGGGTAATAAAAATGGATCAATTTGCATTCTTTACATGCTGAACCAGCACCATTTGTTGAAAATGCTATCTTATATCCACTGGTTGTTTTTAGCTCCTTTGTCAAAGATGAAGTGATCATAGGTATGTGTGTTCATTTCAGGGTCTTCATTTCTACTCCATTGATCTACCTGCCTGTCTCTAAACAAATACCATACAGAGTTTATCACTATTGCTCTGTTATACAATGTAGGTCATAGACGGTGATGCCCCCAGATGTTCTTTTATTGTTGAGGATAGTTTTTGCTCCTAGGCTTCCCGTGATTCCAAATGAATTTGCAAATTGCTCTTTCTTACTCTATGAAGAATTGAGTTGGAATTTTGATGGGGATTGCATTGAATCTGTAGACTGGTTTTGGGAAAATGGCCATTTTTACTATAGTAATTGGGCAATTCATGAACATGGGAGGTCTTTCCATCTTCTGAGATCTTCAATTTCTTTCTGCAGAGTCTTGAAGTTGTTGTCATATAGATCTTTCACTTGGTTGCTTAGAGTCACACCAATGTATTTTATATTATTTGTGACTGTTGTGAAAGTGCCATTCCCTTAATTTCTTAGCCTGTTTATCCTTTCAGTATAGAAAGGTTACTGATTTGTTTGAATTAATTTTATATCCATCCATTTTGCTCAAGTTGCTTATCAGATTCAGGAGTTCTCTGGTGGAGTTTTCTGTGTCCCATAAATATACTATCAAATAATTTGCTAAAAGCAGTATTTTGACTTTTTCCTTTCTAATTTGTATTCCTTTAACCTTGTTTTGTTGTCTGATTGCTCTAGGTAGGACTTAGAGTACTATATTGAATAAGTAGTTAGAGAATGAACAGCTTTGTCTAGTCCCTGATTTTAGTATGACTGCTTTACTTTTCATTTTGTTTAACGTTGGATACTGGTTTGCGGTATATTGCTTTTACTCTTTAGGTTTGGGCATTGAATTCTTGACCTTCACAAGAATTTTAACATGAAGGGATGTTGAATTTTGTCAAATGCTTTCTCAGCGTCTAATAAGATAATCATTTGTTTTTACTTTCAATTTTTTACATACTGGTTTATGTTGATGAATTTCCATATGTTGAAACATCCCTGCATCCCTGGAATGAAGCCTACTTGATCATGATGGATGATTATTTTTTGTGTTCTTCGAATAAATTTGCACAGATTTTATGAGTATTTTTGTAACCTTTACATAAGGAAAATTGTTCTGAAATAATCTTTTTTTGTTGGGTCTTTGCGTGCTTTAGGTATAAGCATAATTGTGGCTTCATAGAAAGAATTGGGTAGTGTTCCTTCTGTTTCTATTTTGTGGAGTAGTTTGGACAGTATTAGTATGAGGTCTTCTATGAAGGTCTCATAGAATTCTGTAGTAAACCCATCTGGTCCTGGGCTTATTTTGGTTGCAAGATTTTAATAACTGCCTCTATTTCTTTAGGAGTTATGGGACTGTTTAGATGGTTTATCTGATCCTGATTTAACTTTGGTACCTTGTACCTATCTAGAAAATTGTCCATTTCCTCCAGATTTTCCAGATTTGTTGAGGCTTCTGTACTAGGATCTGACGATTTTCTGAAGTTTCTCAGTTTCAGTTGTTATGTCTCCCTACTGACATTTGGTTTTGCTGAGTTAGATACACTCTCTGTGCCCTCTGGTTAGTCTGACTAAGGGTTCATCTATCTTGTTGATTTTCTCAAAGAAACAGCTCCTGGTTTTCTTGATTCTTTGTATAGTTTTTTTTTCTACTTGGTTTATTTCAGTTGTGAGTTTGATTATTTCCAGCCGTCTATCCCTCTTGAGTATATTTGATTCTTTTTGTTCTAGAGCTTTTAGATGTGTTGTCAAGCTGCTAATGTTTGCTCTCTCCAGTTTCTTTTTGGAGGCACTCAGAGCTATGGGTTTTCCTCTTACTACTGCTTTCATTATGTCCAATAAGGTTGAGTATATTTTGCCTTCATTTTCATTAAATTCTAAAAAGTCTTTAATTTCTTTATTTCTTCCTTGACCGAGGTATTGAGTAGAGCATAGTTTATCTTACATATCTCTGTGGGTTTTCTGTCATTTTTGTTGTTATTGAAGACCAGACTTAGTCTGTGGTGATCTGATAGCATTCATGGGATTATGTCAATCTTGTATCTGTTGAGGCCTATTTTGTAACTGATTATCTGGTCAATTTTGTAGAAAGTACCATGAAGTGCTGAGAGGGTATATTCTTTTGTTTTAGGATGAAATGTTCTATAAATATCTGTTAAATCTCTTTGGTTCAGAACTTCTGTTAGTTTTTCTATGTCTCCATTTTGTTTCTCTCCATGATATATCCATTGATGAGAGTGGGGTGCTGAAGTCTCCCACAGTTTTTGTGTGTGGTGCAATGTATTCTTTGAACTTTAGTAAAGTTACTTTTATGAATATAGTTGCCCTTGCATTTGGAGCAAAGATATTCAGGATTGAGAGTTCACCTTGTGGATTTTTCCTTTGACAAATATGAAGTATCCTTCCTTATCTTATTTGATAACTTTTGTTTGAAATTTGATTTTATTCAACATTAGAATGGCTATCTAGCTTGTTTCTTGGGACCATTTGCTTAGAAATCTGTTTTCCAGATTTTTACTTTGAGGTAGTATCTGTCTTTGTCACTGAAGTGTGTTTCCTGTTTTGCATCAAAATTCAGGGTCCTCTTTACTTATCTAGTATGTTAGTTTATGTCTTTTTATTGGGGAACTGAGTTCACAGATGTTGAGATATAAGGAATAATAATTGTTGTTTCCCATTATTTTTGTTGTAACAGTTGGTATTATGTTTGTGTGGTTCTCTTCTTTTGGGTTTGTTGCAAGGAGATTACTTTATTGTTTCTTTTATGGTGTAATTTCCCTCTTTTTTTGGAGTTTTCCATGTATTATTCTTTGTAGGTCTGAATTTGTGGAAAGATATTGTATAAATTTGGTTTTATCATGGAGTATCTTGGCTTCCCCATCTATTTTTATTGAGTTTTGCTGGATATAGTAGCCTGGGCTGGCATTTGTGTTCTCTTAGGGTCTGTATAACATCTATCTGCACAAGATCTTCTGGTTTTTATAGTCTCTGGTGGGAAGATTTGTATAATTCTGATAGGTCTGCCTTTATATGTTACTTGGTTTTTTCCTTTACTGCTTTTAATATTCTTTCTTTGTTTTGTGCATTTAGTGTTTGACTTTTATGTGATGGGAGGAATTTCTTTTATGGTTCAATTTATTTGGAGTTCTGTAGGCTTCTTGTATGTTTATGGGCATCTCTTTTTTTTTAGTTTATGGATGTTTTCTTCCATAATTTTGTTGAAGATATTTACTTAAAGTTGCGAGTCCTTGCTATTTTCTATACATGTTATCCTTAGGCCTGGTCTTCTCATTGTGTGCTGGATTTCTTGGATATTTTGGGTTGAGAGCTTTTTGCATTTTACATTATCTTTGATGGTTGTGTCAATATTTTCCTTGTGACCCCTGAGATTCTCTCTTCTATCTCTTGCATTCTGTTGGTAATGCTTGTGCCTATGACTCCTGATCTTTATTCCTATGTTTCTATCCCTAAGGTTGTCTCCCTTTGTGATTTCTTTATTGTTTCTATTTCCATTTTGAGATCCTAGATGGTTTTGTTCTATTCCTTCACCTGTATGGTTGTATTTCCCTGTAATTCTTTAAGGGATATTTGTGTTTCCCCTTTAGGTCTTTTGTTTACCATTGTTGTCCTGTATTTCTTTAAGGGACTTACTTATTTCCTTCTTAAAGTCCTCAGTCATCATCGTGAGATGTGATTTTAAATCCAAATCTTGCTTCTCTAGTTTGTTGAGTTACTCTTTAATTGCTTTGGTGGGAGAATTGGGCTTTGATGATGCCAAATAGTCTTGGTTTTTTGCTTAGGTTCCTGAGGTTGCCTCTTGCCATCAGGTTGTCTCTACAGTTATCTTGTTTTGCTGTCTCTGACAGTGTCTTGATTTTCCTGTAAACCTGTTTGTCAGCACTCCTATAGACCTGTTTTCTTTCAGCAGAATTTGGGTAGAGAGAGCTCTGGGACTGGGTCAGGGGTGCAGGCAGAAACTGGAAGGGTATTGTACCAAACTGCTCCTGTGTTTGTGTGTCCGGAGGCCATCAGGCGGTTTTCTTGGAGTAGAAGAGTTTGTCTTATCTCTGCTCTACTGTGTGTCAGCATTCCTTGTGACTAACGTTCAGCTTTGGGCATAGGCAGAAACAGGAAGTCCTGCCCTTGACTGATCCTTGGTTCCTGTTCCCAGAACGCACAGAGGGTACTAGGTGGGTTCCTTTTGGGGTGGGAATGTGAGCCTAAGTAGTTGTCGCCTCTCAGCTCTCAGGAATGTCTGCACTTCTGAGAGTCCAGTTCTTTCCCACACATGATTTAGGTACAGAGAGCTGTGGGTAGGTTCAACTCCAGGTGCAGGAAGACACTGGAAGTGTCTTGCCTGTGACTTCTTCTAAGTACCAGGCAGGTTCCTCTTGGCCCAGAAATGTGAGCAGAAGTGTAGGTTTCCCCTGGTCTTTCAGGATTGTCTGCAAGACTGTGTCTAGCTCTCTCCCACTTGGGATTTGTAGACATTGAGCTATAGGAGAAGTTAAGGTGGGCGCAGGCAAAAACTGGAATTTTACTGTCCCGAACTGCTCCTGTGTTGGTGTGTCCTGAGAGTACCAGGTGGGTAGCTTGGAGCACAAGAGTTGGTCTTACCTCTGCTCTCAGGTGTATCAGTACTCCTGGCAACTGGTTTTCCTAGAAATTTTTTTCTAATACAAACTGACACTTGGTAGCAATTTGAACATAAATTAAAATTAAAATTTAATATACAGGATTCCAAACAGTGTAGCAAAATGCGTGAATGCAAAATATTGCACTAATTCGGAATGGGGCAGATAAACAAGTTTATCAGATCAAACTCACCATGTTTGTATTTGTGTGTATGTTCAATAACTCCCATACATCATGTCTACAATTTATGTCAGATCTCAGATAAACTTTCTCTTCCCACTTTCCATTAACTTTCAAACTTAAACTTCATGCTATAAATACACAGGCAAAAGTTAGGAGCTATATAGTGTAGACTTGTTCATAGTCTTGTATATTTCACTAGTATTTAATGATGGATGTTTTAACAACCAAACTGACTTCTAAATCTTCCTGCATTTTCTTTCTGATTGTTGTTAATACAGGTGTGAGCCACTGTGCCTTGCTTTCTAATTTACTCATTATAAGTTGCTGGTAGTTGGTTATATATTATGGTTCAAGTATTTTAACAGTACAGCTCTACAGGTATTTTTCATCCAACATTTAACTTTTACTTCATTGTTTTGTATATCATTATTTTATTTTTTTTTATTTTTTTTATTTTTTGCTTTTTAAATTTTTTTTTATTAACTTGAGTATTTCTTATATACATTTCGAGTGTTATTCCCTTTCCCGGTTTCTGGGCAAACATCCCCCTCCCCCCTCCCCTTCCTTATGGGTGTTCCCCTCCCAACCCTCCCCCCATTGCCGCCCTCCCCCCATAGACTAGTTCACTGGGGGTTCAGTCTTAGCAGGACCCAGGGCTTCCCCTTCCACTGGTGCTCTTACTAGGATATTCATTGCTACCTATGGGGTCAGAGTCCAGGGTCAGTCCATGTATAGTCTTTAGGTAGTGGCTTAGTCCCTGGAAGCTCTGGTTGCTTGGCATTGTTGTACTTTTGGGGTCTCGAGCCCCTTCAAGCTCTTCCAGTTCTTTCTCTGATTCCTTCAATAGGGGACCTATTCTCAGTTCAGTGGTTTGCTGCTGGCATTCGCCTCTGTATTTGCTGTATTCTGGCTGTGTCTCTCAGGAGAGATCTACATCCGGCTCCTGTCGGTCTGCACTTCTTTGCTTCATCCATCTTGTCTAATTGGGTGGCTGTATATGTATGGGCCACATGTGGGGCAGGCTCTAAATGGGTGTTCCTTCAGTCTCTGTTCTAATCTTTGCCTCTCCCTTCCCTGCCAAGGGTATTCTTTTTCCTCATTTAAAGAAGGAGTGAAGCATTCACATTTTGATCATCTGTCTTGAGTTTCGTTTGTTCTAGGGATCTAGGGTAATTCAAGCTTTTGGGCTAATAGCCACTTATCAATGAGTGCATACCATGTATGTCTTTCTGTGATTGGGTTAGCTCACTCAGGATGATATTTTCCAGTTCCAACCATTTGCCTACGAATTTCATAAACTCGTTGTTTTTGATAGCTGAGTAATATTCCATTGTGTAGATGTACCACATTTTCTGTATCCATTCCTCTGTTGAAGGGCATCTGGGTTCTTTCCATTTTCTGGCTATTATAAATAAGGCTGCGATGAACATAGTGGAGCACGTGTCTCTTTTATATGTTGAGGCATCTTTTGGGTATATGCCCAAGAGAGGTATAGCTGGATCCTCAGGCAGTTCAATGTCCAATTTTCTGAGGAACCTCCAGACTGATTTCCAGAATGGTTTTACCAGTCTGCAATCCCACCAACAATGGAGGAGTCTTCCTCTTTCTCCACATCCTCGCCAGCATCTGTTGTCACCTGAGTTTTTGATCTTAGCCAATCACACTGGTGTGAGGTGAAATCTCAGGGTTGTTTTGATTTGCATTTCCCTTATGACTAAAGATGTTGAACATTTCTTTAGGTGTTTCTCAGCTATTCGGCATTCCTCAGCTGTGAATTCTTTGTTTAGCTCTGAACCCCATTTTTTTAATAGGGTTATTTGTTTCCCTGCGGTCTAACTTCTTGAGTTCTTTGTATATTTTGGATATTAGCCCTCTATCAGATGTAGGATTGATAAAAATCATTTCACAATCTGTTGGTTGCCGTTTTGTCCTAACCACAGTGTCCTTTGCCTTACAGAAGCTTTGCAGTTTTATGAGATCCCATTTGTCGATTCTTGATCTTAGAGCATAAGCCATTGGTGTTTTGTTCAGGAAATTTTTTCCAGTGCCCATGTGTTCCAGATGCTTCCCTAGTTTTTCTTCTATTAGTTTGAGTGTGTCTGGTTTGATGTGGAGGTCCTTGTTCCACTTGGACTTAAGCTTTGTACAGGGTGATAAGCATGGATCGATCTGCATTCTTCTACATGTTGCCCTCCAGTTGAACCAGCACCATTTGCTGAAAATGCTATCTTTTTTCCATTGGATGGTTTTGGCTCCTTTGTCAAAAATCAAGTGACCATAGGTGTGTGGGTTCATTTCTGGGTCTTCAATTCTATTCCATTGGTCTATCTGTCTGTCCCTGTACCAATACCATGCAGTTTTTATCACTATTGCTCTGTAATACTGCTTGAGTTCAGGGATAGTGATTCCCCCTGAAGTCCTTTTATTGTTGAGGATAGCTTTAGCTATCCTGGGTTTTTTGTTATTCCAGATGAATTTGCAAATTGTTCTGTCTAACTCTTTGAAGAATTGGATTGGTATTTGGATGGGGATTGCATTGATTCTGTAGATTGCTTTTGGTAAAATGGCCATTTTTGCTATATTAATCCTGCCAATCCATGAGCATGGGAGATCTTTCCATCTTCTGAGGTCTTCTTCAATTTCTTTCCTCAGTGTCTTGAAGTTCTTATTGTACAGATCTTTTACTTGCTTGGTTAAAGTCACACCGAGGTACTTTATATTATTTGGGTCTATTATGAAGGGTGTCGTTTCCCTAATTTCTTTCTCGGCTTGTTTCTCTTTTGTATAGAGGAAGGCAACTGATTTATTTGAGTTAATTTTATACCCAGCCACTTTGCTGAAGTTGTTTATCAGCTTTAGTAGTTCTCTGGTGGAACTTTTGGGATCACTTAAATATACTATCATGTCATCTGCAAATAGTGATATTTTGACCTCTTCTTTTCAGATCTGTATCCCTTTGATCTCCTTTTGTTGTCTGATTGCTCTGGCTAGAACTTCAAGAACTATATTGAATAAGTAGGGAGAGAGTGGGCAGCCTTGTCTAGTCCCTGATTTTAGTGGGATTGCTTTAAGTTTCTCTCCATTTAGTTTAATGTTAGCAACTGGTTTGCTGTATATGGCTTTTACTATGTTTAGGTATGGGCCTTGAATTCCTATTCTTTCCAGGACTTTTATCATAAAGGGGTGTTGAATTTTGTCAAATGCTTTCTCAGCATCTAATGAAATGATCATGTGGTTCTGTTCTTTCAGTTTGTTTATATAATGGATCACGTTGATGGTTTTCCGTATATTAAACCATCCCTGCATGCCTGGGATGAAGCCTACTTGATCATGTTGGATGATTGTTTTGATGTGCTCTTGAATTCGGTTTGCCAGAATTTTATTGAGTATTTTTGCGTCGATATTCATAAGGGAAATTGGTCTGAAGTTCTCTTTCTTTGTTGTGTCTTTGCGTGGTTTAGGTATAAGAGTAATTGTGGCTTCGTAGAAGGAATTCGGTAGGGCTCCATCTGTTTCAATTTTGTGGAATAGTTTGGCTAATATTGGTATGAGGTCTTCTATGAAGGTTTGATAGAATTCTGCACTAAACCCGTCTGGACCTGGGCTCTTTTTGGTTGGGAGACCTTTAATGACTGCTTCTATTTCCTTAGGAGTTATGGGGTTGTTTAACTGGTTTATCTGTTCCTGATTTAACTTCGATACCTGGTATCTGTCTAGGAAATTGTCCATTTCCTGAAGATTTTCAAATTTTGTTGAATATAGGTTTTTATAGTAAGATCTGATGATTTTTTGAATTTCCTCTGAATCTGTAGTTATGTCTCCCTTTTCATCTGATTTTGTTAATTTGGACGCACTCTCTGTGTCTCTCGTTAGTCTGTCTAAGGGTTTATCTATCTTGTTGATTTTCTCAAAGAACCAACTTTTGGTTCTGTTGATTCTTTCTATGGTCCTTTTTGTTTCTACTTGGTTGATTTCAGCTCTGAGTTTGATTATTTCCTGCCTTCTACTCCTCCTGGGTGTATTTGCTTCTTTTTGTTCTAGAGCTTTTAGGTGTGCTGTCAAGCTGCTGACATATGCTCTTTCCTGTTTCTTTCTGCAGGCACTCAGCGCTATGAGTTTTCCTCTTAGCACAGCTTTCATTGTGTCCCATAAGTTTGGGTATGTTGTATCTTCATTTTCATTAAATTCTAAAAAGTTTTTAATTTCTTTCTTTATTTCTTCCTTGACCAGGTTATCATTGAGTAGAGCATTGTTCAATTTCCACGTATATGTGGGCATTCTTCCCTTATTTTTATTGAAGACCAGTTTTAGGCCGTGGTGGTCCGATAGCACGCATGGGATTATTTCTATCTTTCTGTACTTGTTGAGGCCCATTTTTTGACCAATTATATGGTCAATTTTGGAGAAAGTACCATGAGGAGCTGAGAAGAAGGTATATCCTTTTGCTTTAGGATAGAATGTTCTATAAATATCTGTTAAGTCCATTTGGCTCATGACTTCTCTAAGTCTGTCGACATCACTGTTTAATTTTTGTTTCCATGATCTGTCCATTGATGAGAGTGGGGTGTTGAAATCTCCCACTATTATTGTGTGAGGTGCAATGTGTGTTTTGAGCTTTAGTAAGGTTTCTTTTACATATGCAGGTGCCCTTGTATTTGGGGCATAGATATTTAGGATTGAGAGTTCATCTTGGTGGATTTTTCCTTTGATGAATATGAAGTGTCCTTCCTTATCTTTTTTGATGACTTTTAGTTGGAAATTGATTTTATTTGATATTAGAATGGCTACTCCAGCTTGCTTCTTCTGACCATTTGCTTGGAAAGTTGTTTTCCAGCCTTTCACTCTGAGGTAGTGTCTGTCTTTGTCTCTGAGGTGTGTTTCCTGTAGGCAGCAGAATGCAGGGTCCTCGTTGCGTATCCAGTTTGTTAAGCTATGTCTTTTTATTGGGGAGTTGAGGCCATTGATATTGAGAGATATTAAGGAATAGTGATTATTGTTTCCCTTTATATTCATATTTGGATGTGAGGTTATGTTTGTGTGCTTTCATTCTCTTTGTTTTGTTGCCAAGACGATTAGTTTCTTGCTTCTTCTAGGGTATAGCTTGCCTCCTTATGTTGGGCTTTACCATTTATTATCCTTTGTAGTGCTGGATTTGTAGAAAGATATTGTGTAAATTTGGTTTTGTCATGGAATATTTTGGTTTCTCCATCAATGTTAATTGAGAGTATTGCTGGATACAGTAACCTGGGCTGGCATTTGTGTTCTCTTAGGGTCTGTATGACATCAGTCCAGGATCTTCTGGCCTTCATAGTTTCTGGCGAGAAGTCTGGTGTGATTCTGATAGGTCTCCCTTTATATGTTACTTGACCTTTTTCCCTTACTGCTTTTAATATTCTTTCTTTATTTTGTGCGTTTGGTGTTTTGACAATTATGTGACGGGAGGTGTTTCTTTTCTGGTCCAATCTATTGGAGTTCTGTAGGCTTCTTGTATGTCTCTGGGTATCTCTTTTTTTAGGTTAGGGAAGTTTTCTTCTATGATTTTGTTGAAGATATTTACTGGTCCTTTGAGCTGGGAGTCTTCACTCTCTTCTATACCTATTATCCTTAGGTTTGATCTTCTCATTCAGTCCTGGATTTCCTGTATGTTTTGGACCAGTAGCTTTTTCCGCTTTACATTATCTTTGACAGTTGAGTCAATGATTTCTATGGAATCTTCTGCTCCTGAGATTCTGTCTTCCATCTCTTGTATTCTGTTGGTGAAGCTTGTATCTACAGCTCCTTGTCCCTTCTTTGGTTTTCTATATCCAGGGTTGTTTCCATGTGTTCTTTCTTGATTGCTTCTATTTCCATTTTTAATTCCTTCAACTGTTTGATTGTGTTTTCCTGGAATTCTTTCAGGGATTTTTGCGTTTCCTCTCTGTAGGCTTCTACTTGTTTATTAATGTTTTCCTGTGTTTCCCTAAGTGTGTTCATGTCTTTCTTGAAGTCCTCCAGCATCATGATCAAATATGATTTTGAAACTAGATCTTGCTTTTCTGGTGTGTTTGAATATTCCATGTTTGTTTTGGTGGGAGAATTGGGCTCCGATGATGGCATGTAGTCTTGGTTTCTGTTGCTTGGGTTCCTGCGCTTGCCTCTCGCCATCAGATTATCTCTAGTGTTACTTTGTTCTGCTATTTCTGACAGTGGCTAGACTGTCCTATAAGCCTGTGTGTCAGGAGTGCTGTAGACCTGTTTTCCTCTCTTTCAGTCAGTTATGGGGACAGAGTGTTCTGCTTTCGGGCGTGTAGTTTTTCCTCTCTACAGGTCTTCAGCTGTTCCTGTGGGCCTGTGTCTTGAGTTCACCAGGCAGCTTTCTTGCAGCAGAAAATTTGGTCTTACCTGTGGTCCCGAGGCTCAGGTTCGCTCGTGGGGTGCTGCCCAGGGGCTCTCTGCAGCGGCAGCAACCAGGAAGACCTGTTGCTGCCCCTTCTGGGAGCTTCAGTGCACCAGGGTTCCAGATGGTCTTTGGCTTTTTCCTCTGGCGTCCGAGATGTGTGTGCAGGGAGCAGTCTCTTCTGGTTTCCCAGGCTTGTCTGCCTCTCTGAAGGTTTAGCTCTCCCTCCCACGGGATTTGGGTGCAGAGAACTGTTTATCCGTTCTGTTTCTTTCCGGTTCCGGTGGTGTCTCAGGCAGGTGTTCTGCTGCTCCTGGGCCCTCCTCCACGGGAGCCCAGAGGCCTTATACAGTTTCATATCATTATTTTATAACACAGACCTGCACACACACACACACACACACACACACACACACACACGCGCGCGCGCGCGCGCGCGCACGCACACACACACACGTAGATTGCAATGACTTGTAGCCAATATACTACACTATCAGACATTAAATATTTTCTCATTTTCTTTGGTATTATTTTTAGTTTTTAGTTTTTGTTTTATTCATTAGGAATCATCAGGATGTAAATATCTGTGAAATTCTTTATGTAAATCTTATGGATAATAACACCCCTTTATAAAATTTCTCATTTTAATTAAAATGTAATTACACCCTTTTCCTTCTTCTCTTTCTTTTCTTGAAACCCTCCCATAACACTCCTCCTCCTCTCTCTCTGTCTCTGTCTCTTTCTCTGTCTCTGTCTCTGTCTCTGTCTCTGTCTCTCTCTCTCTCTCTCTCACACACACACACACAGTATCTTGGTTAGTGCATTTTATGGTGATTACATACTATGATCTAAGCAATTTATATGGGAAAGGTATTTGGTTGGGGCTTGCTTATAGTTTGAGAGGATTAGTTTGTGAACATCACAGTGGGGAGTGTAGTAGTAGGAAAGAAGTGGTAGCACTAGAATAGGAGTTCAGACCAAAGTTATGACCATGGGGTAAGAAAGTACAGCAATAGTTACCTAGAGTACATTTGTTGAAACTAAAAGCCCACCTCTAATTACATACCTCCTCCCACATGGTCATACCTATTCTAGCAAGGCCATTCTCTCTAACACATCTCTAACAATTTCATTAAATGGAAACAAAACATTCAAGCACATGAGACATTGGAAGCCACTGCCAATCAATCCACCACAATTCACATTCCTTTGCAAATTCTTTACTTTTTTCTTTTCTTTTTGTTGTGACAGATAGAAGATGAACTGATGGGTATTGGATAGATGATTGGTTAACTTGTAGGTAGATAAAAACACAGATATAGAGTATTAATTATAAATAGATCAATACATAAATATACAAATAGATGAATAAATTGATAAAATCCAATGATTTCATTTAATATATATATATATATATATATATATATATATATATATTTCAGCCTCACAGGGATTCTGACACATGCAGGATCACAAGATTATAAGACCACCTGATCACAGGTTCACAGGAAATTTGACCTCCACTCAGAGACAGAGAGGTTAGAGAAAACAAGAGATAACCATATCACATATATATATATATATATATATATATATATATAGTGTGTGTGTGTGTGTGTGTGTGTGTGTGTGTGTATGATTTCTTATAATTTCAGGATTAGGAACTGAATAAACAGGAAACTCATCCCTGGAAAGGCAAATTTTCACACTCTCAGTAGCATGGCTTGCTTCGTGCAGGAGAATTAATTTTTTTCCTTAAACATTAACTCTTCTGATTGGTTCTACCATTTGAATCTTATTAAGGCAGGTATATTTTGCTATCATTAATGTGCTTTCATTTCATTTTTAAAATACAAAACCTCAGATAGGTGCCTTGTTGATCTGGCCCTTAAAATCTTTTAACTCCTACTTAGCCAATGTTTCCTGATTGTAACATATACATTCATGTTTAGGTATTTCTCTGAAATTCAACTTATACTCTCACTGACATTCATACATATTAGTACTTGAGCTTAAGGAAATTATTGCTTACAAGAACTCAAAGATACTCATGTTCTTGATTAATCAAAGAAAGTCCATGAAAAAATATATTTCTACAAACATAATAGTTCATAAATACCTCTTGCTAGAATTACTGAAGAATTATAAACTTAAAAAGCAAAATAATTGCCCAGCCAGAGACCTGCATGTCTTCCACTTTCCACCTGTGACTGGAGCAGAGCATCTGCTCTGGATCCCCAACCACTGAGCTCACAATCTAGTCATAATTCAGCCTCACAGGGATTCTGACACATGCAGCATCACAGGATTACAGGACCACCGGATCACAGGTTCACAGGAAGGATGATCTCCACTCAGAGACAGGGAGATTAGAGAAAACAAGAGATAACCAAATGGTGAGAGACAAGCTTAAGAGCATAAGCAACAGAATCCAATTTCACTTGGTAAAATCAGAACACAGTACTGGATGCCCCAACACACTCATAAAGCAAGATTCAGATCTTACCTCTTATTTCATAAAGATGACAGAAGACTTTAGGACATAAATAACTCCCCTAAAGAAACCCAGGAGAACACAACTAAACAAGTAGAAACCCTTAGAGAGGAAACATATAAACTCCTTAAAGAAATAGAGGAGAAGGCAAACAGTTGAAGGAATTGAACAAAATCATCAAGGATTTACAAATGGAAATAGAAATGTTAAAGAAAACACAAAGGGACACAGCCCTGGAGATGGAAAAACCTAGGAAAGGGAACTGGAGTCACAGATACAAGCATCACCAACAGAAAACAAGAGATAGAAGAGAGAATCTTAGCCATAGAAGATACTAGAGGAGACATCAACCCAAAAGTCAAGGAAAATACAAAAAGCAAAAAGTTCCTATCTCAAAACATTGAAGAAATCCAGCACACAATGAAAAAGAAATGAACCTAAGAATAAAAGGTGTAGAGAGAGTGATGATTCCCAACTTAAAAGACAAGTAAACATCTTCAACAAAATTATAGAAAAAAAAAACTTTTCTATCCAAACAAAAAAAAAGAGAGACGCACATAAACATACAAGAAGCCTCCAGAATAGCAAACAGATGCGACAAGAAAAGAAAATCTTTCGATCACATAATAATTAAAACACCAAGTGCACAGAACAAAGGAAACGTATTGAAAGCAGTAAGGGAAAATGACAAGTAACATATAAAGGCAGACCTATCAAAAATTACAGCAGACTTCTCAACAGAGTCTCAAAAAGCCAGAGAAGATCCTGGGCAGATATCTTACAAACCCTAAGAGAACACAAATGCCAGTCCAGACTACAATACCCAGAAAAACTTGCAATAAACATAGATAGAGAAACCAAGAAATTACAAGACAAAACCAAATTTAAGATTATTTCCACTAGTCAATCCATACAGAAAATAATAGAAGGAAAATTCCAACAATACAAGGAGGGAAACTACAACCAAGAAAAAGCAAGAAATTAATCATTTCACAACAAACCCTAAAAAAGGAAAACACGCAAACGTAATACCACTTCTAACAAAAAAAAAGGAAGCAACAATCATTGATCCCTAATATCTCTCAGCATTAATGAACTCATCTTCCCAATAAAAAGCATAGGCTAACAGACTGAATAAATAAACAGGATCCCGCATGCTGCTACATAAAGGAAACACACCTCAATAACAATGACAGTTACCACTTCAAAGTAAAAAGCAAGAAAAATAATTTGATACAAAGGTCCTAAGAAAAAAATATGGAGTAGCCATAATAATATCCAATAAAATAAACCTTCTACGAAATGTTATTAAAAAAGATGGGGAAGAACACTACATATGCATCAAAGGAAAAATCCAACAGGATGAACTTTCAATTCTGAACACCTATGCTCCAAATGGAATGGCACCCATATATGTACAAGAAATATTACTGAAGCTCAAAGTACACATTGAACCTCACACAATAACAGTAGGAAATTTCAACAGGCCTTTCTAAACAATGGGCAGATCATGGAAACAGAAACTAAACATAGACACAGTGAAACTAAAAGAAGTTAAGAAAAAATGGATTTAACAAATATCTACAATATAATTCACAATCCCCCAAAATATACCTTCTCAGAACCTCATAGTACCTTCTCAAAAATTGACCAAATATTTGAAAACAAAACAAACTTCAACAGATAAAAGTACATTAAATTAATCTCTTGTAGTATATCAGACCACCATTAACTAAAGCTAGTTTTCAATAGCAAAAATTCAACAGAAAGGCCACATAAACATGGAAGCTGAATAACTCTCTACTCAAAGATAACTTGGTTAGGGAAGAAATAAAGAAAAAAATTAAAGATGTTTAGAATTCAATAAAAATGAAGGCAATATACATATACATATACATATATGTACACATGTATACTATATATATATATATATATATATTTCTCCAAACTTATGAGATACAATGAAAGCAATAATAAGAGGAAATCTCATAGCCTTGAGTGTCTTCTTAAAAAAATTGGAGAAATCATACAGTATCATCTTAAGAGCTCATCCGAAAGCTCAAAAAAAAAAAAAAAAAAAAGAAAGAAAGGAAGGAAGGAAGGAAGGAAGGAAAAGAAAAGAAAAACAGCAAATACACCCAAGAGAAGAAGAAGATGGACAACAATAACCAAATTCAGTACTGAAATCAATCAAGTAGAAACAAAGAGAACAAGAATGATACAAAGAATCAACAAAACTAGGAGCTGCTTCTTTGAGAAAATCAACAAGATAGATAAACCCTTAGCCAGAATAATGAGAGGACAAATTGCCAGTATCCAGATTAACAAATTTTGGAATGAAACAGGAGATGTAACATCAGAAACTGAGGAAATTCAAAAAATAATCAGATCCCACTCCAAAAGTCTATAGCCAACAAAACCGAAAATCTGGATTAATTGGACAATATTTTTAGACAGATACCAGGTAGCAAAGTTAAATCAGAATGTGATAAAACATATAAGCATTCCCATAACCTCCAAGGAAATAGAAGTAGTCATTAGAAATCTCCTAAAGGAAAAAAGGCCAGGGCCAGATGGTCTTAGTGCAGAATTTTATTGAGAGAGGTAGTATTTTTCCACCAGCCTCAGACAGCTCCTCCCATCTAGGAGTGATAGCACCAATCTTATGTGGGTCATTTACCAGAGGTCTCCAGGGAACCCTCAGAGCAGGACTATCTCAACTGTATCTAAAGGAATGCATTTCAAGGACCCTGATGCTGCCCAGGTTTGTAGCAAACTAAGGGTTGATTGAGCTCACCTATGACCCCCATGCCCAATCTCTATCGCTGTAACCTGCCCTTTATAGAATGTATAAAATTGTACTAACAGATTGCTTGAGGTCACCTCTCTTGTCGAAGTAGGTGGACCCCAGCTTGCTAGAATAATAATAATCCTCATGTTATTGCATCAGTCTCTGGTTTCATGTCTCATTCACAAGTGTCTCCTGGTAATTCAGACTCAGGTCAAGTCTTATACTATCAGACTTCAAAGAAGATCAAGTACCAATTCGTCTCAAACTATTCCATAAAATAGAAATAGGAGGGACACTACACAACTATTCTTTTTTTTTTTTTGGTTCTTTTTTTCAGAGCTGGGGACCGAACCCAGGGCCTTGTGCTTCCTAGGTAAGTGCTCTACCACTGAGCTAAATCCCCAGCCCCTACCCAACTATTCTTATGAAGTCACAGTTACATTGAAACCTAAACCACAAAATGGCCCAAGAAAAGAGAACTACAGACCTATTTCACTTATGATTATTGGTACAAAAATACTCAATAAAATTCTTGCAAACTGAATCCGAGAAACAACAAAACTAACATCCACCATAGTCAGGAAGGATTTATCCCAGGAATGCAGGAATGGTTCAATGTATGGAAATCCATCAATGTAATCCATTATATGAAAAAACCTCAAAGGAAAAAAAACCATGATCAACTAATTAGTTGCTGTAAAATCCTTTGAAAAAATACAGCACCCATTCATGTCAAAAGTATTGGATAGAACGGGAATTTAAGGTTCATACCTAAATTATAGAAAATCAATACACACCAAATCAATGGCTAACATCAAACTAAATGGAGAGAAACTCAAAGCAATACCATTATAATCAGGGACAAGAAAAGGCTACCCACTCTCCATCAACCTATTTCATATAGTACTGGAAATTCTAGCGAGAGCAACTAGGCAACAAAAAGAGATCAGAAGGATACAAATTGGGCAGGATGAAGTCAAGATATCACTATTTGCTCATGATATGATACTATACATAAGCGAACCCAAAAATTCTACCAGAGAACTTCTACAGCTGATAAACAACTTTAGCAATGTGACTGGATATAAAATTAACTCCAACAAGTCTGTAGCCTTCCTCTACTCAAAGGATAATAAGGGGAAGAAAGTAATTAGGGAAACAACACCCTTCACAATAGTCACAAATAGTATAAAATATCTTGGTGTGATTCTAACAAAGCAAGAAAAAGAACTCTCTATAACAAGAACTTCAAACTACTAAAGAATGAAATTGCAGATGAAAGAAGATGGATAGATATCTCATGCTCATGATTAGCAGGATAAATATAATGAAAATGCCCATCTTACCAAAAGAAATATGCAGATTCAATGCAATCCCCATCAAAATTCCAACTCAATTCTTCATAAAGTTAGAAAGAGCAATTAGCAAATTCATTTGGAATAATAAATACCCAGGGTAGTAAAAACTATTCTCAACAATAACAAAACAAAACAAATAAACAGCAACTACTTCTGGGGAATCTTCATGCCTGACATCAAGTTATACCACAGACCAATAGGGTCAAGTAGATCAATGGAATAGAATTGAATACTCAGAAATTAAATTTCCATATTGAGAGATACCAGCTTCTAGATAGGTAGTTTTTCTATATTTTTTTAAAATTAAGATTTTAATACGAAGAAAAAATTATGGGTCTCACCATGGAGTGGTTACTGTATTTTGTTCTCATCAATACCCTCCCAGTCCCTTCACTAAGTTTGTCTTGCTTTCTGCTCTCCTATATGTTTTCTTTTTTTCTTCTCTTTTTTAATTGGATTTTTTAAATCTACATTTCAAATGTTTTCCCTTTCCCAGTTTCTCGGCCATAAGTCCCCTATACCACCCATCCACATTCTTCTATAAGGGTGTTCCCCCTCACAAATCATCCCCCTTCCCACCTCCCTGCCCTGATATTCTGCTACCCTGGGGGGGTCCAACCTTGCCAGTACCAAGGGATTCTGCTCACGTTGGAGCCCAACAAGGACAGCCTCTGGTACATATGCAGCTGGAGCCATGGGTCTGTCCATGTATACACTTTGGGTAGTGGTTTAGTCCCTGGGAACTCTGGTTGGTTGGTATTCATCTCCTTCAACCCTTTCTCTAGCTCCTCCAATGGGGACCTCATTCTCAGTTCAATGGTCTGCTGCTAGATTTATGTCTATATTTGACTAGCTCTGGCTGAGCCTCTCAGTAGACAACTATATTAGGCTCCTGTCAACCTCCATTTCCTGGCTTCATTAATATTGTCTAGCTTTGGTGGATATATATGTATGTATATACATGGGCTGTATCTCCAGTTGGGGCAGGCTCTTAATGGGCATTCCTTCAGTCTCTGCTCCAAACTTTGTTTCCATAACTACTCCTATGAATATTTTTGTTCCCACTTTTAAGAAGGACTGAAGCATTTGCACTTTGGTCACCATTCTTCTTGAGCTTCATGTGGTCTGATGATTGTATCTTGGGTAATTCAAGGATTTGGTCTAAAATCTACAGTCAGGGCATACCACCTGTGTTTTATTGGTGATTAGATAATTGCACTCTGATGATATTTTCTTGTTCCACCCATGTGCCTATGAAATTCATGAAGTCATTGCTTTTGATTCTGATTAGTACTCCATTTTTTACATGTACCACATTTTCTGTATCCATTCCTCTGTTGAAGGGCATCTGGGTTATTTTCAGCTTCTGGCTATTATAAATGAGGCTGCTATGAACATAGTGGAGCATGTGTTTCTCCACATCCTTGGCAGCATCTGTTGTTACCTGAGTTTTTGATCTTAGCCATTCTCACTGGTGTGAGGTGGAATGTCAGGGTTGTTTTGATTTGCATTTTTTTATTAACTTGAGTATTTCTTATATACATTTCAAGTGTTATTCCCTTTCCCGGTTTCCGGGCAAACATCCCCCTCCCCCCTCCCCTTCCTTATGGGTGTTCCCCTCCCAACCCTCCCCCCATTGCCGCCCTCCCCCCATAGTCTAGCTCACTGGGGGTTCAGTCTTAGCAGGACCCAGGGCATCCCCTTCCACTGGTGCTCTTACTAGGATATTCATTGCTACCTATGGGGTCAGAGTCCAGGGTCAGTCCATGTATAGTATTTAGGTAGTGGCTTAGTCCCTGGAAGCTCTGGTTGCTTGGCATTGTTGTACTTTTGGAGTCTCGAGCCCCTTCAAGCTCTTCCAGTTCTTTCTCTGATTCCTTCAACGGGGGACCTATTCTCAGTTCAGTGGTTTGCTGCTGGCATTCGCCTCTGTATTTGCTGTATTCTGGCTGTGTCTCTCAGGAGAGATCTACATCCGGCTCCTGTCGGTCTGCACTTCTTTGCTTCATCCATCTTGTCTAATTGGGTGGCTGTACATGTATGGGCCACATGTGGGCCAGGCTCTGAATGGGTGTTCCTTCAGTATCTGTTTTAATCTTTGCCTCTCCTTTCCCTGCCAAGGGTATTCTTTTTCCTCATTTAAAGAAGGAGTGAAGCATTCACATTTTGATCATCCGTCTTGAGTTTCGTTTGTTCTTGGGATCTAGCGTAATTCAAGCATTTGGGCTAATAGCCACTTATCAATGAGTGCATACCATGTATGTCTTTCTGTGATTGGGTTAGCTCACTCAGGATGATATTTTCCAGTTCCAACCATTTGCCTACGAATTTCATAAACTCTTGTTTTTGATAGCTGAATAATATTCCATTGTGTAGATGTACCACATTTTCTGTATCCATTCCTCTGTTGAAGGGCATCTGGGTTCTTTCCATTTTCTGGCTATTATAAATAAGGCTGCGATGAACATAGTGGAGCACGTGTCTCTTTTATATGTTGAGGCATCTTTTGGGTATATGCCCAAGAGAGGTATAGCTGGATCCTCAGGCAGTTCAATGTCCAATTTTCTGAGGAACCTCAAGACTGATTTCCAGAATGGTTTTACCAGTCTGCAATCCCATCAACAATGGAGGAGTGTTCCCTCTTTCTCCACATCCTCGCCAGCATCTGCTGTCACCTGAGTTTTTGATCTTAGCCATTCTCACTGGTATGAGGTGAAATCTCAGGGTTGTTTTGATTTGCATTTCCCTTATGACTAAAGATGTTGAACATTTCTTTAGGTGTTTCTCAGCCATTCGGCATTCCTCAGCTGTGAATTCTTTGTTTAGCTCTGAACCCCATTTTTTAATAGGGTTATTTGTTTCCCTGCGGTCTAACTTCTTGAGTTCTTTGTACATTTTGGATATAAGGCCTCTATCTGTTGTAGGATTGGTAAAGATCTTTTCCCAATCTGTTGGTTGCCGTTTTGTCCTAACCACAGTGTCCTTTGCCTTACAGAAGCTTTGCAGTTTATGAGATCCCATTTGTCGATTCTTGATCTTAGAGCATAAGCCATTGGTGTTTTGTTCAGGAAATTTTTTCCAGTGCCCATGTGTTCCAGATGCTTCCCTAGTTTTTCTTCTATTAGTTTGAGTGTGTCTGGTTTGATGTGGAGGTCCTTGATCCACTTGGAATTAAGCTTTGTACAGGGTGATAAAGATGGATCGATTTGCATTCTTCTACATGTTGCCGTCCAGTTGAACCAGCACCATTTGCTGAAAATGCTATCTTTTTTCCATTGGATGGTTTTGGCTCCTTTGTCAAAAATCAAGTGACCATAGGTGTGTGGGTTCATTTCTGGGCCTTCAATTCTATTCCATTGGTCTATCTGTCTGTCTCTGTACCAATACCATGCAGTTTTTATCACTATTGCTCTGTAATACTGCTTGAGTTCAGGGATAGTGATTCCCTCTGAAGTCCTTTTATTGTTGAGGATAGCTTTAGCTATCCTGGGTTTTTCGTTATTCCAGATGAATTTGCAAATTGTTCTGTCTAACTCTTTGAAGAAATGGATTGGTATTTTGATGGGGATTGCATTGAATCTGTAGATTGCTTTTGGTAAAATGGCCATTTTTACTATATTAATCCTGCCAATCCATGAGCATGGGAGATCTTTCCATCTTCTGAGGTCTTCTTCAATTTCTTTCCTCAGTGTCTTGAAGTTCTTATTGTACAGATCTTTTACTTGCTTGGTTAAAGTCACACCGAGGTACTTTATATTATTTGGGTCTATTATGAAGGGTGTCGTTTCCCTAATTTCTTTCTCGGCTTGTTTCTCTTTTGTATAGAGGAAGGCAACTGATTTATTTGAGTTAATTTTATACCCAGCCACTTTGCTGAAGTTGTTTATCAGCTTTAGTAGTTCTCTGGTGGAACTTTTGGGATCACTTAAATATACTATCATGTCATCTGCAAATAGTGATATTTTGACCTCTTCTTTTCAGATCTGTATCCCTTTGATCTCCTTTTGTTGTCTGATTGCTCTGGCTAGAACTTCAAGAACTATATTGAATAAGTAGGGAGAGAGTGGGCAGCCTTGTCTAGTCCCTGATTTTAGTGGGATTGCTTCAAGTTTCTCTCCATTTAGTTTAATGTTAGCAACTGGTTTGCTGTATATGGCTTTTACTATGTTTAGGTATGGGCCTTGAATTCCTATTCTTTCCAGGACTTTTATCATGAAGGGGTGTTGAATTTTGTCAAATGCTTTCTCAGCATCTAATGAAATGATCATGTGGTTCTGTTCTTTCAGTTTGTTTATATGATGGATCACGTTGATGGTTTTCAGTATATTAAACCATCCCTGCATGCCTGGGATGAAGCCTACTTGATCATGGTGGATGATTGTTTTGAAGTGCTCTTGAATTCGGTTTGACAGAATTTTATTGAGTATTTTTGCGTCGATATTCATAAGGGAAATTGGTCTGAAGTTCTCTTTCTTTGTTGTGTCTTTGTGTGGTTTAGGTATAAGAGTAATTGTGGCTTCGTAGAAGGAATTCGGTAGGGCTCCACCTGTTTCAATTTTGTGGAATAGTTTGGATAATATTGGTATGAGGTCTTCTATGAAGGTTTGATAGAATTCTGCACTAAACCTGTCTGGACCTGGGCTCTTTTTGGTTGGGAGACCTTTAATGACAGCTTCTATTTCCTTAGGAGTTATGGGGTTGTTTAACTGGTTTATCTATTCCTGATTTAACTTCGATACCTGGTGTCTGTCTAGGAAATTGTCCATTTCCTGAAGATTTTCAAGTTTTGTTGAATGTAGGTTTTTATAGTAAGATCTGATGATTTTTTGAATTTCCTCTGAATCTGTTGTTATGTCTCCCTTTTCATTTCTGATTTTGTTAATTTGGACGCACTCTCTGTGTCCTCTCGTTAGTCTGGCTAAGGGTTTATCTATCTTGTTGATTTTCTCAAAGAACCAACTTTTGGTTCTGTTGATTATTTCTATGGTCCTTTTTGTTTCTACTTGGTTGATTTCAGCTCTGAGTTTGATTATTTCCTGCCTTCTACTCCTCCTGGGTGTATTTGCTTCTTTTTGTTCTAGAGCTTTTAGTTGTGCTGTCAAGCTGCTGACATATGCTCTTTCCTGTTTCTTTCTGCAGGCACTCAGCGCTATGAGTTTTCCTCTTAGCACAGCTTTCATTGTGTCCCATAAGTTTGGGTATGTTGTATCTTCATTTTCATTAAATTCTAAAAAGTTTTTAATTTCTTTCTTTATTTCTTCCTTGACCAGGTTATCATTGAGTAGAGCATTGTTCAATTTCCATGTATATGAGGGCATTCTTCCCTTATTGTTATTGAAGACCAGTTTTAGGCCGTGGTGGTCCTATAGCAGGCATGGGATTATTTCTATCGTTCTGTACCTGTTGAGGCCCGTTTTTTGACCAATTATATGGTCAATTTTGGAGAAAATACCATGAGGAGCTGAGAAGAAGGTATATCCTTTTGCTTTAGGATAGAATGTTCTATAAATATCCGTTAAGTCCATTTGGCTCATGACTTCTCTTAGTCTGTCGACATCACTGTTTAATTTCTGTTTCCATGATCTGTCCATTGATGAGCGTGGGGTGTTGAAATCTCCCACTATTATTGTGTGAGGTGCAATGTGTGTTTTGAGCTTTAGTAAGGTTTCTTTTACATATGTAGGTGCCCTTGTATTTGGTGCATAGATATTTAGGATTGAGAGTTCATCTTGGTGGATTTTTCCTTTGATGAATATGAAGTGTCCTTCCTTATCTTTTTTGATGACTTTTAGTTGGAAATTGATTTTATTTGATATTAGAATGGCTACTCCAGCTTGCTTCTTCTGACCATTTGCTTGGAAAGTTGTTTTCCAGCCTTTCACTCTGAGGTAGTGTCTGTCTTTGTGTCTGAGGTGTGTTTCCTGTAGGCAGCAGAATGCACGGTCCTCGTTGCGTATCCAGTTTGTTTTTTGTTTTTTGTTTGTTTTTTTTTTTTTTAATTATATTGAGTATTTCTTATATACATTTCGAGTGTTATTCCCTTTCCCGGTTTCCGGGCAAACATCCCCCTCCCCCCTCCCCTTCCTTATGGGTGTTCCCCTCCCAACCCTCCCCCCATTGCCGCCCTCCCGTCATAGACTAGTTCACTGGGGGTTCAGTCTTAGAAGGACCCAGGGCTTCCCCTTCCACTGGTGCTCTTACTAGGATATTCATTGCTACCTATGGGGTCAGAGTCCAGGGTCAGTCCATGTATAGTCTTTAGGTAGTGGCTTAGTCCCTGGAAGCTCTGGTTGCTTGGCATTGTTGTACTTTTGGGGTCTCGAGCCCCTTCAAGCTCTTCCAGTTCTTTCTCTGATTCCTTCAATAGGGGACCTATTCTCAGTTCAGTGGTTTGCTGCTGGCATTCGCCTCTATATTTGCTGTATTGTGGCTGTGTCTCTCAGGAGCGATCTACATCCGGCTCCTGTCGGTCTGCACTTCTTTGCTTCATCCATCTTGTCTAATTGGGTGGCTGTATATGTATGGGCCACATGTGGGGCAGGCTCTGAATGGGTGTTCCTTCAGTCTCTGTTTTAATCTTTGCCTCTCCCTTCCCTGCCAAGGGTATTCTTTTTCCTCATTTAAAGAAGGAGTTAAGCATTCACATTTTGATCATCCGTCTTGAGTTTCGTTTGTTCTAGGGATCTAGGGTAATTCAAGCATTTGGGCTAATAGCCACTTATCAATGAGTGCATACCATGTATGTCTTTCTGTGATTGGGTTAGCTCACTCAGGATGATATTTTCCAGTTCCAACCATTTGCCTACGAATTTCATAAACTCGTTGTTTTTGATAGCTGAGTAATATTCCATTGTGTAGATGTACCACATTTTCTGTATCCATTCCTCTGTTGAAGGGAATCTGGGTTCTTTCCATTTTCTGGCTATTATAAATAAGGCTGCGATGAACATAGTGGAGCACGTGTCTCTTTTATATGTTGAGGCATCTTTTGGGTATATGCCCAAGAGAGGTATAGCTGGATCCTCAGGCAGTTCAATGTCCAATTTTCTGAGGAACCTCCAGACTGATTTCCAGAATGGTTTTACCAGTCTGCAATCCCACCAACAATGGAGGAGTCTTCCTCTTTCTCCACATCCTCGCCAGCATCTGCTGTCACCTGAGTTTTTGATCTGAGCCAATAGCACTGGTGTGAGGTGAAATCTCAGGGTTGTTTTGATTTGCATTTCCCTTATGACTAAAGATGTTGAACATTTCTTTAGGTGTTTCTCAGCCATTCGGCATTCCTCAGCTGTGAATTCTTTGTTTAGCTCTGAACCCCATTTTTTAATAGGGTTATTTGTTTCCCTGCGGTCTAACTTCTTGAGTTCTTTGTATATTTTGGATATAAGGCCTCTATCTGTTGTAGGATTGGTAAAGATCTTTTCCCAATCTGTTGGTTGCCGTTTTGTCCTAACCACAGTGTCCTTTGCCTTACAGAAGCTTTGCAGTTTATGAGATCCCATTTGTCGATTCTTGATCTTAGAGCATAAGCCATTGGTGTTTTGTTCAGGAAATTTTTTCCAGTGCCCATGTGTTCCAGATGCTTCCCTAGTTTTTCTTCTATTAGTTTGAGTGTGTCTGGTTTGATGTGGAGGTCCTTGATCCACTTGGACTTAAGCTTTGTACAGGGTGATAAGCATGGATCGATCTGCATTCTTCTACATGTTGCCCTCCAGTTGAACCAGCACCATTTGCTGAAAATGCTATCTTTTTTCCATTGGATGGTTTTGGCTCCTTTGTCAAAAATCAAGTGACCATAGGTGTGTGGGTTCATTTCTGGGTCTTCAATTCTATTCCATTGGTCTATCTGTCTGTCTCTGTACCAATACCATGCAGTTTTTATCACTATTGCTCTGTAATACTGCTTGAGTTCAGGGATAGTGATTCCCCCTGAAGTCCTTTTATTGTTGAGGATAGCTTTAGCTATCCTGGGTTTTTCGTTATTCCAGATGAATTTGCAAATTGTTCTGTCTAACTCTTTGAAGAATTGGATTGGTATTTGGATGGGGATTGCATTGAATCTGTAGATTGCTTTTGGTAAAATGGCCATTTTTACTATATTAATCCTGCCAATCCATGAGCATGGGAGATCTTTCCATCTTCTGAGGTCTTCTTCAATTTCTTTCCTCAGTGTCTTGAAGTTCTTATTGTACAGATCTTTTACTTGCTTGGTTAAAGTCACACCGAAGTACTTTATATTATTTGGGTCTATTATGAAGGGTGTCGTTTCCCTAATTTCTTTCTCGGCTTGTTTCTCTTTTGTATAGAGGAAGGCAACTGATTTATTTGAGTTAATTTTATACCCAGCCACTTTGCTGAAGTTGTTTATCAGCTTTAGTAGTTCTCTGGTGGAACTTTTGGGATCACTTAAATATACTATCATGTCATCTGCAAATAGTGATATTTTGACCTCTTCTTTTCAGATCTGTATCCCTTTGATCTCCTTTTGTTGTCTGATTGCTCTGGCTAGAACTTCAAGAACTATATTGAATAAGTAGGGAGAGAGTGGGCAGCCTTGTCTAGTCCCTGATTTTAGTGGGATTGCTTCAAGTTTCTCTCCATTTAGTTTAATGTTAGCAACTGGTTTGCTGTATATGGCTTTTACTATGTTTAGGTATGGGCCTTGAATTCCTATTCTTTCCAGGACTTTTATCATGAAGGGGTGTTGAATTTTGTCAAATGCTTTCTCAGCATCTAATGAAATGATCATGTGGTTCTGTTCTTTCAGTTTGTTTATATGATGGATCACGTTGATGGTTTTCCGTATATTAAACCATCCCTGCATGCCTGGGATGAAGCCTACTTGATCATGGTGGATGATTGTTTTGAAGTGCTCTTGAATTCGGTTTGACAGAATTTTATTGAGTATTTTTGCGTCGATATTCATAAGGGAAATTGGTCTGAAGTTCTCTTTCTTTGTTGTGTCTTTGTGTGGTTTAGGTATAAGAGTAATTGTGGCTTCGTAGAAGGAATTCGGTAGGGCTCCATCTGTTTCAATTTTGTGGAATAGTTTGGATAATATTGGTATGAGGTCTTCTATGAAGGTTTGATAGAATTCTGCACTAAACCCGTCTGGACCTGGGCTCTTTTTGGTTGGGAGACCTTTAATGACTGCTTCTATTTCCTTAGGAGTTATGGGGTTGTTTAACTGGTTTATCTGTTCCTGATTTAACCTCGATACCTGTTATCTGTCTAGGAAATTGTCCATTTCCTGAAGATTTTCAAATTTTGTTGAATATAGGTTTTTATAGTAAGATCTGATGATTTTTTGAATTTCCTCCGAATCTGTAGTTATGTCTCCCTTTTCATTTCTGATTTTGTTAATTTGGACACACTCTCTGTGTCCTCTTGTTAGTCTGGCTAAGGGTTTATCTATCTTGTTGATTTTCTCAAAGAACCAACTTTTGGTTCTGTTGATTATTTCTATGGTCCTTTTTGTTTCTACTTGGTTGATTTCAGCTCTGAGTTTGATTATTTCCTGCCTTCTACTCCTCCTGGGTGTATTTGCTTCTTTTTGTTCTAGAGCTTTTAGTTGTGCTGTCAAGCTGCTGACATATGCTCTTTCCTGTTTCTTTCTGCAGGCACTCAACGCTATGAGTTTTCCTCTTAGCACAGCTTTCATTGTGTCCCATAAGTTTGGGTATGTTGTATCTTCATTTTCATTAAATTCTAAAAAGTTTTTAATTTCTTTCTTTATTTCTTCCTTGACCAGGTTATCATTGAGTAGAGCATTGTTCAATTTCCACGTATATGTGGGCATTCTTCCCTTATTGTTATTGAAGACCAGTTTTAGGCCGTGGTGGTCCGATAGCACGCATGGGATTATTTCTATATTTCTGTACCTGTTGAGGCCCGTTTTTTGACCAATTATATGGTCAGTTTTGGAGAAAGTACCATGAGGAGCTGAGAAGAAGGTATATCCTTTTGCTTTAGGATAGAATGTTCTATAAATATCCGTTAAGTCCATTTGGCTCATGACTTCTCTTAGTCTGTCGACATCACTGTTTAATTTCTGTTTCCATGATCTGTCCATTGATGAGCGTGGGGTGTTGAAATCTCCCACTATTATTGTGTGAGGTGCAATGTGTGTTTTGAGCTTTAGTAAGGTTTCTTTTACATATGTAGGTGCCCTTGTATTTGGTGCATAGATATTTAGGATTGAGAGTTCATCTTGGTGGATTTTTCCTTTGATGAATATGAAGTGTCCTTCCTTATCTTTTTTGATGACTTTTAGTTGGAAATTGATTTTATTTGATATTAGAATGGCTACTCCAGCTTGCTTCTTCTGACCATTTGCTTGGAAAGTTGTTTTCCAGCCTTTCACTCTGAGGTAGTGTCTGTCTTTGTCTCTGAGGTGTGTTTCCTGTAGGCAGCAGAATGCAGGGTCCTCGTTGCGTATCCAGTTTTTTAATCTATGTCTTTTATTGGGGAGTTGAGGCCATTGATATTGAGAGATATTAAGGAATAGTGATTATTGTTTCCCTTTATATTCATATTTGGATGTGAGGTTATGTTTGTGTGCTTTCATTCTCTTTGTTTTGTTGCCAAGACGATTAGTTTCTTGCTTCTTCTAGGGTATAGCTTGCCTCCTTATGTTGGGCTTTACCATTTATTATCCTTTGTAGTGCTGGATTTGTAGAAAGATATTGTGTAAATTTGGTTTTGTCATGGAATATCTTGGTTTCTCCATCAATGTTAATTGAGAGTTTTGCTGGATACAGTAACCTGGGCTGGCATTTGTGTTCTCTTAGGGTGTGTATAACATCAGTCCAGGATCTTCTGGCCTTCATAGTTTCTGGCGAGAAGTCTGGTGTGATTCTGATAGGTCTCCCTTTATATGTTACTTGACCTTTTTCCCTTACTGCTTTTAATATTCTTTCTTTATTTTGTGCGTTTGGTATTTTGACAATTATGTGACGGGAGGTGTTTCTTTTCTGGTCCAATCTATTTGGAGTTCTGTAGGCTTCTTGTATGTCTATGGGTATCTCTTTTTTTACGTTAGGGAAGTTTTCTTCTATGATTTTGTTGAAGATATTTACTGGTCCTTTGAGCTGGTAGTCTTCACTCTCTTCTATACCTATTATCCTTAGGTTTGATCTTCTCATTGAGTCCTGGATTTCCTGTATGTTTTGGACCAGTAGCTTTTTCCGCTTTACATTATCTTTGACAGTTGAGTCAATGATTTCTATGGAATCTTCTGCTCCTGAGATTCTGTCTTCCATCTCTTGTATTCTGTTGGTGAAGCTTGTATCTACAGCTCCTTGTCTCTTCTTTTGGTTTTCTATATCCAGGATTGTTTCCATGTGTTCTTTCTTGATTCCTTCTATTTCCATTTTTAATTCCTTCAACTGTTTGATTGTGTTTTCCTGGAATTCATTCAGGGATTTTTGCGATTCCTCTCTGTAGGCTTCTACTTGTTTATTAATGTTTTCCTTTGCTTCCCTAAGTGTGTTCATGTCTTTCTTGAAGTCCTCCAGCATCATGATCATATATGATTTTGAAACTAGATCTTGCTTTTCTGGTGTGTTTGGATATTCCATGTTTGTTTTGATGGGAGAATTGGGCTTCAATGGTGCCATGTAGTCTTGGTTTCTGTTGCTTGGGTTCCTGTGCTTGCCTCTCGCCATCAGATTATCTCTAGTGTTACTTTGTTCTGCTATTTCTGACAGTGGCTAGACTGTCCTATAAGCCTGTGTGTCAGGAGTGCTGTAGACCTGTTTTCCTCTCTTTCAGTCAGTTATGGGGACAGAGTGTTCTGCTTTCCGGCGTGTAGTTTTTCCTTTCTACAGGTCTTCAGCTGTTCCTGTGGGCCTGTGTCTTGAGTTCACCAGGCAGCTTTCTTGCAGCAGAAAAGTTGGTCTTACCTGTGGTCCCGAGGCTCAAGTTCGCTTGTGGGGTGCTGCCCACGGGCTCTCTGCAGCGGCAGCAACCAGGAAGACCTGTGCCGCCGTTTCCGGGAGCTTCAGTGCACCAGGGTTCCAGATGGTCTTTGGCTTTTTCCTCTGGCGTCCGAGATGTGTGTGCAGAGAGCAGTCTCTTCTGGTTTTGCAGGCTTGTCTGCCTCTCTGAAGGTTTAGCTCTCCCTCCCATGGGATTTGGGTGCAGAGAACTGTTTATCCGGTCTGTTTCCCTCAGGTTCCGGCGGTGTCTCAGGCAGGGGTCCTGCCGCTCCTGGGCCCTCCCCCACGGGAGCCCAGAGGCCTTATACAGTTTCCTCTTGGGCCAGGGATGTGGGCAGGGGTGAGCAGTGTTGGTGGTCTCTTCTGCTCTGCAGCCTCAGGAGTGCCCACCTGACCAGGCGTTTGGGTCTCTCTCTCACAGGGTCTGGGGGCAGAGAGCTGCTTTGATTTGCATTTCTCTGAAGACTAAGGATGTTGAACATTTCTTTAGGTACTTCTCAGCCATTCCATATTCCTCAGATGAAAATTCTTTGTTGAGCTCTTTACCCAATTTTTAATAGAGTTATTTGGCTCTCTGGAATCTAACTTGTGAGTTCCTTGTTTATATTGGATATTAGCCCTGTGTCAGATGCAGGATTGGTCAATATCTTTTTCCAATCTGTTGTGGTGTTTTGTCCTAATCACAGTGTCCTTTGCCTTTGAGAACCTTTGGAATTTTATGAGGTCCATTTCTAGATTCTTGATCTTAGAGCATAAGCCATTGGTATTTTGTTCAGGCAATTTTCCCCAGTGCCCATGTGTTCATGTCTCTTCCCCAATTTTTCTTCTATTAGTTTGTGTGTTCTAGTTTTATGTGAATGTTCTTGATCCACTTGGACTTAAGCTTTGTACAGGGCTATAATAATGGATCGATTTGCGTTCTCTACATGATGACCTCCAGTTGATCCAGCACCGTTTGTTGAAAATGCTATCTTATATCCACTGGATGGTTTTAGCTCCTTTGTCAAAGATCAATTGATTATAGGCATGCGGGTTCATTTCAGGGTCTTCATTTCTACTCTGTTGATGTATGTGCCTGTCTCTGAACCAATACCATACAGTTTTTAATCACTATTTTTCTGTTACACAAAGTAGGTATAGACGGTGATGTCCCCAGATGTTCTTTTATTGTTGAGGATAGTTTTTGCTATCCTGGGTTTCTTGTTATTCCCAATGAATTTGCAAATTCTTCTTGATAACTCTAATTGAGCTGGAATTTTGATGGGGATTTCATTGAGTCTGTAGATGGCTTTTTGAAAAATAATCATTTTTACTACATTAATCCTGCAAATCTATGAGCTTGGGACATCTTTCCATCTTCTGAGATCTTTTTCAATTTCTTTCTTCAGAGACATGAAGTTCTTCTCATACAGATCTTTTACTTGGTTGCTTAGAGTCACACCAAGGTGTTTTATATAGTCTGTGCCTATTATGAAGGATGTTATTTCTCTAATTTCTTTCTATGCCTGTTTGAGCATAGAAATGCAACTGATTTGTTTTAGGTCATTTTATACCCATCCACTTTGCTGAAGTTGTTTATCAAGCTTAGTAGTTCTCTGGTGGAACTTTCCCTTTCATTTAAATATCCTGTTATATCATATGCAAATTGTGGTTTTTTGACATCTTCCTTTCCAATTTGTATCCATTTACCATTCTTTGGTTGTCTAATTTCTCTGGCTAGAACTTCAAGTACTATATTGAATAAGTAGGGAGAGAGTGAATAGCCTTGTCTAGTCCCTGATTTTAGTGGGATTGCATTAAGTTTCTCTCCATTTTTTTTTAATGTTGGCTTTTTATTTGCTGTATATTGCTTTTGCTATGTTTATGTATGGGCCTTGAATTTTTGATCTTTCCAAGACATTTAACATGAAGTCATGTTGAATTTTATCAGATGATTTCTTAGCATCTAATGAGATGATCATGTGTGTTTTTTTCCTTTGAGTTTATTTACCTAGTGTAATACTTGAGGAATTTCCGTATATTGAATCATACCTTCATCCTGGCATGAAGCCTACTTGATCACAATGGATGATCTTTTAGATGTTTTCTTGGATTCAATTTGCACAGACTTTATTTGTTTGTTTGTTTGTTTGTTTGTTTGTTTTTTCTGAGCTGAGGACCGAACCCAGATCCTTGTGCTTGCTAGGCAAGCGCTCTACCACTGAGCTAAATCCCCAGCCCTGCACAGATTTTAATGAGTATATTTTCTGTCCATAAACATAAGGGAAATTGTTCTGAAAATCTCTTTATTTGTTGGGTATTTGTGTGTTTTAGGTATAAGCATAAAAAATCTCTTTCTTTGTTGGGTATTTGTGTGTTTTAGATATAAGCATAATTGTGTCTTCATAGAAGGAATTGGGTAGAGTACCTTCTGTTTCTATTTTGTGGAGTAGTGTGGACAGTATTGGTATGAGGTCTTCTATGAAGGTCTCATAGAATTCTGCAGTAAACCCATCTGGTCTTGGGCTTATTTTGGTTGGGGAATTTAAAATAATTGCTTTAATTTCTTTAGGAGACAGTTTAGATGCTTTATCTGATCCTTATTTAAATTTTGTATCTGATATCTGTCTTGCAAATTGTCCATTGCCTCCAGATTTTCCAGTTTTGTTTAGTGTAGACTTTTGTACTAGGATCTAATGATTTTTTGAATTTTCTGTTTCAGTTGTTATGTTTCTCTTTTCATTTCTGCCTTTGCTAATTTGTATACACTCTTAGTTCCTCATGGTTAGTCTGACTAAGGGTTTAATCTATCTTGTTGATTTTCTCAAAGAAACAGCTCCTGGTTTTGTTGATTTTTTTGTACAGTTCTTTTTCTTTCTAGTTGGTTTATTTCAGCTGTGAGTTTGATTATTTCCTGCCATCTGCTCCTCTTGGATATATCTTCTTCTTCTTGTTCTAGAGCTTTTAGTTGTGCTGTCAAGCTGCTAATGTGTGTTCTCTCATTTCTTTTGGGAGACACTCAGAGCTATGAGTTTTCCTCTTATTACTATTTTCATTGTGTCACATAAGGTTGGGTATGCTGTGCTTTCATTTTTCATTAAATTCTAAAATGTCTTTAATTTCTTTTTATATGGCTTCCTTGACTAAGTTATCACTGAGTAAATCATTGTTCAACTCCATGTCTATGTGGGCTTTCTGTAGCTTTTTTTGTTTGTTTGTTTTTGCTATGAAGACCAGTCTTAGTCCATGGTGATCTGATAGGATTTACAGGCTTATTTCAATCTTCTTGTATCTTGTTGAGGCCTAATTATATGTTCAATTTTGGAGAACATACCCTGAAGTGCTGAGAAGTTATAATTTTTTTGTTTTAGGATGAAATATTCTATGAATATCTGTTAAATCTATTTTGTGCATAAATTCTGTTAGTTTGTCTATGTCTCTGTTCAATTTCTCTTTCCATGATCTGTCCATTGGTGAAAGTGGGTTGTTGAAATCTCCCACTTTATTGTGTGAGGTGCAATGTGTGCTTTGAAGTTTAGTAAGTTTTATTTTATTAATGTAGGTGTCCTTGTGCTTGGAGCATAGATATTCATGATTGAGAGTTCCTCTTCGTGGACTTTTTCTTTGATGAATATGAAGTGTCCTTTCTTACCTTTTTTGATAACTTTAGTTGGAAAGTCGATTTTATTCAATATTAGAATGGCTACTCCAGCTTGTTTCTTTGGACTATTATCTTGGAAAATTGTTTTCCAGCCTTTACTCAAGATAATGTCTGTCTTTGTCACAGAGATGTGTTTCCTGTATGCAGCAAAATGCTGAGTCCTCTCTACCTATCCAGTCTGTTAGTCTATGTCTTTTTATTGAGGAATTGAGTTCATTGATGTAAAGAGATATTAAGGAATAGTGATTGTTGTTTCCTGTTATATTTGTTGTTATCACCAACAGAATAGAAGTAATAGAAGAGATAATTTGGGGACACAGGATGCCAGAGAAAACATTGGCACAAGTTCCTAAACCAAATCATCCAGGAAATCCAGGACACAATGTGAAGATCATACCTAAGGATAAAACATAGAAGAGAATGAAGACTCCTAATTTAAAGGTGCAGTAAATATCTTCAACAAAATTAAAGAAGACAACTTCCCAAACCTGAAGAAAGAGATGACCACAAACATACAAAAAGCCATCAGAACTCCAAATAGATTGGACCAGAGAAGAAATTCCTCCCATCACATAATAGTCAAAACACCAAATGTATAAAACAAAGAAAGAATATTAAAAGCAGTAAGGGAAAAAGTCAAGTAACATATAAATGCAGACGTTTCAGAGTTACACCATACTTTTTACAAGAGACTATGAAAGTCAGAAGATCCTGTGCAGTTGTCATTGGAACACTAAGAGAACACAAATGCCAGCCTAGGCTACTATATCCAGCAACACTCTGAATTAACATAAATGGAGAAAATAAAATATTCCATGGCAAACCAAATTTATGCAATATATTTCTACAAATCCAGCATACAAAAGATAATAGATGGAAAACTCCAACAAAAGGAAGGAAACTATACCCTAGAAAAAGCAAAAAAGTAATCTCCTTACAATGAACTCAAAAGAGGAGAGCCAATTGATCCATTCTTATCTCCTTCTACAGAGCTCAAGTCGCAGTCAGTCAAGGACCTCCACTTAAAACTAGATACACTGAATCTAATAGAACAGACAGTGTGGAAGAGCCTCAAATACTTGTGCACAGCGGAAGATTTCCTGAACACAACACCAACAGATAATGGTTTAAGATTAACAATTAATAAATGAGACCTCCTAAAATTGAAAAGTTTCTGTAAGGCAAAGGATACTGTAAAAATGATAAAATAGCAACCCATAGATTGTGAAAAGATATTTACCAACTTTATATCAGATAGAGGACTAATATCCAAAATATACAAATAACTCAAGAAGGTAGATGGTAAAGGACCAAATAACCCTATTAAAAAGTGGAGTGCAAAGCTAAATAGAGAATTCTCAACCAAGGAATCTCCAATATCTGAAAAGCACTTAAGGAAATGTATAACATCCTTATTCATCAGGGAAATGCAAATCAAAATGTCCCTGAGATTCCACCTCACACCAATCAGAATGGATAAGATAAAAACCACAGGTGACAGCAGACGCTGGTGAGAATGTAGACAATGAGGAAAACTCCTCAATTTTGGTGGGATTGCAAGCTGGTAAAGCCACTTTGGAAATCAGTCTGGTAGTTCCTGAGATAATTAGAAATAGTTCTACCTGAAGACCCAGCTATACAACTACTGGGCATATACTAAAAATTGCCCCAACATACAGCAAGTATACATGCTCCACTGTGTTCATAGCAGCCTTATTTATAATACCAAGAAGCTGGAAACAACCCAGGTGTCCCTCAACAGAAGAACAGATACATAAACTGTGGTATATTAACACAATGGAGTACTAGTCAGCAATTAAAAATAATGACTACATGAAATTCACAGGCAAATGGATGAAACTAGAAAATATCATCCTAAGTGAGGTAATTCAGACACAAAAGAACATATATGTTATATACTCACTGATACACGGCCATTACCCCAAAAGCTCACAATGCCCATGACATACCTGACAGACCACATGCAATCTTAAATGAAGTCCAGTGTGTGCATACTTATACTTCAATCGGGCGTTGATTGGGGAACAGGATGATTGTGGGAGGTGGAGGGAGAGGGGACCTGGGAGGAAGAAAAGAGGGGAAGGAAATAGGAGGGAGATATCAGGAACTGGAGAGGACATGAGAGAGGAACAGAGGGTTAGGAAATCGATAAAAATATGTAGCAGTGGTGGATGAGGTACTGTGAATGGCCACTGGAGAGTTCCAGATACCAGGAAAACACGAGGCTCCCAGCACCCAACAGGGTTGACTTTAGCTGAAGTATGCGGAGAATGGGGAGATAGCATCTGTGGAGACCTCCTGCAGTAGGTAGGTATGGCCCCAGTTGAGGCCTGTGGCCACCCACCCATATCAAAGATGTTAACACAGAAATGTTCCTGTCCAAAGGAAGAACATGGAAAAAAAATGGAACAGAGAACGAGGAAGGGCCTTCTGAGGATTGCCACACCTGGGTATCTATCATGTCTGTAGACGCCAAACCAGATACTGTTGCCATGGTTAAGAGGTGCTTGCTGACAGGAACCTGGTGTGTTGGCTCCTTGGGAGGTCAGGCCAGCAACTGATCAATGTAGGCATGGATGCTTGGAGACAAAAATCATAAGAAGAAGCTCGGAGGACCTGGTGGAGGGACTGGGAGAAGGACTGGAGGATGGAGGAGGGGTTGCAACCCCAATCAGAATAACAACATAGGGTGGCCTGACTATCCAGTGCTCCCAGAGACTAGGCCACCAACCAAGGAGTGTACTTGGAAGGATCCATGTCTTCAGAATCATATGTAGCAGTGGATGGCCTTGTCTGAGAGCAATGGGAGGGGAGGCCCTTGATCCCATTGATCCCTTGATGCAAGAGAGGTGGAGTAGGAGAGTGTGGGTGAATGGAGGGAGGATCACCCTCATACACACAAAGGAGATGAGTGAGCGCACATGTGGGATGGGGGTTGGTGGAGGGGCAACCTGGAAGTGGGATATCATTTGAGATGTAAAGGAATGGAATGATTAAGAAAAAAGTAAAAAAAAATAAATAAAAATAAAAATAATCATAAAAAGAGAATAGAAATTAAATACAAGTAAGAAAAATAAAGAATTTAAAAGTTCTTTTTTTCTTTATTATTTTGAACTTAAAGGAAATAATTAAGGAAGAGGGGATAAAAGAATATTCAAAAATTATAATAAGTGTTGAAGACAACTATCTGATACAAAAAGACGTGATTTAAGGAATGAAGTGTTGTCTTCGATATACAAGTCAGTAATTTACTGTTGAAAATTTAACACTTCTATAAAGATATTTTCTTTCTATATAATAATCCTTGTGAAAATCTGGAACTTCTATACTGTAGAATGAGAATTCTGTAACCTTTAAACTAATCTATTAGTGGGTGTTTAATTTTTTATGTAAACAGTTTGCAAAAGAACAAGTTGTGATAGTATTCCCAATTCAGTAGATATTTAGCTTTTATACATTGGCTATATTAGTTAAAATTAGCAAAGGAGAAATTATTACAGTACTAGGTTTTAAAAATGTAGCAAAATAGAAACTTTTCTAAACAAAAACCTTTACAGATATTTCTTATAACACAGAAATAGTTTCAAATAGTTTTTATTGTTATCTGCAAAAAGATAAACTACATAGTCACAAATGATCTACAGCCAAGGCCCGAGGGAAAAGTTCTACGCAGGTAAAAGTGGAAGTTATGTTGAATGTGAACGGTGAAGAATGAGAGTATCGTGAAAGATGTCAAGACAGAGGTTCTTAGTGGCATAGAAGTAAATTTGATTCCTGTCATTTTCTTATTAATACAGGCGTCTAATTCATTCCTTCCCTACTTGGATACTGTAATTATTATAAAAGACTAAAAACATGATTAAATGGTTTTAGAAATCCAGATACATCATAGTTCAGATGTCGCTAACATGGCTTAAATGTATTTTCCAGTGTGCCAATTATAACAAGGTCACAATACCCACATTTAGAAATAATTAGATGCATGTTGGAATAATTTGAGCATTGTCTTTCTCATGCACATCTGATCCCAACTGGTGCCTCTGAGGAGAATTTATTCCATTCTGGGTCACACCTGCCAAGCCTTTCACATCAAAACCTGTGCACCTGCCTCTGGTCTGCCTCCCAGATAGTACATTTTCAACACATCATCTGCCAGGGGGAGGAAGATCATAAAACAGAGGCTTGCTTCAAATGAAAGATTTTCTGCTGAGAGCTTTGGGACTGCCACTGCCCGGCTGGCAGATGACATGGAGGCACACATCAGAAGCCTTCTCTTTTATGCCGTCAAGTCTAAGACATTTCCATTGCCATCGAAACACTGAATTATGTGTCTTCTGGTAATTTACATAGGTAAGATTAAATGCTTTTTAGTAAATAAAATTCTTTAAGGCAGGTTAGAAGATTGTTATATAGGGAACTGCAAGGTTACTTTACATTTTCTTATCTTATGTTTTACAACTCATTCTATACATAAATTTTTTGTAAGACATTTCACAGATGAAGCCAACACCCTTTCAATCTAATATCAATTATTTTGAGAAAATTATTGACTACATGTGATAAATAGCTCTTTATTCAACATAAAGTATAAACACATATGGGGTTGATTAATGATGTAACCACATAGATTAAAAATCATTTCATAGCTTCTGTTTCTCCATCATTTTTCTACTGATTGATATTTAAGATTAAATTCTTTTGTATACCCCTCAACAAAGCGAATAAATGTGTGCTTTACTAAACCTTTCAATATTGTCCTTTAATATAAATTTAATATAAATTACCTCAGTCAATAAACATTTTAAAAATATTAAGAAATTAACAAATAATTGACATGATACTAAAATTTAGTTTTAAAATTGTAACTTTTCAACATTGCAATTGTCATATTTAGCAAGAAATCTTTATTTTTGTTCATTTCAAATTTATTTTGAAACTTTTGGTGTACATATGTAGCCTAAGTCATTCAAATTCAAAGCAAACTGACCTACATTTCTTTACTGAGTTCTAAGGAAGTTTTCTTTGGGGAATTAAGAACTTTATCCCATTGTTTGTAGATTCTACTGATATATGTCAGCAACGTTTTGAAACTCAGTGGACAAATACAACTTAAAATATTAAATCTCCCCTAAATTGCAAAATCACTATGCTAAGTTCATGGAAACTCATTGTACTCTTAGGTTATAATTGAAAAGATAAAGTGCAATAAAGTAGATATTTTACTTCTTTTATCTTGCTTTACCATTCAGAAGAGGTTTACAGCACTTCCTATTGGTATAGTCAGCAGCTCAACATGGAGACAAATGAAGGGACAAGGACAATGAAACTCAACCATTTTCCAAGATCTAGGTTTGCGGTTGAGGTTGAAGTTAATAAAAGACAAGAGGTATTTTATGAAATTATCTAAAAGATACAGAGTAAAATCATGTGGACTTCCCTGAGTCTGACACTGATTCCTGCATGGGTTTCTTATGTAACACAACATCAGGTGGCAAGAGTTAAGAATAACAAACAAGTCTAGTAAACCAAAAATACTGCACCAATTGGTCTCTTCCTGAAGGGTCAATTGAAGCAATAGAGTAAATAAGAAACACTCATCAGAGCATATTTTTGGAAATTGACAGAATATTTCAGGTTAGATGAATTTCATGCCTTAAATCAAATGTTTTAAAAAGAATTGTAGAACTATACATCATTCATTTTAAAAATTTTTATTGATACTTTCATACATGCATGTGGTATATTTTAATAAAACCACTCCATTGCCTTCCCTTAATTTCCTTCCTTTTTCTTATCCAATCCTTTTCCCTCAGAACTTCAAGTGTTCTTTTTTTTTTTAATTACTGAGTGTGCATTGTACTATTCCTGTATGCACGGGTATGGACCAACTGTGCAGGGCTGTGTCCCTGAAGACAATTAACTCTGTTTCCTACCAGCCTTCATTTGTCAGTATTTCCTTGGTTGAGGGAGTGACATTTGTGGAACACCCCGTCTATGCTGAGAATTTAGCTGGCTTGTGATGGATTGTATCGTGTACATGTGGTACCAGTAGCTGAGAATTCATCTGTTCCACAATCTGTAAAATCTAATTAATACTATTTGTACATCTCCACTACCACAGTCTTTTGTCCCCAATCTTTCTCAATGATCCCTGATCATGGGGATAAGTGCACATGTTATAAATGTCCCGTTTAAAGTCAAACACCATATAGTCTCTCATTCTCTGGATTTTGACAAATTGTGGGTCTCTTTATTAATCACCATTTTCTGCAAAAAGATGTTTCAGATATTGCAACATATATGTAAAAAGATAATAACAGGGGCTATTTATTTCTAAATCCATATAATATAATGATATTATAAAGGGCCTGTGATCAGGTCAGACATGGGTTCTGGGCCCAGTTAACGTTATAAGGCAAGAGATCCTTTTGGTGGAGTAGACTCTTAATTCAATTAGTAAGGTGTTAAATTTCCCATAGCATTCAAACCACCACTACATCATCGTACATAGTTTCTCAGGTCTATAAGTATTGTACATCAGAGTGTTGATACCTGGATTAAACTTTTGATCATTTTTGTCCCCTAGTGGCTTACACAGAACCTTCAGGTATTGTGAAAGCTAGCCAATAGTGATTAAATTTCCATGTTGGTACCAACATGGTATTCCTATGTCTTACGATTGAAGGATATTGTCATGGTTTGAATATGTTTGGCTCAAAGAGTAGCACTATTAGGAGGTGTGATCTTGTTTGAGTAGGTGTATCACTGTGGGCATGGTCTTTAAAACCCTCATCCTAGCTGCTTGGAAGTGAGTATTCTGCTAGCAGCCTTCAGATGAAGATGTAGAACTCTCAGCTCCTCCTGTACCAGGCCTGCCTGGATGTTGCCATGTTTTTACCTTGATGATAATGGACTGAACCTCTGAAACTATAAGCCAGTCCCAATTAAATGTGTATAAGAATTTCCTTGGTCATGATGTCTGTTCACAGCAGTAAAACCCTAACTAAGACAGATGTGTCGCTATCAATACGGTCTTACCATTGTTTAAAACACAAACAAAAACAAAAAAATCTGTGTCCCACTAAAGGCAAACAAAATAAAGCTAATGCACCGTGGCAAATTCTTTTGGCAAAATACATGCACTATAACCCAGACTAAGATACAAACAACACCAGGGCAGGAGAATCATTTGTTTTTTTATCTTAATGCAGGGAGCCACTGTATCTTTCTCCCCATAGACTAGGGTCTTTAGTGATTGGCTTGTGAAAAAAAATGATGCAAAAAAAATTAAAACATTGGGAAAGAAATTGCTTGATTGTGGAACAGAAAAACCTTTGTGTAATAGAAGATTTTTTTGCAAGTAGAAAGATCTTTGCATAAAAGTCTTAAAATGTGGGGAAGATTAAAGGTCAGATTTGGTCCTTGGCATCCTATTTATCTGTGATAGGGAAAAAAAACACAGCAGTGTAAGAAAGAGCAATGTTTAGGGGTCTTAATAATCCGACTTACCAATAACAGTTGATGACATTATTCTAGTGATAATCATTCTGTGAAATCATTCTATGGCATAGAGTTTCCATGACAGAAGCATCTTAATTTCTTTAAGTACCTTGATTAAAGTATATGTTTTTTTCAATGATAAGGTGGTACCATTCAATTCACTTTGACAACCAGGAGTAACCGCAATAACCTATGTCAAGGGAGGATATACGGAACATCTTCATTAACAGCATAAATGAGGTATTACATACTTACCTGTGTTTTGTAATTTGGAAATGTATAGTTTCTAAAAATGGAAGTATCAGTAGTATTGAATTATCTTGTAGTATTGAATTATCTATACCACATTAACACTATGCTGTCACCCATCATCTAACACAGTTTAACATTAGTAGCTCTGTAATTGCAGAAACTAGAGAAGTACACCTCAGTTCCACATACAAAGAACCACACTCAAAGGTTTGAGGTTACCTAGAGCTCTGGGCATGATGAGTAAAAAACCTTCTCCCCTCAGAATACCCTAAAAATCAATCCTATATTCATACTATGACTGCTGATCCATCTTAATTTTGATGTTTAGGTATTTCTCCTTTAATTTTTTAAGAAAACTCCTCATATGTTAATAAAATATTTTATACTCTTCAAATAAAAAACAAATAGGCTGAATATATAAAATTTCTCATCATTATAATTGCGAAAAGAAACTATAAAACAATTACTTTTAAAATCATAATTATTGCATATATTTATCTAAATGACTGTATTTTCTCTTTTTTCTCCATCTTTATTAAATTGGGTATTTCTTATTTACATTTCAATTGTTATTATCTTTCCCGATTTCCAGGCAAGCATTCCCCTAACCTCTCCCCTTCCCCTTCTAAGTGGGTGTTCCCCTCCCGATCCTCCTCCCATTACTGCCCTCCCCACTACAATTCCATTCACTGGGGGTTCAGTCTTAGCAGGACCCAGGGCTTCCCCTTCCACTGGTGCTCTTACTAGGCTATTCATTGCTACCTATGGGGTCAGAGTCCAGGGTCAGTCCACGTATAGTCTTTGGCTAGTGGCTTAGTCCCTGGAAGCTCTGGTTGGTTGGCATTGTTGTTCATATAGGGTCTCAAGACACTTCAAGCTCTTTCAGTGATTGTATTTTCAAATACTTATCAAACAGGGCACATTTTATATCCTATGATGTCTAGTTTAAAAGAAGTTGAGGACCTACCTCAGCTTGAAAGAGTGACCAGAGGAAGGAGTATTTGGAAGAAGTGAAAACAATGACTCAGAGTCAGTGATGAATGTGAGTTCTGAGTTCTGTGCTCTACTTGAGATAGTTCTCTGCTCAAGAAAATCTCTCTCTATTAAATAGTAGAGCAAAGCCCACTCTTATTTTGCATAAGTTACTTACTGAGGAATGGCATATCAATTCAATAATTTACCCCAGGCTCCCTTCTGACTATCCCAGGACTCAGAATTTTATGAACTGTCTAAAGACAGAGCTGCACGGTTGAAGCTATGTAGCTAGAACATGACTCTATTGCTATTACATTATCACCAGGATTCTGTTTTCCATCTCCTTCACAACCTGAGCTTGGTCATCTGGCAACTTGCTCTGTAGACAGACCCTGAAATCAGAAATCTTCCTGGCACTGTCTCCTGGATGCTAGGGTTAAAAGCATGTATCACCACGTTTAGAACTAAGCTTTCATTCACCTAGAACTTGCTTTGTCCCAGGTGAACTTGAATTTGGAAATCTGCTTTCCTTTGTCTCCTAGGCTTAAAGCTTCATCATGCCTAGGCTTAAGGCTTTCATGGCCACTATTCCTCAATATCTGGATCTCTAGTGTGCCATCCATTTCTGCATTGGAGTTCATTACACATTAGAATTCCAAACTATTCAGCTGCAAACACAAACAATAAGCTTAACTGTGTGGGATCCTGCCCTGGGATGCCTACTCCTTTAATTTCATAGCTATTACAACTATTTTTCCTCCTCCTTCTCCTTCTCATAATTCTTCTGATTCTTCTCATCTTCCTTATCCTACATATCCTGCTCCTTCTTTTTCTCCTTCTTCTCCTCCACCTTTGTGAATTCTGGAGTTTGGGAGTTCTAACTTAGATAATCAGTATTTTAGAGCAATTTCTTATCAAATGATCCACCTTGCAGATCTTTTGTATTCCCCAAGTTTATTTCTCTATAAATTAAAAAAATAGTTATCATAATCTCGAAGTAGTAGTGATTAAGAGTTCATTCAGGTAATATTCTAAAACTCATTGACATAAAATATGTATTCAATGTTTGTTACTGTCTTGCTGTTATTCCTACCCTGTTTTAAATTTGAGCTAAACTTATCTCAAAGGGTTTTTTTTTTGATGCATCTCAAAGATGCACTTTGAAGTGAAAGTAAGTAAAATTATACATATATAATGACTTAGAGCTCTGTGAATAAAGGTGTTTATTTGAAAAATAAATGTATAACACTATTTTTGTAGTTGGTCTGGTGCTGATATGTATTCAAATGCTAAATATTGGCACACAAGATATGGTTGTAGTTCCAACCAGCATATTCTCAAATAAATCAAATGATGTTCAGTAAACTTTGCTCATTTTATTCTCAGACTGGTTAAATAAAAATGTATGACATTCAATTGCAGGGGAAGTAAAGGTAGACAGAGCTTCAGGTATCAGTCTGGGGATCAGAGGTAGGAACCATGAGGAAAGGGAGAAAGAAAGGAGAGGAAAGATTATAAAGAAAATAGTATGCCTCTATTAAACAAGATGTCCTCGGAGCACATGGTGAAGAGAATTGCCTCATGAGGACAGTCTGATGGGAAAAAAGCAGCCCAGGTAAGACTTGGAAATAGAACGACTACCATAGATATGGCACTGACAGGACTTTGGATGATTATTGTGTATGTGTGGGTTCAAGCTGTGTCATAATAAGAACTAGTAGAGTTATTTATAATATTTAGAACAACATAGGTTTATTAAATTCATGAAGAAAGGACCAAATTAACATAAATTAAATTGCTAAATTTTACTAGGGTAGAAATGAAAATAGAGAAAATGCAGAACAGAAGACTGAGGTTGAGTAAATTGCTCAGTGCAACTGAGCTCCTTTGCTATAATGCATTCATACATTAATTGCATACTTTCTTAAATGAGGGTAAATCAAACTGGATCACTTAACTACATGCTTATCTGGCTTAATATGAAAACCATCACTAAAATTCTGGAGATTGAAAATAGTGATCTAGGTCATTGAGTGTGTCAAATGTTCAGGAGTGAGTCTGAGTTTCTGTGATCTGACAATTAAAATCATTTTTGAGAAGAGAAATAGCATATAGTAAAGTGTTCTGTTGCTAGGATTGCAGATTGGGATAATGCAAAACGTACTGAGGAAATATCTCAGAAAAGGTCTTATTTTTACAGTTTGAAATGCAGATTTTCAAGGAAGGTCACGGAACATAAAAGACAAGCAAGAAAAAAAACTTCATTTTCACTTAAATGATGTTGACAAGCCATTTGGTATTTTTCAGTGTCTATGAAAATCTTTCTGGAAATCAGTTTTGATTTGGAGTAGCTAAAACATATGCTTGTTAGCAATCAAGAAAACTTCTTTAAGACAGACACTTATGGTTATTTTAAGTACTCATTTTGATTATTTTATTTTATATTGGGGTAAATCACAAAGTATTGATTACAATGTTATTTTTCATATTTTCTTTATGAATCTTTTGACATTCATTCATGAATAATATTTTATTAAGTCCAGAGAAACGGCTTCTAAGAAGAGCTGCAAAGTAGACTATAAATTATATAGAATTAATTTAAACATCTTGCACATAGTTAAAACCTACTTGTCAAAATTAATTTTTACATGCACATTTTTAAAAATACTGGTTTATTTATTTTATTATTTAATCAAGAATAAATAATGATGGGCATGCATGGCAACTTCCATTTGCTCTACTTTTGCTCAGTACTCAGAACTTTCACATTTTCTTCAAGAGTCTTGCCTGGTAATTAACCCCTACCTCTGTATCCATGCTTTACCTACTCAACGAAAGAGTTAGCATGGGCATAGAAAGTCCTACAACTGGTGCCCAGGCCTTGTCTGGCCACAATTACCTATGCATTTTCTCACCTCTACATTTCAGGAAGATCCCAAATCCCTTACCTTGCCTAGTCTGACCATACATGTCTGCTCCAGCCAACACTCCACTACAATCTGATTTATCTGAAACCACTCTATTTTGTATTGCCTCCACCATTGTACTTGCTATCCAGACTTCCGTCATCCTCAAGATATACTCTGTATCCCACATACCTTGTCATGGTCTAGCCTAACCACTCCTTATCTGTGCTAGAAGCTAACTCCAGGGCCTGCCTACCTTTCGTGCAACAACTACAATGCAGCTTCTGATCTGCTTCATCCAGCCCACATAGTACCTCTACTTTCCATCTCTTCCTTTGGAGTCTAGACTATTAAGCACCCCCCGACCTATTTCTGAAACTTACTATATCTAATTCACCAACCTAGATGGTCCTCATCTGCCAACACAACAAATGCACTCTAGGCTTCAGCTATAATCCTCCCTATATTATCTCCCAAACTATAGGAGTCTCCCATGTCATGTCCAGCATTTTTATGCAGTCACAACTACTTCCATACTTCAGGGATGCAACAGCAAGCACCTGTTCTATACCAGCTCAGTCCCCACTACCCACTGAGTTTATTCCATCCAAGCTATTTCTAATCTCTAGATCCAACGTGCTCATATAACATCTCTTCTGCTCCAATTTTCTTTGCCAATAACAAACCTAAGAACTAAGAAAGAAATTCACTGTGTCAAGATATCACAAAAATACCAAATATATCAACAAATAATCAAGTCAGTATGTTCTCTATAAGCAATACAAGTCCCTATAGAATTGCTTGCCAATGGAAATTATTGACATGAACTCTAGGACGCAGTATTTATAAGAACAATCATAAATTTTATCAAATAACTCAAGATGATTATAGAAGATGCAAAGAAACAGCTCAATAAAAGTATGAAAAAGGAGCTTAAAAAGTGTAAATACATGAATGATAGCCAAGAAAACACAAACATGAGGCTAATATAATTGATGAAGACAATATAAGAGTAGAAAATGAAATTCAATAATGAGACAGGATCTGTGAAAATAATTCAACCTGAAATGCAGATAGATTTGTGTAATCTGATAGCACAACTAGAAAACTGAAAAGGAAGCCTTAAACATAGCATACATCTAGCATAAAATAGAATATCAGGCTTCAAGATAAAGTAGAGGATATAGAGCAAAAAAGGATATACTATACTATAAAAATAAAAAGCACAACAATGAAATATGGAAATTGTATGACAACAGGAAGAATATTTTGACATTTGAATAATAGGAATAGATGAAAGAATAGAATACCAACTTAATAGAATATTCCAGATCTTCAAAAGGAAATTTTCTCAAACAAAGGAAAGACAGTGACACAAATAAAAGAACCATATAGAACACCAAATAGACAAGATAAAACAAACACCACAGGACATCATCATGTAGATATTAATATACAATGAAGAAAGTGTATTGGTAGTTACAAGAGAAAAATGACATTCCATATTAGTCAAACCCATAAGAATGACAGTTGACAAAAAAAAAAGAATGGCAGTTGATTTCTCATTGGAAGTTTTGAAAGACAGAAGGGCTTGAAGCAATTTGTTCACAGTTCATAAGTTCTAATGGCCAACCTAGACATATATACCAAGCAATAATACTTGTCATGTTGAAAGAGAAAACAAACATAAACAGCCTGAAGAAATTTTACCCAAAATCAAAACCTAAATATACATCAAGCAAAATCAGTTTGATATAGAGAGAGTACTCTTAATCCTGACCAAGTAAACCATTTCTGAAGGAGGCATTATTATCCCAAACTTGTATGCACAACCCATATATATATATATATATATATATATATATATATATTATATATACAAAATTTCTATTGGGTTAAAGAAACAGATTAATATTAATTGGCTATTAGTTGATGATCACTCATTTTCTTCAATACACAGCACATCTGGACAAAGAAGTTAAAAATATAAAATCATCAGAAGTAACTGATATCACATTAATGACTTAAAAGATATATACAGATTATTCCACAAAAATGCTGAACAAACAAACATTCTACCCATAACAGAGAGAATCTTTTCTAAAACAGAGCTCACTGTAAGATACAATATAAATCTTTACAAATTCAAAAATTTCAAAATCTTTTTGTGTATCATATCTGACCATAATACATTCAAAATTTGACAAAAAATATATCATGTAGATTTGAAATCATTAATGAAAGATGAATGGTTTAAAAAGTCAAGAAAATAATCTGAGAATTGAATGAAAATAAAAATACAACACAACAAGACCACCAGGACTCTCTGAGAACTTTCCTACAGGAAAATTTAAGAGTTCCAAGTTACATGAAAAAATAAAATCTGAATAAGCACAAATAAATAGCTTAATAATGTGAGTGAAAAAGTTAGAAAAACAAGAATCAAAGAAACTTAAGCCTAGTAAGCTGTAAGAAATAATAGGATTTAGAGCTGAAATCAGCAAAATAGAAACAAGGAAAACATTACAAAGATTAACAAATATAAAAGCCATTTCTTTAGAAGACAAACAAAGGGGTTGGGGACTTAGCTGAGTGGTAGAGCACTTGTCTAGCAAGCGCAAGGCTCTGGGTTCAGTCCCCAGCTCCGAAAAAAAAAATGAAGACAAACAAAATTAATATATTCTTCATCAAACTAACTGACAGAAGCAAAGAAATGACCACAGTAAACTAAATTACAAATCAGCAGGAAAACAATTCAACAGGCACCAAAGAAATTCCAACATTCATATGGGGACATTTAACAACCCATACTCTATAAAGCTAAAAAAATCTAAAACAAATGGCTGACATTCTAGATTCAACTAAGGCAGCCAAATTAAATGAAGAAGTCAATGTCACAAATAGACATATTAGATAAGCAGTTTAAACTAGTAATAAAAAGCCTTTTAGCCAAGAAAAATCCAAGACCAGATTTATTCACAGCAAAATTCTACCAAATATTCATTAAAGATCTAGGGTGATTCCTTTTGCAACTTTGTGGAGTAGAAGATGGTGAGCTGAACAGGGAAGAAGGGATAGAAGGGACCATGTGAAGGGAGAGCTAAAGAGAGAAGGCCTGAAGAGTGAAAGAAAATCAGAATGTGGGGGTGGGTGGCATGGGGTGACAGGGGGGATCTCTAGGACTTGACAGAAATTTTGGATAGGGGAGGTTTCGGGGAGTCTATAATGGAGACTCTAGCTAAGCACAGGAGGACATGGAGCCTGAAGTGGCCACCTCCTGTAGCCAGGTAGGACTCCCAGTGGAGTATAAGGATACCACCCCACCTATAAAATTGAACAAAAACTTGTCCTGCCTACAAGAAGTTCAGTGATGAAGATGAAGCAGAGACTGATGCAATGGTCACCAATGACTAGACAAACTTGAGACATATCTCATCTGTAATCACCAATCTCTGACACCATTAGTGATAGACTATTATGCTTGCAGACAGGTTTGAGATAGTAGACTGTGTTAGGAAACTTGGTCAAGGTTGTATGGGTCTGAAACCCTGGCATCGAGAGACCCAGTTGCAATGGTAGGCATATCTGTGATCCCTAAAGATTCCTGGTCCAGAACCTGTACCACACTCCCCAAGTTTCTCACATAGCCCAGAACAAAGTTATCCATGATAATGAGTTATGTAGAGGCACTGAGGGTTAAACAATAAGCCTCTCTTCCTAGACATTCCTTCCTACAAAAGATATTTAATGTCTGGTTCACCCTGAGAAGGTGGTACACACATATTTTCCAAGATGACCAATGCCAAGCAACCAGAGCTTCCAGGGACTAAGCCACTACCTAAAGACTATACATGGACTGACCCTGGACTCTGACCCCATAGGTAGCAATGAATATCCTAGTAAGAGCACCAGTGGAAGGGGAAGCCCTGGGTCCTGCTAAGACTGAACCCACAGTGAACTAGTCTATGGGGGGAGGGCGGCAATGGGGGGAGGGTTGGGAGGGGAACACCCATAAGGAAGGGGAGGGGGGAGGGGGATGTTTGCCCGGAAACCGGGAAAGGGAATAACACTCGAAATGTATATAAGAAATACTCAAGTTAATAAAAAAAAAAAAAAACTGTTTGGAACCAAAGACTTTTTTTTCATCGAAACCACAGTGGGAGCATGGAGAAGACCTTTATCTACAGAGCCATGACATCCAAACCTCCTGCAGAAGGCCCCTCTGTGCTTTCAAGCAACTACCCCCAATCTAAGGACAATTGCCCATGAACTAAACCAGAGTTCTTCATGCCCCTGATCTCAGAACCATCTTCAGCCTGTGGAACCAACTCCATTTCCAACTTCACATAACCAAATGGTGTCTAGATTCTATGAGTTGGGAGCCTCCAGCTCTGGCTCCTTATTTTAGGCCTGGGAAACCTTTGTCCCCAACTCTTTTGTGCAGTTTTCAATTGGCAACGGGATGTTTGGGAGTCATGGAACCCCACCTTTGGCCTTGCACATTTTAGACTGCGCTTTTCCACTCCTAGAGCAGTGTATCTGCGCTCCCCTAAAGCCTAGCACCCAATGCAGGGTAAATACAGTCTAGTGCTCCACACTCAGCCCACCCCAGTAGCAGGGAGAGATACTTTGATCTACAGACAAGAGCCTGGCATAACTGTGTTCTAAAAAGCTCTACCCAGCCTCTTAACAGATGCAGAGAAACACAACCAAATATTAAATGGAGCTCCAAGAGTCTTGTTGAATAATTAGTGAAAGTTTTAAGAATCCTTGAGGGGAGATGGACTCCACAAGGAGACCAACGGAGTCAACTATCCTGGAGCCTCAGTAGCTTAAAGAGACCGAACAACCAACCAAAGAGAATAACTGGGCTGGACCTTCGTCCTCTGCACATATGTAGCAGATGTTCAGTTTGATATTATGTGGATACCTAGGGCTGACCCTAACTCTGTTGCTTGCCTATGAACCCTGTTCTCATAACTGTGCTACCTTGTCTGGCCTCAGAGAGGATGTGTCTAGTCCTGCAATGCCAGTTTGCTAGCATGTGCTGATGCCAATGGTTCCTCAAGTTTGACAGTGGAGAAGAGGAGAAAAGATGAAGAGTAGCTATTTGAGGGAGGGAGGGATATGAGAAGGGGCTGAGATCAGGATGAAAATTGCATACATATATTAATTAATGAAAAAATAAATAACCCTGGGGTGAAAATGGAACATGGAACTAGATTAGCTATTTTGCTATTGTTCTTTTTCCAGAATATATCTCTGCTTCCTTGAATGGAAATACCCCAATAAGGCAAGTAGTTTTGTCTACAATTATCCCAAGATGTCAAGTTGTCTCTCCTTCCTTGATGGCTGAATAAATAAGAAAGAGAGAAAAACAGTAGCAGTTTGGAGAGTCTCTGGGGAGTATTCTTGTCCTTCAATAGGACCAATTATGGCTACAAGGAAACTACCCTTCTCTATAATGATGTTAGCCATGTGTTCTAGATAGTTTTATGTCCACTTGACACAAGCCAAAGTTATCTGTGATGGGGGATCCCAATTAAGTAAACAGAAGCACAGAGTGAAAACAATGTACCCAAGATCACACAGCTAATATATGGAAAAGCTGAGATTATGCAAAAATATCTAAGTTAGCATATAAAGTCAAGAAAAAAGGAAAGGAAGGAAGGAAGAAAGGAAGGAAGGAAGAAAGGAAGGAAGAAGGGAAGGAAGGAAGAAAGAAAGAAAGAAAGAAAGAAAGAGAAGAAAGAGAAGAAAAATGGAGAGAAGAAGCTCATTTAAACTCCAATGATGCCAAATATCATTTTATAGTTAAAATAACAACTACCACTACCACCACCTACACCAGAACAATAAAATGTAGTGGCCAATATTCCTGATGGACAAATTCACAGAACGTATTTAACTCCATAAAATACTTACAGACACATAAAAAACATACATCAAAAAGATAATGAACTATAGGTTGATGTCTACATGCAGGTGAGAGCTAGCATAAATTAGGTCAAGGCCATGATTGGACAGTAAAAAATAAGGCAGGGACAAAGCTTTTGTAAGGTAGGAGAGAAGGGCAAGGGAGGAGGGTAATCAAGATGGAGATAGAGAAGAATGACCCAGATCTGGGTGGTCTTGAATTGCCAAAGTAGTTGGGATGAATTCTGTAGGCAAATTTACCTTTTCTAGGTGGGTGGTTTTTATCCTTAGCAATTGGTTGTGAGTTCATTGTGAGGATGTACCGTGGATTGAAAATTTAGCATATAAATCTGACTGATAAATTACAGTTTATTGAGTCATGATTTCACTGGATTGTTTGGAGTCTAAGCAGAGTCCATGGCAGGGATCCGTGATAGACCAGCCCATGATGGACTTCTAGAGCCCTGGTTTTACCGGATAGCTGGAACCAGTGTGTTTGTGGCTAGCAGAGAACCACCAGGAGAGATACTAACTAGAGATAAATTAGGGTTAGTTTGATTTGGTCCCACAGGTGCCTGAAATAATTCTAGAGACCAGTGTGGCAAAGTGCCATGCTGGGGCAGCTAGCAGACCACCCTGATCAGAGAGTACTTGGGGACAGTGTGGAGCCTGGAGATGCTGATATAAATTGGTGCTAGTTCTTTTACTTTTTTTTCTTTTTATTTTTTTTTTATTGGAGATTTCTTTATTTACAATTCAAAAGTTATTCCCTTTCCTGGGTTCCTGTCCATAAGTCCCCTATCCCCTCCCCCTCCCCATCTTCTGAAAGGGTGTTCCCTTTTGCACGCACCCCCCCTTACCGCCCCTCCCCCGACGTTCCCTTGCACTGGAGGTCCAACCTTGGCAGGACCAAGGACTAGTGCTTATTCTTATGGCCTGACTGAGCCAAAACTGTAGAGAGAGTGACCGTGTGGGTCAGAAAGAACACAAGAGAGAAGCATGAAGCTGTACTCGCAAAACTGGTGGCACTGATATTTTTACCACAACAACAAACCATGACCAATTGGATTTGTTCCTGAAATTTAGGAATGGTACAACATGAACAAATCAATACATATAGTAAAACACATTAACGGTTTACTACCATTTATTAAAACTACATAGAGTCAGAAATTTCATAATCATCTCAATAGATACATATAAAGCTTTTAACAAAATATTATGCACCTTCATGATAAAAGTCCTAGAGAGCGTATGGCTAGACAAAACATAACTCAAGAGAATAAAAGTTACATATAAGAAACATATGGTCAATGTCACCCCAATTGGAGAAAAGCTTGAAACAATCCCACTGAGGAATGAGACAGAGATGTCCACTTTCCTGACATTTACAATATTGTGCTACAAAATCTCACTGGAGCAAGAAAACAAAGGAAATTGAGGCATACAAACACGGAGAATAGAAATCAAAGTATCCCTATTTTCAGATGGTACAGTGTTGTACATTAGAGATTCCAAAAATTATTCCAGAAAACTTCTAAAAATGATGAACAAATTTAGCAATGCAGTAAAATACAAAGGTAACTGCCACATATCAGCCCCAAGCATTCAAAGAAGATTATGGACACATTCAATTTCACAATAACCTGAAAGAAAATCAAATATCTAATAGCAAACCAAATTAAAACAAACCTTTGCATTGAAACAAACACTAGGAGAGTGAAAGGCATCCTGTCCTCATGGATCAGTAGACTCAACATCATGAATTTGACAATTTTACCAAAAATTATTTACAGATTTGATGCAATGTCAATAAAAAACCCCATCCATTCTTCAGATAAATGAAAAAACAACTATCCTACAATTCTTGTGGAAACAGAAAATACTCTAAATGGCCAAAGCAATCCACAGGCAAAAAAAAAAAAAATGCTACAGGAGTAATTATAATTCTGGTCTTAAAATATGTTAAAGATTCATAGTAATAAAAGCAAAATGGTACTTACATTAAAAGCAGACATATAGAACAACAATTGAACACAATTAAAGAACCAAACATGAATACTCATTTAGCCTTTTTTATGATTTTGTAAAGTTGTAAATTATATTCATGAAAAAAGGAAGCATCTTCAACAAGTGATATGTGTATGTGAGTATGAATATGTATGTGTGGCATTAGTAAATCTTCATGTTGGGTTGTTCATAAATGCAGTATGTGTATGCACATGTGTGTGAGGAAGGTTGAAATTGAATACCTTCCTTTATTGTTTTCTACGTAGATTTTTATATAGGATATCAACATACATAAGCAGAGAATTCATGCAGAGCATCTGGTACAGATCCATGTTAGACTTGTGTGTTTGGTCTATTCTTTGTGAGTTCATATTCTGTTTGCTCAGTTCTCTGGTTTCCTCCATCCCCCCTAGATCTTACACTCTTTCCACCTGTACTTCTGTTTTATCCCTGGGCTCTGGGATGAGAGATTTGATGGATACCCTCTAATTGGTGGAATGTGTCCCAAGAACTGTCCCTCTGCATAATATCTGGTCGTAAGTATCTGAATCTGTTTTTGTCTGTAGCTTCTCTGATGTTGACCGAATAAATAGCTGTTACATGGATACAACTAAATGTAATTAGATATCCCTTCATTCAATATATTGAACACACACACACACACACACACACACACACACACACACACACATTCATATGTTGGCATTGTTTGATTTTACTCTGGGTCTCTGGGGAGTCCAGTCTCCTAGTCACACAAGAAGTATCCCACTCTCATGGAGTGGGTCTTGAGTCAAAGAAGATATATGTTGTCTACGCCGATGAGTTTTATATCATCATTACCCTAGCATATTTTAGAGGTGGGGAAGATTGTAAGTTGGCTTGATTGGAGTTTATGTTTCTCTTCTGGTTGTCTGCAGAGTACCTTTCAACACCATAGGCACTAGAACATAGGTGGTATGTGGGAACCAGCTCCATGTCTGTTCTCAACAATTAGTAAGTTTTGTTAGTGTTGTCTTTAGAAATGGGTATCTGTATTGCTGTCATTTTGGAGATAGTAACTCATTAACAGCCTGGGTTATTTGGGAGTCTCCATCGGACCCAAATAAATGCAACCAGGCCCCTGTAAATTAAGCTTCATTTGCTGACAAAAGAAAACTAATTTGGGTCAGTCTCCCCTGTTCTTGAAAGTCCTCAAATGCTCCTTAATTCTAGCTAAGTATTTCTGCCTTCCCTCCCTCAACCCATTTTCCCTATATTCTTTCTACATGATTCTTCTGTTCCTGCCCCACATTTTCAGTCCACCCATAAAATCTATTCTATTCAGGCTAAGGATATTTAACATTTTTGAAGTGTTTTTCAGCCATTTGAGTTTTCTCCATATGGAATTCTCTGTTTAGAACTATAATCTATAAAGCCATTTTAACCGGCTTGTTTGTTTGTTTGTTGTTTGTTTGTTTATTTTTAATGTTAGTTTCTTGAGCTACCTATATATTGTGGATATTAGTCCTCTCTTGAATGCGTAATTAGTAAAAAAGTTTGTCATTCTGAGACTGTCATGTTCAAATGACAGTATTCTTCGACTTATAGCTTTTCCATTTCATGAGGTCCAATATATTAATTGTTTGACTTAGTGGCTGTACCATGGGTATTCTTTTCAGGAAATCTTCTCATCTTCCAATGAGTTCAGGACTTCTCCCTACACTAGCTTTTATATGGTGTAGGGTATCTGGTTGAACACTTTGATCCATTTACACTTCAGTTTTCTGCTTTTTCATAAGTAAGTATCTATTTGGATTCTTTTACATGAAGCTATCCAGTTTGATTAGTACCATTTGTTAAAGATGCAGTCTCCCTCAAGTGTGAATCAAAATTCAATTTTTCATAAATGTTTGGATTTATGTTTGCCACTTCAATATGCTTTCATTGACCTACATACCTATTTTTATGCAAATGTCATAATGTTTTTTATTACCATGGCTCTATTACTCCAACTTGAATACTTGAATTGGGGAAATGTGAGACTTCTAAAAGTTCTTTTATCCTTCAGGATTTTTCCTTTTCTTTCTTTCTTTTCTATTGTGAGATTTTTGGTTTCCATATAACATTGAGAATTATCTTTTGCTGGGTATTGCATTGCAACTGTAAATTATTTGGGTAGGATAGCCATTTTTAATACTATTTTTACAGAATCCTGAACTTTGGGATCTTTTTATCATCTGATACCTTGTTCACATTCTTCAGACAATGAAGTATTTCATCCTCTAAGTCTTTCATTTGTTTGATTACAATCAACTTACGATAGTTTATATTATTAGAGATTTTTCTTAAAGTTGTTATTTCCCTGGTTTTTAGTCAATTTGTTATTTGTATACAGGAAGGTTACTAATTTTTGAGAGTTAAATTTGTATCCATTTATATCACTGAAAGTTTTCATTATCTAGATGGGTTCCCTGGTGGAATTTTAGGATCATTTATCTATACTCTCATATCATCTGTAAATAAGGATACTTTGACTTCTCTTCGAAGTTGTATTGCTTGATCATTCTCATTTACCTTATTGCTCAAATAATACTTCAACAACTGTAAGATGTATGGAGAATGAGGACAGTCTTGTCTTGTCCATGATTTTAGTAGAAATGATTTAAGCTTCTCTCCATTTAATTTAATGTTCGTTATTCATTTTCATTATATTACCTTTATTGTGTTTAGTTATGCCCTTTCTATCCCCACTCTCTGCAAGATTATTATAATGAGGGTGGATTGGATTTTGTCAAATATTTTTTAAGCTTCTAGTGACATGATAATGTGGAGAATTTCTTTCAGTTTGTTTATATGGTAGAATACATTGATGGATTTTCATATATTGAATGACCCCTGCATACCTAGAATGAAGCCTATTTCATCATGTTGGATGATGTTTTTGATGTGCTTTTGGATGATTTTACGAGTATTTTATTGAATATTTTTATAGTAATGCTCATAGGGAATTTGGTCTGAAATCCTCTTTCTTTGTTGAATCTTTGAATGTTTTAAGCATCACGTTGACTATGGCCTCATGAAATGCGTTTGGCTGAGTTCCTTCTGTTTCAATTTTGTGGAATAGTTTGTGAAATATTATCATTAAGTCTTCTTTGAAAGTCTGGTACAAATCTACGTTAAAACTACCTGGGATAAGACTTTTTTTTGTTTGTTTGGAAGATTAGATTATTGATGAATACTTCTATTTCCTTAGGAGTTATAGGACTATTGAGATGCTTTACCTAATCTTTATTTAGCTTGGATAATTGCTATCTATCTATAATATTATCAATTTCATTTAGATTTTCCAATTTTGTGAAGTATAGTCTTTTGAAGCAAGACCTAATGATTCTTTGAATTCTCTCAGTATCCATTGTTATCTCTCCCTTTTCATTTCTGATTTTGTTAATTTGGATACTGTCTCTCTGCTTTTTATTTAGTTTTGCTAAGGTTTTGTGTATTTTCTTGATTTTATTAAAGAACCAGCTCTTGGTTTTGTAATTCTTTCTATTGTTCTCTTTCTCTCTAATAGTCTCAGTCCTAACTTTGATTATATTCTGCCATCTACTGCTCCTTGGTGTATTTGATTCTTTTTTTCTAGATTCTATAGATATGCATTTAATTTGTTAGTATGAGAACTCTACAATTTCTTTATGATGACAGTACTATGAACTTTTTTCTTAGCACTAATTTCATAGTGGCTATTAAGTTTGGGTATTTATTCTCCTCATTTTCATTGAATTCTTGAAAGTCTTCAATTTTTTTTTCTTTATTTTTTCCATGACACAGTGACCAATGAGTAGAGAGATGTTCAGTTACTTGAATATGTAGGATTATTTTCTTTCTGTTGTAGAAGTCCAGCTTCAACCCATGAATATCTGATAAAATGCACGCAGTTATTTTGATCTTCTTGTATTTGTTGAGGTTTGTTTTTTTAATGGATTATATGGCTTGTTTTAGAGAAGATTTTTCGTGGTGCTGAGAAGAGGCTATATTTTTTTGTGGTTGGCTGAACTGTTCTATGGATATCTGTTATGTTTGAATTATAATGTAGCCTGTATTAGTTACTTATTTCTATGTTTAGTTTCTACCATAGGTGTATGGGTCATTTCTGGGCCTTGAATTCTATTTCATTTATCTACCTGACTGCGTCTGTACAGTACCATACAGTTTTTATCACCATTGCCCTGTTAACAGCTTGAGCTCAAGGATGGTGATTCCTCCAAAAGTTTTTTCATTGTTGAGAATAGTTTATGCCATCCTTGGTATTTGCTTTTCCAAATGAATTTGCAAATTGCTCTTTCTAGCTCTATGAAGTTGGAATTTTGATGGGGACTGCATTGAATCTGTAGATTGCTTTTGACAAGATAGCCATTTTTACTATATTCATCCTGCCAATCTATGAGCATGGAAGACATTTCCATTATCTGAGATCTTCTTTGATTTCTTTCTTTATAGACTTGAAGTTATTGTCATACAGATCTTTCACTTGCTTGGATACAGTCTCACCAAGGTATTTAATCTGATTTGTGGCTATTGTAAAGGTTGTCATTTCCATAATTTCTTTCTCAGCCTGACTATCCTTTGAGTAGAGGAAAGCTACTGATTTGTTTGAGTTAGTTTTATATCCAGCCACTTTGCTGAAGTTGTTTACCAACTATAGGAGTTCTCTCGTGGAACTTTTTGGGTCACTTAAGTATACTTTCATTTCATCTGCAAATAGTGATATTTTGACTTCTTCCTTTCCAATTTGTATCCCATTGACTTCTTTTTGTTCTCTAATTCCTCTAGCTAGGGCTTCAAGTTCTATATTTAATAGGTAGAGAGAGAGTGTGCAGCCTTGTCTAGTCCCCGATTATAGTGGGAGTGCTTCAATCTTTCTCCATTTAGTTTGATGTTGGCTACATTTGCTGTATATTGCTTTTTCTATATTTAGGAATAGGCCTTGAATTTCTGACCTTTCTAAGACTTTTATCATGAAGCAATGCTGACTTTATCAAATGTCTCATCAGCATATAGAGAAATTATCATGTGGTTTTCATTCTTGAATTCGTTTTTATAGTGGATTGTTTTGATGGACTTCCATATATTGCATCATTGAGATGAAGCCTACTTGATCATGATGGATGTTCAGTTTGTTGTGTTCTTGGATTCGGTTTGTAAGATTCTTTGTGAGTATTTTGGCATTGATATTCATGAGGGAAATTCATCTGAAGTTCTCTTTCCTTGTAGGGTGTTTTTGTTTTGTAGGTATAAGCACAATTGTGGCTTCCTAGAATGAATTGGGTAGTATTCCTTCTGTATCTATTTTGTGGAATAGCTTGAGGAGTATTGGTGTTAGGTTTTCTATGAAGGTCAGATAGAATTCTGCACTAAACGCATCTGGTCTTCAGCTTTTTTGGTTGTGACAATTTTAGTGGCTGCTTCTATTTCTTTAGGGGTTATGGGACTATTTAGATGGTTTATCTGATGATTTAACTTTGGTATCTTGTATCTGTCTAGAAGATTGTCCAGTTACTCCAGTTTTGTTGAGTAAAGGCTTTTGTAGTAGGACCTGATAATTTATTTTTAATTTTTTCAATTTTTGTTATGTTTCATTTTTCATTTCTAATTTTGTTAATTTGGATAATGTCTCTGTGTCCTCAGGTTAGCCTGAACAAAGACTTATATATCTTGTTGATTCTCTCAAATAACGAACTTCTGGTTTAGGTGATTCTTTATACAGTTCTTTATGTTTCTACTTGGTTGATCTCAGACTTAATTTTGATTGTTTCCTGCTGTCTACTGCTCTTGTGTGTAGTTGCTTCTTTTTGTTCTAGAGGTATCAAGTGTGCTCTCAAGCTGCTAGTGTATGGTCTCTCCAGTTTCTTTTTGAAGGCACTCAGAGTTATGAGTTTTCTTCTTCGCAATGATTACATTGTGTCCCATAACTTTGGATATGTTGTGCCTTCATTATCATTAAACTCTAAAAAGTCTTTAATTTCTTTCTTTATTTCTTCCTTGACCAAGTGATCATTGAATAGAGTGTTGTTCAGCTTCCATGTGTATGTGGGCTTTCTGTATTTTGTGAAATGTTCTACAGAGGCCTGTTAAAATAGTTTTGCTTATAATTCCTGTTATTTTCATGTGTGTCTTTTTAGTTTCTGTTCCATGATCTGTCCATTGATGAAAGTGTTATGTTGAAGTCTCCTACTGTTATTGAGTCGGGTACAATGTATGCTTTGAGCTTTATTAAAGTTGCTTTTATGAATGTTTGTTTCTTTGTATGTGGAACATAGATGTTCAGAATTGAGAGCTCATCAAAGTAGATTTGTCCTTTGATGAGTATGAGGTGTACTTCCTTAGCTTTTTTGATAACTTTTGATTGAATATTGATTTTATTTGATATTAGAATGGCTAACTCCAGCCTGTTTTTTGGGAACATTTGCTTGGAAATTTTTATCCCAACCTTTCACTCTTAGGTAATGTCTGTCTTTGTCATTGAGCTATGTTTCCTGTATACAGCAAACTGCTGGGTTGTTTATGTATCGAGTCTGTTAGCCTATGTCTTTTTATTGGGGAATTGATTCCATTGTTGTTTAGAGATATTAAGGAATAGTGATTATTTCATGTTATTTTTGTTGTTAAAGGAGGAATTACATTTATGTGGCTATCTTCTTTTATGTTTGTTGCAATAAGATTACTTTCTTGCTTTTTCTAGGGTGTAGTTTCCTTCCTTGTGTTGGAGTTTTCCTTCTATTATTCTTTGTTGGGCTGGATTTGTTGAAAGATATAGTGTTAATTTGGTTTTGTCATGGAATATTTTGGTTTCTCCATCTATGCTATTGAGAATTTTGCTGGATATAGTAGCCTTGTCTGCCATTTGTTTTTCTCTTCGGGTCTGTATGATATCTGGCTTTCTTATTCTCAGTTGAGAAGCCTGGTGTAATTCTGATAAGCCAGCCTTTCTATGTTACTTGACATTTTCCCTTACTGGTTTTAATATTATTTCTTTGTTTTGTGCATTTGTTGCTTTGACTATCATGTGATGGGAGGAATATCTTCTCTGCTTCAATGTGTTTAGAGTTCTGTAGGCTTCTTATATGTTCATGGGCATCCTTAGATTAGGGAAGCTTTCTTCTATAATTTTCTTGAAAATATTTACTGGTCCTTTAAGTTGGAAGTCTTCACTCTCTTCTATACCTATTATCCTTAGGTTTGATCTTCTCATTGTGTTCTGGATTTCCTGGATGTTTTAGTTTAGGAGCTTTTGCATTTTTCCTTTTCTTTGACTATTGTGTAAATATTTTATCTGGTGTCTTGTGCCCCTGAGAATCTCTTTTCTATCTCTTTTATTCTGTTGTTGATGCTTGGGTCTATGACTCCTGATCTCTTTCCTAGGTTTTCTATCTCCAGGGTTATTTCCCTTTGTGATTTCTTTATTAATTTTCTATTTCTATTTTTTTAGATTCTGGATGGTTTTATTCAAATCCTTCACCTGTTTGTTTGTGTTTTTCTGCAATACTTTAAGGGATTTTTATGTTTTATATTCCAGTAAATCCAGGCTTGCTGCTTTTTTTTTGTAGCAGGATAGCCATGTTGCCTTAAATTTTGTTCAGTCTTGTTGATTATGTTCTATGCTGTCTTTTAGGCATTTTTTTTGTAGCAGGATAGCCATATTGCCTTCAATCTTGTTCAGTCTTGTTGATTATGTTCTTATGCTGTCTTTTAGGCATCTGTTTTTCCCTGGTATCGCAACAGGAAGCTGAGGACATGAGTCATGGGCCAGACAATGTAGATGAGAGTACCCTACTCTGTTGGATGTGCCTCATCCATACCCTACTCTGCAGGCTGTGTCTTAGAGGACCCTATTCAAAAGGTTGTCTCCCAGTCAGGCCCAGGTGGGATGGCAGGAAGGTCCAACTAGGATAGATGGTCTGTCAGGGTACCAAGATTATTAGTTTGGGGACCCCAACAGTTCCCACAGTATGGGCAGGCTGCTCTCTGAGATCCCATAAGCCTCCCTCCCCCAGACCAAGGATCCAAGCAAGAGCTAGACAATGGGATTCCGAATACAGCTTTACCACTTTTCTTTACAAGCTGTCCCAGGTGTCATGCTTTTGTTTCTTATATATTATTTTTTTATTTTACTTTCCCTATTACATTTTTATATGTTTTATACACTAAAATTACGGAATTCTTGGGATTGTTTGAATTTTCCAGTCCACTACCAAGAGCAGATGTGTCTTTGCTCTTCTCATTAAGATGGCTCTAATTCTATTAGAGGCTTAACTTTAAAGGCATGACTTTCCCTATCTTCTCATTTCAGCTGCTGGAATTTCCCCCTAATCTGCTCTATGTCTTTTTCTTAATCTCTAATAAAGTTGTCCCCAAGTTTCAAAAGACTTACCCAACTTTTTTTAAATACAGAAAGTCATTTTAGTATGGAGCATCTAGAGGTTATAGAAAGAGCCAGTCTGGGGGTTGGGGATTTAGCTCAGTGGTAGAGTGCTTGCCTAGTAAGCGAAAGGCCCTGGGTTCGGTCCCCAGCTCTGAAAAAAAAAAGAAAGAGCCAGTCTGTTATAAAGGCCACAGAAAGGAAGATCATCACATTCTCAAACAGAAAATTTTGAAGCCAGGAGTTCTTGGAATAGCATATTTCAGGTTCTAAAATATACCAAATAACAAACCAGAGTACTCTACCTAGAGAAGGTGTTTTTCATAATTGAGAACAAAAGAAAATTCCTGGTAAAAATAGATTAAGGGAATTCATGAGTATTAACACAGTTCTACCAACACATACACACACACACACACACACACACACACACACACACACACACACACACATATATGCAGGCACGTGCACACACATACACAAATACCTTGAAAAAATCTGGGGATATAGTCACAGCTACTATGCTACATAAGAGAAGAAACCACACTATAATTGTAGATTGATTTGTGTATTTGTTTGAGACTAAAGACTAGGAAAGCATTAAATATCACAATGTTTTTAAAAAATATAATTAGGAAATTTTGACTAATAAGTGTGAGCATTAATGACCTCAATTCCTTAATCAAAATATAAAAACTAGAGATTGGTTAAAGATAAGAAATACATACATATTCCATTCAAGAAAAAAAACTACACCATAAATAGTAGACTCAATGTTTGAGTGAAAGTAAAAACTGAAATTGCAAAACAAAAAAAAAATGAACAAGCAAACCAACAAAACAGATGAGAAGTTAGCATTGCTATTCTAATTTCTGGCAAAATAAACTGTTGACAAAAAGTGATTTTGTAGCTAAGGAAGATCACCTCATCTGAAATTAAAAGTCCATCAATGGGAAACCAGAAGAGACTGCTCCCTGCACACACATCTCGGACGCCAGAGGAAAAAGCCAAAGACCATCTGGAACCCTGGTGCACTGAAGCTCCCGGAAGGGGCGGCACAGGTCTTCCTGGTTGCTGCCGCTGCAGAGAGCCCCTGGGCAGCACCCCACGAGCGAACCTGAGCTTCGGGACCACAGGTAAGACCAAATTTTCTGCTGCAAGAAAGCTGCCTGGTGAACTCAAGACACAGGCCCACAGGAACAGCTGAAGACCTGTAGAGAGGAAAAACTACACGCCGGAAAGCAGAACACACTGTCCCCATAACTGACTGAAAGAGAGGAAAACAGGTCTACAGCACTCCTGACACACAGGCTTATAGGTCAGTCTAGCCACTGTCAGAAATAGCAGAACAAAGTAACACTAGAGATAATCTGATGGCGAGAGGCAAGCGCAGGAACCCAAGCAACAGAAGCCAAGACTGCATGCCATCATCGGAGCCCAATTCTCCCGCCAAAACAAACATGGAATATCCAAACACACCAGAAAAGCAAGATCTAGTTTCAAAATCATATTTGATCATGATGCTGGAGGACTTCAAGAAAGACATGAACACACTTAGGGAAACACAGGAAATCATTAATAAACAAGTAGAGGCCTACAGAGAGGAATGGCAAAAATCCCTGAAAGAATTCCAGGAAAACACAATCAAACAGATGAAGGAATTAAAAATGGAAATAGAAGCAATCAAGAAAGAACACATGGAAACAACCCTGGATATAGAAAACCAAAAGAAGAGACAAGGAGCTGTAGATACAAGCTTCACCAACAGAATACAAGAGATGGAAGAGAGAATCTCAGGAGCAGAAGATTCCATAGAAATCATTGACTCAACTGTCAAAGATAATGTAAAGCAGAAAAAGCTACTGGTCCAAAACATACAGGAAATCCAGGACTCAATGAGAAGATCAAACCTAAGGATAATAGGTATAGAAGAGAGTGAAGACTCCCAGCTCAAAGGACCAGTAAATATCTTCAACAAAATCATAGAAGAAAACTTCCCTAACCTAAAAAAAGAGATACCCATAGGCATACAAGAAGCCTACAGAACTCCAAATAGATTGGACCAGAAAAGAAACACCTCCCGTCACATAATTGTCAAAACACCAAACGCACAAAATAAAGAAAGAATATTAAAAGCAGTAAGGGAAAAAGGTCAAGTAACATATAAAGGGAGACCTATCAGAATCACACCAGACTTCTCGCCAGAAACTATGAAGGCCAGAAGATCCTGGACTGATGTCATACAGACCCTAAGAGAACACAAATGCCAGCCCAGGTTACTGTATCCAGCAAAACTCTCAATTAACATTGATGGAGAAACCAAGATATTCCATGACAAAACCAAATTTACACAATATCTTTCTACAAATCCAGCACTACAAAGGATAATAAATGGTAAAGCCCAACATAAGGAGGCAAGCTATACCCTAGAAGAAGCAAGAAACTAATCGTCTTGGCAACAAAACAAAGAGAATGAAAGCACACAAACATAACCTCACATCCAAATATGAATATAAAGGGAAACAATAATCACTATTCCTTAATATCTCTCAATATCAATGGCCTCAACTCCCCAATAAAAAGACATAGATTAACAAACTGGATACGCAACGAGGACCCTGCATTCTGCTGCCTACAGGAAACACACCTCAGAGACAAAGACAGACACTACCTCAGAGTGAAAGGCTGGAAAACAACTTTCCAAGCAAATGGTCAGAAGAAGCAAGCTGGAGTAGCCATTCTAATATCAAATAAAATCAATTTCCAACTAAAAGTCATCAAAAAAGATAAGGAAGGACACTTCATATTCATCAAAGGAAAAATCCACCAAGATGAACTCTCAATCCTAAATATCTATGCCCCAAATACAAGGGCACCTACATACGTAAAAGAAACCTTACTAAAGCTCAAAACACACATTGCACCTCACACAATAATAGTGGGAGATTTCAACACCCCACTCTCATCAATGGACAGATCATGGAAACAGAAATTAAACAGTGATGTCGACAGACTAAGAGAAGTCATGAGCCAAATGGACTTAACGGATATTTATAGAACATTCTATCCTAAAGCAAAAGGATATACCTTCTTCTCAGCTCCTCATGGTACTTTCTCCAAAATTGACCATATAATTGGTCAAAAAACGGGCCTCAACAGGTACAGAAAGATAGAAATAATCCCATGCGTGATATCGGACCACCACGGCATAAAACTGGTCTTCAATAACAATAAGGGAAGAATGCCCACATATACGTGGAAATTGAACAATGCTCTACTCAATGATAACCTGGTCAAGGAAGAAATAAAGAAAGAAATTAAAAACTTTTTAGAATTTAATGAAAATGAAGATACAACATACTCAAACTTATGGGACACAATGAAAGCTGTGCTAAGAGGAAAACTCATAGCGCTGAGTGCCTGCAGAAAGAAACAGGAAAGAGCATATGTCAGCAGCTTGACAGCACACCTAAAAGCTCTAGAACAAAAAGAAGCAAATACACCCAGGAGGAGTAGAAGGCAGGAAATAATCAAACTCAGAGCTGAAATCAACCAAGTAGAAACAAAAAGGACCATAGAAAGAATCAACAGGACCAAAAGTTGGTTCTTTGAGAAAATCAACAAGATAGATAAACCCTTAGCCAGACTAACGAGAGGACACAGAGAGTGCGTCCAAATTAACAAAATCAGAAATGAAAAGGGAGACATAACTACAGATTCAGAGGAAATTCAAAAAATCATCAGATCTTACTATAAAAACCTATATTCAACAAAATTTGAAAATCTTCAGGAAATGGACAATTTCCTAGACAGATACCAGGCATCAAAGTTAAATCAGGAACAGATAAACCAGTTAAACAACCCCATAACTCCTAAGGAAATAGAAGCAGTCATTAAAGGTCTCCCAACCAAAAAGAACCCAGGTCCAGATGGGTTTAGTGCAGAATTCTATCAAACCTTCATAGAAGACCTCATACCAATATTATCCAAACTATTCCACAAAATTGAAACAGATGGAGCCCTACCGAATTCCTTCTACGAATCTACAATTACTCTTATACCTAAACCACACAAAGACACAACAAAGAAAGAGAACTTCAGACCAATTTCCCTTATGAATATCGACGCAAAAATACTCAATAAAATTCTGGCAAACCGAATTCAAGAGCACATCAAAACAATCATCCACCATGATCAAGTAGGCTTCATCCCAGGCATGCAGGGATGGTTTAATATACGGAAAACCATCAACGTGATCCATTATATAAACAAACTGAAAGAACAGAACCACATGATCATTTCATTAGATGCAGAGAAAGCATTTGACAAAATTCAACAACCCTTCATGATAAAAGTCCTGGAAAGAATAGGAATTCAAGGCCCATACCTAAACATAGTAAAAGCCATATACAGCAAACCAGTTGCTAACATTAAACTAAATGGAGAGAAACTTGAAGCAATCCCACTAAAATCAGGGACTAGACAAGGCTGCCCACTCTCTCCCTACTTATTCAATATAGTTCTTGAAGTTCTAGCCAGAGCAATCAGACAACAAAAGGAGATCAAAGGGATACAGATCGGAAAAGAAGAGGTCAAAATATCACTATTTGCAGATGATATGATAGTATATTTAAGTGATCCCAAAAGTTCCACCAGAGAACTACTAAAGCTGATAAACAACTTCAGCAAAGTGGCTGGGTATAAAATTAACTCAAATAAATCAGTTGCCTTCCTCTATACAAAAGAGAAACAAGCCGAGAAAGAAATTAGGGAAACGACACCCTTCATAATAGACCCAAATAATATAAAGTACCTCGGTGTGACTTTAACCAAGCAAGTAAAAGATCTGTACAATAAGAACTTCAAGACACTGAAGAAAGAAATTGAAGAAGACCTCAGAAGATGGAAAGATCTCCCATGCTCATGGATTGGCAGGATTAATATAGTAAAAATGGCCATTTTACCAAAAGCAATCTACAGATTCAATGCAATCCCCATCAAAATACCAATCCAATTCTTCAAAGAGTTAGACAGAACAATTTGCAAATTCATCTGGAATAACAAAAAACCCAGGATAGCTAAAGCTATCCTCAACAATAAAAGGACTTCAGGGGGAATCACTATCCCTGAACTCAAGCAGTATTACAGAGCAATAGTGATAAAAACTGCATGGTATTGGTACAGAGACAGACAGATAGACCAATGGAATAGAATTGAAGACCCAGAAATGAACCCACACACCTATGGTCACTTGATTTTTGACAAAGGAGCCAAAACCATCCAATGGAAAAAAGATAGCATTTTCAGCAAATGGTGCTGGTTCAACTGGAGGGCAACATGTAGAAGAATGCAGATCGATCCATGCTTATCACCCTGTACAAAGCTTAAGTCGAAGTGGATCAAGGACCTCCACATCAAACCAGACACACTCAAACTAATAGAAGAAAAACTAGGGAAGCATCTGGAACACATGGGCACTGGAAAAAATTTCCTGAACAAAACACCAATGGCTTATGCTCTAAGATCAAGAATTGACAAATGGGATCTCATAAAACTGCAAAGCTTCTGTAAGGCAAAGGACACTGTGGTTAGGACAAAACGGCAACCAACAGATTGGGAAAAGATCTTTACCAACCCTACAACAGATAGAGGCCTTATATCCAAAATATACAAAGAACTCAAGAAGTTAGACCGCAGGGAAACAAATAACCCTATTAAAAAATGGGGTTCAGAGCTAAACAAAGAATTCACAGCTGAGGAATGCCGAATGGCTGAGAAACACCTAAAGAAATGTTCAACATCTTTAGTCATAAGGGAAATGCAAATCAAAACAACCCTGAGATTTCACCTCACACCAGTGAGAATGGCTAAGATCAAAAACTCAGGTGACAGCAGATGCTGGCGAGGATGTGGAGAAAGAGGAACACTCCTCCATTGTTGGTGGGATTGCAGACTGGTAAAACCATTCTGGAAATCAGTCTGGAGGTTCCTCAGAAAATTGGACATTGAACTGCCTGAGGATCCAGCTATACCTCTCTTGGGCATATACCCAAAAGATGCCTCAACATATAAAAGAGACACGTGCTCCACTATGTTCATCGCAGCCTTATTTATAATAGCCAGAAAATGGAAAGAACCCAGATGCCCTTCAACAGAGGAATGGATACAGAAAATGTGGTACATCTACACAATGGAATACTACTCAGCTATCAAAAACAACGAGTTTATGAAATTCGTAGGCAAATGGTTGGAACTGGAAAATATCATCCTGAGTGAACTAACCCAATCACAGAAAGACATACATGGTATGCACTCATTGATAAGTGGCTATTAGCCCAAATGCTTGAATTACCCTAGATCCCTAGAACAAACGAAACTCAAGACGGATGATCAAAATGTGAATGCTTCACTCCTTCTTTAAATGAGGAAAAAGAATACCCTTGGCAGGGAAGGGAGAGGCAAAGATTAAAACAGAGACTGAAGGAACACCCATTCAGAGCCTGTCCCACATTTGGCCCATACATATACAGCCACCCAATTGGACTAGATGGATGAAGCAAAGAAGTGCAGACCGACAGGAGCCGGATGTAGATCGCTCCTGAGAGACACAGCCAGAATACAGCAAATACAGAGGCGAATGCCAGCAGCAAACCACTGAACTGAGAATAGGTCCCCTATTGAAGGAATCAGAGAAAGAACTGGAAGAGCTTGAAGGGGCTCGAGACCCCAAAAGTACAACAATGCCAAGCAACCAGAGCTTCCAGGGACTAAGCCACTACCTAAAGACTATACATGGACTGACCCTGGACTCTGACCCCATAGGTAGCAATGAATATCTTAGTAAGAGCACCAGTGGAAGGGGAAGCCCTGGGTCCTGCTAAGACTGAACCCCCAGTGAACTAGTCTATGGGGGGAGGGCGGCAATGGTGGGAGGGTTGGGAGGGGAACACCCATAAGGAAGGGGAGGGGGGAGGGGGATGTTTGCCCGGAAACCGGGAAAGGGAATAACACTCGAAATGTATATAAGAAATACTCAAGTTAATAAAAAAAAAAAAAATAAAATAAAAGTCCATCAAAAAAATACAGTAATTCTCAATGTGAACCCAAGATGGCAGGTGCACCCAATTTGTAAAACAAATGTTACTTAAGATAAAACAAACAAACAAACAACAACAACAACAACAACAACAACAACAACAAAATTCTACATCGACCTCCGAACACTAATATTGGGAGCATTCAGTACCATACCCTCTCCAAATGACTGACCATATTGTTTAAAAGGTAATAAACACAGAAATCATTTGGTTTAGACAGACCTAAGCTAAATCTGATCTACATGTTTTGGAGGTAGCACCCAATAAAGGACAAGAAAGAAGAGGGCTTTTGCTTTTTGGCTCTTTTCTCTCAGGTTTTTTTGTTTTTGTTTTGTTTTGGTTTTTTTTTGTTTGTTTTGTTTTGTTTTGGTTTTGGTTTTTTTTTTTTTTTTTTTTGGTTTTTTTTTTGGAAGAGCAAGTTCTCTTATTCATTTATCCTGTTGCTGAGACATCCATTTACTAGCATCCAAAACCACTTCTTTCTATTAATACCATAGATTGAAGACCATGAACTTTTGGGGCATTCCCTGAGATTATAGGACCAGGCTAAGAGAGCTGAGCTTTGAAGTGAACAACTGCCAGATTCCTGGCCTTTCTACTGAGAGTACCTATTATTAGTCTACTCAAATGGCCTGTAAGCCACTCCAATAAATCACACACACACACACACACACACACACACACACACACACACACTCACACACACACACAAATACACACACACACACACACACACACACACACTGAGTTCTGTACTTTTAGAAAACCATTATTAAGACAACTTCCTTCAGTATATCACTATATTTATACACACTAATATATATTGTGAATAATGTTAGGTAAATTGAGAACAGGAAGACTAGTTCCTTATTAAGCAAACTTAGTGTTTGTTATTTGGCTGCTTTGGTGGTAGTAAGTTATCATTCCAGTTGTTCTTCTGTAATCTTTCCATAGCCGGTGCCCTCGTAGCCATTGTCAAATCTCAGTAGTGTGGATATTTGCAGTCCTAACTTTGTCCCACTCTTTTAAGATTTCTTCTTTATTTGAGTTCTCTCCTCACATTTGGTTCTCAAATGACTTGTGCTCTTCCTTTTTAATTTTTGATACTCATGCCTTCTGCTACAGTTTTTTTTTGCTATGTACTTTAAGCACAGACATTTCTAATTGACTTTCTAATTTCATTTCCTAGGTAAGTTTTTCTGTTAGAATACTCTGTTGTTTGAGTGTGTACAGAATGTATTTCTTTAAAACTTCCTGTCTGTAAGTTGTATCCTTTGATTAACATCTATTCACTTATTGGTATATTGTTTGGGTATTAGATTTTATTATTTCTTCAATTATCATATTTATTTGCCCATGATATCATCAGGTCATGGAAATTGTAGACATTTATTTTAGTCTTCCTAAACTATGTTTATGTGTGCCTGCATCATAGAAATTATAAGCAGACTATTTGTTTCTCTGAGACTCCAGTCACTTGCCCTATTTCATTTCAGAAGAGTGACCAAGTTCATCTGTGCTTTTAGTTTGCTGCTATTCTCTTAATTGACGAAGGGGGTAAAAGTTAGGTTTGAACAAAATCTAAGTGGTGTGTTGCTTCTAAAGACGTTTGAGAACATCTGAGGAAGAATAGTGTCTTACTGCATCAATTTGCGACTAAGGAAGGACAAGATTCATCATCCTTACTCAGGAACCTGTGCAGTCATCCATTGTGGCATTCATTCATACTTTCTTAAGAATCAGAGTAGATAGGCCAACTCTAAGTCCCTAAGTTAGCCTCTTGTTATGAATGCTTCCACAACATTTAACATCCTGATGGCACAGTATCTTTCTAAGAGTATGATAATCTTCAGGATATACTAGGAAACACATTCATATAAACCACCCACTCCTGTGTGCATTCACACACAGAATGCTACAGTTACATATGGTGGTGCTCTATCAAGAGAAGTTTAACCATCCAGAGCACATGCCTTGCTCTGGCTCGAGGATATCTTAGTTAGGGTTTGTATTGTTGTGATAAAACATCTTTCACAAAACCATCTTTGGGAGGTAAGGGTTTATTAAATCAGGAGAAGACGCCAAGGCAGAAACCTGAAGGCAGAAGTTGGGGTTTGGTGAAACCCTTCTCACTGGCTTGGTCCTATTGACTTGCTTGTCTCCTTTCTTATAGCATCAAGCACTGTAAGCCTTGTGTTGGCATTACCCACAGTGAGCTGGGCTCTCCCACATCAGCCATTAACAACAAAGTGCAGCATAGGTTTGCCCATAGGCCAGTGTGGGGAGGGCCTTTTGTCAATTGAGCCTCCTTCTTTCAAAATGATTCTAGCTTGTGCTGAATTGGCTTAAACTAGTCATCCCAATGCCATTCCATACTTCCCCCTATAGGAAACCTGAGTACAAAAGCCATTGTACTATCCTCATTATATTTCACAAGCTGAAAATAAGTTCTAGGCAGAATCTGATATTATTATCCCCAAGGCTAATGTTAAGTTAGTATAATGTCTGATGATATTTGGCACTTTGTCACCATGACAGTCTTTTCTAAGCTCTGAGACAAAGTCCTCTACTGCCTTTCATGCCTTACTATACAGGGAATGAAGTCTCAATTACCATGCTTCTCTTGAGGGTTCTGTCAGTAAAGTAAATGTAAGGTCTGTATTATCTATTAACATTTCTCCTGTTAGAATTTGGTGCATTGCCTTTGGTTCCGTGTTGTGGATCTTTCCTATTTGTTTTCAGCTTTGTAGGATTGGTAGTACATTTCAAATTTCAGACCTGAACTTATTTCTTTCTCCTTTCATCAGACAAGCTTTTATTGTTCAGAGCAGCAGAATGGACTTCAGTGCACATTTTCTTTCATTTTTTATAACCAGTAATTACAATCCCATACCTCATTCCAGAGCAGAGGGTGATAGCTTGTTGCACTATAATTTATATTACATTGTTTTATATCTGAAAATTATTGGTAGAGGATCTTCTACACTTTTGTTCTATTTTACTCATTAGTACTTCAGAGATATTATCTTATTTCCTTTAATCTACAGAGTTTCTGGTGATGGAAGCAAAGGCTGTGCCAAGCATATCCTTTATGAGTGATGAAACACTTTCTCTTAATGTTTCAAATTTGTGCATGTGTTTTTCTATTGACTGTTCAGGTTGTCTCATGTAGAGTCACACTATTTCAGTTTGTCCTTTATGGGCTACCATTACATTTGGGAAATTACACTTATATATTTTATCAGATAATTTATTATTTCATTTTTCTTTTTCTATTACATCAATACTTATTGCTGGATGACTAAATGGCTGTACACATGTTTTATACAATATGTTCATGTTTCTTCATAGATTTATTCTTGGTTTTCTTTAGGCTCCTCAGATTCATTAACTTCAAGTAAGCTAAAACCAGTCTATTGAGTCTTTCTTCACCTTGTTCAATCTCACATGGTTTACCCCAGCAAAGTTTGCAATTCAGTTATGGTCATTTTGAATTTCTGTTTGCAATTTAGTAATTGCTATTATTTTGATGAATGACTTATTCTATAATGAAACATTATGAATTCTTTAACAGTACCCTCTGTTTTACTCTACATTTTATGTTTAAAATAGTTCTTTTGTGCAATGTTCTAATATGTTTCGTGACATGTTACTTCTGAAACTGTTTATGGAGCTGCCCTTTAGCGATACATATTCATGATCCTTTGTGTGACTTACACAACCATTTATTGAGAAAAAGCATTTTGAACAAACTGCCAGATATCTTCTCCCCAAAGTTTTGTTATCTGGTCCTGTATTTTTTATAATCTGAGATAAAAGAATATGAAGAAATCTATTTTTGTATTTTTGTAGGAAAAAGTGTTGTTGTTGTGGTTTCTTGGCTTTTGTTTTATTATTTGTTTTTGCTTGTTTCCTGTGAGTGTTTGCTTGCATGCCTCTCTCCCTCTCCTTCTCACTGTCCCCCTCCTTGTCCCTCTCCCTCTCCATCTCCATCTCTCTCCCTCCATCCCCCCCTCTCTGCCTGTGTGTGTGTGTGTGTGTGTGTGTGTGTGTGTGTGTGTGTGTGTGTGTTTGGGGTTGTATGCAGACACAACTTTTTTTTTCTGATTTTTTTAAGTTAATTTTAAATGCCCTTTAACACCAATAATCTTACCCTAGACTCTTCTTAGGACTAGAGCTCTTCATTTTACTGCTTTACTAAAAATATTATGCCTCTGAGAATCTGAATTTATGGTGTTTTGAATTTTCATATATAATAATTCACATTACTGTTTCTAGAGCTTCAATACTGAGAAATAGAATATTCTGATATTTAGGTATAGTCTTGAAAACAGATGTGAAAATTTTAAGGTACTTGAGAGGTAAAGCATCTGACAAAAATCATCAAAAAATTTCATCCAAATTACTTTGGTCAGACAGAGTTAATCATTTCGATATCTGCCTCGTTGGGCTCAAAGTGTGGAAAGGGCATAGAAGTTGATACAAATTCCTTAGTGTATTACATGTGACATCTTGCTTTGGCTGCTTATTTTTGTTGTCATTGTTTTTGTTGCTGCTGCTGCTACTGTTACTGCTATAGATCACTGACTATTGTTCTAATTTCATTTAAAATTATTTTATTTATTATGCAATTCAGTTGTACACTTGATATTTATATGTAGGAGAAAACATGCCTAGGTTTCCTCTCAACTGAATTTCTTAAGTGTAACCTCTATCACTATAGAAAGTCTATAGCGACTTTTAATTTTTAGTGGTTACTGTAATCCTCATTCTCTAGCAATTGGTTGCCATCAACTTGAATATAACAAATAATTCATAACATTATTTTCAACGAGCATAGGAATATAGTGATTGCCAGCCTTTTCCCATCTTCTATAAAAGCATACAAAATAAGAGTTCAAATACAGTGGTTCTATGCAAACACATGGCAGTAACCTTTGGAGTTTCTTAGAACTAAAGGTTCCTTCACAAACAGCACTTATTACGGTCTGTATTGGATTGAGATGACATTTAACTTTTGTCATGTGGTGATGTGTGATAACAGAGTTATGTTTATCACACATTTCACAGTCGAGAAGATTTAACACAATACATCAATCTACCCTAGATTTATTGTGTTTCCTTTTGATTGCTTCTCTTGGTTGGTTTGGAAGATAAATAGAGTTCCATTTTCTGATTAAATGGAGTAAGTTATGTTTGAGTGAACATTCTATATTAATATACTGGAAATTTTCTCATATTTTTAGAGATTAATTAAGTAGAATAATAGTTAAGCCTCTGACCATTATAAATCTTTGTTTCAGTGTATACACTGTAATTTTTAAAGTAATGTATAATATAGTTTCCTCAGTAGCAATAACTAAACATAAATTTTGAAATTAATGTATTAGATACTCGGATAGGTATTACGTCTGTTTTTAAAAAGTGACTAAAAGTATCAAATCTAGTCCTTTCTTTCTGCATTAAATACTGATTAGGAGATAAAACAAACTGAAAACTGAATAAAATGGAAATTTTAATTCTGTTTAGCCTTAAACCTAAGCAAGGAGATGTCTGTGGAAGCCACCAGTGCTTCTATATTTCCCAAATGTTCTTTAGCTACTTAGACTCTATAGGAGTGACTTTTATTTTGGTATCCCCTTGATTCCTTTGACTGATGTCTGTTTAGTTTCTGTTTCCATGATCTGTCCATTGATGAGAGAATATATTTATTTTCAACTCATTCCATTTTTTTCTAATGATTTCTGAAGTATGATCCATCCTCAGTTGTGGTTTCTACTATTTTACTCTGAATTATGTATACCATACAGCAAAGACAAATCAAAGCCTAGATAAAAAAAATAAGTGGATTCTGAGAGTCATAACAACTTCCTTACCATCCTTACTGGCTATGTTCTAGATATGCACACTGTAATTTGTATGCAAATGATGTGTCAAATTTAATTTTAATTGTAAACACCAAATTATATATTTATTATAAGCATTGACATTATTAACAATATCATTTTCTTGAATAGCTACTATAGAGAAATATAGCTGTTTTTGTATTATCATTTGAACAATATAAGAAGACTGTACTAGTGGTGATAGATTAAACAACACTGTATGGTTTTTACTTTTCCTCCAATTCTCAGGTGTTTTACAGGAAAAGAGTGAAAGATAGTACTTTTTGTTTATTACAGAATTTTATATTTTATTACAAATCTAATTATATTGAGATTCTTAACTTTAAAGTATAAACAAGTGTAACTAACCCTCTGCTGGGCACCAGAAAAAATAAACCAGACCATAGTTGATGGCCACTTTATATAAACTATTCATTTACAAGACAATTTACTAACAATTTTCTTAAGACAGTGGGCTATCAAAATATCATATTTGCAAATGAGCTATGTGAAAAATGTTTGGAAAGTATATTCTAAATATATGATGTGATTATGTAAAAAATATACATGGAAACACTTCCAAATGAGTAGATAATTGTGGGTTCTGTTGACCATATTACTCACACTGTTTGATGGACAGTTAATGTAAAGTATTTCAGAAGAACTTAGCCAGACAATACTTCTTTACTGATTTCCTGTAAAATTTGATATTTGTCTTTTCTTAGAAATGTTCATAGTTTCAAAATCAGAACATATGATGGTCAAAATTTGCTTTGGATACACTAGAACAAATTTGACCTTGTAACATTAAATTTAGATGTATTTTCCTTTTCTATTTAGCCCATGTAAATCTAATCTAAAGGATGATTCTGTTATCTAGGAAGAAATTACTGTAGATAAAGAGTTATTGTCCATCAAGAAATAAAAAGTTTCACTCCCTATTTTCAGACCTTCAAAGTAGAGGTCAAATTCCTATTGCTTTGAGATGGCTTAACTGTCTGACCAATAATTCACTTTCACAACCAAAATAGATGAAATGATTCTAAATCATTAAAAGTGTTGTGGTAAGAGAGGTTGAAATGATACAGATTAATTCTTATGCATTCAGTGCTTCAGAAACTTCTGAGCATTTATTACTGCCATTGTTATGTGCTGTGTTGATCACTGAAATGACAGGAGTGTTTTATCTCAAGCACTTAGAGAAGAATGCATTTAAAATAAATGTATTAGACATTTTATGGAAAATCCAGAGCTTTAATAATACATGGAACTGTTATCATAAACAGTAGCTAGTAAACATGAATCCAAAATATTTTGTAGAAAATGACCAATACAATATCTTTCTCTAAGGACCTGGTATATGACTTTTAATATCTTTAGAGAGGATTCTACTTTTAAAATTAATGATATTTGCACATAATTAAAGAACAAAAAGGTTGACAGACTGTTGGCCCAACACTTTTTGTATACCTGATGTTCACTTATTTTCTTTTTACTGGCCTGATTTTGTATAAAAATCAAAGAACCTACAGCATTACCTGAAGGAAAACAAATACCTGGTTTCCCCCTGCAATTATCTGACTCGCTTATTCACAGAGCAATCAATCGGTGCTTTAAAAAGTTCAAACAGCTTTGCGAATGGAATGTGTCAGTGAGAATAAGTGATACTTGATTGCTCTAAAACAGGGAGTGGGCTGACTTTTTGAGCCAAAATGTACTGTGAGATGTAAAATTGTGCTTATAAATGACGCAAAGGATATGTTCTTTGAATATCGTCATAACTGAATACTTTTAAAATGCAGAGTTTGGGTAAATATCCTTATGTATTCAAAAATGAATTCACAATATTTCCTACATTTACTTCTTATAAAATAGTCAAGAGCTATTAAATTCCTTCATCATCAAGGGCAATCAGACAAGCCACAGAGCACTAAACTGTAAAAGATGATATGTACTTCACAGCTCCCAAGAGATTTACTGCACATAAAGCAGACTTTTACAACTGTGTATGAGATTGTGCTTCAGTCTTGGACATACCCATTCTTTATGGTCATTAAAAGTTATTGAGTTAACTGTTCATTATATGGTTTAATCTACAGTTTTACTTTTTGCTCTACTTTTAGGAGAGTTGGAGTAGTAAGGTTAAAATAAGTACTCTGCCAAAACTTTCATAATATTTGATGCTTAACCTCAATATAAATGTGCCTTAAATTTAGAGGTTACAGGGATTTAATCTCATCTATTCTTACTCTATATTTAATATGAATATCTAAACTGATTCAATTTTGGAATGGTTACTATTCCTAATGCTGTTTTGTTCTTAAGATGTATTTAACTTAACTGTAGTCCAATAATATAGTTCTTTTCCTTTGAGAATATTGCTTTGTCTACTCTTTTCCACGTACCATTCTTTATTATGAAATAGGAATATACTCTCAGACAACTATAGAAGAAAGTGCTAGAGAATATTTTTATACATAATGTGGGGGTTATTCAAATACACAATAAAATCAAACACTAGACATTTATTACCAACAATCCAATTAAAACTGATTAACTTCACTGGATTCTATATAGGACAGAGACAACTTTCACAGGGCTAAAGTCTTCAGAAGAATATACTAAACGTGTTATAAACAGACATAACACAAAGACGCAGCCTGCCTTGAAGAAAATATAAAAAATGTTAATGAGTCTGTATTCTGGATAGAATGTTTGTTATGTATAATTGATAAGGAAAAGGCAACTAGAATTTGTGCTACAGTTGTCAACACAAGCACACAGTATGAAGTTAATTAAGGAAAAATAATGTCCTAGATGATCAAGCTGTCAACTTCATGTTTGAAGTAATTATGGCCGTTAAAACTACTTCTTTCAAATTCTGGTTCTTTGAAATGGAGAGGGTATATTAGATTACATATCTTTTCAAAAGTTGCATTTAGCACATACCATAACTTAACCTTCCAAAGTGAACTAATAGTAATCAACTGGGTATTAAGGACTCCTCTGTTTCTCAACTCTCATAGTTGCTTAGACTACTCCTTTGATGCCTGCTTGAAAACTTTGTCTGTTTTTAATGTTGCAAATTCTACTGTGGGTGTCTTAAATCCTGTTTGTGCTCTTTCTCTTGTTATAGTTACTTGATAACTCACTAAGCTTTCTTTGGCAAGACACTCTTCTAAGACATAATTACATCTTGTAGATCATGAGGTGAATCTTTGTCTTTCCCATCAGACATTCATCTATCTATCCCATATCTGTCACCACTATTAATTATTGCTGATTTATGATATCTAATATTTTTCTATGTGTCTATATTTGAATCTTTTAAATTCATCTCTCTTTCATTTGTGTAAGGGACTTTTAGATTTCAAATGACTCTTGATGAAAATAATTATAATAAACATTTCATTAGTCTTTTAAAAATGTATATTTTATTTATGTGTGTGTGGTGTGTGTGTGTGTGTGTGTGTGTGTGTGTGTGTGTGTGTGTCTGTGTATCTACAACCGAAGTTATGCAATTCCTTAGATCTGGGTTTGCAGGAAGTTGTGAGCTGTTTAATATAGGTGTTAGAAACTAAATTCTGGTCTTCTGGAAAAGCAGAAAGTGTATTTAACCACTAAGGTACTCTATGTCTCAAAGGGCATTACTCATTCTTAACCTGAAAGTAAAGATTTTGTAGGCCCAAAGTTAAATGCATCTTTATGCTTCCTGGTTAGCTTTTACTTATTAGTTATTATGATTTTATTTGCTATTTCACTAATCATTTCATTTAACTGAAAAGTAAAGAGAACTTCAGACCCATTATTTTTATAAACATTGCAACAAAAATAATCAATAAAATACTTAGAAACCAAATCCCAAAACATATTAAAACATCATCTGTCATAACCAAGTAGGCTTTATCCCAAGGATGCAGAGATGGGGCAATATATGAAAATCTATCAATGTAATCCACCATATAAAAAATATGGAAGAAAAAGAAAAATACACAACCATATCCCTAGATGCTGAAAAGGCCATTGTCCTTTGGCGAAACCTAAGTTTTCATGATAAAAGTCTTGGAGAGGGCATACCTAAACACAATAAGGGCAATATACAGCAATCTAATAGCCAACAACAAATGAAATGGAGAGAAAAATTACAGCATTTTCAAAAAAATCAGGGACAAGACAAGGTTATTCACTCTCCCCAATTCTCTTCAAAATAGTATTTGAATTTCCGACTAGAGCAATGAGATAACTAAAGGATATCATAGGGGTACAAACTTGGAAAGAAGAAGTCAAAGGATCACTATTCACAGAGGATGTAATGGTATGAATAAGTGATCCCAAAATTCTACCAGAGAACTCCTACAGCTGATAAATACCTACAGCAAAATTAACTCAAATTAGTAGCCCTCCTTTATACAAATGATACATGGTTCAAGAAAGAAATTAGGGGTACAACACCCTTTAAAATAGCCATGAATATTATAAAATATCTCCGAATATCTGTAAAAAAACAAGTCAAAGATCTGTATGACAAGAAATTCAAGTCCCGGATGAAAGAAATCGAAGAACCCCTAAGAAGATGGAAAGATCTCCCATACTTGAGGATAGGTAGGATTAACATAGTAAAAATGGCTGTCTTACCAAAAATCAATCTATATATTCAATGCAATCTCCATCAAAATCTCAGCACCAGGTTTATAGACCCTGATGGATTAATTCTCTACTTCATATGAAGAAGAAAACAACAACAAAACTCAGAATATCTAAAGCAACCCAGAACAATAAAAGAAAATCAGGACAGACCTCAAGTTATACTACAGAGCAATAGTGATGAAAACTGTGTGGTATTGATACAGAAACATGCACTTTGGTCAATGGAATAGTGTCAAAGTCCCAGAAACTAACCTACGGACACTTGATTTTTGATAAAGAAGCCAAACCCATACAATGGAAAAATAAAAGCATCTTCAACAAATAGTGCTGGTCAAAATATATGTTGGCTTATAGAAGAATACAAATAAATCCATATGTATAAAAAATCCTGCACAAAGCTCAAGTCATGGATCAAGGACTAAAACATAAAATCGGATACACAACATCTCATAGAAGGGCAAGTGGAAAATACCCTTGATAACATTGCTACATGAGACAGTTTTCTGAACAGAACATCAATGGCTCAGTCTCTAAGATCAACAATTAATAAGTAGGACCTTGTCAAACTGCAAAGCTTCTGTAAGACAAAGGACTGGGACAATAGGACAAAACAGCAACCTACAGACTGGGAAAGGATATTCACCAACCCTACTTCTGACAGAGGGATAATATTAAAAAAAATTATAAAGAAGTCAAAAAGTTAGACTTCAACAAAATAGTCTAATTTAAAAATGAGATTTTGAGCTAAGTAGAGAAGTTTCAGCAGAGAAATCTTGAAGGCTGAGAAACCCTTTAAGAAATGTTCGAAATCCTTAATCATCAGGGAAAAGCAAATCAAATCAACTCTGAGATTGCATCTTGTACTCATCAAGATGGCTAAAATGAAAACCTCAAGTGATAGCATGTGTTGCTGAGGATAAGGAGGAAGGTGAATACTCCTCCATTGCCAGTAGACATGCAAACTTGGACAAACTCTTTGAAAATCAACTAGGTGGTTTCTCAGAAAACTGGGAGTAGTTCTACCTCAATACTCATCTGTTACTCTCCTAGGCATATAGCCAAAGATGTTCTACCAACCCACAATGACATTGTTCAACTATGTTCATAGCAGCTTTATGTGTAAACCCAGAAACTGGAAAGTTACTGATCAAGTGAAAAATGGATAACAATTGAAAAATGTGGTACAACTACACAATGGAATAATTTTCAGCTATTAAAAAATACATCATGAATGTTGCAGGCAAGTGGATGGAGTGGGAGAAGAACAATATGAATGCAATAATTCAGTCTCAATAGGACATGCCTGGTATATACTCACTTATTACATGAATATTAGCCCTAAAATACAGATAATCATTTTACATTCCACAGACCCAATGAATCTAGATAAGAAGAAAGGCACCAGCAAGGATGCTTGAATTTCACTTAGAAAAGGGAATAAAATAGACATATGAGGCAAATGGGGGAAGGGAACTGGGTAGAAGGGGAGTTGGGTAGGGAAATGGGGGTTGGTTCATGATCAGTAGCTATGAAGGATAGGAGAGATGGCCAGATAGTCATAAGAATGAATGGTAATCTGCAACTCACTGGGCTGGGGAGTTAGGGAATATTTCTAGGACAAGACAGAGACCTGGGATAAGGCAGGATAAGAATCAACTGGGATTTGAACATAGCTGTGACTCACAACATTGTGTGTACATATGGGAGTGGTATGGAGCAGAGACTGAGGGAATGGCCAACCAATAATGGGCCCAACTTGAGACATTCCCATGGTCAAGCACAAAACTCTAACACCATTCATGATACTCTTATGCTTCTAGACAGGAATTAGTGGAGTTATCCCCTGAGAGGCTGCATTCAGCAGCTGATTCAGATGCAGATAATCACGAAGAAACAGTGGATAGAGCTTGGGAATTATTATGGAAAAATAGGAAGAGGGATTGTAGGCCCTAGGAAGATAGGAATTCAGCAGGAAGACCAAAAGAGCCAACTAGCCTGGACTCATGGGGCTCTTAAAGACTGAAACTCCAACCACAGAACATATACAGGCTAAGGCCTCAAAGCACATATCTTTCAGATGTGTACCTTGGGCTTCATGTGGGTCCTGATCAACTGGAGTGGGGGTTATCCCAAAAGCTGTTGCCTGTCTGTTGGATATGTTCTTCTAGCTGGACTGCCTTGTCTGACCTCAGTGTGAGAGAATGGGCCTAGCCTAGCAGATTGGATATGTCAGTGTTGGGTGGGATGCCAAGGCGGGTTCTTAACCAATTCAGAGGACAAGGGAAGAGGGGAGGGGGCTGGGTTGTGGAAGGGTTGACCAGGAAGAGGGCAGTGAGTAAGATGTAATGTGAATAAGTAAAATAAAAAACAGAAAGAAAAATTAATGTAAATGTTCTTTTTAATATTTGAAATTAAACAAATTCTAAGATTGTAGCTAACTATATTTGCCTCTGATTTTTAATCTTTCTCATGATATTAGATCTAATTTAAAGAATATTTGATTCAGGGATTTGTTTTCCACTGTATTCTTGAGATTTCTAAATTAGGTTGAAGCAAGTCAATAAAAATTCTAACATTGTACAAATTTTCAGAGTGATATCCTATTCAGATTTCCTAGTCTCATTTTCCTCTGGTGAGCATGATTACATTCTTTGATTTATATATGTTCATCTTTATAGAGAGCATACTACTATCTTTTACCTTATATGTTTTGTTACTGCTCTTGCCTGTGTTTTAAACGAATATTTATGTTTGCTTTGGCGTTTCTATCTTTTTTTCAGACTTTAATCTGTATTTATTTTAGATGCTTCAGACAACTTTCCTTATGCTCATGTAAGGAAACATCTATTTAGCCCAGATAGTGAGGCTTCAAAATATCAAAATAAGGATTCCATGCAAATATCAGCTATGTTTATTGGAGTTCCTTATAGGAGTATGGATGACTTACAGGTAGCTATGTAATATGTCAGTCCTCTGGGCTACTTTACTACTTCAAAAAATAAATAGGTGCAATATCATTAAGGGCCCACAGATGTTCTGATTTGAATCTTTCAACTAAAGTATTGTAACAAAATAAGCGATTTCTTCTCTGTTTTGTTATCTTTATACATATTTGAACTAAGCTAGTCATCAAATAAAAGCTTATGATACTAAACTACCTCAAGATATGAATGGTATTTTATTTTATTACATAACTATTCTGTCTGAATATAATCATCACAAAATAAATATTTATGCCATTTAATGGATGAAATTTTGGAAAATACTTTATCACACATTGTATCATCTTTTTTAATACAGCCAATGAATGACTAAATACTATACACAGCATTTTGAGTATGTAATCAGTTATTTAAATTCTTTGTTTAACTTTTTGTAAAGGGACACTGAGAAAATAAAATCAATTATCTGAGAAAAATCACTTAAGGTTTTGCAAGTGGAATTATTAGGTAAAGTTAGCTTACTAAGTCCTACTACTGACAAAAATAATTCTGAATGTGAATCCCCTGAATTTTGATTGGTTATAAGCTCAGAGAATGATTATACTTGACTTTAAATAAAATTGCTTTATTACTTAAGTATTCTGTCACATCAGAAACTATCTACTAAAGACATATTTAACAGATAGGGAATCAATGTAGACAAAAAACAAATGACTTTCTAGAGATGTGAAGCTTAGATATTTTACAAATGGGTTAATGAAAAGAATAAGTAAGCGTTCTCACATGAATTCATATTAACTTTTAAAAATGAAAAACGCATCTATTCTACTTATTTCTTGTTTAAACATACAGGGTAAATTTCAATGTCAATCAATTCTGTGATAAACTGTTCTAGGGTCCCTTCTAATATTACAAATATAAGGTATGGAAATTTACTTTTATATTTATACATAATGCAGTAATCCATTTGATCTTATCTTTGGACATAAATTGTACATTAATCTTCTTGTGGAATGTTTGTGTACTTTTGGAGAGAATCCTGAAGTAAGTATGACAACCAAAAATACTTCAAAGGTGATTAATTCAATGGAAAAAAGATAGCATTTTCAGCAAATGGTGCTGGTTCAACTGGAGGTCAACATGTAGAAGAATGCAAATCGATCCATGCTTATCACCCTGTACAAAACTTTAGTCCAAGTGGATCAAGGACCTCCACATCAAACCAGACACACTCAAACTAATAGAAGAAAACTAGAGCAGCATCTCGAACACATGGGCACTGGAAAAAATTTCCTGAACAAAACACCAATGGCTTATGCTCTAAGATCAAGAATCGACAAATGGGATCTCATAAAACTGCAAAGCTTCTGTAAGGCAAAGGACAATGTCATTAGGACAAAACGACAACCAACAGATTTGGAAAAGATCTTTACCAATGTTGCAACAGATAGAGGGCTTATATCCAAAATATACAAAGAACTCAATAAGTTAGATCGCAGGGAGACAAATAACCCTATTAGAAAATGGGGTTCAGAACTAAACAAAGAATTCACAGCTGAGGAATGCCGAATGGCTGAGAAACACCTAAAGAAATGTTCAACATCTTTAGTCATAAGGGAAATGCAAATCAAAACAACCCTGAGATTTCACCTCACACCAGTGAGAATGGCTAAGATCAAAAACTCAGGTGACAGCAGATGCTGGGGAGGATGTGGAGAAAGAGGAACACTCCTCCATTGTTGGTGGGATTGCAGACTGGTACAACCATTCTCGAAATCAGTCTGGAGGTTCCTCAGAAAATTGGACATTGAATTACCCTAGATGCCTAGAACAAATGAAACTCAAGACGGATGATCAAAATGTGAATGCTTCACTCCTTCTTTAAAAGGAGAACAAGAATACCCTTGGCAGGGAATAGAGAGGCAAAGATTAAAACAAACACAGAAGGAACACCCATTCAGAGCCTGCCCCACATGTGGCCCATACATACACAGCCATCCAATTAGACAAGATGGATGAAGCAAAGAAGTGCAGGCCGACAGGAGCCGGATGTAGCTCGCTCCTGAGAGACACAGCCAGAATACAGCAAATACAGAGGCGAATGCCAGCAGCAAACCACTGAACTGAGAATAGGACCCCCGTTGAAGGAATCAGAGAAAGAACTGGAAGATCTTGAAGGGGCTCGAGACCTCTTATGAACAACAATGCCAAGCAACTAGAGCTTCCAGGGACTAAGCCACTACCTAAAGACTATACATGGACTGACCCTGGACTCTGACCTCATAGGTAGCAATGAATATACTAGTAAGATCACCAGTGGAAGGGGAAGCCCTTGGTCCTGCTAAGACTGAACCCCCAGTGAACGTGATTGTTGGGGGGAGGGCGGCAATGGGGGGAGGGTGGGGAGGGGAACACCCATAAAGAAGGGGAGGGGGAGGGATTAGGGGAATTTTTGCCCGGAAACCGGGAAAGGGAATAATGTAAATAAGAAATACTCAAGTTATAAAAAAATAAAAAATAAATTAACAACTATGCTGTTAATCTCTACAATGATACAGAGCTATAGACTCAGCATTCTATAAAAATTATGTAACATCTCTGTGCCCTGAATACATTTTCCCTACATTCTTGTTTTGATTTTCTTATTCTGTCTGGGTGTTTTGTTTTGTTTTGTTTGCTGTTTGTTCATTTTGCAAATGCTGCTGCTTTGTTTTTTTTTTGTTTGTTTGTTTTGTTTTTTTTGTTGTTTTTTTTTTTTACTTTTTGAACTTGAGTTTCTTCAAACTGGTGATCCCAGGCATCAGTTCCCTGAGCGCTGCAGATCGCAGGTAGATCCCCACAATACCCAGGTTTCCTGCTTCCTTCTCTAACTGCATCCTCCCTGAACATTGAAATTGTAGCACCATCCACGATAAAACTACAGGAGATATTTAATACCACTCCCGTTGACTGCCATGTCCCTCACATGAGAATAAGAAGCACAACGAACAGTGTTTCAACTTTAAAACAAAACAAAAAACAAAACAAAAAACAAAAAAGCAAAAAAACCCCAAACAAACAAACAAACAAACAAAAAAAAAGCCTTCACAAGAGAATCTCCTTTTGCAGTAAGTGGGAGTTAACTTAGAGACCTACATCAGTAAACTATACACAAAGACTGAGTTTGGAACGCTCAGTCTTACATGGTATGTCTTCATCAAAATCTTCTCGAAGGATCTAAGCAGAAAAGGCTGGAGGATTTAAAGAATCAGAGGGTATGGATGACACCAAGAAAGCAGTATTTTTCAGAAACGATAGAACTAACACAGGTATGAACACACCGAGAGTCCAGAGACAACATGCACAGGGTCAACCTACACTGGTTACAGCTAGATGCATATCCAGTGCTAAAAGGAGGAAGTAGACATGGATTTCAATTACTAACAATAAAGGAGATAGCAAACTGATATCACTAAGAATGAAAAAAAAACCATTTTTCTCAAATGGAGTCTCATTGGATATACTAACTGAACTTAAGGGTGTTCATGACAGGCACTAAATGGCTACACAAAGTGACCTCAGTGGTATTTTGTAAAAAAAAAAAAAAAAAAAAAAAAACAAATCAAAACAAAATCAGGAAAAATTCATGGTTTTTTTTTCTACTAATTTTTTCAAGTTTTTTTTTTTTTTTTTTTTTTCCGGAGCTGGGGACCGAACCCAGGGCCTTGCGCTCTACCGTTGAGCTAAATCCCCAACCCTCTACTAATTTTTATGTATGAAATTGTGTGTGTGTGTGTATGTGTGTATATGTGTGTGTGTCTGTGTGTGTGTATACACAATTGGTACATGTGTATATTCCTAGTAGCACCTTCTTGGTCTGTTAAAAATTATTAGTGGAAAATAATTGTTGGGAAATAACATTCATTTTTCATAAAGATTATAAGACTTTTTCTGAATTCTTAAAGAAAGAGAAAATGGGGGTTTATGTAGGGTGCCTAGGATATGATATACCTTATCATTTGTATGAAGATTAAACTTCCTTTCCTCACTATAAGGAGAAAAGTCACCAGTGCTTAGGACTCTGACATCTCCAAAATGGAAAGAAGGAAACAGGATCATGAAGAGCCATACCATGTTGCCAGCTTAATGAAAAGAAGAAAAGGGTCACATGCCATTTAAGAGAAAATAGGTGGCCTTGGTACATAAAATTTTTTAGTCAAATCCATCTTTCTCATTCAGTCTGGGAATGAGGAAGAAAAGAAAATGCAAGGAGTAGGGTGAAATGGGAAAATGGACACACTTGAGATGGCTTTTGAGGCAAGTGAAGCCTTGGTGAATTGAGGAAATGATTTAAAGCAGTGGCATTTCTCTTGGGAAATAAAAGTTTCTTTTGGAAGATGGAATAAAAAATGGTCTTGGAGAACTTAATAAAATTTGGGATGAGGGAGCTGCAGGTCAAGCCCTTTAACCAAACTGAAGTTCAGTTGAGTTTACCTCTACACTAAAACTAGAGAAAGGAGGGCACGTATATACAAATTGAACCTTGAAGTCCTAATTTGCTCCAAGTCCATGAAGCATAGTAACACAGCGACAAAAAGATCTACATTGACATTCCCAGAACACACATAGGAAACCTGAAAATTATGCCAAGTATGACATTATAGAACCATTTTACAGGAAAAAGGCAAGAAATAAAAGAGCATGCAAATAACAGACTAATGAAATTTAAAATTATAAAATATAATCAAAGGAGATAATTCTACCCCAAAGTGAAGTGGCAATTGATATTGAAAAAAATGCTATTGGAGGAAAAAGAATATTCAAAATTAGAGACACCCACAATATTTGTATCATGACACCTTTTAAAAATGAAATCAGATATATAACTGTAGGGAAACTAGCTTGCATGGACTCAGAGTAAAATGAGTGTAACAAAGTTCAAGTGAAATTCAGAAATATGTCATTATAGATTTGAAAAAAAAGACCCTAAAAAGCAAACCAAACCAAACAACAACAGCAACAAAAACACAATAACAACAAAAACCCACCAGCATCATCACCACCAATAACAATAGCAACAATAAAATTGAAAACTGCTGAGTTCCAAATGTATAGAATCTAATACTTGGTAAAAGTGTATTATATAAAAACAGGTTGGGGGTGTCTGCCAAAAGCTGATTCCCCTGGTTCAAAGGGATAGTTACTGGGAACAGTCAGGAGTTAGCTTTTGTAAACCTCATATTTCTGAATGCAGGACCTGAAAATGTGGTGAAAAATCAGCCCCAGTCCACAGTGATATCCAGTCCAGGGAATAATGGTAGGGAAGAAATTAAACTACAAAAAGGAATTTGTGGGCTTTCTGTTTTAGTTGTCAGTGAGAAAACAATCTAATAAATCCCTTTCCCCCAAACCAAGTAATCATCAAACTTTATTAGCAAAAAAGGAACAAATAGCCAATTGATTATGTTTTTTCAAAATTCTCATCTTATAAAGAGCAATGTCACAAATATTCTTTTCCACATGTGGATCATTCATTCAATTTTTTTTCATATGCTAAACCAAAAGTACATGTGGAAACCTGGGAATTAGAACTAAGCCGCTGGGGACAAATGCCTAAAGGTAAGGGAAAATAGTACAATAAAAGTACATGAATACTTTGCATATCTGCACACCTTATTTGTACTTCTCTCTGCTTCCTGAGTGCCCTGAGGTAAGCTGCATTCCTTCATTATGACCTTCTGTCATGTTCCTCTGCAACCACTGGCTTATATATCACATAAATAGACACACACACACACACACACACACACACACAACACACACACACACACACACACTTTCACTCAGGTTAGTAAAACACGCACAGTCATTCAGGTTACTAACACACACAAATTCATTCAGGTTAGTAACACACACACAGACACATGTATAAATAATCAGGAATTATGAGCTAAATAAAGCATTCCTTTAAGAGGATTAGGAGGGGTTGGAAAAGGTCATACATGGAGGGAGGTGGGAATAGGAAGATGAATTGCTGAGGATGGAAGGCTTAATCAAATTAAGAATTCATGGAAAGCTACACGCAAACCAAAAGTCTTCCTTTTGTCCTTTCAACTACTCTATAGTACTCCCCTCCCTGTCTTGCATTTAAATGGATGTCTCTTTTTCTTTGTTTTTTTTTAGTTGTTAAATATATTTACATGCATATGTACATACATTCATACAATCATACATACACACATGCATAAATGCATATACACATATAAGCGTTACTAAATATATAAGTTCAAACTCTTCAGTCTATATAAAGCTACTTGTATGTATTTATTCAGTACTGACCATTTAATAGTGGATACCCTATTGGTTGGGAAGATTAGGATTATTTCTCCTGCTCTTATTATTCTTCAGTTGCCTATAGTTGTTTTTCTAGATCTGAGGCTTCCTGCAATTTTCCATTTTCATGATAGCACGGTTATAGGTATCTTGATTAGTTCTTGTTGATGTCATGTTTAGGCAGTTGTGTTGGTGAGATATTATGGGTGTAGCTTCTTGTGCATTTTTAGAATTCATAATCTTGCAGAAACTTCCCTTGGCTCTAGCAGTCTTCTACCTTCTCTTCTTCAATAATCTCTAAACCACACAAGTCCATTCCCCCACCAATGATTGAAAGTTGGCTGACAGATCTTGTACAACTCTTGTATAGGCAGATATACCACTGTGGGTTAATTAGTACAGTGAACCTGTAATCTACTGAAAACACTACAATCAGAAGTTTCATTTCCCTCTAATTCTGACAATCTTCCTGCCCCTCCTCCATCAAGTTACCTGAGCCTTGAGGAAAGAGTGTAATACAGGTGAACTTTTGACACTGAACAGTCTGCACTCACTGATTGCCTGCACTTTAACTAGACTTTTGTATTGGCTAGTTTTTTTGTCAACCTGACACAGTTACAATTATCTTGGAAGAGGAACCTCACCTGTAAAAATGCCTCCATTAGCTTTCCTCTAGACATGTCTTCAGAACATTTTCTTGATTAATGACTGATGTGGGATGGCTGAACAAAATTGGTGGCGGAAGCTGCTACCTTTGTCCTTCACCTCATGTGATCTTTGATATTATAAGAAAAAAAGGGAGAGAATACCAGTAAACCACATCACTTTATGAATTTTTTTCTTCAGTTTCTAACCTGAATTCTCTCCTCAGCAGATACAATCCTATTTTTAAAAGAACCTAAGGTTTTTATGAACACCAATAGCTTTTCTACACATCAATAAAATATGTGGTAAGAAAAAGTCAGAAAATGTTATATTTACAATAAAATCAACTAGCCAACAAACAAAAGTAATAAAAAATGCTAGAGACACAGTTTAGTTACAATAGTCTGACTAGCATGCACGAAGATCTGGGGTTGATCAGAGCAATATTCAGAAAAAGTACAAGTGGTATGGAAATTACATGCTCAGGGCATTCTCTACTACATATTGAGTTTTAAGTCAGCCTGAAGTGCATGTGACTGTCTCAAAAATAAAGTAATGAAGATAAAAAGGAAAAATGGAACAGGAAGAGGGAATTGACCAGTGTCCCTCAACTGTCCTAGAGCTGAGACCCTTTAATACGGTTCCTCATGTTGTGCTGAGCCAACCACAAACTTATTTTGTTGCTGAGTCATTGCTATTATTTTAATACTGCTATGAATAATGATGAAAGTGTCCATGATTATGTTCTTAGGTAACACCTGTGAGAGAATTGTAGAGCCTCCAAAAGGACAAATGACCCAGAGGGTGAGAAACACTGAAATAGTAGGAGAAAAATAGAGGCATCAGGATGTGAGAATACAAAAGAGGTGACAATAGCTCAGGTATGAATATAACCAAAGACTTTAAATATCTTCCCACAAGAAACTATGAAACATGCAAACCATCCCTGCATTCATTACTCTAAAGATTCATTAAACTCTCATGAAAAGATCACATTACTAATTGTTGTTCATTCATTTTAATCCCTTTAAATTTTTCAATATCATTCCACCAAAAAAAAAAACCCCAAAAAAACCCATAATGTCCCAAAAGCAATATGAATCAAAAATGGAAATAGTATACTTTCTGTTCTTAAATATCTATATCTATAACTATATCACTATCTTTATGTGTTTCTATAGATACAGCAACATACATATATATCATACCAACATACCAAAAAGTATGTTTCCAAAAAGGCCATTCTTTGTAACAAATGGTGCTAGAAGTCTGGAAATTGACATGGGGAGTGTAGATCTTTATCTCCAACTTAGAGCACAAATATCTCAAATGAGCAGCAACCTTAAAAAGCTGAAACTCAAGTTGTTAGAGTAAATCCCAGAGGGCTAAAATTAAGATCTAGGCATGAGCAATGACATTTTCAACTGCAGTTCCAGTAACTCGCAAAAATAGAAACCAAAATTTTAAATGGTATTATATCAAATTAAAAGCTTCTATGCACAAAAGAAATGTAAACAAAATAAAAAGACAGCCTAGAGAATTGAAAACAGTGTATTTGTCAATTATTAAATTAATATAAGGGTAAAATCTGGAATACAAATCTCACCCTTCCATAAAAACCTCAAATAATTCAAGTAAATAAGTTGGTACATTAGTTGAAATCTTTCACAGAGATTTATACATGGTCAAACCATACAAAATGCTCAAAATTTCTTCATCACGTAAAAGCAATAAAAATTGCTTTGATGCCTCATCCTAATCAAAATGACTATTTCCAATAGTGCATAAAAATGTAAGCATGCATGTGTGTGTGTGTGCGCGCACACACACACACACACACACACACACACCTATTATTAGAGAAGAAACTGGGGATAGAAACCCTAGATTTATATTTAAATTGTTTTATATAATCAGAAATTCAAAATAATGTCTTCTAAAAAACAAAGCAAAACAAATGGACAAACAAACAAATCTGTAAAAGTAAAGTGAAGCAGGAAAGCATAAAATATTGTTCATCTATCAGGGCATCTATAGATTGGCCCTTGACTATATGCATATTTTTCTTATTCTATGCAATTTGCAACCTACACACACACACACACACACACACACACACACACACACAAACACACTCCTCCTCTAAATACACCTAATAACCAAGGCCCTCGACCTCCATCAGACTATACATGTCACATAGATCTTGCTTAAACACAAATAAATAAATTAATCAATCCCTTTGAGAAACCTTTCAAATACCCATTTTTTTCCAACATTCAAATGTGTCCGAGTACACATGCTGAAACCAAGGGAGGCAGGCCATTCTACACTAGACTGTTTTTTTGGCATGTATACAATAATAAATATACATGTATACTTACATCTGTAGACATATACATATATACATGTCAGAAATAGTTTGAGGCTTCACGGAATAGTTCCCACATTTGTCACATAGTGTTCTAAGGGTAGGATGTCTGCCAGGTTATTTCTATAACCAACTGAAAAGGAGAAAAGTAAGCTCCTCCCTTCAGTGTTTGTCATTTAAGTCCCAACTGTGCTATAGCCTTTAACTGTGTAAGACAGCAAGACAGCACATTTTGTAGATTAAACCAATAAACTCGCAAACATAAAAGAAACAAATCTCATAATTGCGAATTTCAATTAAAGGAAGGGGGATCAAAGCAAACATTCTGCTTGAAATTACACAGCTGCTATCTATACAAAATGAGTAAATGTCTAGAGCCAGCCATCATTTTACAGAGAGAAAAAAACTATGCAGCAAAATCTGCAGCGGGAAGGATTGGCTATGCTCCTCACGTCCCAATCAGTAATACAAAAATATTGAGTAATAAATTCCCTGCCTCTCTCGATCTGAAACGCTCCCACCATCTGTGAAAGACAATTTGTAACAGCCTCGATATTAAGATTCAGTAAACAGACAATCACTCCCATTGTGCCAAGCCGTGGCTACATTTGGAGAAAAGCATAAAGCAAAACAATTAGTAACACCAAGACCCCTCCATTACAAATTATCCAGCCACCAAAACAACTAGTTTCCATTGTAGAGTTTCCCTTCTGCTGGAGAGGAGTGGGGAAAGCTTCTCACATTTGGCTACCTCCCGGGCCCATGCATAGGCTTCATCCTAATGTCTTGAATTATTATTGATGGCTTAGGCAGTTCTGCTCTGTTGGTGAACCAATAATGTCAAGGCAGTACCTGCAAGATTAATTATAGTAGAGAACAGGCTGAGGTTTCCTGGGACTGAGACATTAATATAGAGTGAGCATTAGTTTCAGAGGATTCAGCAGGCAGCTGAACAAACGCCTCAAATGCTGTGATCCATACAAAATTCTGGTGGCTGTGTCTTTGTGGCATTTCGACATTTAGAGCCATTTCTTTTAATGGTGAGGGAAGCATTATACAGAATTTTAAAAAGGAAAAAAAAGATGGCTGAACACACAAAAAAGAATCAACAATACTTCCCGAGTGACAAATTGAGCCTTAGCTTTACACCTAGTACAGATGACAGGATTTCAGTGTGAGGAAAAGTTCGCACCACTGTTTTGGTCCCTTTGTCTTTGGAATGAGTGAAATATCTACAACTCATACAGAGTAATTACAGATTTTCTGATAGTGACTTATGACATTTGTTTCTGTTACTAATTTCATCGTTTTTGTAGATATTTGTTTATCATATACGGATTTTTAAAGACTTATTAATTTCATGCATATTTATGAATGTTTTACCTGCATATATAATTGTACCATGTACCCGCTTAATGACTGTTAGATGGTGTCACATCACATGGAATTAGCCTTACGGGTGGTTGTGAGACACAATATGGGTACTGGGAGTCATATGCAGATCCTCTGAGAAAGCAGCCAATGTTCTTTAACTGATGAGCCTTCTCCCCAGTACCTGCACCGATGTTCTTATATTTCACTTATTCAATGTAAAATTATAAATAGAAGCTGAAAATAGGGTCAAGTAGAATGAAAGAAATGTGACAGATTTTATCTCTGAAATTCAGCCCAAGGCTTCGACGTTTTCCAAAACTTAATTGAACAGGGCTCTTTCCTCCTATATGTTTTTAATATGTGGGATAAAAATATACACATTAAGTAACATTTGCCCAGTTTTTACACTGTGCTTGGAATTAAGAAATGCAAACACACACACACACACACACACACACACACACGGACATGCACACGCACATGTGCACGCACACACATACACACACAACCTTAATATTATGATGGATCATGTCTGCTCCTTCAGTATATATTCACTCATATATACATAACAAAAACTGAGGTACTTACAGATTGAATATTAACTTTCCTAGCCACAGACCTGAATAAGCTGCAGAGCTCGGTTTTGAGTCACAATCCGGCCTTAGCACATAGTCTTTACCCAGCTGAATGCTGTCCAGTGTCTAAGAGTCTCTATGTGTGCAGTTAATGTGTGCATTTTAATCACTTCTATTTCATTCTTGCCTGTTTAAAGGATTTTCAGTATGCCAAAGAAATTGTAGCCACAACCACAGCAGCATATAACCAGAGGCTTGTAACTCGGTAGTGTTGAATTGGTCACTGTAAGTGGAAAGGTAATTTATATTCTAATAAAGATAATCTAAAATAATATATTTTTATCTTATGAGTTGATGACATTTACTCCTTTCTCCCTATTATCCCTCCAACAGTAATCATATGGAAAGTGAAAAAGTTCCTAGATTGATTTATCTATTGTCTTGAAATCTGATGACTATGAAGCTTATGATAGAAGCAAATTACCTGGCATGTCTGCATGTGTAAAGACAAATGGATTTTGTCAGTCTAGAATAGACAGGGAGGAACAGTGTGTGTGTGAGTTGACATTAATTCCATGTCACTGTAACATCTGCATCCATACCTCTGTTCAGACTGCCTAGCTCCTAAGTCAAGAGACAGAAGCATGGCAGGAGGAACTTCGAATTTAAGCCAGCTTACAGTATGAAACAGGATTTAGGGAACTACAAGAAAAAAATACTCTCTAGTGCTATAGATACCCTTCTTCTGAATTAGGAAAATACAAGTTCACAGAATATGCTTTTCACTAACAAGAGGAATTACCAAGTAAGGATCTAACAGAGCACCGTGCTCCATCCACCATACTTAAGCCAAGATTTAGAGAAGTATGCTTAGGAAGTGTCTCTCTTCTCTTTGGCCACATTTCTGATGAAAATTATCATTTTCATACCACCTGATTCAGCCCATCTCTTTCTGTTCTTCTCTGTTCAAAATATTCTCCACAGTGACAAGATGTTTCTATGTTTCAAATGTAGTTTGAGGACAAGAGTGTTGAGATCTACGAAAAAGAAGAGTACACTTCCTTCACTGTGACCTTATAGGAATGATGTTGAATATATACAGACAGCTGACAAAGTTGTTCTTTCTTCTTGATTTGTTGATAATGACTTTAATATTTTTCCTGGTATGAATATATCCAATACCCGTGGATTTGACATTCATGGTAGTTTCTTTATTGTTGCTGTACCTTTTCTTTCAATATCTATAGGATTTCAAAAGTATTCTTTGAAACCTTTGTACAATGTGCTTTGAGAACATTTATTCATTAAAATTTACTCTCAGGTTCACCCATTTCCACACCAACCCAACATCGTATCCTCTCTAATTTTATTATTCCCCTGAGTCTAATATGTATTGGTCCCATACACTTGAGTGCTAGATATTTACTGGAGTTTACAGTCAACTTGTCAGGGGCCATAACCATTAAGAAACTAATTCTTCCTCTCCCAGAGGATATAACTTGCCAATAACATCTCATCTCGGAGTGATAGATATTTCATGCCCACCCTCTTCTCTGTGTAGGGATTAATTTCTTTTTGTGTCTAGTAGGGCTGCTGTTGTCCCATTATTGGGTTAGTCAACTTTAATGCCTTTCTTTTATTTGTATATCAGAAATCTCATACTTCTGTCATTTTTATATGCCTTTTTCAAAAATATAATTAGTTTCAGTTAGCCCTTCAATATTTCCTCCTCTCCCTTTCCTGGTCATCCCCTATTTCACTTAATCTTTACTGTTCCATTATTTTATATTTTCTCCTTTATATAACTATGTTGTATCTTATCTCCCTTGAAAGTGCCCCTTATGAACAGATACATATTTCCTGTTTTTATAGATATTCTGTATGAAAGATATCTGTCTAAAGATCTGAAACTAAAATTCACAAATGAGGGGAAACCTGTGGACATTTCTCTTTCTGGATCTGAGTTACCTCATTCAGAATTATTGTTTCCAGATTTATATATTTACATTTGAGCTTAATAAATTTTTTAATAGCTGAATAACATTCCATTGTGTATAGAACTGCATTTCCGTTATGCAGTCTCCATTTGATGGACATCTAGGCTGTTTCCATTTCCTGGCTATTAACTGGGCAATGATGCACAAGGATGAGCAAGAACTTCAGCAGGACATAAAGTGCTTTGGATACATACACAAGAATGATATGTCTGAATCATATAAGAAATTCAGTTTGTAGATTTCTGAGGAACATTCAAACTGATTTTCATACTGGTAGCACTAATTTGTATTCCCACCAGCAATGAGTAGGTGTTTTCCTTTTTCACATCAATATGACAATTTATCATTTGCTTTCATCATAGTCATTCTGACTCTGGTAAGATGAAATTTTCATTGGGATGAGGGACTATAATTAAGGAGAGAGAAAAATACATATTAAGGAGAGAAGAAGGTATAATTAGAGTAAAATTAAAAGTCATACAGAATCATGATATTAGTTAACTGACTAAAAACTGTAATACACATAAGTCTGTGTATAAATATGCACATAGAATTTAATTGAAAATTTCCCAACTGGGATGACAATGTTCTCTTGAAGAGCCAAAGACCATCTACCAAAACTTTGAATTCTGTGCATGAGAAAGTTAGTACTGAATTGAGGTTCAAGGTTGTCCAAGAAACTCCCAAAATATTATTGCTTAAGACACTATGCATTTTGCACACAGATTCTGGAGATCCCAGAAATGTAATTGCTTTTAAAACTTCCTTCCTGTGTATTAGGTTTAATGGTACAAGAGGCACCTTGTAAGTTTTTTAGGAAGATTGCAACCAAGAGTTGGTCCAGCTCTGAAAACTTAAATACAAATAACATTAAACAGACAGATCAGATAGTATTTATGTGTTTAGAAACATATAAATAAATATATATATATATTATATGTGTGTGTGTGTATTTCTGTATTTGTTTGTAATAACGATTCACAAAAGTCATCAATCTGAAAGACAGAGGGGTATATGGAATGGCTTTGAAGGAGAAAAGAAAGGAGGGATGCTATAATTATACTATAATCTCAAAGCATAAAAAATAAAATATCAAAATGTAGTTTTTTACATAATACTTTTATTGAATTTTTTGGAATTTGGAATTCCAAAGTGACAACAGTTACACTTTCTTTATAGTCCTCTCATGTCTGCTCCCTCACCCTTGTGAAGCCCTCTCAAAAAATAAGGAGGAGGAGGCAGAAGAGGAGAAGGAGGAGGCAGAAGAGGAGAAGGAGGAGGCAGAAGAGGAGGAGGAAGAGGAAGAGGAGGAGGAGGAGGAAGAGGAGGAGGAGGCAGAAGGGGAGGAAGAGGAGGAGGAGGGGCAGGGGGAGGGGGAGAGAAGAAGAAAACCAAAAGCAAAAAGTGTCCAATTAGTGTTACTCATATATTCACTGGAGTATGGTCAAACTCCCAGTGGCAAGTCCCTTCAAGAACACTGAGCCTGGCCTGGAGAGATGGCTCAACTGTTAAAGGTTAGGATCATAACCACAAATGTAAGAAAACTGAGCCCTTCTCACCCAAATCCCTGCCAGAAGTCACTGGTTGTGGAGTGATACACTTCAACATTTTTGTCAAAATTTTGTCTTCCATATCTTTCTCTCTATTCTGTTACCTTTTAACTTTGGGCGAGGAAGGACAAATAGGACTTAAAGATAGTCACAGAAGCTTTCTATACACCTCTTTCTCAACTGTGATTATGCAGTCTTAAATACCATTGCAAAAGTAGGTTCTTTGTCATATACAGTCAAAAGGAGCATGGATTTTGGACTTCCATAGGACTTAGGTCACAGCACAAACCACAGAGATCTACATAACTTCGGGCATCAACATATTCCTTAGATCACAGCATGCTCTCTTGTTGCAGTACAGACCACAGATATCAACATGACCCTCTGCCACAGCAAGGGCTATGGACACTCTCTAGACCTCAGAAAAATCACATCAGTATGGCCCCAGTGGCAGCACAGATCACAGCCGCAGCCATCCAAATGACCTTCAGTGGTAACGAGAGTCACAGGCATTACCACAGACTGTGCTACAGTAAGACCACAAACCCAAACATGTACTTTAGGAGAAGTATGTACCACTGATATGAACATGGCCTCAGGTTGCAGTCTAGATTGCTGCCATCAATGTGGACCATGGCAGCACACAGAAAAATGGAAACACATACAAACTCTCTCTCTCTCTCTCTCTCTCTCTCTCTCTCTCTCTCTCTCTCTCTCTCTCTCTCACACACACACACACACACACACACACACACACACACACACACATACACACAGTATTAATTTAGTGTCCACCATATGAACATGTGTTCAGATTTAATAACATCATGGGGATCATCCCTGGAGAAAACTGATTAGCAGTATCTTTTGATAACAGAAATTTTAAATTCTAACATATCTAGCTTATTTTTCATGTATATGAGTTATAGCAGCATATTTAGATATAAATTTCCCACACAATCAAAATTTGATGAAAGAAGAGTTTTAAAAAGTGATGATTACCGTCCTAGTGTAACTTTTATACTTCAAAAAAGACAGTGTTATTTGCTATAACTGTCTTAGTTGCCTATTGTTATGACAAAACAAAACCAAACCAAACCAAAAGCAAAACAAACTGCCCATCATGACTTACGCAGCTTATAAAAGAGTTTACTTGTGGCCAACTTTGTCAGAGAGATGAGATAGTGACCAACATGGCACAGACCTTGACAGCAGCAAAACGTGCATGACACTGGAACAGCAGCTCAGAGCTTACAGTGGTATCTCATAGTTTGAGGCAGAGAGAGCTAGTTTGAATGTTATCGGGGTTTTAAACCTCAAAGTCTAAGTTTAGTGACAAATCTCTTTCCATAAAACCATGCCATGTAATATATCTCAAAGAGTTCTATGAACTGGAAATTATGTATTCAAATATATGATCCTATAGGATTACTTGTGAGACAATGGACCATGCCAAGAAACTTGATAAAGTTGAGAGGGTGTAGAGTCCCCAGCACCCAGGCATCCACCTGAGTCAGTAGGTAGCTCTCCCTTTTCCAAATCAGATTTCTGGCTTGGAACACAGGTCACACTTTCCACATATAAAACATAACCTGTGGTCACATAGATCAGATTAGAGTTCTTTATGTTAATGAAGTATTTAGATGATCCTTGAAGATTTAGCCAATAAGCATTCCTTCTCAGGTATTCCTTCCTGTTAAAGATATCTAATCTCTAGCCCACCTTGAGGATGTAGTATGTACCCATTTTTCATGATGAACAATTAATAAACAGTTTGGAATAAAGTACTGTCTCTTTTATCAAGAATCACCATGGGGAGCATGGAAAAAGCCTTCATCTACAGAGTCGTTGCCTGAGTTTCCCACTGGAAGACCCTCTGTGCTCCCAGACAATCTCCCACTAAGCTAAGGATTTTCCTTGATGAGCTCCATCCTCCCCTCAACCCACCAGGGGATCTTTTTCCTCAGCCTTTCCCACAACACTCTTGGATGTCCAGGAGTTTGGGATCCCCTTCCTCTGGCCAGAGCTCCTCATTGTAGGATCGTGGAACCCAGATTCTCCATTGCTGACTCCTCTGCGTGGTTTCTGGCAGCGATTGACTGGATGCCTGGGAGTCAGGAAACACAGCTTCTGCCTCCCACATTTTAGGATATGTTTTCCCTTGAGCACAACACATGAAGGAAAGCATAGGGTAAACACAGTTTTGTGTCTCCATGTTTTTTTAAAATTTTGTTTTCTTGCATATAAATATTTATATATTTACATTTCAAATGTCATCCCTCCCACATACTCCCTCCTACCTCCATCTGCTTCTATGAGGATGCTCCCACTCCCACACACTCACTCCAACCTCAAGGCTCTGGCATTACCCTACATTGGGGAAATGAGCCTTCACAGACCAAGAGTTTTTCCATACTATTGATGCTGAAAAATTCCATCCTTGCTACATATGTCACTGGAGTCATGGGTACTTCCCTGTGTACTCATTGATTGGTGGTTTAGTCTCTGGGAGCTATCCTGGGGCCTGGCAGGTTGATACTGTTGTACTTCCTACAGTGTTGCAAACTCATTCAGCTCCTTCAGACTTTTCTCCATGTTCAGTCCAATGGTTAGCTGCAACCATCCTCATTTGTTTCAGTTGGGCTCTGTCACAAGCTCTCAGGAGACACCCGTAACTGGCTCCTGTCAGTAAAGAATTCTTGGCATCTGCAATAGTGATTGGGTTTGTTGGCTGCCTATGGGATGGATAGGGCAGGTAGGGCAGTCTCTGGATGACATTTTCTTCAGTCTGAGCTCCATTGTTTGTCCCAGTATTTCCTCTTGTGAGCATTTTGTTCTCCCTTCTAAGAAGGAATGAAGCAGCCACATTTTGGTCTTCCTTCTTCTTGGTATTCATATAATCTGTGAATTTTTTCTTAGGTCTTCCAAGATTTTGGGCTAATATTCACTTATAAATTAGTATATACCATGTGTGTTCTTTTGTGACTGTGTTAACTCACTCAGGTTGATTTTTTCTAGTTCTATCCATTTGCCTAAGAAGTTCATGTAGTCATTGTTTTTAATAGCTGAGTAGTACACCAGTGTGAAAAGGTACCACATTTTCTGTATCCATTCCTCCATTGAAGAACATCTGGGTTCTTTCCAGCTTTTGGTTATTATAAATAAGGCTGCTATGAACTTAATGGAGCATGTGCCTTTGTGGTATGTCGGAGCATCTTTTGAGTGTATGCCCAGGAGTGGTATAGCTGGGTCCTCTGGTAGTGCAATGTCTAATTATTTGAGGAACCTCCATGCTGATTTCCAGAGTGTTTGTACCAGCCTGCAATCCCACCAGCACTGCAGGAGTGGTCTTCTTGCCCAACATCCTTGTCAGCATCTGCTCTCACCTGAGATTTTGATCTTAGTCATCCTGCCTGGTGTGAGGTGGTATCTCAGTGTTGTTTTAATTTGAATTTCCCTGGTGACTAAGAATGTTGAAAATATTTTAAGTGCTTCTCAGCCATTCATTATTTCTCAGCTGAGAATTCTTTGTTTAGCTCTGTACCCCATTTTTAATAGGGTTATGTGATTCTCTGGAGTCTAATTTCTTAAATTCTTTGTATATATTAGATATTAGCCTTCTATCAGATGTAGGAATGGTAAATATCTTTCCCAGTCTTCTGGTTGCTATTCTTTTCTATTAACAGTGTCCTTTGCCTTACAGAGGCGTTGTGATTTTATGAGGTCTCATTTGTCAATTCTTGAACTTAGAGCATAATCCATTGGTGTTAGGTCCCAGAAATTTTCCCTTGCACCTATGTGTTTGAAGTTCTTCCCCACTTTCTTTTCTATTATAATTTAGTGTATTTGCTTTTATGTCGAGGTGTTTGATCCACTTGGATTTGAGCTTTGTAATAGGACATTATTGTATTATTTACTTTCCTATGCTGTGATTAAACATCATGAACAAATGTGACTGATGGAAATGAAGGGCTTATTTTTGCCTTTGTGTCCAGTGGAAGAGTCTTTCTTAGTAGGAAAGTCATACCAATGGCAGCCTACCAAAATCATCTAGAGTAAGACAAAATAGTTGAAGGCCTTCCAGGAGATGTACTGCAACCAGTGCAACAAATCAGCAGCTTCTCTGCCCCACTGAAGATCCTCCAGTTGAAAGGCCCCACCAGAGATCTGCTATAGCCAGGGCCACAGGCCTACAAGGAGAACTGTAGGAACCCAGGGACAAAAGAGGCAGACTCCCGACAGGGTCAGCCAGACCAGCAAACACCAGTAATAACCAGATGATGAGAGGCAAATGCAAGACCATCAGCAACAGAAGTCAATATGGGTAGGCATCATTAGAACCCAATTCTCATACCACACACCTGAATATACAATATACCTGAAAATCAGGAAGCTGACCTAAAATCCATCCTCATGAAAATAATAGAGTGCTTTCAGGAGGATATAAATAACTCACTGAAAGAATTACAGGAAAACACGGGTAAATAGATAGAAACCTTAAAGAGGAAACAAATCCCTTAAAGAAATACAGGAAAAGACAAACAGGTGAAGAAATTGCATAAAGAAGTCTAAGACCAATAAGAGGAAGTGTAAACAATAAAGAAAACACAAATGGAGGCAAACCTGGAAATGGAAAAGGTGTAGAGAGGTCATAAATTATTGATCTATCATAAATATCACCAACAGAATACAAGAAGTGACAGAAAGAGTCTCAAGTGAAGAAGATACCATAGAAGAGATTCCACGCCTAAAAAGAAACTGCTAACCAAAAACATCCAGAATATTCAGGGCACAATGTAAAGACCAAATCTAAGAATAATTGGGATAGAGGAGAACAAAGATTCCCAGTTCAAAGGACCTGACAATCGGGGGTTGGGGATTTAGCTCAGTGGTAGAGCACTTGCCTAGCAAGCGCAAGGCCCTGGGTTCGGTCCCCAGCTCCGAAAAAAAGAACAAAACAAACAAACAAACAAACAAACAAAAATACAAAGGACCTGACAACGTCAACAAAACCATAAAAGAAAACTTCCTCAACCTAAAGAAAGAGATGGCCATAAAGGTATAAGAAGCCCATAGAACAACACATAAATCAAAAAAGAAAAGAAAATGCTCTCATCGCATAACAATCAAAGCACTAAACACACAGAACAAAAAATATTAATAGATAAAAGAGAAAATGGTCAAATAACATGCAAAGCCATACCTATCAGAATCACACCAGACTTCTCAACAGAGTCCACGAAAGTCAGAAGAATCAGGTCAGAGGTCATGTAGACTCTAAGCAAACACAAATGCCTGCCCTGGGTACTATATCCAGCAAAACTCACAGATGGTGAAACCAAAATATTCCAGGACAAAATCAAATTCAAACAGTATCTATCTACCAATCCAGCCATACAGAAGATCCTAAAAGGAAAACTTCAACACAAGAAAGATACCTACACCAAAAAAAAAAAAAAAAAAGATAACATATTAAACATCTCACAGCAAAGCCTAAAGCAGAGAACCACAAACCATAAAGCCACCTAGAAAAACAAATATATCAGGAACCAACAGTTATCTGTCTTTAATATCTCTCAATATCAATGGACTCAACTCATCTATAAAAAGACATAAGGTAACAGAGTGAATATGCAAACAAGATCCAGCATTTTGCTACAAACAAGAAACACACCTCATTAACAAAGACAGACGGGGTTGGGGATTTAGCTCAGTGGTAGAGCGCTTGCCTAGGAAGCGCAAGGCCCTGGGTTCAATCCCCAGCTCCGAAAAAAAGAACCAAAAAAAAAAAAAACAAAAAAACAAAAAAACAAAGACAGACACTGTCTCAGAGTAAAAGGAGAGTAAAAGGATAAAAAAATAGTCTTCCAAGCAAATGATCCCAAGGAACAGGCTGGGGTTGTAATCCTAATATCCAATGAAATAGACTTTCAGCCAAAAGTTACCAAGTGTGATGAAGAAGAACACTTCATATTGAACAAATTGAAAATCCACCAAGAGAAAGACTCAGTTCTCAACATCTATGCCTCAAATGCAAGAGAACCACATTTTTCAAAGAAACTTTACTAAAGGTCAAAACACACTGAAGTCCACACAATAACAGTGAGAGACTTCAACACTCCACTTTCACCAATGTAGAGGTCATTGAAACAGAAACTAAGCAGAAACACAGTGAAACTAATAGATGTTATGAACCAAATGGTTTTAACAGATATCTACAGATCATTTCACCCTAAAACAAAAGAATACACCTTCTTCTCAGTACCTCATGATACTTTCCCCAAAGTCAACCATATAGCCAGTCACAAAACAACCCGAAAGTGATACAAGAAGATTGAAATAATTCCACGCACTCTATCACACCACTGTGACCTAAGGATGGTCTCCAATAACAGCAAAAGCAACAGAAAGCCCACATACATATGGAAACTGAACAATTCTCTACTCAATGATAATTTGGTTAGGGATGAAATAAAGAAACAAATTAAAGACTTCCTGGAATTTAATGAAAATATTAATACATCATTCCCAAACTTGAAAGCAATGAAAACAGTTCTAAGAGGAAGTGCCCTTGTACAGAAACTGGAGAGATCTTACACTAGCAACTTAACAGCATACATAAAAGTTCTATAACAAAAAGAAGTGTATAACAATCTTAATACAGTAAAAGTCAAATCTCTTTGGAGAGTCATGTCAGGCTCTTAAATGTAAACCCTTCTAAAGTAAAAATGAAAAGTCAGATCACATAGTTGGAACATATAATGCCCATGATCTCTATTACCATTTTAAAAGGTAGAAAGTGAACATGGTAAGAAAATATTGAGCCAAAGCAAGACAGAAAATAAGCTAGGAAAATCTATCCTCTCGATTTCTATGTCTGATACATCACCAACTCCTTTCAGCTTTGTTTACAACAACAACACCTCTCTCTCTCTCTCTCTCTCTCTCTCTTTCTAGTCTTGGTTCGGTTGCTATTAGTAGCTCTATTTGACAGATAACTCATGTTTCTGGGATCTGAACATCTTGGGATCTTCAAGCCACTCCAGGCTTCACCTTCAGAGCTTCACACAGTTGCCTCTCAAAGTCTGCATGCAGTCACAGTCTAGCCACTTACAACCTCAGCAATCTTCCTTAGTCTCAGAGGGACATTCCACAATTCCTTTTTTTCTATCCTTGGCTGTAAAGCAAGAACCAAGTGGCTGAAGCTGTCAAGTTTTGCTGTTTGCTGAAGCTTAACTATGACCCTCCATCAATTACATTTTCACCAGATATTTTAAATGGCTGTCCAGAGATTTGCTCTGTAAACCAGGCCGGCCTTAAACTGGGAGATCTGTTTGCCCCATCTCTGCTGTGCATAGATTATATGAATGTACCACCAAGCCTAAGCCAAAGCTTTTTTTTTAATTTCTTTTCACTATTTGTTAGCTTACATGGGTAGGCTCTTGAACTGAGGTCACTATTCACTTTCTTCCATTTGTATCTCTTTATCTCCCTAAACACTGGATTTAACTCCAGTCTAATTCCTGGGATCACTTTTCTCCTCCATCTGTACATTTTAAAAATCGCTTTTACTTGCTCAGCTTGCTCCTTTTCAGTATAAATCTTCATATAGGTTAACACTAATATGTATAAGACAGACTAAATGCTAGCTTGTTTTAAGATTTCCTTTGCCAACAGAATTAACCCAAACCTTTCCACTTCTGCCTCAGGCAGACTCTTAGGACAAGGGCAAAAAGAAGCCATATTCTTCATCAAAATCTTACAGGAACAATATCTAAGCAATACACTAAAATTCTTTTCCTTGAGAACTTCTTATGCCAGTCCCCACAGTTCAATTCACTTGCAACATCACTGCCTTCAATGCTCCTACTAATATGTTCCATTAAGCAGTGCTTAAAGCATTCCATTGTTTTTCTAATCTAAAGTTAAAATTATACCAAAGACAAACATGATATAGCCTATAATAGTGCATCTGGATCAGCAAGCAGAAGGAAATGAACTGAGAGGAAACTACTCCAACAATGCCACATCTTCTAATAGTGCCAATCTCTGTGAACCTTCTGGGTGAAGGGAGGCCATTTTCTTTCAAAACAACATACCCACCTCCAATGATGTCCTTTCTCTGATAAGAGGTCACTTAAAAATCTTTAATTTTCCCCAAAAGTTCCACCTTTCTTTTCCTGTCTTTTACACTGTTTTCTTTTGCTTTTATGACTTTATGACTTTTAAAAGATCAGGCTGTTAAGTATGTTCCATTTTCTGTATACCTCATTTGGTAATCCTGTTTGGTTTTATGAATGAACAAAATTAACTACTGAAAAAAAACTGAACTATGCTGTCTGTCATTTTTGCCACTAAATTATATCTAATTGAGTGATCAATTTGTAAATATTACCTATTTACACAATTCCAAGTTGTTCAATTGTCAACTTGTACCATTGCTTACAGCATATAGGCAAAATATTTTAACACATTTGACCAAGATAATTTTAAAGTTTCCAAATATTACCTAAATGATTAGTTGGTTCTAATAAAGTCATATAAAGTCAAATATAGTTGAGTCATTGCTCACTACAATATGTTTCAAAAACCATTAAAATGTTTGCATAAAAGTATGATGAGGACTTTTCACTTTTTAAACTATTTAATGCTAACAAAATCCATTTTATTTAGTGTAAAAGAACAACAAAACATTGTATTTTACTTTTCTTTTGATTTAATACAGTAATACTAATAATTGTAAATTAATTTTGAATATGAGTCATACATGGAATAAGTTTTATATTGACTTCACTTCATGTTGCGCTAAGGAAACTAAAATTGAAATTAAACACTTAAATTGCCAAAAGAAATGACAAGTAATTAAGTCATTCCATCATCTAAATGAGTACTTAAATATAGTTGTAACAAACCTCAAATGTACTTATTTTTTTTCCTATAGCAAAAGTTTCACAGCAAGGCTATAACAGGAATCTTTGTTGCAGCTGAGTAATTTTTGGAAAAAAACAACAAAAACAAAATAAAGCAATAAATACAATAAGGAAATATCCCTAACTATACAGTGCTTAAAATTTTTTCAACGTTTATTATGTTTAAAGCTAAGCTTAAAATCTATAATATATATTAATATACTAGTTTATAACATTATAAAACAGGACTCTGCAGAATCCTATTATTTGTCACTATCTATAGGAGAAGAAACTGTATTCTACCTCATTACCCAGAATTACATAGTTCTACAATAAACACATAATGTCTTCTCTGTTTTATGGCACTAGCACTAGTTTTTAAAGATCTTTGAGATATATTTTATATTACCCTTTAAAAGTTAGTTTTTTCTTGCATAGTTATTTAGATTTCAAAAACAGTTGTTTTACTTTGAATGTGTTTCACTTTTACCCAAAATGGCCATGTAGTTTGGAAATTCATGATGTGTTCAGAATCTGCCTTCAATGACTGCTTTCAATATGACCTAATTTGTGAAATAATGATTCACAAGATATTATGAATAGAAAAGGAATCTAAAGAACTGCTTACTCTAACAGGCACAGATTAATGAAAGGTCACCTAAGATAAATATAAAGAACACAAATACAATGGTTTCAAGATACAGTGAACAAAGCACTGAAACAAAAATGGCCTCAGAACAGAGCCTGACCTGCTTTCTCTTCCTAATTTAAATATCATTCAGATGTAATGTTGTTTGAAATAGTTTAATATACTATTAAAAAATGAGATAGTGTGAGCCACCTGATGTGATTACCTAAAACAAATCTGTCCATCTTTATCAACACCCTTATTCTTATGTAGTATAGTTTAGAGAGACCAAAAGAAACTAATATGCAGTATGATGTGCATTAGATATATTAAATATATCTCTATATAATGTAGTTGATAAACTGGGTACTGGAGTCTTTGTGAAAGTTATGGTAAAGAGAAAAGCTAATCCTATATTTTAGTTTAAATTATAAAGAAATTCCTGGAGTTTCTTTAGAACTGTAACACTGCTGGTATATGTCAGCCATTAGAATTACTTAATGTGATGCCTTGGACTAGAAAGCAAATGATATTTTTGTTTTTCTTTTTGATTTTTTTCTTCTTTTTCTTTTTGTTATTTGGCAGTTCTGCATCTTTGACATTCAGCGGGTTAGTTCTCATCCACACTGACCATCTGTAGATTTTTTAATATGGTTGCAGGCACATGAGTTACCAGTGTGCAGAGTTCGTTTGGGAAATCCTCATCCACATTACATTTTCTGGACAAATGAACTCAGACGCATTATGGAACATTCCTTATTCCCTTGGCCTGGAAGACGTTATTGAGCCTAGTGTCAATGCACAACCTGGAGTCCCCATTTCCTTTATGACAAATTTCCGAATTTCTTTGAATGTCGGGGAGTATGCTTCTTGAAGCCCACTAAATGGATATGCTTGTGAATGTTGATGGTGTATTCTCGGGTCACCAACTCGTTGAAGGCAGAACCGTACTTCTTCTCCTCCCCACCATTCTTTGCAGGCGGCATTTTTCAGGGCTCAAATTGGAAAGGAAGAGCGCAAGGGATTGTGGGATGGAAAGTTGCATAGACTTACAACTTCCAGGTCACGGGAAGGCGGGGAGGGAAAGGTGTGGCAAGGGAAGTTAGGAGTTAGGCTGCAAGTGATATTTTTCAAAGTAGCATTTAATATATCTATGAATGTAGTTGTTGGCCCACAATCCACTATTCAAATGATTCTTAATCATAAGAAATAAACTGATTCCTTGAACAAATTCTAGGAGACATCAAAGCCTACACCATTTATGTTCCAATTGTCACTTAATGTTCTTTAGGTCTATTGCCCAAGTAATTATTGGCATCTTCCCTTTGTATACAGGGTTTTGAAATTAAAAACGTTGTGATTTGATATCAGGTCTTATAACATATATTTAGCATATATTTCTAATCTGTAACATACAACTATATGAGATTTGATCATAGCCTACATTCATGTAACCTTAGCAATCAGTAACTAGAAGTTTTTAGTTTTAACAAATCACCCTGTATAGACTCAATCTTCTCAGAACATCATGTGAATATAATATATGTTCTGCTTTTATGTGTTTACTAGCATATGTATTTTGAGATTCGTCTACAGTGCGTCTTTCATATATGAATACATGTTGGTGTATGTATGTCTGCATTTGTGGTGTGTATATATGTGTATATATACATGTGTTTCTCTGTGTGTATTTGTGATGATTCTGTGTGTGTGTGTGTGTGTGTGTGTGTGTGTGTGTCTAAATGAGAAATTCATGTTTGAATTAGTGCGCTTGCACTTGTATACAAATGAATATGATGGCCTGAAGTGAACTTTGGGTATTGTCTTTCTTTTGTTTACATTCTGTATTTCTTTAAGGGAGTTATATTGTCCTTCTTACAGTCCCCTATCATCATCATGAGATGTGATTTTAAATCCAAATCTTTCTTTTCTAGTTTCTTAGGATATTCGGTATTTGCTTTAGTGGGAGAACTGGGCTCTGATGATGCTAAGTGGTTTTAAATACACATTCTAATTGGAATCTGGGGGTCCGAAATTATGCTAGGCTCATGGCAAGCAATCCTCAATCATTTTTCTGTTTCTACCATTTTTTAACTTTTCTTTCTGTGAAGATTGTTATTATTTGATAATTTATTTTATATGTGTAATGTATATCATTGTTCATATTAGTTAATAGTGCTTTATAATAAATGTATATATACATACATGTGCATATCTGTATAGAAATATATAGATATAAGTAATTATCTCAGTAAATTTTCTATTAGATAACTATTATATGTTCCATGAAGCTATTTGAATTGAATTATATGGTAAAAAAATATAATATTTTGTGCTTAGGAGTAGACAACTGAGATTACTGAGTTATGTTTCAAAATATAAATCATATTGGACATAATCATTTCCTTGAAAAGAAACATGAAAATATTTGAAAAACACCAAAAAAGTGACCAAGAGTAAGAAAAAAAAACTATGACATTGCTGTCTGAGCTTACTAATACTGAAGTGTATATGTATGTCCCTGTCTATACTTACACGCACACATACATACATGCACACACAAATACACACACACTTGCAAATAACATGTTTATTTAATTTGTTTTATTTGCTTTCCAGATTCTAATTGTTATTCCATAATAACTTTAGCCTTTTTGATGTTTTTGTAAAGTCATTTGCTTAAAATGTGAATAAAATGGCTATGCTTCACTTCCTCAGAACGAATAAAAACAACTTCACAGCAAAACCATTTTAAAGAAAAAAATATCAAACTTCAAAAACAATTAAATAGATTAAAGCATATTCTTAAGAGATGTGTTTATTGAGAGCTTAGGGAGTTAAAGGCAGAATTTCCATTAAAATGACTGAGAAATTGTGCATGAAATTTCCTGCGTGCTTTGATGAACATTCTGTTCTTCCCATTGAATTTGAAGAAAGGGAGTAATTCCATAGTTTAAAGAGTACTGCAATCTTGTCAACACAGACAGTCTCTAATTTTAAGTGTAAAATGTTTATGAGCATTCTTGAAGCTAAATCTGGGTAACAGGTGTGCCTGCTTTTCATCCCCCGCCTACGCAATCCCTTGCTCTAATGCAAATGTCACTTCCACTTCTATTAAATTCAATTCTAGGTGATATTTTATGGTTAAACTTAATGTTAAGACTCCTTTTCTTGAGGAGATTCAGTATTTTTAGCTATTTAATATCCTCGATGAAAAGAGTCTGAGGTTCCAGAATGAAGTTGAATCCTGTGAGTGAGACATTTATGGCAGAAAAAATCATTGATGAACATAATTGCTTAAATTTTTCTTACCTTCTGGGGGACAAATTAATAGTTTGTGAAACTCTTTTCTTGTGAACCAACATTTCCTCTGTAGAGAGATCCCCTTTAACATGTGTCCATATCTCTGTAAAGTTATGAACTTAGTTAATGTATCATAGCCCTTGCAAATAAAGTGATTAAATAGATAAGTTCACATGAAGAAGAACGATGTCATATTTTCAATGCTTGGTAATCCTCTACTATAGAAAGTGCAATCAATTGTCGCTGTTGTTCTTTAAGTCCTAAATAATGTCGGCTTAAATTATGTGCATTACCTGAGGTCCTAGGTGTATGGTAGATTCCTATTCAGATATTCGATCTCCTTAGCCTTTTCTGCTAGAATCAAGGAGAAGGTTTTCTCAGGTGTACAGGAGACTGTTAGAACCTGGAAAGGTGAGGAAGGCAGTCTCTGAGATACAGCCTCGTTAACATACTCATTAGTGGTTTTTTTGACAATGCGGAAAAAGTCTTTGACATGTAACCCTTGTTCATTAATGCATGTGCTTATTTTGTGTCCTAGCCTTGTCTCACTTTCACTATTTCTTCAACTGTATGCTCTTGAATTGCAGATAAATAGCTTGTATTCAGCCATTGTCTTAATATTTGCATTATGGGAGATTTAGTTTTCTAAATATCAAAAATTACTTCAAAAATATTTTCTCAAAGTTATTAAATAAGGAAAGACATTCTTATAAAATTGTACATTTTCCAAATGAAAAAGTTTTAATTATCTCTGCACCATTTAAATTTTCTACTGTTTTTGCATGATTCTATTAGAAATTTTATTCATGATTAAATTACACATAAATTTTATGACTCATAGAAGATAATAGTGAAGCAAAACTATAGAAATATATTTCATTGTCCTAATTGTCATGTCATGTGCACAGAGGTTTTTTTAAGTCAACATTTAATTTTTACTTATTCTATTTAGCTTGAATTTACGCCTTTAATTTATGTATTTGCTTATTTATTATGGGCACTGAATCTGTACTAAAGTAATGTTCTCATCTGCTTTTAATTTCACTCTACTACCAAAGTTTAGGTTGCTATATATAGAACTAATTAAGCATGGATAGCTTTTCAGATTTTTAGCATGCAACTGAAATATATCCATTTTGGATTAACAGAAGTGATATAACATGTATTCATACAAATTCATCAAAAAACAGGTAGAATTCTCAAAAGCATATTGGTAAGGTCATATGAATAAGGATTTGAGTGAAATTCTCTGAATACAATTCAGGAGTTTTGCATACATATATTCATACCCATATACATACATACATACATACATACATACATACATATATACATACATACATACATGTTTTTTCTTACAATAATAGACAGTTTAGGAAGTGTGAATTTATAACACTTATCTGTAATCCTTTTATTATAGCAGAGCCTTAATGGCCTAATTATTCTCTATTGTCTTTTCTTCTTAATAATGTTATATTGATATTATGTTACAACAGGAATGTCAATGTGACAGAAATATTCTAACTAAAACATGCAATAACCTGAGACGGGAAAGGTCTTATATCCTCACCAATTAATATAATCCAAGAAATAGTACTTAATGTATATTCATTGAGGAAATGCAGAGAGAACCAACTACAGAAAAAAAATGCCATTGTTTCTTGAAATGTTCTTACTACATTACTACACTAGCACAGTCCTAACACCATTATGAACTGTTGCCAAGGTTTCAGCTAAATACAAATGGATTGGAAACTGAAAACATTGTGTCCATAAAGTGTTATCACTCTGAAAAAAAATATAAAAGACAAGAGAATTTTCCATGCTTAGCCTAAAAACTATTTGCTTATTGTTTATCTCAAATAAGTTTCCAGACGTGTAATATACACACGTTATGTGTGTGTGTGTGTATATATATATATATATATATATAATCAGAAATGCAACAAAAACTATGATGTCCTCTATAATTTATGATTAAAATACAAAAATCTTTTTGTGAAAACAATAGTATTTTATTCTTCCACAAAAAACAAAACAAAATCATCACATTTGTGAGAAAATTGGTGGAACGGGTAACAAAATATGCATTATAATGACTGAATTAAAATGGTCTGAAAAAGGTTTTACTCCTATACTAAATCTCTCTCAGTTTTTCTGTCTCTGTCTCCATCTCTGTCTCTCTCTGTCTCTTCTCTTTAATGTTTTCACTCATATACTAGGTCCCACACCTCTGTGTGTGTGTGTGTGTGTGTGTGTGTGTGTGTGTGTGTGTGTGTGTTTGTCTGAGATAGTGATATTTTGAGTGGACATCATGAAATTAGAAGAGAGGTAACACATAGAACATGGTAAAATCTACATGTGACAGTGGAGGCTCTGCAGAGTAAGAGAACAAAGCTCAGTGGGATGGTTTCAGAAGGCAGCAGAAACAGTAGGAATAAAACATGTATGGAAATGCCTAGTGTCATGTTTTATGGTGCATATTTCCTTAAAATGTTTAGTTAAGAGAAAAGGTAAAAATATACCTGTAATATATATGTAATATATATGCTCATATTAATGTTTCCTGGTATTAATTATATATATAATTATATATAATATAATACATATAATATTATATATGTATATATATATATATATATATATATTATTGGTACAATATGCCAAAATAAGGTATCAGAGATTGCTCAGAAACATGGTGAAGAAACTGACTGGCTGTGTGAACAATTTCCAAAGCAAATTTTTCTTCCCCACTGTTTTATTTACTGCTTTATAAGTCTTATCAAATGTCTCATGCTGACACAGAGGAATAGTTCAGAGAAAGCATGATGAATATATGCATAAAATATTCAGTTTACAGCAGAGAATAATTTTCTATTAAAAAGCTCACCAAATGTGTACTTCACTGAAGTCTTCCGATTCTGAACTAGATCTTAAATGAATTACTGCAGTTATATTGACATTTAAAAGGGTAGAGTATATTGACATAAATTGAGAGTATGCATTATGTCAAATTTAATATAGCAAGAAAGATAGTATTCTTGTAAAACAATTTTTTTGCAATAAAGAATCTCTTTAGTTATGTTCTAAACTTTTTAAACACATTATTGTACTTTTCAAATGCTAAATTCAGATGACCACTAATTTATTTGCATAGGATTGAAAAAGAGAAAAGATAAAGTGTTTTATGCATATTTTACATTTTTATGGAGGTTTAAAATCCTCATAAGTTTTATAAAATGAATAATTAAGAATTAATAAATTAATAAAGATGTCTACATAATTGAAGTTAAAGTTTAATATTCTTGTTCAAATTTATATTTGACATTTCAAAATACTATCCCCCAAATTGCTCTTGTTATTAATGACCATCAGTATTTAATAGAAATGGATATTTATCATTATTGTCTTTGTTGTTGATAGGTCTAAGGGCCCTATGCTTCCACTGCGTAACTCCCACAGTACAAGTTGAAGATCTTTTCGGTTTTAGTAAGTACCTGTAGGCCAGCTGTCCTCCATCTTGCCTTTTCTCTTCTATTCTTGGACTCTGGAATGATTCTCTCTCAATATCCTCCATTAATTTTCTATTTCAGATGTTACATATGAATGAGATTATGGAGGACTTAGCCTTCCTGTACCTATTTTCCCTTACCATTATGTTGTTCCCTCCTCATCAATATTGCTCTAATTCACAGAATTTAATTATACTTATGGCTGGGTTGTACTATAAAGTGTATGCAGAGCATATTTTCTTAATGATGAATGCATCAGTGGGCACTTAATTTACTTCTTCCCCTTAGGAAGTACTATAGTACTATAAATGTTGTTTTGACATAATATTCTATAGGAATAAATGCTAACTAATGAGTGTTAAATCACATACTATTTCCACATACGTACAGGCATTCACCTATGTGTGTGTGTGTGTGTGTGTGTGTGTGTGTGTGTGTGTGTGTGCGTGTGTGTGTGTGTGTGTATTTAAATTTCACATTGAGGTCTTTTATATTCCAGGTTACCAGTATTTCACTAACTATAATGAATTTGGCTCTCCTTTGAATCACTTCACCAGCCGTAGGTAATTGACTGGATTTTCAGTACCAGGAGTTATTTCTCACTTTTTGAGTAGATCTAAAATCCAATTACAGAGGGTTAATTCAATTAGATTCCTTGTTACACCAACATATATGTAACACTACTACACCATTTCAGTTATAGAGACACGCCTATTATTGTAGTCAATAGGGATTTCTTAGCAATTTCAGAAGTGACATACATAAAGTATCACCAGTCTGATGACCTAAATGTAAACTGAACATGGACAACAACAGTACACATACTAACATGGATGGGGAAACACATGGGGGGGGGCTTAATCCTACACAAAGAACTATATGTAACAAAGAAATGCAATTCTTACTCAGGGAGGAGTATAGAAATAGGTTATGCAATACTGAATGGTAAGCCCTAAACACAAGCATGACAGGAATATTTCACAGGCAGAGATGATTATATTTACATATTTTGAATAAATGTGGGTAACAATATACATTTGTTTATATAATTACAATTAATGAAAAAAAGGTTTCATAGACTTCAAAATAGAGTGATGAATGGTTTGTTTAAGAATTTGGAGAAAAGAAAGGATGGCGTAAATAATATAATTACATTTTAATCTCTAAAAACAAGGAAAAAAGAAATATAAAATATATTCAACCTATGTAAACTTGGCATATTTCAACATGTCAGCTTTTCTCCAGCTATGCTTGCATTCCCCTGTTTAAATTTCATTTCATAACTAGTTTTAAGCTTAACTGGAACTTTTGAAATAGGACTCCAGATGGGCCATCCAAATGTGGCTGCCTTGCTCTCTTCACTGCTCTTCCTTGCTCTCTGGTATTTAGATGATGATGCAAGCTCCTGTTTCACTGCCTTTAAACTGCTAGCCGTTTATTGATTCACTTGGGATTTAATTGCTTGCTCTCAGTAAGTGTTCTAATCAGAACAGCAAAGATCTCTTTACCACTCACAATGTCAGTGGAGTTAGAAATTGAAGTTGCAAATAACCTGTTAAGTCACCCCTTTAATCTTTTTTTTCCCCAGGCAGGGCATTTCCCTGTGGTGTATTTTTCTTTCTCTTTGTCAATCTCAACTTTAAAGAGGTGTACTAAGTGTGCCTTCTCATGCTTCTACTCTAGGCTGGAAGCTGCAAACTGTTTTTGAGAGGAAAGAAGATACACAGCTTCGTGAATGTCCCAGGTAATGGTGTTCTATGTATGGGCTTTCATGGTTACTTGGCCACTGCTCCACTGTATAGTGTTAATTTCTAGGTGAGAGTTCAATAATGCAAGGCAGAGTTACTACTCTACCAATACTACCATCAGTTTTTATTACTATGGCCAGTTTAATCAGAAATATGAACAGCAGAACATTTCAGGGACTTACAGCAGTGATAGAGAGACAACAAGGAGGAAAGGAATCTTAAATGTTTTCTATGACTTGTAGTCATCTCTTTTTTTCTCTTCTCAGTGGCCTTTCTTAAAAACAATTCTCTCCTTGATTGATTTCAGCCCTGAGTTTGATTATTTCTGGCCTTCAACTCCTCTTGGGTGTATTTGTTTCCTTTTGTTCCAGAGGTTTTAGGTCTGCTGTCAAGTTGCTGATGTATGCTCTCTCCTGTTTCTTTTTGCAGGCACTCAGAGCTATGAATTTTCTTCTTAGCACTGCTTTCATTGTGTCCCATAAGTTGGGGTAAGTTGTATCTTCATTTTCAATAAATTCTAAGAAATTTTTAATTTCTTTCTTTCTTTCTTCTGTGACCAAGCTGCTATTGAGTAGAACGTTGATCAACTCCATGTATATGTGGGCTTTCTGTCCTTAATGTTTTTTATTAAAGAACAGCCTTAGTCTATGGTGATCTTATAGGATGCATGGGAATATTTCTATCATCCTGTATCTGTTGAGGATTGTTTGGTGACCAATTATATATTCAATTTTGGAGAAGTTACTATGAGGTGGTGAGGAGAAGGTATATCCTTTTGTTTTAGGATGGAATGTTCTATGAAGAAATCCATTTGGTTCATAATATCTTTTAGTTTCTCTGTGTCTCTGTTTAACTTGTTTCCATGATCTGTCCATTGAAGAGTGGGGTGTTAAAATCTTCTGCTAGTATGGTGTGATGTGTAATGTGTGCTTTGAGCTTTAGTAAGGTTTCTTTTATGAATGTAGTGGCCCTTGCATTTGGAGCTTAGGTATATAGGATTGAGAGTTCATCGTGGTGGATTTTTCTTTTGATGAATAGGAAGTGTCCTTCCTTATCTTTTTTGATGACTTTTAGTTGAAAATTGATTAAAAAAAACTACACAAAGAATCAACAAAATCAGGAGCTGCTTCATTGAGAAAATAAACAAGTTAGATAAACCCTTAGCCAAACTAACCAGAGGACACAGAGAGTGTATCTAAATTACAAAATCAGAAACAAAAAGGGAGAAATAACAATAGCATCTGAGGGCATTAAAAAAAACCCGTCATATCCTACTACAAAAGACTATATTAAAAAAAAATTGGAGAATCTGGAGGGAAAGGACAATTTTCTAGACAAATACCAGGTACTAAAGTTAAATCAGGAACAGATAAACCATCTAAACAACCCCAAAACTCCTAAAGAAATAGAAACAGTTATTAAAAGACTCCCAACCAAAATTAGCCCAGGACCAGAAGGGTTTAGTGCAGAATTCTACCAGATCTTCATAGAAGATCTCCTACCAAGACTGCTCAAACTATTCCATAAAATAGAAACAGAAGGAGCACTACCAAATTCCTTCTATGAAGCTACAATTACTCTTATACCAAAACCACACGAAGACCCAACAAAGAAAAGAGAACTTCAGACTAATTCCCATTATGAATATCGATGCAAAAATACTCAATAAAATCTTGCAAACTGAATCCAAGAACACATCAAAGGACCATACATCATGATCAAGTAGGCTTCATCCCAGGGATGCAGGGATGGTTCAATATAAAGAAATCCATCAACATAGTCCACTATATAAACAAACTGAAAGATGAAAACCACATGATCATTTCATTAGATACTGAGAAAGAAAGCACTTGACAAAATTCAACACCCCTTCATGATAAAAGTTCTGGAAAGATCAGGAATTCTAGGGCCATACCTAAACATAGCAAAAGCAATATGCAGCAAACCAGTAGCTAACATCAAGGTAAATGGAGAGAAACTTGAAGCAAACCTACTAAAATCAAAGACTTGACAAGGCTGCCCACTCTGGTCCTGCTTATTCAATATAGTACTCAAAGTCCTAGCCAGAACCTTCAGATAATGAAAGGAGGTCAAAGGGATGCAAATTGGAAATGAAGAAATCAAAATATCACTATTTGCAGATGATATGATAGTATACTTAAGTTCTGCAAGTGTTCCATCAGAGAACTACTTAACCTGATAAACAATTTCCGCAAAGTGGCTGGGTATAAAATTAACTCAAACAAATCAGTAGCCTTCTGAGACCCAAAGGATAAACAGGGTGAGAAAAAAATTAGGGAAATGACACTCTTTACAATGCTCCCAAATATTATAAAATACCTTGGTGTGACTTTAATCAAGCAAGTGAAAGATCTGTGACAAGATCTTCAAGTCTCTAAAGAAAGAAACTGAAGATCTCAGAAGATGGAAAGACCTCCCATGCTCATGGATTAGCAGGACTGATACAGTAAAAATGTCCATTTTGCCAAAAGCAATCTACAGATTCAATGAATCCCCTTCAAAATTCCAACTCAATTCTTCATAGATTTAGAAACAGCAATTTGCAAATTCATTTGGAATAACAAAAATCACAGGATAGCAAAAACTATACCCAACAATAAAAGAACTTCAGGGGGAATCACCATCCCTGACATCATGCAATATTACAGAGCAATAGTGATTAAAACTGTATGATGTTTGTACAGAGACAGGCAGATAGATCAGTGGAATAGAATTGAAGACCCAGAAATGAACCCACATACCTATATGATCGCTTGATCTTTCACAAAGAAGCTAAAACCATTCAATGGAAAAAAGATAGTGTTTTCACCAAATGGTGCAGGTGCAAGTGGAGATTATCATGTATAAGAATGTAAATCAGTTCATTCTTATCCCATTTTAAAAAGTTTAAATCCAAGTGGATCAAGGACCTCCACATCAACTCAGATACACTCAAACTAATAGAAGAAAAAGTAGGGAAGAGCCCCGGACACATGGGCACTGGGGAAAATTTCCTGAACACCAATGGCTTATTCTCTAAGATCAAGAATTGACAAATGGGACCTCATAAAACTGCACAGCTTCTGTAAGGCAAAGGACACTGACTATCAACCAACAGATTGGGAAAAGATCTTTCCCTATCCTACATCTGATTGATGGCTAATATACAAAATATACAGACACCTCGAGAAGTTAGACTCCTGAGAGCCAAATAACCTTATTAAAATGGGGTACAGAGTTAAACAAGAATTCTCAGCTGAGGAATATTGAATGGATGAGAAGCACCTAAAGAAATGTTCAACACCCACAGGGAAATGAAAATCAAAACAACCCTGAGATTCCACCTCACACCAGTCAGAACGGCTAAGATAAAAATCTCAGGTGAAAGCAGATGCTGGCAAGGATGTGGAGAAAGAGGAACACTTCTCCATTGATGGTGGGGTTGCAAACTCGTACAACCACTCTGGAAATCAGTCTGGAGGTTCCTCAGAAAATGGGACATTACACTACCTGAGCAATTCTCCTGGGTGTATACCCCAAAGATGCTCTATCATACAACAGACACATTATCCACTATTTTCATAGCTGCCTTATTTATAATAGCCAGTAACTGGAAAGAACTCAGATGCCCTTCAACAGAGGAATGGATACAGAAAGTGTAGTACATCTACACAATGGAGTACTACTCAGGTATAAAAAACATTGACTTCATAAGATTTATAGGCAAATAGATTGAACTAGAAAATATCATCCTGCATGTGGTAACCCAATCACAGAAAAACACACATGGTATGCACTAATTGATAAGTGGATATTAGCCCAAAAGCTCAGATAGTCCAAGATGCAATGTACAAACCACATGAAACTCAAGAAGGATGACCAAAATTCTGAAGTTTCACTCCTTCTTACAATGGGGAACAAAAATATCCATAGGAGGGGATAGGGAGGCAAAGTTTAGAGCAGAAACCAAAGGTACAGCCAGTCCGAGCCTGCCCCACATGTGGACCATATATATACAGCCACCAAAACTAGATACAATGGATGAAGCTAAGAAGTGCATGCTGACAAGAACCAGATATAGATCTCTCCAGATCACAACCAGTACATGTCAAATACAGAGGTGAATGCTAGCAATAAACCACTTAAATGAGAACAGGACCCCTCCTGGAAGAATTAGAGAAAGGATCGAAAAAGCTGAAGGGGCTTGCAACCGTATAAGAACAACAATGCTAACCAACCAGAGCTTCCATGGACTAAACCACTAACCAAAGACTGTACATGGGCTGACCCATAGGTCCAACTTCATATGTAGCAGAGAATGGCCCTGTTGGCCACCAGTGAAAGGAGAAGCCCTTGCTCCTGCCAAGGTTGAACCCCCAGTATGGAGGAATGTTGGGGACGGTGGTAAGTGGGAATACATTGGGGGTAACACCCTTATGGGGTGGGGGAAGGGATATTGGGCTTATGGACAGGAAAGAGAATAACATTTGAAATGTAAATAAAGAAATATGTCCAATAAAAAAAGAAAAAGAAAGGGGAAGGATAAAAAATAAAACTGCAACAACAATACCAAGAAAAAAAGAAAAAGCCTTGTTCTTTCCATGAAATTAGAAAGGGTGTGACTGGGTTGCATATTATTATTTTTAAAGTTCTACTAAATGTCCCATTTTTGTCATGTACAATATGAACTGTTTATAATCTATATTTTGTAGATGATTATACCTTGATATAGTCTTTTGAATTAATCTAAGTTAATGAAACAAACATACTCTCAAACACAGGGACTTTATAATGCTCAACTCAGTTTGGGAACATGGATTTTTATTTTTAGGGGAATAAAACCTCACAACTCCACTCTATCCTTTTACCATGTTTCCTATCATTTTTCAGTTTCCACTGTGAGCTCATCACTCTTTCATAGTTACTTAAGTTCAAAGTTTTAGTAAAGCTGTTACCATGCTTCAATACACACTTTACCGGTGGTTGAAGTTTTAGGTAGCATCTCTCCCGAGTCAGATTTAAACCGTTTGCATTCTTAGGAAGCTACTTTACTTACTCTGTTCACATTCACAGTTGGATGGTTGGTTCATTGGTTGGTTGGTTGGTTGGTTGGTTGGTTGGTTGGTTGGTTGGTTTTGTTGTTGTGTTTGATTTCTGATCATCCATATATGTATCTGGGTGTATGGATATCTTGTTTGACATGTAGAAAAGTAACCTTAGAAACTTTAAGATCAATAAGATTGCTATAATTTTGGAATTCTTAATTTTTTGCATTGTTTTTAAACACAGTATTTTGACAGACACTCTTCTCTCTGTCACCTAATAGCTCTGAAATGATGCTAGGAGGGTAGTCTGTTGTTTACAAACTTTAGGTCTGTTTTTGTTTTTAGCATATCTGCTATCGCCCAGCTGAGTTTAGTACAGGTACATTTCCTTAAATGCAGGATCATACTTGACCAGTGAATAAATCAATCAAACAAACAAACAAATCAAACAGTAAAATTCTGATAAAATAAACAGAAAACAGGGTTTCAGGCTTTATATAAGGACTGTTTAATGGTTTGAATAGGAATGGTTCCCAGTAGACTTGTGTGCTTGAGTTCTTGACCATAGAGAATAGCACTATTAATAGGTATGACCTTGTGGGAGGAATTGTGTCACTGTGAAGTTGGGCTTTGAGATCAGATATGTTCAAGCTTCACCCAGTTTGGCTCCTAGTTTCCTTATGCTGCCTGAAGATAAAAATACAGAACTCCTTCTCAGTACCACATCTACCTATCAGCTGCCATAAAGATAATGGATTAAACCTCTGAAACTGTAAGCCAAACCAAATTAAATATTTTCCTTTATAAGAGTTGCTTTAGTCATGGTGTCTCTTCACAGCAATGGAAACTCTAATACAGGCTGGAAGAAAGAGAAAATGTGTATATGGTATTCAGCCTGAAGGTTCCCTAGTTTATTGTCTTTACACAGTTGACAAGAGGAGGGTATGGTGTTCAGAAGACTCCAGAAATTATATCTGTTTCTACAAGCTCTAGGTAAACTGAACAAGTAACAATAGTACAATATTACTTAGCACTGCTTCAATTGTTTTCAGAAAAAAAGCGTGTAAAAGATAATAATGGATAAAACAATCATTAAATAATTTTGATATGACATAAAAATGGCAAAGACAGGGGAAGGGAGAAAGAAAGAAATTAAGCATTAAAATCAAAATACCCAACATTCATATTGGTAAAATAAATGTTCTATGTCCAAAAAAATCTATAATGAATGAAAGAAAGAAGAAAAAGGAAGTTTTTCACAATTAGTTATAACAAATGCAGCAATCAAAAATGACCTTAATCTGTAGTCAGTGTGAGTATTTATTGAAATAATTTTACATAGTAAAGTGAGCAAAGACATAAAATACATGTTTGGTTAAAATAACCAAATTTAGCTTCTAGTACAGAAAAATGTTTAATGTTAGCAAAACTAAACTCATGATTGAAAGCCAAGTAAATAGTGTAGGGAAATGTTATATTAATCTAAAACACAATAGTAAGAATTATATGAAATAAACCAAAAAAATTGAAGAGTATATTAATGAGCTATGGGACAATTAATGACCTCATACATGGAAGTGGCATCTACAAAGGCCAAGGATATCAGTGCCAGGATCAAAGAAATGAAATACTGCTTGAATAAATTATGGTTGATAATGTTTCAAAGTTTATTAAAATTGCAGAATATGGTACATAAAAACATGATTAATCTTGTCAGAAGAGACATTAAGAATAATATTTGGGAGAAAACAATTTCTAAAGGGGGATAATAGAAAAAAATTTAAATGGAAGGAAGGGTGACTCAGGCTATAAAGTGCTTTCTTTGCAGACTTTATGACCTGAGTTTGGCTTCTCTGAAAAAAAAGTATATATACAGCTGGGTATACTAACACATATCCATAGTGGCAATGTTCCTATATGGGAGATGATACATGTTCACAGTAAAAAGTACAGAAGTTCATGATCCAACTAGTTTGGAATAAGGCCTATGAACAAGAGATTTGTTTCAAACAATTACTAGCATTGGTCATCATCCTCTGATTACACATGTATGCTACACTCAAGAGTAAAGAGAGGAAACTACATCAATAGATCACTGAAACTAAAAACTCTATGCTTGCCAGAAAGCCTAAAAAATGCAAAATAAACACTTTTTGAGATATCACCATGGGACCTATACCTCAACAAAAATTAAAAAAAATCAAATTAACAACAAAAAAGCTAGGGATCATAAAAGAGGCAAATTGAAATATGAAATAGCAAATTCAACAAATAGAAGTTATATGTTATCTAAAAAACATTTAAAGGTCAACAAAAATACTGTAAAATTAGGTCATGAAATGAAATTTCAAACATAAGCCGAAGGGAGGATAATAGCAGAGAGAGAAGAAAGAAATGACATTGTCACACTTGCTCTAGAAGGTAGAATTTAAATTTTAGAAACACTCCTTTAACTACATTGTAGCCAAAGTGGCAAAGCAATGAGGGATGGCCACTAACATGCCAAAAGAAAATGGGTTTTAAATTTTTTAAGCGAATCCAATAGATGACATACGTGATGGGTTGTATATGCTTGGCCCAAGGAGTGTCACTACTAGGATGCATTACCTTGTTGAAATAGATGTGTCACCCTGGGCTTGGGCTTAATTAAGACCCTTACCCTAGCTTTGTGGAGGTCAGTATTATGCTAGCAGTCATCAGAAGAAGATATAGAACTCTCAGCTTGTACTGCATCATGCCTGCCTGAATGCTGCCATGCTCCTGCCTTCATTATAATGGACTGAACCTCTGAACCTGTAAGCCAGCCCTAATTATGTTGTCCTTTATAATACTTGTCATCGTCATGGTGTGTGTTCCCAGCAGTAAATCCCTAACTTAGACAACATTTAAAAAAGGCAAAAGGGGGGAAAAAACCTGAAAATACGGGAAGCAAGTAGCATATGATACACAAAACCCAAATGGTACAAAAACTTTTCCTAAATCCAATTATCTAAATATGTAACATAATATAAAGACAGTTTTTAAAGAAATGAATTACTTAACATTTATAAATCCCTTCCTGGTTAGAACTTTTGAGTGATTTTCATTAACTTTAAGGAATGTACCCAAAATTATTAATATACTATTTAACATTCTGTGTGAGCCTAATCTCTCATTCTAAATATATGACCTATTAAAGTCCTTTTGCAACCAACTCTAACTTAGTTCCACTAACATACTATTTGTTTACTACTCTAGTTTAAACAAAGAAAAATGTCCATTTTCATTGAAGAGACTTTATTCTGAAATTTTGTCATAGTTAAACTCTTCCAGTCTCATGTTACGACAAAGTTTTTGTTTAGGACTGATAAGATAGTCTACTTCCGCACAATCTGTCTCCAGATTGTCTGGAGAACAAACCACGGAGTTCCTTCTGTCTCCATTCCCCTAGTATTGCATGTATATGCTTTTAGGGCATCAATTTCCTCATAGTAGAAAGGAGGGACTATGAAAGAGCCAAAATCTCTGGAAGGAGACTCGTGAGTCGCAAGAAGTAAATAAAATTTATAAGAAACTATTGTAGAAATATTTAATCCCAATCTGGGGTTTCCTCCCAAACTTGAATATTCAGTTCTCAGATAGTCATACAATATTTATTATTCACAATAGCCTTAAATGGAACAAGAGCTGGGCAGATATTTTCTTTCTATGCTATTGGAATATACTTTTCTATATCCAATTTGCCAGCCATCAGGACCACGTTTTTATGACTCACCTAACCCATAGGTGCGTGTCTTCCATTTACCTTCTTCCCTTCGTGGGACTCCTCTGACCCCTGTGCCTGGTAATAATAACCCTGCCTATGCCTCTTCTGCCCACATAATTTCTGTTCACCAATCTTTGTTCACAAATCAGAAATAATTTGGGAGCAAGGTCAGGTAACATCACTTGGATCTATGCCCTAACTCTCCTGTCTCTGGGGCAAGCATGTCTTGAGGAACCAGTTGCATAGCATTAGAATACAAGCAGCCTTGAGTCAACTCACTATAAAACTCAGTAAGCAAAAATCTCAGGAATCTCATAAATTTCCTGAAAGTTACCTGACTACAAGGGGCTTCTCCAAGAATAAGTAAAAGAGGTAACAGCTGCTGTGGAGAAGATGAACTGACCTGTCTAATTGTCTACAAGTTATGGAAGGACTCTTAAGCATACTGTTTTAATGAGTAATTGCTCATATTTTATCAACTTTTTATTTATATAGCTGCTTTTGAGTTACCCACATTCCTGTATGTTACAGCAATAAACTCATTATATATTATATTATACTATATTATATTAGCTTGTCTTCAATTGAGTCATTACATTTGTTTGTTGTTTGAAATATATATAGGGTGAATAGATGTTTTTTCACATCTTCCCAGGAAAGGTTTTACAATAAAAAATGTTGCTCTGCCCATTTTTCTTTTTAATATAGCTTATTGGGGAACAAACCAACATCCTCATGCTTACCTGGTAAACATGTTACCAAATTAGCATTTTTAGCAGGCTCGAAGAATGCTTCATTAATTTTGACATAGCTGTTTGACAGCTTATCAATAGTTCTAAGTATACTACAGAATCTACTATGGAAGAATTCTGGTGTTCCTAAATTTTATATTTTGCATCCTTTGAGCTATTTTTTATTGCATATTATATTTATGTACATTTCAAATGTTATCCCCTTTACCGGATTCCCCTCCACATACCCCCTATCCCTTCCCCTTTCCCTGATTCTGTGAGGGTGCTTCCCCACCCACCCACCAACCCACTCCTGCATTGCCACCCTAGCATTCCTACACTGGGGCATCTAGCCTTTAAAGGACCAAGGGTCTCCACTTCTATTGAGGTAAGGTGATCCGCTGCTACATAAGCAGTTGGAGCCATGGGTAACTCTATGTTTACTCTTTGGTTGGTACTTTAGTGCCTGGGAGATCTGGGATTTCTGGTTGGTTGACATTGTTGTTCTTCCTATTGAGTTACAAACCCCTTCAGCTCCTTTAGTCCTTCCCATAAGTTCTTTAGGGTTGTCTCAGCCCTGATTCTGATCGTTGGCTCAAGTATCCTCATTTGTATTGGTCAGGCTCTGGCAGATCCTCACAGGAAACAGCTATATCAAGCACTTGTCAGTAACCACTTCTTGGCATCAGCAATACTGTCTGGGTTTGGTGGCTGCATATGAAATAGATCCCCAGGTTGGGCAGTCTCTGCATGACCTTTCCTCCAGTCTCTGCTCCACTCTTTGTCACTGTATGTTCATAGTTGTCCAACATGTCTGAAAATGAAATATTCTCTTATAGGAAAAGAAATTTATCTTTAGAAAATTTTCTTGAGTCGAAACTAGCATATTGTTAAAACTGAGTTTTTTCCATGAGAATCATAGAATCTAATTTAAAATTTTTAATTTCATCAAGATAAAGCTATACGAAATTGAACTGATTTCATTTTTCTAACTTAATTTTCTCATGTATTTCATGGTAATAAAATTACAAGTGGTCAAATAGGAGAATTATGGGAGATAAACTATAAACATCATCAGTGTACTCTTGATCAGCAGGATCACTAGGTAACTATTATCTACCATTTTAATTATAGTACATTACTATCAACAGACATTATTAAAATCCTGTCACCTGTGGACACTTAGCTAATTAGAAGTTGAAATCACATTTGAACATGGAGTTTTTCTGTTTCTTCTAGTGCAAATTATCCCAGCACAGTACAGTAAAGAGTAATAATCAGACTTTATGTTTTATATTATCTTTCTTCTTGTACTTAACATTCTTTGCCTTATGCAGGGACTTTAATTTTAATTTCATTGATGACTTCAACAATATAGAATTTAGTCACTACCATTTAAAATTATGGATTTCTACTCTCTAGATTTGTACTAAAGATATTGAGCCATTCTGACCCTATAAAGATTAATTGAGGGAATGTTTCTTTAATATTAATAATTAAATGACAGTTCCATAATCTTATAACTTTGACCTTTAAGTTATTTTAATACATTTATTCTTTCTAATTTCAAAGCCAATTTGAATCAATTGAATAAGAACCTTATCTTACACTTTGAAAAGTTCTTAAGTATTATTACCTAACATATTGTTATATACTATATATGCATATATTAAAGCTGTTGAACAGTTTTCAGAGAATTCACTAAATATGGATCTTTTGAGACAGATTATATACGTTAATAAGTATGCATTATTTCATGTACTTTTTAATATTAGTTTTGGATATCTATGAAGGAACATCTCAATCAAACATATGTCATTCAACATAAACTTGATAATCTGTTATCATTTTCTAGATAACTAGGATAATTAAAAATTTATAACTTTTTTCCACCATCTGGTATTTCAATGTCCCAGAAAGACATTGAATTAGAGTAGGGGAAACATTTAGTTCTTGACTACAGGGAAGAGTAATACCATGAACAGATGATTAAAGTTATCTATATAAGTGGTAGCAAGTAAAGTATTTTGCCAAGTTTGTAATAGGAAATACATGGCAAAGGTACACGTTTTAGCAAAGACTTTAAATTTTAAGGTAATTACAAATATGCTAATGTTAATAACAAGAACACCCCCTTATGTTTAGACCCAATGATATACTGAGACTCTAGTTACAAACCTCATATCAAGGAAAGGAAAACACTGTACTGAAAGGCTTAGCAGCTATGTCAGCAGGAAGTCATATCCCTGAGCAGTGCTAGAAAATCAAGGTGCTAAGCCAGATGTGGTCAAAGCTCTTCTTATGGGGCACTTGTTGCAGTGATTAGAAAGAAGCACAGTTTAGGGGAGAGTTAACCATAGACAGTAGTTTCGTGCTATGCGAAAGGGGAGAAGGACCATGAGAAAGCAAAAAAGGAGAACAACTACATTTCTCAATACCATTAACACATAAGTTTATTTTTCAATAAGCTGTTTGCTTATTGCTTATTTTACAATGTCACTGTTTGAGTCATTAATTTATGATTTCAGGTTGATTCATAAAAGTTTTGAAGTTCCTTTGTGTTTTTTTATAATTGGCAATGTTTTGTCTTTTTAAAAAGTAATTGATTTATTTATTCTTCTCTCATACATTATATCCTTGCCACAGTTTATCTTCCCTCTTCTCTTCCCAGTACCCTCCCTTCTACTCCGGTTACATTCCTTGTCCATTTCCTTTCAGAAAAGGGCAAGAATATCAACCAAACATGGCATAATAAGTTATAGTATCTCACATCGTGGGTGGACCAAGCAACCAAATAGGAGTCAATAGATTGTGAGACAGCTCAGAATCCCACTTCTAGGATGTCCACAAGAATAACAAACTATATTGCCAAGTCCAGCATGACCTTGGTGGAGACAGAGGGTCACAGTTCTTGCCCCTGGGTCATGAACCTAGTATAGCCTTAACCAAGAACCGCTTCTCTCAGGAGCCCCTCTCCATGCCAAGGCTGTTCCTTGGCACTACACAAGTATGTTTTCTAAGTCTTGCATAAAAGTAGTTACTTTTCCAAATCTAAACAAAAATAAATGAGAATTTAAAACAGATAATACTCTTCAAGGACAGGAGAAATACATTAGATATGTAAGTTCTCCCAATAAAAAATGGCTATGTAAGAAGCACAAATCGAATAGAATGGGACCTGGGGACTCCTTGAAATGTCATGCTGGTCATTGGCAAGTGCAACCTTAAACATATCGCTTAAGAATATTGCTAATTTATTGTAAGGATTAGCTGATCTTTTTGTGATCACCTCCCTCTTGTAGGATCCCAAACATATTTCTCTGTTCCAGATGTTGGATAAAAAGACCATAGGCATGCTCCCTGGTTTACCACAAGTCACTTCCTCTACAGATATTCTTCAGTCTCCAGGTTTTAGAATTTCATCTGAAATAAAATTATTTTTTTCTTTAACAATCATTCCTTTTCTGAGGCATTTGTTCATCTTTGAATAAAACACTTTTTTTAAAGCCCATACAACATCATTTTATTTTCCATTTTTTGTCAATGAAAAGAATAAAGGAGTTTTTTGGAGATTTGAAATACTTTATATCTTGATATCAGGGCTATTTAACTTCAACAAGCCAGTGTCTTTTTTTTTTTTATTAACTTGAGTATTTCTTATATACATTTCGAGTGTTATTCTCTTTCCCGGTTTCCGGGCAAACGTCCCCGTCCCCCCTCCCATTCCTTATGGGTGTTCCCCTCCCAACCCTCCCCCCATTGCCACCCTCCCCCCCCATAGTCTAGTTCACTGGGGGTTCAGTCTTAGCAGGACCCAGGGCTTCTCCTTCCACTGGTGCTCTTACTAGTATATTCATTGCTACCAATGAGGTCAGAGTCCAGGGTCAGTCCATGTATAGTCTTTAGGTAGTGGCTTAGTCCCTGGAAGCTCTGGTTGCTTAGCATTGTTGTACATATGGGGTCTCGAGCCCCTTCAATATCTTCCAGTTCTTTCTCTGATTCCTTCAACGGGGGTCCTATTCTCAGTTCAGTGGTTTGCTGCTGGCATTCGCCTCTGTATTTGCTGTATTCTGGCTGTGTCTCTCAGGAGCGATCAACATCCGGCTCCTGTCGGTCTGCACTTCTTTGCTTCATCCATCTTGTCTAATTGGGTGGCTGTATATGTATGGGCCACATGTGGGGCAGGCTCTGAATGGGTGTTCCTTCAGTCTCTGTTTTAATCTTTGCCTCTCTTCCCTGCCAAGGGTATTCTTGTTCCCCTTTTAAAGAAGGAGTGAAGCATTCACATTTTCATCATCCGTCTTGAGTTTCATTTGTTCTAGGCATCTAGTGTAATTCAAGCATTTCGGCTAATAGCCACTTATCAATGAGTGCATACCATGTATGTTTTTCTGTGATTGGGTTAGCTCACTCAGGATGATATTTTCCAGTTCCAACCATTTGCCTACGAATTTCATAAACTCGTTGTTTTTGATAGCTGAGTAATATTCCATTGTGTAGATGTACCACATTTTCTGTATCCATTCCTCTGTTGAAGGGCATCTGGGTTCTTTCCATTTTCTGGCTATTATAAATAAGGCTGCGATGAACATAGTGGAGCACGTGTCTCTTTTATATGTTGAGGCATCTTTTGGGTATATGCCCAAGAGAGGTATAGCTGGATCCTCAGGCAGTTCAATGTCCAATTTTCTGAGGAACCTCCAGACTGATTTCCAGAATGGTTTTACCAGTCTGCAATCCCACCAACAATGGAGGAGTGTTCCTCTTTCTCCACATGGGGCACTCAACACTGCAGTCCAGACACTGCCCAGATCTGAAGGGACCCAGCCAAACAGCTCCCTGCACCAAAATCCCGTAGGAGGGAGAGCTAGACCTTCAGAGGGGCAGACATGCTTGGGAAGCCAAAGGAAACTACTCTCTGCCCACATTTCTGACTCTAGAGGAAAACACCTAGCACCATCTGGGCCCCCTGTGCACAGAGTCCAGAGCGAAGATGGGGCAGGACTTTCTGGTTGCTCCCCATCAAGAGAGCTGAAACCTGGCTCTGAGAAGTGACTCCAGGCCTGAGACCAGAGGTAAGACCAACTTTTCTGCTCCAAGTGAGAAAACCTGCCTGGGACTCAGGACTCACAATGGCAAAATTCCTCTAGGACCAGGCACTTCCGGTTTCTAGCTGGGGGCCTGAACCTCGCTGATCTCAGCCCACAGCTTCTTCTCCCAAACCCTGTGGAAGTGAGAGCTCACCACCCAGACAAGTGGGCACTCTTGAGACTGCAGAGCGGGAGAGACCCAATATGGCCCACCGCTGCCCACATCCCTGGCCCAAAAATAAACTGTATAGGGCCTATGGGAACAGGAAGATAGGGGCACTCAACACTGCAGTCCAGACACCACCCGGATCTGAAGGGACCCAGTCAAACAGCTCCCTGCACCCAAATCCCATGCGAGGGAGAGCTACAGGTTTAGAGGGGCAGACATGCCAGAGAAGCCAGAGGAGACTACTCCCTGCCCACATTTCTGACTCTAGAGGAACACCATCTGGGGCCCCTGTGCACAGGGTCCTGAGAGAAGGTGGGGCAGGCCCTTCTGGTTCCTGCCCTCACAGAAAGCTGAAACCCAGCTCTGAGAAGCTACTCAAGGCCTGAGACAAGAGGTAAGACCAACTTTTCTGCTCCTAGTGACTTGCCTGGTGGACTCAAGACACACGCCCACAGGAACACTTCAAGACCAGTAGACAGGAACGACTAGACTACATGCCTGAAAGCAGAATACTCTGTTCCCACAACTGGCTGAAAGAGAACAGGAAAACAGTTCTACAGCACTCCTGACACACAGGCCAATAGGACAGGCTAACCACTGTCAGAAATAATAGAACAAGTTAACACCAGAGACAATGTGATGGCAAGAGGAAAAACAGGAACCCAAGCAACAGAAACCAAGACTACATGGCATCAACAGAGCCCAATTCTCCCACCAAAGCAAACATTGAATGCCCAAACACATCAGAAAAGAAAGATCTAGATTTAAATTCACATTTGATCATGATGATGGAGGACTTCAAGAAAGAAATAAAGAACTCCCTTGGAGAAATTCGGGAAAACACAAATAAACAAGCAGAAGTCTATAGAGAGGAAATGCAAAAATCCCTGAAAGAATTACAGGAAAACACAATCAAACAGGTGAAGGAATTAAAAATGGAAGTAGAAGCAATAAAGAAAGCACAAAGGGAGACAACTCTGAACACAGAAAACCAAAGGAAGAGACAAAGATCTGTAGATACAAGCACCACCAACAGAATGCAAGAGATAGAAGAGAGAATCTCAGGATGAGAAGATTCCATAGAAATCATCGACACAACTGTCAAAGATAATGTAAAACATAAAAAGCTACTGGCCCAAAACATACAGGAAATCCAGGACACAATGAGAAGATCAACCCTAAGAATAATAGGGATAGAAGAGAGTGAAGATTCCCCACTCAAAGGACCAGTAAATATCATCAACAAAATCATAGAAGAAAATTTCCCTAACCTAAAGAAATAGATGCCCATAAACATACAAAAAGCCTACAGCACTCCAAATAGATTGGACCAGAAAAGAAACTCCTTCCATCACATAATAGTCAAAACACCAAATGCACAAAACAAAGAAAGAATATTAAAAGCAGAAAGGGAAAAGGTCAAGTAACATATAAAGGCAGAACTATCAGAATTACACCAGACTTCTCACCAGAAACTCTGGAAGCCAAAAGATCCTGGACAGATGTCATACAGACCCAAGAGAACACAAATGCCAGCCCGGGGTACTGTATCCAGCAAAACTCTCAATTAACATAGATGTAGAAACGCAGACATTCAATGACAAAACCAAATTTACACAATATCTATCTACAAATCCAGCCCTACAAAGGATAATAAATGCTAAAGCCAACAAATGGAGGCAAGCTACACCCTAGAAAAAGCAACCAAACAAAGAAAAGGCAAGCACAAACATAATCTCACATCCAAATATGAATGTAACAGGAAGCAACAATCACTATTCCTTAATATTTCTCAATATCAATGGACTCAATTTCCCAATAAAAAGACACAGATTAACAAACTGGATACACAATGAGGACCCAACATTTTGCTGCCTACAGGAAACACACCTCAGAGACAAAGACAGACACTACCTCAGAGTAAAAGGGTGAAAAACAACTTTCCAAGCAAATGGTCGGAAGAAGCAAGCTGGAGTAGCCATTCTAATATCAAATAAAATCAATTTTCAACTAAAAGTCATCAAAAAAGATAAGGAAGGACACTTCATATTCATCAAAGGAAAAATCCACCAAGATGAACTCTCAATCCTAAATATCTGTGCTCCAAATACAGGGGCACCTACATACATAAAGGAAACTTACTAAAGACAAATGGGATCTCATAAAACTGCAAAGCGTCTGTAAGGCAAAGGACACTGTTGTTAGCACAAAACGGCAACCAACAGATTAGAAAAAGATCTTTACCAATCCTACAACAGATAGAGGCCTTATATCCAAAATATACAGAGAATTTGCAAAGTTTGACTGCAAGGAGACACATAACCCTATTCAAAAATGGGGTTCAGATCTAAACAATGGATTCACAGCTGAGGATTGCCGAATGGCTGAAAAACACCTAAAGAAATGTTCAACATCTTTCCTCATAAGCGAAATGCAAATCAAAACTACCCTGAGATTCCACCTCACACCAGTCAGAATGGCTAAGATCATAAAACCAGGTAACAGCAGATGCTGGCGAGGATGTGGGGAAAGAGGAACACTCCTCCATTGCTGGTGGGATTGCAGACTGGTACAACCATTTTGGAACTCAGACTGGAGGTTCCTCAAAAAAATTGGACATTGAAATACCTGAGGACCCAGCTATACCTCTCTTGGGCGCATACCCAAAATGCCCCAACATATAAAAAAGACACATGCTCCACTATGTTCATAGCAGCCTTATTTATAATAGCCAGAAGCTGGAAATAACCCAGATGCCCTTCAACAGAGGAATGGATACAGAAAATGTGGTATATCTACTTAATGGAATACTACTCAGCTATCAAAAACAATGACTTTATGAAATTCATAGGCAAATGAATGGAACTGGAAAATATCACCCTGAGTGAGGTAACCCAATCACAGAAAAACACACATGGAATGCTCTCATTGATAAGTGGATATTAGCCCAAATGCTCGAATTAACCTAGTTGCACAGAACACATGAAACTCAAGAAGGATGACCAAAATGCGAATGCTTCACACCTTCTTTAAAAGGAGAACAAGGATAACCTTGGGAGTCAGAGTTTAGAACAAAGGCTGAAGGAACAGCCATTCAGAGCCTGCCCCACATGCAGCCTATACATATACAGCCACGAAACTAGATAAGATGAAAGAAACAAAGAAGTTCAGGCTGACAGAAACTGGATGTAGATCTCTCCTGAGAGACACATCCAGAATACAGCAAATACATAGTCAAATGCCAGCAGCAAACCACTGAACTGAGAACGGGACCCCATTTGAAGGAATCAGAGAAAGGACTGAAAGAGCTTGAAGGGGCTTGAGACCCCATATGAACAACAATACCAACCAACCAGAGATTCCAGGGACTAATCCACTACCCAAAGACTGACCCTGGGTTCCAACCTCATAGGTAACAATGAATAGCCTAGTAAGATCACCAGTGGAAGGGGAAGCCCTTGGTCCTGCCAAGACTGAACCCCAGTGAATGTGTTTGTTGGGGGGAAGGAGGTAATGAGGGGAGGATGGGGAGGGGAACACCCATATAGAAGAGGAGGGGTAGGGGTTAGTTAGGTCAATGTTGGCAGGGAAACTGGGGAAGGGAATAACAATTGAAATGTAAGTAAGAAATACCCAAGTTAATAAAGAAACAGGAGAAAAACACTTTTCATAATCAACTTTGCATAATTTAGGACAGTGAGAGATTTTTAGCATGTGCCTAAAAGTGTAAATTTCCTTAAATCCTGTAAAATTCTTTCTCTCCCTCTTCCTCTCCTTCTTTCCCTCCATCTTTTACCTTTTAGTTGGAAAAGGTGAAGACGTGAATATTCAAAGAAACCATTTTTGTTATTGAGGCTTTTACTACTGATAAAAATAGTTAAGATGTGACTGAAACATTCAGAAATTTCAAGTTCTTATTTGAAACCACTCCAAGACTATCGACAAACCTTATTGCTTGCTTCCTCTCTTGGCCTTGCTCAAGCATTTCCAATTAAATTCATTTCATTACCTTACTACTTTTTATTCTAACGTGATTTTGAGACTCTATTCTCATGTTTCATTCTTAGGGTCATCTTTCCATCTGTGACTCGCTAGTACTTTTTTTTTTCAGACTATTTTTTTTATTAACTTGAGTATTTCTTATATACATTTCGAGTGTTATTCCCTTTCCCGGTATCCGGGCAAACATCCCCCTCCCCCCTCCCCTTCCTTATGGGTGTTCCCCTCCCGACCCTCCCCCCATTGCCGCCCTCCCCCCACCAGTCTAGTTCACTGGGGGTCTTAGCAGGACCCAGGGCTTCTCCTTCCACTGGTGCTCTTACTAGGATATTCATTGCTACCAATGAGGTCAGAGTCCAGGGTCAGTCCATGTATAGTCTTTAGGTAGTGGCTTAGTCCCTGGAAGCTCTGGTTGCTTAGCATTGTTGTACATATGGGGTCTCGAGCCCCTTCAATATCTTCCAGTTCTTTCTCTGATTCCTTCAACGGGGGTCCTATTCTCAGTTCAGTGGTTTGCTGCTGGCATTCGCCTCTGTATTTGCTGTATTCTGGCTGTGTCTCTCAGGAGCGATCAACATCCGGCTCCTGTCGGTCTGCACTTCTTTGCTTCATCCATCTTGTCTAATTGGGTGGCTGTATATGTATGGGCCACATGTGGGGCAGGCTCTGAATGGGTGTTCCTTCAGTCTCTGTTTTAATCTTTGCCTCTCTTCCCTGCCAAGGGTATTCTTGTTCCCCTTTTAAAGAAGGAGTGAAGCATTCACATTTTGATCATCCGTCTTGAGTTTCATTTGTTCTAGGCATCTAGGGTAATTCAAGCATTTCGGCTAATAGCCACTTATCAGTGAGTGCATACCATGTATGTCTTTCTGTGATTGGGTTAGCTCACTCAGGATGATGTTTTCCAGTTCCAACCATTTGCCTACGAATTTCATAAAGTCGTTGTTTTTGATAGCTGAGTAATATTCCATTGTGTAGATGTACCACATTTTCTGTATCCATTCCTCTGTTGAAGGGCATCTGGGTTCTTTCCAGCTTCTGGCTATTATAAATAAGGCTGCAATGAACATAGTGGAGCACGTGTCTTTTTTATATGTTGGGGCATCTTTTGGGTATATGCCCAAGAGAGGTATAGCTGGATCCTCAGGCAGTTCAATGTCCAATTTTCTGAGGATCCTACAGACTGATTTCCAGAATGGTTGTACCAGTTTGCAATCCCACCAACAATGGAGGAGTGTTCCTCTTTCTCCACATCCTCGCCAGCATCTGTTGTCCCCTGAGTTTTTGATCATAGCCATTCTCACTGGTGTGAGGTGAAATCTCAGGGTTGTTTTGATTTGCATTTCCCTTATGACTAAAGATGTTGAATATTTCTTTAGGTGTTTCTCAGCCATTTGGCATTCCTCAGCTGTGAATTCTTTGTTTAGCTCTGAACCCCATTTTTTAATAGGGTTATTTGTTTCCCTGCGGTCTAACTTCTTGAGTTCTTTGTATATTTTGGATATAAGGCCTCTATCTGTTGTAGGATTGGTAAAGATCTTTTCCCAATCTGTTCGTTGTCGTCTTGTCCTAATCACAGTGTCCTTTGCCTTACAGAAGCTTTGCAGATTTATGAGATCCCATTTGTCGATTCTTGATCTTAGAGCGTAAGCCCTTGGTGTTCTGTTTAGGAAATTTTTTCCAGTGCCCATGTGTTCCAGATGCTTCCCTAGTTTTTCTTCTATTAGTTTGAGTGTGTCTGGTTTGATGTGGAGGTCCTTGATCCACTTGGACTTAAGCTTTGTACAGGGTGATAAGCATGGATTGATCTGCATTCTTCTACATGTTGACCTCCAGTTGAACCAGCACCATTTGCTGAAAATGCTATCTTTTTTCCATTAGATGGTTTTGGCTCCTTTGTCAAAAATCAATTGACCATAGGTGTGTGGGTTCATTTCTGGGTCTTCAGTTCTATTCCATTGGTCTATCTGTCTGTCTCTGTACCAATACCATGCAGTTTTTATCACTATTGCTCTGTGATACTGCTTGAGTTCAGGGATAGTGATTCCCCCTGAAGTCCTTTTCTTGTTGAGGATAGCTTTAGCTATCCTGGGTTTTTAGTTATTCCAGATGAATTTGCAAATTGTTCTGTCTAACTCTTTGAAGAATTGGATTGGTATTTTGATGGGGATTACATTGAATCTGTAGATTGCTTTTGGTAAAATGGCCATTTTTACTATATTAATCCTGCCAATCCATGAGCATGGGAGATCTTTCCATCTTCTGAGGTCTTCTTCAATTTCCTTCTTCAGTCTCTTGAAGTTCTTATTGTACAGATCTTTTACTTGCTTTGTTAAAGTCACACCGAGGTACTTTATATTATTTGGGTCTATTATGAAGGGTGTCGTTTCCCTAATTTCTTTCTCGGCTTGTTTCTCTTTTGTATAGAGGAAGGCAACTGATTTATTTGAGTTAATTTTATACCCAGCCACTTTGCTGAAGTTGTCTATCAGCTTTAGTAGTTCTCTGGTGGAACTTTAGGGATCACTTAAATATACTCTCATATCATCTGCAAATAGTGATATTTTGACCTCTTCTTTTCTGATCTGTATCCCCTTGACCTCCTTTTGTTGTCTGATTGCTCTGGCTAGAACTTCAAGAACTATATTGAATAAGTAGGGAGAGAGTGGGCAGCCTTGTCTAGTCCCTGATATTAGTGGGATTGCTTCAAGTTTCTCTCCATTTAGTTTAATGTTAGCAACTGGTTTGCTGTATATGGCTTTTACTATGTTCAGTTATGGGCCTTGAATTCCTATTCTTTCCAGGACTTTTATCATGAAGGGGTGTTGAATATTGGCAAATGCTTTCTCAGCGTCTAATGAAATGATCATATGGTTTTGTTCTTTCAGTTTGTTTATATGATGGATCACGTTGATGGTTTTCCGTATATTAAACCATCCCTGCATGCCTGGGATGAAGCCTACTTGGTCATGGTGGATGATTGTTTTGATGTGCTCTTGGATTCGGTTTGCCAGAATTTTGTTGAGTATTTTGCGTCCATATTCATACGGGAAATTGGCCTGAAGTTCTCTTTCTTTGTTGGGTCTTTGTGTGGTTTAGGTATAAGAGTAATTGTGGCTTCCTAGAAGGTATTCGGTAGTTATCCATCTGTTTCAATTTTGTGGAATAGTTTGGATAATATTGGTATGAGGTCTTCTATGAAGGTTTGATAGAATTCTGCACTAAACCCGTCTGGACCTGGGCTCTTTTTGGTTGGGAGACCTTTAATGACTGCTTCTATTTCCTTAGGAGTTATGGGGTTGTTTAACTGGTTTATCTGTTCCTGATTTAACTTCGGTACCTGGTATGTGTCTAGGAAATTGTCCATTTCCTGAAGATTTTCAAGTTTTGTTGAATATAGGTTTTTATATTAAGATCTGATGATTTTTTGAATTTCCTCTGAATCTGTTGTTATGTCTCCCTTTTCATTTCTGATTTTGTTAATTTGGACGCACTCTCTGTGTCCTCTTGTTAGTCTGGCTAAGGGTTTATCTATCTTGTTGATTTTCTCAAAGAACTAACTTTTGGTTCTGTTGATTCTTTCTATGGTCCTTTTTTTTTCTACTTGGTTGATTTCAGCTCTGAGTTTGATTATTTCCTGCCTTCTACTCCTCCTGGGTGTATTTGCTTCTTTTTGTTCTAGAGCTTTTAGGTGTGCTGTCAAGCTGCTGACATATGCTCTTTCCTGTTTCTTTCTGCAGGCACTCAGCGCTATGAGTTTTCCTCTTAGCACAGCTTTCATTGTGTCCCATAAGTTTGGGTATGTTGTACCTTTATTTTTATTAAATTCTAAAAAGTTGTTAATTTCTTTCGTTATTTCTTCCTTGACCAGGTTATCATTGAGTAGAGCATTGTTCAATTTCCAAGTATATGTGGGCATTCTTCCTTGATTGTTATTGAAGACCAGTTTTAGGCCGTGGTTGTCCGATAGCACGCATGGGATTATTTCTATCTTTCTGTACCTGTTGCGGCCCGTTTTTTGACCAATTATATGGTCCATTTTGGAGAAAGTACCATGAGGAGCTGAGAAGAAGGTATATCCTTTTGCTTTAGGATAGAATGTTCTATAAATATCCGTTAAGTCCATTTGACTCATGACTTCTCTTAGTCTGTCTACATCTCTGTTTAATTTCTGTTTCCATGATCTGTCCATTGATGAGAGTGGGGTGTGGAAATCTCCCACTATTATTGTGTGAGGTGCAATGTGTGTTTTGAGCTTTAGTAAGGTTTCTTTTACATATGTAGGTGCCCTTGTATTTGGGGCATAGATATTTAGGATTGAGAGTTCATCTTGATGGATTTTTCCTTTGATGAATATGAAGTGTCCTTCCTTATCTTTTTTGATGACTTTTAGTTGGAAATTGATTTTATTTGATATTAGAATGGCTACTCCAGCTTGCTTCTTCTGACCATTTGCTTGGAAAGTTGTTTTCCAGCCTTTCACTCTGAGGTAATGTCTGTCTTTGTCTCTGAGGTGTGTTTCCTTAGGCAGCATAATGCAGGGTCCTTGTTGCATATCCAGTTTGTTTTTTTTTTTTTTCTTTTCTTTTTTCCTTTTTTTTTTTTTTCGGAGCTGGGGACCGAACCCAGGGCCTTGTGCTTGCTAGGCAAGTGCTCTACCACTGAGCTAAATCCCCAACCCCGCGTATCCAGTTTGTTAATCTATGTCTTTTTATTGGGGAGTTGAGGTCATTGATATTGAGAGATATTAAGGAATAGTGATTATTGCTTCCTGTTATATTCATATTTGGATGTGAGGTTATGTTTGTGTGCTTTCATTCTCTTTGTTTTGTTGCCAAGACAATTAGTTTCTTGCTTCTTCTAGGGTATAGCTTGCCTCCTTATGTTGTGCTTTACCATTTATTATCCTGTGTAGTGCTGGATTTGTAGAAAGATATTGTGTAAATTTGGTTTTGTCATGGAATATCTTGGTTTCTCCATCTATGTTAATTGAGAGTTTTGCAGGATACAGTAACCTGGGCTGGCATTTGTGTTCTCTTAGGGTCTGTATGACATCAGTCCAGGGTTTTCTGGCCTTCATAGTTTCTGGTGAGAAGTCTGGTGTGATTCTGATAGGTCTGCCTTTATATGTTACTTGACCTTTTTCCCTTACTGCTTTTAATATTCTTTCTTTATTTTGTGTGTTTGGTGTTTTGACTATTATGTGACAGGATGTGTTTCTTTTCTGGTCCAATCTATTTGGAGTTCTGTAGGCTTCTTGTATGTCTATGGGTATCTCTTTTTTTAGGTTAGGGAAGTTTTCTTCTATGATTTTGTTGAAGATATTTACTGGTCCTTTGAGCTGGGAGTCTTCACTCTCTTCTATACCTATTATCCTTAGGTTTGATCTTCTCATTGAGTCCTGGATTTCTTGTATGTTTTGGACCAGTAGCTTTTTCCGCTTTACGTTATCTTTGACAGTTGAGTCAATGATTTCTATGGAATCTTCTGCTCCTGAGATTCTCTCTTCCATCTCTTGTATTCTGTTGGTGAAGCTAGTATCTACAGCTCCTTGTCTCTTATTTTGGTTTTCTATATCCAGGGTTGTTTCCATGTGTTCTTTCTTGATTGCTTCTATTTCCATTTTTAATTCCTTCAACTGTTTGATTGTGTTTTCCTGGAATTCTTTTAGGGATTTTTGCGATTCCTCTCTGTAGGCTTCTACTTGTTTATTAATGTTTTCCTGTGTTTCCCTAAGGGAGTTCTTCATATCTTTCTTGAAGTCCTCCAGCATCATGATCAAATATGATTTTGAAACTAGATCTTGCTTTTCTTGTGTGTTTGGATATTCCATGTTTGTTTTGATGGGAGAATTGGGCTCCGATGATGCCATGTAGTCTTGGTTTCTGTTGCTTGGGTTCCTGCGCTTGCCTCTCGCCATCAGATTATCTCTAGTGTTACTTTGTTCTGCTATTTCTGACAGTGGCTAGACTGTCCTATAAGCCTGTGTGTCAGGAGTGCTGTAGACCTGTTTCCTCTCTTTCAGTCAGTTATGGGGACAGAATGTTTTGTTTTAGGGCGTGTAGTTTTTCCTCTCTACAGGTCTTCAGCTGTTCCTGTGGGCCTGTGTCTTGAGTTCACCAGGCAGCTTTCTTGCAGCAGAAAAGTTGGTCTTACCTGTGGTCCCGAGGCTCAAGTTCGCTCGTGGGGTGCTGCCCATGGGCTCTCTGCAGCGGCAGCAACCAGGAAGACCTGTGCCGCCCCTTCC